>NC_140708.1:40567500-41167500 GCF_050655825.1 Lonchura striata | reverse complement strand
CTGTGCCTATGCTGTATTATTTCAATTCAAAGCCCAGAACCCCGCTCTCAGCAATAGAATTCTTTTTCCATTTTCAGACACAATCCCAGCCTCACAGTGACTTTGCCCCCAGCCCCACAGGTGCCGTCGCAGACCGAGAACATATCCCTGCATTGCCGGGATTTTCAGGCGCAATCTTAGAGCCCCCACGTGCGCACTACACATCCTGTTCTAGTTTCAGTCACAAGCCCAGCCCCAGCATCCATGTCAGAGGCATAAAAGGGATGTGGCAGCAAGAACCCCACAGTCCCTGTGCCAGCCCTTCGGATCCTATGGAGTGTGCAGCCCCCTTTCCCAGCCCTGCACTTATTACAGCAGCCACCCTACAAATTCCCTTTCCCTGCCCCAGTGATTTCAGCTCTTCACCCACAAGCTTTATTTCACTGCCATCTCTTCCGTTTCACTTCCTCCTCAACACCTTCCCAGCAGTGCTACGTAACACTGCTTCTGGCTCTCAGGGCAGGATCTTTGCTTTTGCTTTAGCTCTGTATGGTTTCAGTTCAGCTCTTGAGCCCATATTCCTGCCCCATCCTAACCATCCCTCCCCCAGTAACTGCTCTACACTCTCTATCAGAGCCCTTGAAGCAATTTCAGCTCCAGCCATGCAATTCCCATCCCAGCTCCATATTCCCTATCCCAGCTGCACAGGGGTTTTACCCCGAACCCTACCACATTTCTGTGTCCTCCGGCTCTGCTGCCTCAGCTCCAGCTCCTCAGCTTCCTACTGCCTGCATCTAAAAGCTGCTCCTGCTTCTCACTGCTGCTTGGAGCTGTTGATAAGGGCAGAAATCAGTTACTGTCATAATGTCAATGCCTCTTGCAGCTATCCCACCCACCCTAATGGGATCCCAACTTTAGGGACCCTTGAGCCCTGAAGCCAAACATCTACCTTCCCCCACAGCCTGGGTTTCAGCCGAGCACCTCCCCAAAGGCCCCCTCACCTCCCCCAGGCAGCCCCAGGGGCTGGGAATAGCCACCGGGCCCCTGCTCCCACATCCCAATAGGTGCCCTTGTGCTGCTGCGTGGGCCCTGGAACCCTCCGAGCCCCCACATCCTCAGCCTCTGCTTGGTTCCACGGGGCAGGGGCTGGGAACCCCCAGGCATCTCCTGCAGGCCCTGCACTGCAGCTCCATGCCCCTCTCCCAGGGCATTTATCCAACTCCAGCCCCAGCATTTCCACTGCTCCACATTGTTTTGGGCTTGACTCGTGCCAAAGTCCTTATTCCACACCCTGAGCCTTTATGTCTCCGGTGACCTCACAACCCGTGATTCAGCCCCAGCCGCACAACCCTTACTAAATCAAAATCGGAAAAAGAAAACAAACAGAAACAAATTAAACTTAATAAAACGAACAAAACAATGAAGTAATGCAATATAGATAAAATTATTAAGTAAAATCAAAATCAAATAGTAAGAAAGCAAACAACCGGCTTTATTCCCAGTATTCTCAATGTTACTTTAAATCCAGAAAGCGCGAAAGGGCTACTCCCCAGTGACAGCAGCCGGTCCCCCCTGCGCCACGCCAGGCCCCGCACCAGCCTCTGGCCGCCCGAGCCGGGCAGGGCGCGGCGCAAACAACTGGACACCGCCGGCCCCCGGACGCCGCCGCAGGCAGACGCGGGAGTCGCGTGCGTGCTCACCAGCGCTCCTCGGATCGGCAGCCGCGGGGGACCCGTCCCGGCGCAGCGGCGCTGCTCCTCGGAACGCGCTTCCGCAGCTCCCGTCGCCTCCAGCCCCGCCGCCGAACTGACGCCCCCGCCTCCCCCACGCACGCTACTTATGCCTCAGAGCCGGGCCAGCCAGCCAATCACAACCCGAGGCAGCGCCGGCCCCACCAATCCGAGCCCGCCCATTCCCGCCGCGCTCGGCTCGCGACCACCCCGCGCTCCCCTCACGCGCCGCTCCCGCCGCCGCCATTGCAGGGGCCGGGTCCGCCCGCTCCCCGCCGTCAGCCCGTTTCCCTGGGAGAAATCCCGGCCGGCGCCTGACGGGGAGCTCCCGCCCGCCCTTCCCGGCCCCAGCGCCTGCCGAGGTTGCGGCAGCAGGGATAGCGCTCCGCCGGCTCCCAAAGCGGCGCCGGGAGCGGCGCCTCAAGCGCACGGGGGAGCGGGGCCAGGCTGAGGAGTCGGGCCGCGACTGAGCGGGCCGAAATCGCAGGAACCGCGCCCGGATTGAAAGGGCGGCCGGGATTGGACAGGGCGGAGAAAGGCGGGCCGGGATTGGCGGGGCTCGGGAGCTGCGCGGCCGGGCCCGTGGCAGCATGGGGCGGAGCCCGCGCTGCTCGAAGGGCCCGCGGGCGCCCCGGGTCCCGCTCGGAGACCCCCTGTCCCCTTCTCGGCCCGTGCTCGTGCCCGGCTCCCGGCGAAAAGGGCCCCGCAGAGCCCGAACTGCAGCCGCCCGTCGGCACTCGGGGCAGGGGAGAGGCGCAGCCCGGCATTGGTTCCGGGCGGCAAAGGCGGACTCCGCGCTAGCAGCTCGGATCGGGGAGCGGCGGCGACGCGGCGGGGTGGCGGCTCGGTGGCGGGGAGTGGGGAGGGCGCGCAAAAACAGTGAAGTGCCCGCGTCCCCCTACCCGCCCTCCGCCTGTTGCGAGCCCGCTGCTCACCCTCTTTCTCCCCACACAGTCGTCGGAGGCTATAGAGGGGACAATAATACTGACGTTCACATTCATAGATCAGCTTTTTGCAGCACAAGTATTTCGATATGGTACAACTTACTTTTAACTGCTTTGTATAATATAATTTTTATAATAAAACCCCTACCTACTACCAAACAGAAAATAAAAATCCCCTTTATTCTAAACTATATTTAATTATTTCTATATTTCTATTTTTGATTTTTACAAGTACTTATCTATCACAACATATTGAGGTACTATATTTCGATATATAGTATTTATGACACGTAATGTGTTATAATAAGACACATACAGTAAAATACGCATTACGTACTGTATTGATTCCTATTGTTTTGTAGTATTCATATATCCACACATATTAATTATACATTTCTAGATGGATATTTATATTATATAAACATATAAAATACTCTACAGCAAACAATATAATACCTAATAGTAATGGATAGCATTATTTATGTTACATGTTTAATTTATAGGTTTGCCGTTTATATTTAAAATTGAAGTTTTATATTCCCATTTTCATGTTTATGCATTTGTTTTGTTTCATTAGAGTTCTAGTTAAAACACTGCAGTTATAATCGAATTCCTAAAAATAAAATGCCAAAACAAACAGCATCAAATTCCCACCAGTACCGTCCAACAAATTCAGAAAGGCTCCACCAGCCAGCCAACTACCAGCAAAAAAACCCGCACTACACTCCTTTTACTAGCAGCTCTTATCACGTCACAAAAACGAAACAAACATTTTAAAAAAGACAGATAGAAACCCACACAGCAAATCACAAAAACCACTAAAAAGAAAAGAAAACGCCAACTAACTTACCATACTCCAAAACCATACAAGAGACCCCCAACGTTTCTAAAAAAAATAATAACCAAAACTCTACCACTACGCTAACTCATAAAGAGAACCCAATGCTCTATAAAATTAACTAAAAAACCCCACCAAATCATTACAGATATTAAAAAATCGGAACCACGAAGAAACAAAAAAATCACCACCAAATAAAATAAATACCTAAAGAGATCCACCACGGAAATGCCCATGTTCCCAAAAATAAAACTAATTAAGAAAACCAACAACCAAATACATCAAACTACAAAAAAAAAAAATTAAATTAACAACAACAAAATAGGTATTCCTAACTCAAGAAACAAAAATTGCCTCAAACCATCAAAACACAAATACCACCTAGAAAAAAAAAACACGTCGCCAAAAGAGCAATGTAACCACAAACAATATTTCCCAAATTCTCTCCAACAATAAAACATACACGGCAACCAAATAAGCCAAATGAACGAAATCCCTATAATATAATAAACAAGAATGCAATCATCAATATTAAAAAAACCTCACCGATTAACTCCAGGACACTCCCCTCAAGCCCACCAAAACAAATACTACGCACTCGCTCGAATAAAAGCCTCCACAACCGTATTAAAAACCTACCCTCTACTACATGCTACGACCCAGAAAAAACATTGGAAGCCTTTAAAAACACATCCTTTAAAAACATATGAACCGATCAAAAAGAAATCCAACAACACTCCACCCAAAAACAAAAACCGTGCCACGAGCACCCGAAGCAAGAACCGTAACAACCAAGAAGCGCCCGGGGCCCTTCTCCTACAGCGACGCCGATCAAAAGCCACCGATCCCAGGAGCTCCTCAGGAGCGCCTCAAAACCAGCGCAGCGAGGGAGGCTGGAAGATGCGGAGCCGCGCTCCCGGCCCCGGGCGCAGCGCGGCTCCGGCAGGAAAGCGGCTCCTCCGGCAGGCAGAGGCGGCGCCGCGCCGGCAGACCCCCGCCCGCTGCCCCCGGCCCGGCGGGGCCGGCACCGGGCCCGGGGGGCCCCGGCGGCGCCCGAGCCCCGCGCCCGGAGCGGACGGAGCGGCGGCACCGGCCGGCACAGGCCCCGGCCGCCCTCGGCCCGCGGAGCCGCCTCCAGCCCTCCCCTCACTCACAGACACCGCCCCGCTCGCCGCTCGCTCCCGCCCCTCGCCCCTCCCGCCGCTTCGGCCGGGCTCCGGCTGGGGGGCTGCAGTACCGCCCTGTGCCCACAAGGCGGCAGCACTTGTCCAGAGGGTCCGCGACACGATGGCGGCCCGTGGGGACCTTGACGGAGAGAGGCGTTTTCGCCCATGCCTGTCGGCTCCCGCCAAAAACCCGTACGCTCGCGGTGCTGCTGACCCCACAGCCCGTGTGCACGGCACCAGAACCGCCGCGGAAAATCCCGTCGGGGGGCGCCGGCGTTGCGCGCAATTCAGGCAGTGTAAAAAACAGACACGGGTCCTCGAATTTCAACGTCCTCGTTTTCGCGCCCTCTCGAGAAGGTCAAGCGAGGCCGCGCCACGCCACTCCCAAGATGGCGGCCGCGGGCGGCGGGCTGCAGTACCGCTCTCTGCCCACACGGCGGCAGCACCGCGCCGTCCCCGCCGGCACGGCCTCGGCAGCGAACGCCCCAAAGCGTCCGCGCGGGAAAGAACGGAACAAAAAGCCTGCCTGCGACCCGACAGGAACCGAAAGAAAAAAGCTTTCCTCCTAAACTGCATTTCAACAAAGCTTGTTTTTATATTTTTCAGATTTATACTCACAGTCGGATTGGTAATGGATATTGATGGAAAATTGTATTTTTATCATTTCTTACATTTATTCCTATTCGATTTTATTACATTTTATTTTTTTATACATATCTTATTAGATTGCTTATATATTTCTATAGTTAGATTTAGATTTCTAAAAGGTTTATATTGCTTAAAAAAAAACCCTGCCTCTATCCAAGTAAAAATCTTTTCAACAAAACCCTTTATTTAAACTCCATTTAAATGTATCTCTATTTTTCGCATTTATATTCAAATGTATATTTTAAATGTAGATTGAAGTATGATGCTATCTATAGTCTCTCTCTTCCTAATACTCATTTTTATTTCTATTTTATATTTCTATATATACACCTGTAGACATTGATTATATATTTCCATATTTAGAATGATATCAAACTAAAATATATATTCATATCTTTTCCATTAAAGCCCTGCCTCCAACCAAATAAAAACAAAAAAAGCCCTTTCTTTAAACGATTTTCGAATATTTTTATATTTTTTTCATCATTATAGTCACATTTGAACTTCTACTTTATATAGATGTATTTATAAATATATTTTATATATCTATAATAAGGTAGCGAGATAGATAAATTATTTTTTAAATTCTATTTCGTACACACTGCTAATACTTATATTTACTTACCTTTGAATTTTCATATAGATCTTAACGTATTTAGGATATATTTCTATACAAAGACTTCTAATTTTATTTTATTTCTAGTCATAATTTTAATAATAAAACCCCTACCTACTACCAAATCGAAAATAAAAATCCCCTTTATTCTAAATTATATTTAAATATTTCTATACTTCTATTTTTGATTTTTACAAGTACTCATCTATTCTATCACAACATATTGAGGTACTATATTTCGATATACAGTATTTATGACATGAAATGCGTTATAATAAGACACATACAGTAAAATACGCATTAGGTACTGTATTGATTCCTATTGTTTTGTAATATTCATATATCCACATGTATTAATTATACATTTCTGTATGGACATTTATGTTTATAATCGATATTTATATGCATATAAACATATAAAATACTCCATATCAAACAAGGTTATACCTAATTGTAATGGACAGCATTATTTATGTTACATGTTTAATGTATATGTTTTCCATTTACATTTAAAATTGAAGTTTCATATTGGCATTATCATGTTTATGCATGTGTTCTATTTCATCAGAGTTATAGTTAAAACACTGCAGTTATAATCGAATTCCTAAAAATAAAATGCCAAAACAAACAGCATCAAATTCTCACCAATACCGTCCAAAAAATTCAGAAAGGCTCCACCAGCCAAACAACTACCAGCAAAAAAAAACCCGCACTACACTCCTTTCACTAGCAGCTCTTATCACGTCACAAAAACGAAACAAACATTTTAAAAACCCTATAGACACCCACACAGCAAATCACAAAAACCACCCTAAAGGAAAAAAAAAAAAAGCCAACTAACTTACCATACTCCAAACCATACAAGAGACTCCCAACGATTCTAAAAAAAATAATAACCAAAACTCTACCACTACTTTAACTCATAAAGAGAACCCAATGCTCTATAAAATTAACTAAAAAAACCCACCAAATAATTACAGATATAAAAATATGGGAACCACGAAGAAACAAAAAATTCACCCCCCAAATAAAATAAACACCTAAAGAGATCCACCATGGAAATGCCCATGCTCCCAAAAATAAAACCAATAAAAACAACAACCAAACACATCAAACAAGAACAAAAAAAAATTAAATTAACAACAACAAAATAAGTATTCCTAACTCAAGAAACAAAAATTGCCTCAAACCATCAAAACACAAATACCACCTAGAAAGAAACACGTCGCCAAAAGAGATATGTAACCACAAACAATATCTCCCAAGTTCTCTGCAACAATGAAACATACACGGCAATCAAATAAGCCAAACGAATGAAACCCCTATAGTGTAATAAACAAGAATGCATTCATCAATATTAAAAAAAACCTCACCGATTAACTCCAGGGCACTCCCTCAAGCCCAGCAAAACAAATACTACGCCCTCGCGCTAATAAAAGCCTCCAAAACCGAATTGAAAAACGACCCTCTACTCCATGCTCCGACCCATAAAAACCAGTGTAAACCTTTAGAAACGCATCCTTAAAAAACCTAAGAACCGATCAAAAATAAATCCAACAACAACACTCAACCCAAAAACAAAAACCTTGCCATGAGCAGCCGAAGCAAGAACGGTAACAACCAAGAAGCGCCCGGGGCCCTTCTGCTACAGCGACGCCGATCAAAAGCCACCGATCCCAGGAGCTCCTCAGGAGCGCCTCAAAACCAGCGCAGCGAGGGAGGCTGGAAGATGCGGAGCCGCGCTCCCGGCCCCGGGCGCAGCGCGGCTCCGGCAGGAAAGCGGCTCCTCCGGCAGGCAGAGGCGGCGCCGCGCCGGCAGACCCCCGCCCGCTGCCCCCGGCCCGGCGGGGCCGGCACCGGGCCCGGGGGGCCCCGGCGGCGCCCGAGCCCCGCGCCCGGAGCGGACGGAGCGGCGGCACCGGCCGGCACCGGCCCCGCCCGCGCCGCCTCCCCCGCCCGCCGGCCCGGCCAAAGCTCCGCTCGGCTCCGCACGGCTCGCACCGGCGCGGCTCCGGCGGGCCCGCGGCAGCCCAGCCGCGCCCAGCTCCCCTTCCGCCCCGGCCAGCCCCGGCACTGCCGGCAGGGCTCCGCGCCGCACCCTTCGCTGCCGGGCCGGGGGCAGAAGAAGCGCCCCGAATGCAGCGGCACAGCCCGACCCCCGCCCTGCCAGCGCTGCCACGGCTGCAGCTCCCTTCCTCTGCAGCCCCGACTCTGACGCCACGCTCCGGCGCTCACCTCCCTCCAACAAGGGAAAAGAAACGTAGGCTTCCCTTCAATCGCGTCCTCTAGAAGAGAAGAAAAGAAGCGGCTTTCCTCAAACGATGGCAAAAGGGGGCTTTTTACCTCAGTCCAAACCCCTTAAAAGGGGGGACAACAGGACTGCCCCCTCCAATTCAACCTCAGGATGACGAAATTTCAAAGGGAAAGGGGAAAAGTCCCCGCTACAAAGGCGCACCGGCTCACCTGCTCGGCTGCTGCTTCTCGGCACAAAGGTTTGTCCCTCAGCTCCTCCTTTGAGCAATGCTTCACGTGCCCAAGTATGTATCCAGGTGATCCCCCGGACCCTGTCCGAAGCGCCCACCGTCCTTCCAGGAGACAGCCCCGGGAGCCCCCCAAAAACTCCTCTCCTCCAGCAGCTCCGTGCAAAAGCCAGCAAAGACAAACCCTCGCCCTAAAATAACCTCCCCCCGGCAGGAGCCGCCCCTCCTCCTCATCCTCACAGCTCACACCTGGGGCTGCTCTGAGCCCTCATCATCCTCACATCAGCTCACACCTGCCGCTGTTGCCACCCTCCAACAGCGTCTCTCCATCTCCAGCACACAGCCCACTTCTCACAGACACTGATCCATTGGAAATCTGCTACGGGTGTTGTCTTTTCTTAATCCATCTGGGTACACGATTAAAGCACGTACATGCATTGATGGTCATTGAGAGAAAGCTTTCCCCTGGAGAAAACAGTCCTTTTGCTGGCACACTTTGATACACCTTCGCAAAAAGCAGAATCAGCACCAATTCCTAAGACCCCTGCCGAGGAACTCAGCCCTCCTTGGGACACCCAAAGCAGCAGACCTCGAAAAAGGAGGGGAAAAGTCAAGCTTGGAGGGGAAAAAGAGGATAGAAGTACAGCAGCATTTAAAAATGCCTGCACGGAGCAATAGTGGGAACCAGTCACATTTCTTCCTTCCTTGCTTTCTGTGATGACATAAATAGGAAGTAAGAACACGTTAAACAAAAGGCAGAGCTAGGATTTGACAGGTCTTTATTTTGGCAGGCTGCATGGCAAACGCCTCTTCCAGGAGTGCGACACGTTTTGGGGAATAGCTGAGAACGGAGGCAAAAGGTGCCGGGAGCCCTTTCTGTTCCCTTCAGCCCCTTGCTCCGCTGGTTTCAGGGCACTCGCTTGGTTCGTTCCTAGAGAAAAAGGCTAGGGCATGATTTTCAAAACTACTGCCCGTCCCCAGTCAGAGTTTCCTACATTCGTGGGTACAAATGAGTGGATAGAGAGAGGGCTTCTTTCCAAATGAGTTTAGCCATAGATTCCTGTTCTTTACCAATAGCTATAAAAACGAAACACTTGCCAGGTTTTGGTATTCTACACACACCCCTCCCTGGGAATTTTGGGGCAGCTTTGGGTCCCTCTGCGGGACGGCACCCAGCGTGACTCCCTCCCCTCATTCGCCACCCACCCGCTCTTTTCTTTTTAGTGGTTTTTGTGATTTGCTGTGTGGGTTTCTATCTGTCTTTTTAAAAATATTTGTTTCGTTTTTGTGACGTGATAAGAGCTGCTAGTAAAAGGAGTGTAGTGCGGGTTTTTTTGCTGGTAGTTGGCTGGCTGGTGGAGCCTTTCTGAATTTGTTGGACGGTACTGGTGGGAATTTGATGCTGTTTGTTTTGGCATTTTATTTTTAGGAATTCGATTATAACTGCAGTGTTTTAACTAGAACTCTAATGAAACAAAACAAATGCATAAACATGAAAATGGGAATATAAAACTTCAATTTTAAATATAAACGGCAAACCTATAAATTAAACATGTAACATAAATAATGCTATCCATTACTATTAGGTATTATATTGTTTGCTGTAGAGTATTTTATATGTTTATATAATATAAATATCCATCTAGAAATGTATAATTAATATGTGTGGATATATGAATACTACAAAACAATAGGAATCAATACAGTACGTAATGCGTATTTTACTGTATGTGTCTTATTATAACACATTACGTGTCATAAATACTATATATCGAAATATAGTACCTCAATATGTTGTGATAGATAAGTACTTGTAAAAATCAAAAATAGAAATATAGAAATAATTAAATATAGTTTAGAATAAAGGGGATTTTTATTTTCTGTTTGGTAGTAGGTAGGGGTTTTATTATAAAAATTATACTATACAAAGCAGTTAAAAGTAAGTTGTACCATATCGAAATACTTGTGCTGCAAAAAGCTGATCTATGAATGTGAACGTCAATATTATTGTCCCCTCTATAGCATCCGACGACTGTGTGGGGAGAAAGAGGGTGAGCAGCGGGCTCGCAACAGGCGGAGGGCGGGCAGGGGGACGCGGGCACTTCACTGTTTTTGCGCGCCCTCCCCACTCCCCGCCACCGAGCCGCCTCCCCGCCGCGTCGCCGCCGCTCCCCGATCCGAGCTGCTAGCGCGGAGTCCGCCTTTGCCGCCCGGAACCAATGCCGGGCTGCGCCTCTCCCCTGCCCCGAGTGCCGACGGGCGGCTGCAGTTCGGGCTCTGCGGGGCCCTTTTCGCCGGGAGCCGGGCACGAGCACGGGCCGAGAAGGGGACAGGGGGTCTCCGAGCGGGACCCGGGGCGCCCGCGGGCCCTTCGAGCAGCGCGGGCTCCGCCCCATGCTGCCACGGGCCCGGCCGCGCAGCTCCCGAGCCCCGCCAATCCCGGCCCGCCTTTCTCCGCCCTGTCCAATCCCGGCCGCCCTTCCAATCCGGGCGCGGTTCCTGCGATTTCGGCCCGCTCAGTCGCGGCCCGACTCCTCAGCCTGGCCCCGCTCCCCCGTGCGCTTGAGGCGCCGCTCCCGGCGCCGCTTTGGGAGCCGGCGGAGCGCTATCCCTGCTGCCGCAACCTCGGCAGGCGCTGGGGCCGGGAAGGGCGGGCGGGAGCTCCCCGTCAGGCGCCGGCCGGGATTTCTCCCAGGGAAACGGGCTGACGGCGGGGAGCGGGCGGACCCGGCCCCTGCAATGGCGGCGGCGGGAGCGGCGCGTGAGGGGAGCGCGGGGTGGTCGCGAGCCGAGCGCGGCGGGAATGGGCGGGCTCGGATTGGTGGGGCCGGCGCTGCCTCGGGTTGTGATTGGCTGGCTGGCCCGGCTCTGAGGCATAAGTAGCGTGCGTGGGGGAGGCGGGGGCGTCAGTTCGGCGGCGGGGCTGGAGGCGACGGGAGCTGCGGAAGCGCGTTCCGAGGAGGAGCGCCGCTGCGCCGGGACGGGTCCCCCGCGGCTGCCGATCCGAGGAGCGCTGGTGAGCACGCACGCGACTCCCGCGTCTGCCTGCGGCGGCGTCCGGGGGCCGGCGGTGTCCAGTTGTTTGCGCCGCGCCCTGCCCGGCTCGGGCGGCCAGAGGCTGGTGCGGGGCCTGGCGTGGCGCAGGGGGGACCGGCTGCTGTCACTGGGGAGTAGCCCTTTCGCGCTTTCTGGATTTAAAGTAACATTGAGAATACTGGGAATAAAGCCGGTTGTTTGCTTTCTTACTATTTGATTTTGATTTTACTTAATAATTTTATCTATATTACATTACTTCATTGTTTTGTTCGTTTTATTAAGTTTAATTTGTTTCTGTTTGTTTTCTTTTTCCGATTTTGATTTAGTAAGGGTTGTGCGGCTGGGGCTGAATCACGGGTTGTGAGGTCACCGGAGACATAAAGGCTCAGGGTGTGGAATAAGGACTTTGGCACGAGTCAAGCCCAAAACAATGTGGAGCAGTGGAAATGCTGGGGCTGGAGTTGGATAAATGCCCTGGGAGAGGGGCATGGAGCCGCAGTGCAGGGCCTGCAGGAGATGCCTGGGGGTTCCCAGCTCCTGCCCCGTGGTACCAAGCAGAGGCTGAGGATGTGGGGGCTCGGAGGGTTCCAGGGCCCATGCAGCAGCACAAGGGCACCTATTGGGATGTGGGAGCAGGGGCCCGGTGGCTATTCCCAGCCCCTGGGGCTGCCTGGGGGAGGTGAGGGGGCCTTTGGGGAGGTGCTCGGCTGAAACCCAGGCTGTGGGGGAAGGTAGATGTTTGGCTTCAGGGCTCAAGGGTCCCTAAAGTTGGGATCCCATTAGGGTGGGTGGGATAGCTGCAAGAGGCATTGACATTATGACAGCAACTGATTTCTGCCCTTATCAACAGCTCCAAGCAGCAGTGAGAAGCAGGAGCAGCTTTTAGATGCAGGCAGTAGGAAGCTGAGGAGCTGGAGCTGAGGCAGCAGAGCCGGAGGACACAGAAATGTGGTAGGGTTCGGGGTAAAACCCCTGTGCAGCTGGGATAGGGAATATGGAGCTGGGATGGGAATTGCATGGCTGGAGCTGAAATTGCTTCAAGGGCTCTGATAGAGAGTGTAGAGCAGTTACTGGGGGAGGGATGGTTAGGATGGGGCAGGAATATGGGCTCAAGAGCTGAACTGAAACCATACAGAGCTAAAGCAAAAGCAAAGATCCTGCCCTGAGAGCCAGAAGCAGTGTTACGTAGCACTGCTGGGAAGGTGTTGAGGAGGAAGTGAAACGGAAGAGATGGCAGTGAAATAAAGCTTGTGGGTGAAGAGCTGAAATCACTGGGGCTGGGAAAGGGGATTTGTAGGGCGGGTGCTCTAATCACTGCAGGGCTGCGAAAGGGGGCTGCACACTCCATAGGATCCGAAGGGCTGGCACAGCGACTGTGGGGTTCTTGCTGCCACATCCCTTTTATGCCTCTGACATGGATGCTGGGGCTGGGCTTGTGACTGAGACTGGATCAGGATGTTTGGTATATATATGTTTTTTAATTGTGTAACCAGATGGATTAAGGAAATCGGACACCCGTAGCAGATTTCTGTTGGATCTGTGTCTGTGAGAACTGGGATGCGTGCTGGAGATGGAGAGACGCTGTTGGAGAGTGGCAACAGCGGCAGGTGTGAGCTGTGAGGATGATGAGGGCTCAGAGCAGCCCCAGGTGTGAGCTGTGAGGATGATGAGGAGGGGGCGGCTCCTTCGGCGGCTGATTTAGGGGGTTTTCCTCACATCTCTTTTGCACGGAGCTGCTGGAGGAGAGGAGTTTTTGGGGGGCTCCCGCGGCTGTCTCCTGGAAGGACGGTGAGCGCTTCGGACAGGGTCCGGGGGATCACCTGGATCCCCACCTGGATACGTGGAGCCTTGCTCAGAGGAGGGGCCGAGGGACAAATCTTTGTGTCGAGAAGCAGCAGCCAAGGAGGTGAGCCGGTGCGCCTTTGTAGCGGGGATTTTTCCCCTTTCCCTTTGAGATTTCGTCATCCTGAGGTTGAATTGGAGGGGGCAGTCCTGTTGTTCCCCCTTTTAAGGGGTTTGGACTGAGGTAAAAAGCCCCCTTTTGCCATCGTTTGAGGAAAGCCGCTTCTTTTCTTCTCTTCTAGAGGACGCGATTGAAGGGAAGCCTACGTTTCTTTTCCCTTGTTGGAGGGAGGTGAGCGCCGGAGCGTGGCGTCAGAGTCGGGGCTGCAGAGGAAGGGAGCTGCAGCCGTGGCAGCGCTGGCAGGGCGGGGGTCGGGCTGTGCCGCTGCATTCGGGGCGCTTCTTCTGCCCCCGGCCCGGCAGCGAAGGGTGCGGCGCGGAGCCCTGCCGGCAGTGCCGGGGCTGGCCGGGGCGGAAGGGGAGCTGGGCGCGGCTGGGCTGCCGCGGGCCCGCCGGAGCCGCGCCGGTGCGAGCCGTGCGGAGCCGAGCGGAGCTTTGGCCGGGCCGGCGGGCGGGGGAGGCGGCGCGGGCGGGGCCGGTGCCGGCCGGTGCCGCCGCTCCGTCCGCTCCGGGCGCGGGGCTCGGGCGCCGCCGGGGCCCCCCGGGCCCGGTGCCGGCCCCGCCGGGCCGGGGGCAGCGGGCGGGGGTCTGCCGGCGCGGCGCCGCCTCTGCCTGCCGGAGGAGCCGCTTTCCTGCCGGAGCCGCGCTGCGCCCGGGGCCGGGAGCGCGGCTTCGCATTTTCCAGCCTCCCTCGCTGCGCTGGTTTTGAGGCGCTCCTGAGGAATTTTTTGGGTCGTTTTCTTTTGTTCGTAGTTGGTGTATGAGAACGGTCACGGTGTACTTGTTGGTTGTTACGGTTCTTGGTTCAGGTGCTGTGACAAGGGTTTTATTGGATTGAGTTTGTTGTTGGATTTTTTTTTTTTTTGTGCGATATGTTGGATGTTTGTTTTGTTTTGATTATTTTCATATTGTGAAAATATGATTGTAGTTATCTTCTTAAAGGATATGTTTTTTTAAGGTTTTACACTGATTTTTATGGGTCGTAGCCTGAAGTACAGGGTTGGTTTTTAATTAGGTTGTGGTGGCTTTTATTAGCATGAGTATGTAGTGTTAGTTTTGGTGGGCTTGAGGTAGTGTGCTGTAGTGAATTAGTGAGGTTTTTTTTTAATCTTGGTAATTGCATTTTTTAAATTTTCCGATAGAGGTTTTATTCATTTGGTTTGTTTAATTGTTCTGGACGTTTTATTGTTACCGGTAATTTGGGACTTATTGTTTGTGGTTACATTTCTCTTTTGGTGACGTGTTTATTTCTTGTTGTGACGCGGCAGGCACTCCCCTCGCCGCGGCACCCCGAGCGGTGCCGTGCTGGGCTGCGAGAGGGAAGAGAATGGGCGGCCGCTCCCCCTGTGAAGCTCTGCTGTGGTATTTGTATTTTGATGGTTTGAGGCATTATGGGTTTATTGAGTTAGGAATAATTTTTTGTTGTTGTTACTGTATTTATTTGGGTTTTTGTTTCAGTTTGATGTATTTGTTGGTTGCTTTTTATTAGTGTTTTTTTTAGGAACTTGTGTATTTATACGGTGGATTTTTTTAGGTAGTTATTTATTGTCTTTTTATTGTCTAGTGGTTTAGGTTTTTGTTAATCTCCTTTATTACTTTGATTTTTAAAGCTAACTTAGCAGAATACTGGTTACTCTTTGAGTTAGTGTAGAGGTACGGTTTTAATTTTTAGCGGCTTTCAGGGTCTGTTGTATGGTTTGAAGTTTAGTAAGTTGGTTGGACTTCTTTTTCTAGTGGGTTTTGTGATTTGTTTTGTGGGTTTCTCTAGGGCTGATTTTTATTTTTGTTTCATTTTTGTGATGTGTCTCACTGACAACTGTTAGTGAAAAGAGTGTAGTGTGGGGTTGTTTTTGCTGGTAGTTAGTTCTATGGTGGTGTATTTTTAGTCTCTGTTGTTTGTTTTTGGGTTTCTTTTGTTAAAGTTTTCATTTTGGGGTTAATTTTTAATTATTTTTAAGGTTTTAGGGCGATTGAGATTTTTTTATATGGATGTCCTGTATGATAACAGTTAATTTATTTGCTTTATGTGGCATTGATGGCAGGGTAGAGGACATTTTTGTATAGAATGTGTATTTTAATCATAGTACAAAAATAATACCATGGTAAGAGGGGCTGTGTTTTATTGTTTGTTTCTGAGGTGGTTTGGCATTTTCTTATAGGTTGGGGTTTTTTTTTGTTGGCTTGTGGAGCCATTCTGGCTGTTTTTGATGAAATTGGTGGGACTTTGATGCTTTTTGATTTTGCTTTTTTTTTTTTTTTTTTTTTTGTGGTGTAATAGTCTTTTAGAAGAATTTGGATGATTTTAAAAGTATTTTTGTTATACTTTTCATCTAATGTTGCTGGATTATTACAGATGTTTTGGAGCTTTATTTTTTTAAGTTTCATTTGGATGAATTTATGCTGGATGGTAGGACTGTGTTCTTATTTTTGGGGCAGTTGGTTGTAGGTGTATTGTATGTTTTTCAAGTGAAGGTAAATCGAGGTTTGTATTTGGTTGTTAGAGGAATAGAGAAAAATGTTTTGGTGATGTTAACAGTGGTGTGTTTTTTTGGGGTTTTTGATTTATAGTAAGTCTGGTACGGTAGTGTTTAATGGTGGAGTTCTTTAAGGTATGATAGTTTATAGTTAATTCTTATTGGTTTTAGATTTGTGTGTAAGTTAGAGGAGGTTATTGAAGGGTAAGCGGGTGTTTTAGATGAGTTTTAGTGTTTCAGTTGATAGAGCATTTTTTGGATGGGAGTTAGAGTATTTTGAGTTGTTTGGTGTCGCTGGTGATGTATTGTTGAGGTGGTAAGGAGTATTTGTTGGGTTTTTTTAAAGAAGGTTTATTGTAGATAGTTTTAGATAGTTGTGGTGGGTTGCTTGATTGTTTTATGTTTTTTAGCCTTTTTGTAGTTATTTGAAATATGTTAAGAGTTTTTTGGGTTTATTGAAATACTTGATTTTGAGGAAGTTCCTATTTAGAATGTATGAATTTTTTTGGCTTAAAATAAAAAATTTATATTCTAGTTATAGTGAGGATTATTTTTTTTTTCTTTTCTTACTGCTATATTTTGTGATATTTGTGTTAGGTAGTAGTAGGGATAGCTTTACTTTTATACGTTGAAACGAGGGTAGTGCATACTGGTGTTCATAAAGGTTTAATATTTTTATGGTTCTGATGTGTTAGGTTAACGAATTTATAACGTTTACAAGACTTTTTTTTGTTTTTATTTCAATACAGGCAGGGTTTTCTTAGTTTTCAGGATTTGTTTGGCATAGATTTTAGAGGTGTAATTGAGGGGATAGGACAGGGTGTCTCTGTTAATCTATTTGGCAATTTGGATACTGGGTAAATAAAATTAATATTTTGGTAGAATTTTTGCATTTCATTAGTTTATTTATTTATGGATTTGTGTGCCTGCAGCTGTAGTGTCTCTGCTGCAACTCTCAGTATCCATTCATGTTTGTGTGTGTTAGGCAGTCCACTCGTGTACCAGCGAGTCCCCCCTGCAAGCGGCCGCAGAGCCGCTCCTTCACTCTCCTGGGAATTTGGGGAGCGGCACGCGGCTCTGCGACGAAGCCTTGATCTTTGTCACTTGAAGGTGGCACCAGGGAGCCTCAGGAGCGGCCGAGGAGTTGCTGTAAGTGGGGGAACTACTAGTGAGGGGGACCAGGGTCCACTCGAGTTTTGGGAACGCCACCTCACCTCGCCTGCTCTTCAGCCAGGCAGACCCTGCCAGGAGGGCGTGGGCGAAGCGTGCGGCCCAAGGAGCCCGGCGTTCTCAGGAGACTAATGGTGAGCAGCAGAATTGCTGGGTTGTGGCTGCTGTGCAGCTGAGATCGTGCAGTGATGTTTGGTGTTCTCGATTGTAGCTGAGCACGGGACCACAGCCCGGTGACCATAGGACATTCCCCGCAGGCGAGGCAGCCTCCATTGCCAGGCGACGTGGATTCTCATCCCCAGATGCCAGAGAGATAAGTGGAGGGCTAAGGCCCACAGTGGGGGTGAAAGTGGGGTGCTGGGAGGGCCTTTTGAATGAGCTTTGGGAGTGGGGATGTGCAAGAAGCATCTCCTAAGGCCATCTAAAGACAAAAAGTGTCTGTTTTGATCACAGTGCTGAGGTGCTCAGGGCAGAGCAGTTCTGGTGTGTGTCCTGTCACTTGTCTCTGGTGCACTCTGTGTTCTTTGGGTCTCTCGGTCCTTTCTTCTCCTCAAAAGCTCTCTCTCCCTGTCCTGTGTCACGGGTGTCTGCACGTATTTTTCCTGGTGCTGTTCTGCCCTGCTGCATAGCCTGTAATAGCACAAGTCCTGGGGACTTGAAATTTGTTATGTAGGGTGTAGTTGGGCTCTGGATTATATGGGGAGATTGACATAACATGTTTGGTGCTGTTAAGTTGTCCTGCAGCCATTTGACACTAGTCCTAACTTCCTTTCAGGTGCTGACAACTCCAATCAGTGGCAGAGAGCCCCAGTCCTGGGTGAGGGTGTTGCCATGATCAGGTCAGTCATTGTTTGCACTTGCAGGAGCAGCCTAAATGGTGACCGTGTTACAGCAGTGTTCTTTGCCTTTATTTTTAGAAGGTCCAGGCAGATAGCAGCAGTCAAGGCCCATTGTGCTAGGTGAGCAGTGGACCAAAGCAGTTGTTTTTGCTCAGCTTTTAGTTTTTGGTGGAACTATAAGCATCCACTGTTGTTTGTGTGCTTTAGGGAATCCACTCAGAGTACTCATACCTCTGTCTCCACCTGCCTGATGGACCGGGTTTCATGCACGTGTGGTCTTGCCAGAAGCATTACAGGACCCTGTGACAGAGCCTTCCAATTTTGCATTTCAAGGTCCCCTCCTGGTAACCCACAGGAATGGCCAAGGAGTTGCGGTGAGGCAGGGAAGAGGAGCGAGGGTACACTTAAGTTGCAGCAGTGCCATGTCACCTTGTCTGCCCTTAACCTAGGTGTGCCTTGAGATGACTGTGTCAGAATCCAAGCGCGCCTGAGGTGTGTGGCCCAAGACTTCTTGGGAGATGGTGAGTAGAAGAATTGTCAGGTTCTGGCCCATGTGCTGTTAAGGTAGTGCACTGACATTTGGTTTTCTTTCTCTTGGCAGAGCAAGAGATAACAACCTGGTGACAACTGGAACTTCCCAGACAGGCAGGAGGCCTCATTCTGCACCTGATGGGGATTTGCATCCCCAGATATGTGCAAGATAAAGTGGAGGGCTAACACCCACAGAGGGAATGGAAGAGAGGTGCTGGGTTGGGACTCCCCAGGAGGGGTTTTTGAGTCAGTTTTGGAGATGGGGATATCTAAGAAGTGTCTCCTAAGGCCACCTAAAGGGAAAGTGTCTGTTTTGATCAAAGTGCTGAGGTGCTCAGGGCAGGGCAGTTCTGGTGTGTGTCCCGCCACTTGTCTCTGGTGCACTCTGTGTTCTTTGGGTCTCTCGGTCCTTTCTTCTCCTCAAAAGCTCTCTCTCCCTGTCCTGTGTCACGGGTGTCTGCACGTATTTGTCCCACAACTGCTCTGTCTTCTACATAGCCTGTAATAGCACAAGTCCTGGGGACTTGAAATTTGTAATGCAGGGTGTAGTTGGGCTCTAGATTGTATCAGGAGATTGCCTTAATATGTTTTGTGATGCTAATTTGTCCTGCAGCCATTTGACACTAGTCCTAACTTCCTTTCAACTTGCTGACAACTCCAATCAGTGGCAGAGAGTCCCAGTCTTGTGTGAGGATTTTCCCATGATCAGGTCAGTCATTGTTTGCATTTGCAGGGGCAGCCTAAATGGTGACTGTGTTACAGCAGTGTTCTTTGCCTTTATTTTTAGGAGGTCCAGACAGGTAGCAGCAGTCAAGGCCAAGTGTGCCAGGTGAGCAGTGGACAGAAACAGTTGGTTTTGCTCAGGTCTCAATTTTTGGTGCAATTCTAAGCATTCATTCTTGATTGTGTGCTTTAGGGAATCAACTCGGAGTGTGCATACCTCCGTTACTAACTGGCTGATGGACCAGGTTTCATGCACTTTGGATCTCGCTGGAAGCATTGCAGGACCCTGTGATGGAGCCTTCCAATCCTGCATTTCAAGGTCCCATCCTGGTAGCCCTGAGGAACGGCCAAGGTGTTGCGGTGAGTCGGGGAGGAATGAGATTCCACTGGTGTTTCAGCAATGCCATGTCACCTTGTCTGCCCTTAACCCAGGTGTCCCCTGCGATGACGGTGTCAGAATCCAAGCACGCCCAAAGCGTGAGGGCCAAGAACCCGGGCATTCTGAGGAGGATGGTGAGTAGCAGATTTACCAGGTTTTGGCCGATGTGCTGTTCAGATGGTGCACTGATGTTTAGTTTTCTTTCCCTTGGCAGACCAAGAGGTGACAGCTGGAACTTACCAGACAGGGAGATGGCGTTCTTCTGCACCCAACAGGGATTTGCATCCCCAGATATGTGCAAGATAAGTGGAGGGTTATGACCCACAGAGAGTCGTGATAAGCGAGGTGCCAGGTTGGGACTCCCCAGGAGGGGTTTTTCAGTCAGTTTGGAATTGGGGATGTCCAAGAAGTTTCTCCTTAGACCATCTAAAGGTGAAAAGTGTCTGTTTTGACCTTAGTGCTGAGGCATGCAGGGCAGAGCAGTTCTGATGTGTGTCCTGTCACATGTCTCTGGTGTCCTCTGTGTTGTTTGGGTCTCTCGGTCCTTGCAGATATTCTTCTCATCAAGAGCTCTCTCTCCCTGTCCTGTCCCCTGGTTTGTCACATCCTGTCCTGTGTCACGGGTGTCTGCACATATTTTTCCCACAGCTGCTCTGCCCTGCTGCACAGCCTGTAATAGCACAAGTCCTGGGGACTTGGAATTTGTAATTTGCAGGGTGTAGTTGGGCTCTAGATTGTATCAGGAGATTGACATAACATGTTTGGTGCTGTTAAGTTGTCCTGCAGCCATTTGACACTAGTCCTAACTTCCTTTCAGATGCAGACAGTTCAGATCAGTGGCAGAGAGCCCCAGTCCTGGGTGAGGGTGTTGCCATGATCAGGTCAGTCATTGTTTGCACTTGCAGGAGCAGCCTAAATGGTGACCGTGTTACAGCAGTGTTCTTTGCCTTTATTTTTAGAAGGTCCAGGCAGATAGCAGCAGTCAAGGCCCATTGTGCTAGGTGAGCAGTGGACCAAAGCAGTTGTTTTTGCTCAGCTTTTAGTTTTTGGTGGAACTATAAGCATCCACTGTTGTTTGTGTGCTTTAGGGAATCCACTCAGAGTACTCATACCTCTGTCTCCAACTGGCTGATGGACTGGGTTTCATGCACGTGTGGTCTTGCCAGAAGCATTACAGGACCCTGTGACAGAGCCTTCCAATTTTGCATTTCAAGGTCCCCTCCTGGTAACCCACAGGAATGGCCAAGGAGTTGCGGTGAGGCAGGGAAGAGGAGCGAGGGTACACTTAAGTTGCAGCAATGCCATGTCACCTTGTCTGCCCTTAACCTAGGTGTGCCTTGAGATGACTGTGTCAGAATCCAAGCGTGCCTGAGGTGTGTGGCCCGATACTTCTTGGGAGACGGTGAGTAGCAGAATTGTCAGGTTCTGGCCCATGTGCTGTTAAGGTAGTGCACTGACATTTGGTTTTCTTTCTCTTGGCAGAGCAAGAGATAACAGCCTGGTGACAACTGGAACTTCCCAGACAGGCAGGAGGCCTCGTTCTGCACCTGATGGGGATTTGCATTCCCAGATATGTGCAAGATAAGTGGAGGGCTACCACCCACAGAGGGGATGGAAGAGAGGTGCCGGGTTGGGACTCCCCAGGAGGGGTTTTTGAGTCAGTTTTGGAGATGGGGATGTCCAAGGAGTGTCCCCTTAGGCCACCTAAAGGGAGAGTGTCTGTTTTGATCAAAGTGCTGAGGTGTGCAGGGCAGAGAAGTTCTGGTGTGTGTCCTGTCACTTGTCTCTGGTGCACTCTGTGTTCTTTGGGTCTCTCGGTCCTTTCTTCTCCTCAAAAGCTCTCTCTCCCTGTCCTGTGTCACGGGTGTCTGCACGTATTTGTCCCACAACTGCTCTGCCCTGCTGCATAGCCTGTAATAGCACAAGTCCTGGGGACTTGACATTTGTTATGCAGGGTGTAGTTGGGCTCTGGATTATATGGGGAGATTGACATAATATGTTTGGTGCTGTTAAGTTGTCCTGCAGCCTTTTGACACTAGTCCTAACTTCCTTTCAGGTGCTGACAACTCCAATCAGTGGCAGAGAGCCCCAGTCCTGGGTGAGGGTTTTCCCATGATCAGGTCAGTCATTGTTTGCATTTGCAGGGGCAGCTTAAAGGGTGACCGTGTTACAGCAGTGTTCTTTGCCTTTATTTTTAGGAGCTCCAGGCAGTTAGCAGCAGTCAAGGCCAAGTGTGCCAGGTGAGCAGTGGACAAAAGCAGTTGTTCTTGCTCAGGTTTCAGGTTTTGGTGCAATTGTAAGCATCCATTGTTGTTTGTGTGCTTTAGGGAATCCACTCAGCGTATGCCAAGCCCTTGTCACCAACAGCTGATGGCCTGGATTTTCTGTGCTTGTGAGCTCTTTGGAAGTATTGCAGGACTCTGTGATGAAGCCTTGAAATTTTGTATTTCAAGATTGCATCAGGGTTGCCTTTGGCAATGGCTGAGAAGTTGCAGTGAGTCGCCGAGGTAGGGAGGGGGAGCCAAGGTCCACTCGTGTTTCAGCAATGCCGAGTCACTTTGTCTCTTCTTAACCCAGGCAGACCCTGCGATGACGGTGGCAGCCTCCGAGCCTGGCCAAAGTGTGTGACCCGAGCATTCTCTGGAGAATGGTGAGTAGCAGGATTGCTGGGTTTTGTCCATTGTGCAGCTAAGATCATGCAGTGATGTTTGGTGTTCTCGATTGTAGCTGAGCACGGGACCACAGCCCGGTGACCATAGGACATTCCCCGCAGGCGAGGCAGCCTCCATTGGCACGCGACGTGGATTCTCATCCCCAGATGCCAGAGAGATAAGTGGAGGGCTAAGGCCCACAGAGGGGGTGAAAGCGGGGTGCTGGGAGGGCCTTTAGGATCAGCTTTGGGGGTGGGGATGTGCAAGAAGTGTCCCCTTAGGCCAGCTAAAGGGAAAGTGTCTGTTTTGATCACAGTGCTGAGGTGCTCAGGGCAGAGCAGTTCTGGTGTGTGTCCTGTCACTTGTCTCTGGTGCACTCTGTGTTCTTTGGGTCTCTCGGTCCTTTCTTCTCCTCAAAAGCTCTCTCTCCCTGTCCTGTGTCACGGGTGTCTGCACGTATTTGTCCCACAACTGCTCTGCCCTGCTGCATAGCCTGTAATAGCACAAGTCCTGGGGACTTGAAATTTGTAATGCAGGGTGTAGTTGGGCTCTAGATTGTATCAGGAGATTGACGTAACATGTTTGGTGATGCTTAGTTGTCCTCCTTCTGCCAGGCCCTGAAGGACTCCCCCTTTCCCCCCAGATCTTCATTGGGAAATCCCCCTGACCCCTGTGACCCCCCAAAACGATCCCCCAGGGATCCACCTTGAACTCTCTGGGACCCCCTGAATAGTCCCCAGGGATCCCTGAGAATCCCCAGTGGCCCCCAGGACACCCTGGGCCGCCTCCCCAGACCCGCTGGGGCCCCTCCCGGTGTGACAATTGAGAGACCCCCTCAAGCACTCCATGCCCCCCTTCCGGAATCCATCTGGGACCTCCAACCCCCAGAGTGGCACCCCTGGGACCCCCACATCCCTTCCTGCCCTCCCCGAGAACCCTCAGAGCCTTCCCATAGTGGCAATAAAGGCTCAAAGCAGTTACAGAACCACTTCTACTGTGTCCCGTACCTGCACTGGGAACACTGGGAGGGACACTGGGAAAATCAGGAGGGAAGCGGGAACATTGGGTAGCACACTGGGAGGGAACTGGGGCAGCTGGGAGGACTCGGGGACTCCTGGAAGCGATCTGCCATGGAAAAGGAGACAAAGGGAGCTGATGTCATCCCAGAGCCACAGGATATTCCATACTGAGACCCCGGGGCCACCCAGGACCACGGCAAGGGCAGCCAGGCCAAGAGCCGGGGGCAGCTTTGGTGTGGGAGGCATCTGGCATCCCATTTGGAATTTCAGGAGGCCCAGTGGTGGGCACAGGGCCATGAGCACAGACAGCGGTCCTTTTACCTGGGAAAGAAAACTCGCCAGTCCAGGTTCCTGATGTCAGTTTGTAGGGCTCCCTTGGGACTCTCAGGGCAGCACAAGTTTGAGGCGGGGACAGCTTTGGTCTGGGATACGTTCTTTGATATTTGGATTTTGTGAAGTCAGGGGCCAGCTGAGGGCCAGGGGCACCTGGGCACATACTCTGGCCCTTTTCCATGGGAAAGAAAACTCACCAGTCCTGGTTCCTGATGTCAATTTGCAAGTTGTACTTGGGATCTTCAAGGCAACTCCTCATCGACATGAGGGCAGCTTGGGTCCACAACACCTCCTTCTTCATTCAGATTTTCAGGGGGTGGCCCTTCTTTCGGGGCCCCTGGCTCTTGGACTCTGTTGCTGGCCCTATTCTCTGTGAAACACGGCTCACCCTCTACACTTCCTGATGTTGGTTTCGAGGAGGTGCTTGTCTCTTCCAGGGCAGGCAGAACTCTTGCTGGCAGCAGTTTTGCTCCAGGATTAATCCTGTGCCATTCAGAACGAAAAGATGTTGAAAGTCACTTGGGGCCACAGACCTCGTGACCTGACCTCTGCCCTTTTTCCCTGTAAAACCAACCTCACCCTCCCTGTGTGTTGATGTCTGTTCACTCAAGGCGTGCTGCTCTCCAAGGGCTGCGGGAGTTTCTGGTGTCGGCAGCTGTGGTCTGTGAGAAATCATTTGCTGTTTGCAATTTTGGAAGCGCAATTCCTGTTTGGCCAGGGGAAAGACTGTTAATTATCTTTGAAATGAAAATCTGGCACCCCATTGTTTAAGGGTCTGGCAAGGGGCTGTGTAGGGGAGGGAACACCCCACAGGACCTTTCTTCACCTCATCCCTCACTCCTAGGTGTAGCAGCTCCCTGCGTGAGCAGCTGCTTTCAGTGCAGCTACCTGGGCACACCTGCCAGGAGCTATGGTCGGAACATCCAGCAGGGACCAGGGAGCAGCCGGACCCACCCAGGCACGGAGCATCCCTTGGAGAAAATGCCAAGGGAAGAGCCCTCTTGCCAAGGGGCAGCACCTGAGCAGGCCAGGCAGCATGTGGGGTTCCACGGGAGAGCTTTCAACTTTCCCCTTTTATTATGTCAGTCCTCCCCTAGAACCCCCAGACCTTCCACAGCACTCCCAGAAAAAAGAGGGGTTATGGAGAGAAAAGGGGTTTCAAGTATGGGAAAAAGCTTCCTTTTCCGTCATTTCTTGCGTTCAAATAATGAGGAAACGCACTTCCCCTGCAATTTTAATGGTCTCATTTGAAAGAGTCCCTGCCTTTTCTATGCTGTTAGGGGTGCTAATTGACAGGGAATCCCCATATTCCATTTTTTTCCAGTTTAAATAGAGGGGGAAAACCTTGACAGTGTCGTTTATGGGTTTGAATTAAGAGTAACCATTTTTGTTGTCCTAAGGCTTAAATTGAGGGGGAAGCCCAGCTATCTCTCTTTCTTAAGGGTTTGGATTGAGGGGAAAATCCCTCTGTCTTCATCACTGGAGAGATTTAAAGTGAGGAAAGCCTCTCTTTTCCCAGTATTCAAGGGATTAAATGAAAGGGCAGAAGCCATTTATTTGCCACGGTATCCATTTCAGTGGAGGTAAATTCCCCATTTCCTCATTTTAAGGGATTCACTTGAAGGAGGCTCTTTTAAAATGATTTTTCAGCATTTAAAACTACCTTTCAGGGCACTTCTTTCTGTGCCCTAGGACTAAGTACCTCAGAGAAAGGCAAGCCTAGCACATACTTAACCTTTATGCTGCCCAGGAGCCTATTATTTTTCTTATTTATAATGTAGTTAGTTCTAATTAGTAACCCTAAGAAGAAGACTTAGACTGTTCATATAATTAGTATTTTTCTCCACCCTTAGTCTCATGTTGAGCACTACTTAGTAGTCACTGAGGAATAATTATGTAAGTTAACAGCAAATTACCCAACTTATCTAGATATGCTGCCTAAAAACAAAGTTTTATTTCTTACCAGTTTTTTTGCCCTTTCGCTCCAAGTAGTTGTAGAAAAAAGAGCTGTCATTTCCCTGAAGAGTTTCCTTCTATATCCAGCCCTTTATTCCCCTTGAATTCAAGCCAGAGGAGCCGAACAGCTGCAGCTGCTCTGAGGGCTTTTCTACTCGGTGGGGTTTGCCCCTTCTCTTTTCCTGGGTGCCACGGGAATGAGCGGTGGGCCCAATCAGGGTATATTAACCCCAGCCTTTGCCAAGGGGCTTCATTCCCTCAGCCATTTCACACTAGTCCTAACTTCCTTTCAGATGCAGACAGTTCAAATCTGTGGCAGAGAGCCCCAGTCCTGGGTGAGGGTGCTGCCATGATCAGGTCAGTCATTGTTTGCATTTGCAGGGGAAGCCTAAAGGGTGACCGTGTTAGAGCAGTGTTCTTTGCCTTTATTTTTAGGAGGTCCAGGCAGATAGCAGCAGTCAAGGCCCTGTGTGCCAGGTGAGCAGTGGACAGAAGGAGTTGTTCTTGCTCAGGTTTCAGGTTTTGGTGCAATTCTAAGCATCCACTCTTGGTTACTTTGTTTTATTTTAGGCAGTCGTCTTGCAAGATGTCTCTGGTCCGGATGTCTGGATGTCCAAGGCCAGGTGGGTGCAAGCGTAAGGTCTGGGTGGGTGTGCTTTTCAGGGCAGGGGGATGTTGTTTTCACAGTATCTCAGTGTGGGTTGTTTTGCTTTGTTTTTTTGCAGGTGCTGTCGCTGCCCTAGCTGTGTGAAGGAACAGAGGCGAGCGGGTGAGTTGGCATTTTGGCACGGTGACTCACAGGTGACCCTTATGCAGCAGCATGCTAAGTGTGTACCTTTTTGTTTTTCAGGTATCCTCCAGGCAGCTTGTGGAGTCAAATTAAGACTTCAGGTGAGCCGGGGCAGTGGTGTGTCAGAGTTTCGGGGATTCCTCTTTTCGTGGGCACTAGTTGCATTTTCTGTTTTGTCTTAGGTACCCTGAGGAGGAGCGTAGCTGAAGTTTGGAAACAGCAGCACCGAAGCTGATGCAGAGAACGTCTCGCCGTCCACATCCAACTGACATTGGATTCCATCCGGTTGTCTTGCAAAAGCCAAGTGCTGGGGCCAGTAGGTGGGAGATGGGGGGAAAACCTTTACTATCACAGGAGGCTATTTGATGTTAGCTTGGAGAATAGGCCCATAGTGGGACGGGCCCCTCGGGAGCAAAGGGAGAGGGTTTCTCCTCAGCCCCCCCAGAGTCTTCGCCGGGCAGGGCAGTTCCGATCCCTCTCTGGTTCTCGTGACGTTCGCATCGGCGGCCTTCTTTGACTCTTGACATTGTCGTGGATCTTTTCACCATAGGAGCCCGCCTTCATGTCTGGAGCTATAGCTACAGTCACCCTGTAGTCATTTCTTCCTTCTCTAGGCCTACTGAGCTTCTTAGGCTTTCTCTTAAGTGCTTTGGCACTAACATCTTGAAAGGAGTTGCATGTCATCATCAAGTGCTACTGCCCTAGGGCTTTCTTTTCTTTGGCATCATCAGCCCATGGCTCATCTTGGGCTAGGAATCTTGGGTCCATAAGGTGAAATTGCCAGGCAGTTTCCACTTGTGTCCGTGTCACGTTGTCTGTGTCCGTGTCACGTTGTCTGTGTCATAGGCCTTTGTTACATCTCCATGCTTTAGCAACATCATTTTGTGCCGTATTGGCCATATTTTGCTCATGTACCTTCCCGGATATCAATTATTCTGGCATTTTTACATATTTACTTTTTGGGTCCGGACGATGTACACGAGATGTTCTCATCCGTCTTCATTCTCAGTTTTGGTAGCCCTTCTCATGGACTTCCGGACGGAGCTTATTAGCCCCTCATCACCTGACCACAGTAGTTCCGTAGCATCTGCCTTCTCAAAGGATATAGGGCTCAAAAATTAGTCTTCTGGAGAATTATATCAAGTCCTCACTTATCTTGTATCTCTGTCAGCTTATGTTGTATGCACTTATGATGCACCTACCTGTGTCGGCTTCTATTGTATGTGCGTATGTTGCGCCTACCTATGTTAGCTTATATTGTTTGTGCTTACACTGTATGTACCTACGTTGGCTTATGTTGTTTGTGCTTATACTGTACGTACCTACGTTGGCTTATGTTGTTTGCGCTTATACTGTATGTACCTACGTTGCCTTATGTTGTTTGTGCTTATACTGTATGTACCTACGTTGCCTTATGTTGTTTGTGCTTATACTGTATGTACCTACGTTGCCTTATGTTGTTTGTGCTTATACTGTATGTACCTACGTTGGCTTATGTTGTATGCACCTCTGTTGTGGCAATTGTGATTGGAGCTGCCTTGCCCAGGCACGTAGTCACGCTCAGGTAGAGCAGTTATAAAGCTTTGCCGTTCATCTGTTCTCTACGGGCTTTGGGGTACAACACTGATGGGCCCAGAGTTGGTATAGCTCCTAGCTCTCAGATAGTCAGTCACTGACCGCCTCCCCTTGTCTTGTAGGTCCCCGGGTCCCTACAGAATTTCCTGGAATCTACCATTTGACATGGAGGTCCTGCGGTCAGAAGAAGCGTTTAAGCATATTCTTCAGTGCAGCGTTTCACGTAAGGGTGGCAGCCAGCGTGTCAGCAGAAGAATGTGTGAGAGTGTGACTGTCTGTGTCTGTCTGTGAGAGTTTGTGTGTGCTTGTGTCTGCAGCTGTGTGTGTGTGTGGAGCAGATACAACCTTGTGTGTATGGCCTTTGCCTTTCAGGGGGGGTTTTCATCAGGCAGGAGGATTTTTTGGGAGTCTCCGGAGCGAGTTGCCGTGAATGTGAGTTTGTGCGTAACGCGAAGGGGGCGTGCACGTCGGCGGAGCGTTTTGCGCCGTTTTTGTTCCGGGTGCGTCATAACAATAAAAGCGTTGTGGACTTTTCTGAAATGGAGACACGGTTATATTGTGTCAATATGTATTTGGCTTGTAGTACATTATATTGTTCTGTCTTTGCAGTTGTTCCTGTCTTTTGATGTATTTTGCTGTATGTAAATTGGACTTGTACTTGTGTGCCTAGGTATGATGTATTCTTTGTTGTATTTGTCTCTGTACTTGCATTTGTATGCATTGTTTCCCTGTGTATTGCTGAAGTTTAAGGGAATAAAGATTAATCAGCCCTAATAATGATGCCTCTTACCCTCTGCCCTGCCCACCATTCATCTCCTGTCTTTCTTTGGTGTGGTTGAGTCCTATCATTTTCACCCTTTTTCTCCCTTTGCCTCTTACTTTCCTCCTTAGTATATTACTCACTTTATCCTTCCATGTGTAACTCTTTGTCTCTGCCTGTGTTTTCCTTTGTTTCCATTTCTAACACATCTCTATGTTTCTCTAACCCTATTTCCTTCTCACCCTATTTTCTTCCATTCCTCTACATGTATTTCCCCATGTCTCTATGTCTGTCTCTTTCAATCTAGGTTTCACTATGTTTTCTTCTTTTTTTTTCTTTGTCAGCCTTTGTCTTTCTAACACTTGCTATCTTTGTCTCTGACCCTTTTTCCTTTTCTGTCCAACTTTAACTTTTTTGTCTAACTCTCTATTTCTTTCTCTCTTGAACCCTACCTTGTGTTCAGTCTCTCCATTTGTTTTCCTGTAGGTTTTCAGCTCTATTTCTTCTTTTTCTTGTCTCTCTATTTGCTTTTCTCTTTCATTTCAAGTGCTTCCTTTTCTGTTTGTCTTTCACTCTTTTTCTCTTTACCCCACCTTTCTTTCCTCTTTCTCTGCCTTTCTCTTTCCAATCTGACTTTTTTGGTTTTTCTTTTTATCTCTGACTCTTATTTTTCTTGCTCTGTTTTCTTCTTACTCTCTCCTCTTCATTTTTTTTTTCTCACTCTCTCCTCTTTCTTCTCACTCTCTCCTCTTTCTTCTCACTCTCTCCTCTTTCTTCTCACTCTCTCCTCTTTCTTCTCACTCTCTCCTCTTTCTTCTTCTTCTTCCTCCCTTCTCTTTTTCTTCCTCTTACTCTCTCCTCCTCTCTCCTCTTCTTCTTCCTCTTAGGCTAAATACTTGTATCAGACATTTTAAACAGGTCTTTTATACAGAAGTGAATACATTAAAAGAGAAAGGAAAAGAAAATAACTGGTAATATATTTCAAAAGTCAAACCAGTATTTAATTTCTGCATCAAGTATTGCAATCAAAGACACCTAAAAGATTCACCTTTCCATAAAATCAAGGTTTTAGTTATTGAGATGGTGGTTTACTTATTTAGGTGGTTGTTTTTTGTCCTTCTAACAGCTTGTATTTTTAACTGTTCAGTCCATCAGCAGACAGACACCCTGTCCATCTTAACATAGGCTAAGATGGCCATAAAAATAGTGCAGGTGATGACATTGGTTAGCAACCTTTTCTTCTTCATCATCATCATCTCACATTAACAAAGAGAGACGAAAGGCACAAGGAATTCAAATTATTAGCTTTGAGAACTGAAATAAAAATCTTCTTTCCACAATTAGCCTACATATAGTGGCATTAGAAATACCACTTTAAGTTCTGAAAGTACTGGAAGGAATTTATACCCAAAGGATCCTAATTCTTTGGTAAGTCAAAGCTGCCATTTGTACCTGTGAACAGTATCACTTGGAGAAAATGCAACACTTAGGAAGAGTTTTAATTGTTTTTTTCATTACTTGACTCTGTCATTTTTTTCTGAAGTTTTTACAGCTTCTTGCATTCAAATGAAGGAAGATTAAGGCTGGATGGTTAAGGTTGTAATGCAGCATTTCAAAGTAATATTAGTGAAGATGTACTAGAAACTGCATTGCTTAGAAACCTATTATTTCAATAATCCTTTCTCAGAACTTCACAAAGGTCCTTTTATTGTGTCTCTGATAAATAAAATGTGATTTCTATTTAGAAAGAATTAAGGTAGTGAAGACTAACTAGAGAAGAACATGCAACCTTATAGATACTGAGGCAAAAAATAAAGCAAAATGGTTAGTTGCTGGTTCCAACTGGTATTTTTAAGTCTGTACGGCTAAGCATCTCTATCTTATATTTGTGATCTTTCTGCAATTTTGTATTTATGGGGTTTATGCCTGTTCAGAGTAATTAGTGTTGTTTACATTAGAACAAATACTGAAATACAAAAAATGAAAAGTTATTGGCAAATGGGATACAGAGTAGCAAATCTGGAAATTAGACGCTGCTGATATTTATCTGTAATGAAATTTGGCATAGGACCAGCAATAGCCAGAAGTAGGTAGAATATCCTGTGATACAGCATCTGAAATTCATCAAAACCCCCCTCCAAATTACCTTCAGTATTGTAAAAGTTTCCATTCTTTTTATTATTTGTACTTTATTAGAGGCATCTTGTCAGTACTACTTTTTCTTAGCCTTATGCGGAGATGCTTTCTTATGTCTGACTCCTGAAAGCCTCTGTGCAGAACCAGAGTTCTGCAGAGCTTTTTCCCCTGTATTCCTTCCCTTTTCTGTCTTCCCAAAAGCTTTTGGGATTTTGGCTTTTACACCATAATTTACTTAATTGCCTTTTCGTGTCAGATAATTCTTATGCATATAACATCTCATTTTTAACTACCTGCTTGGTATTGCTACAACATCAAAGAATTTATAAAATTATTCTTTGTTCTCTTATTAGATTTTTTGCTTTGTCCTTACAGAATCTTCTCTGATAAATAGAAGTGGTAGTGCTTTTTATTTACCGCCTTAATTTCCTGCAGTAAAAAAACACTCTATGTTCATTAATCATTCAACGACAAAGGATATTCTGTATTGGAGCCAAAATTGTATACATTTCTAAGCAACTACAGCATTTTGCTTTATTTTCTTAAATCTGTTTCAGAGCTTTGATCAAATTGCACTCTCCAATTGTTTTCCAAAGGGTGTAATAAGAGAAAAAAAATAACCATTTTTATAACGAAATTTCAAGCAAATAAAATCCTTAAAGGAAATTTGATTCTGTAAATGAGGACTAGGAAGAGGAAGGTCATAAGAAAGTTACATCATCGGAGTTTAATCATCCCCTTAGCACACTGATCTAAAGCAGGAAAAGCGTATGAAAAACTGCAGAGGTGTCTTCTGAGAAGGTATATGCACATTTCACATACTTCTTGTTCTGTATCTTTCTTCTAAACAGTGATTAAAGCAGCTCCCAGTACAGATCTGTAACAAATTCATGAGCAAATCTGATAAAACCTGTCTTTGAGTAAACTGTGAACCTAACCTGACAACTAAGATAAATAGTTTGTCAGTTGATCTAACCACACCATTCTTTTCTCCTGTATCTGGTTTCTTTTCTTCAGAATTAACCCAGTACTTTCTCCCCCATCGTGCTTTACAAACAACCTCCCTATCTGCTTTTTGTGCCCTATGAAGCCAAGAGGAGCAGTGATGCACAGGAACACTGAAACTCCAATGTCTGGTCAACTAAATCTGGATGATGCTCTTTAGGAGCAGCAGAATGATTTTTCTAACTGCAAAAACTGTTATAATACCACTTATTTAAACTTGATTTCCTGTTCACTTGTGAATTGATTATTTGACCTTAAATTGTTATGTTTTTTTTGACCATAAAGCCAGTTCTGATTTGCTGAGTTGATGCAGTAGAAAATACTTATATTTACATTGTTCAGCTGTTCGCAGGTAAAGTTGCATGATTCAATAGCCACTGGACATGCTGAGTTCTGACTGGCGTGTTAAAATTTTTCTAATATGTGGGAACTCAAAATGTCTCTCAGACATTTTTAGAGGTTCCAGGCCTTGGTCAGAGGCATTCTAGACCCTGGCAGACAGCTGAAAAACAGCTGTGATTTTGAGTTTGAGCCATGGAATGAATCGCCAACTTTGGAGGTGGAACAAGCAATCACAAAAGGTTAGATAGTATAGTAAAAGTAGTTACAAAGTAGAGGGGAAATTTTTTTAGTATTGTACAGGGGGGTTTTCACTTTGTAGGTGGGGGTCAGAAGTTCTAAGATGGAGGAAAGTGGGCTGATCCTGTTCTTCCTCCTTCTTTTTCCTTACCTCCATGTTCTTGGTGATGTTGGCACTGACAGATGGGTTTAGAGTAGAAAAACACTTGGCAACTAGGTAGTAGGTATTGGGGAATAATTGTAAACATGTTATACGTAATATATCTTATAAAAGATAGCAGCAGCCCTGGGCGGAGAGGGAGACGAAGAAGGCAGCAGATTGAGAGGATGTCAGGGGGTGTGTGTGCCTCTACCCAGGCCGCTGATCAAACAGCCACAGTCCAAGAACATAATCTGTTAGATAACTAGCGATAAACTGCCTTGAGACCGAACAGCTAAAGCCTGCGGAGTTTTTCTTTGGAAGCACGGGTTGGAGGAGGAATTTCACCACCACATGAGACCCCAGAGCAAGGCCGGGGTTCTCACAGTAATAAAGATGCACCCTTTGTTTATCCACCTTTGTCATTTATACATCCAGCTGTGAAGCTCTCCAGCTTTGCAGTGCTGTTTACTAGGACAATTGAATACCATAACTTCCCAAATTTTGTGTACGTGACCAATCAATATGCAGATTTTATAGCCATAATTTCACACACAGATAATTTGTTAATCGGGCTGCACGCTAAGCTGAGGAAAGCAACACAGCAAATAGTTTTTGCTTTTTTGATAGTTTCTGCCATGTTGAGCTCCCATTCTGTCCATTGGTAATGATTGTACCTCTCATGGGAGGAAATCTGATGGACAAACATACAAAACAATCCACTATTTGGCATAGAGGGAACTAACAACAATAACAGAAGTTTAATATTTTGCTTTCTTTGTCACCTAAGGGTGTGAAAGGTATTCTAGTTCATTGAGTTTATATTCTGCCGCTGATCTTTAGCTGAGGGACACAAAGATATATGTGTTATGCGTGTTTGCATATTTATGTGTTTATATATGCATGTAGATATAGACATATAAAAACACATAAATACACACAGGTGGGGGTGTATGTATATGTATGTATTTATATATATATATGCCTGAGGTCATATGTGTGTGGGATTCAGTTTGTGTTCTGTTAAACCCAGCCCTCTGTGTGTGTGTGTTTGCACCTCGTCCACAGGAGCTGGTTACAGTGCTGGCTATTGAACTGTTGTTGTTTTCAAGCTGTAATTTATTTGGTAATGATATACAATGTTTCACAGTGATAAGGAGTCAATAATGAATATGTTATGCTTTAACATCATAAAGACATCCTTAGGAAAAAGTCCCTGTCTTTCTCCAACAGTGATCCATATGGTGTGCTACTAAAAGGAGAAGATCTCTGAGTGAACAAATGTGAAATAATACAGACTTAATCTTTATTGCTCTTTTCCTATCAAGATAGCCTTTGTTGTCTGGCCTATGAAGACACTGCAAGACTACTCACTCATACAGCATTGTTTTATTGTTCACTTTTATTTTCTCTAAAGCAGACCGGGGTTGTTTTTTTCTTTTTCCTTTGCATATGTCTTAAGAAGTTGACCTTTAGCTTTACTAATGCAATTAATAGTTTTTGCTTCCTATCTCCTATAAATGATGTTGGTGAAATAGGTCACCTGATTTCATGTTCTAGTAGGTACAGTCAGAGAAAATTCTGGATATGTAAATTATCATATTTAATTAGCATTATTTCTATCCTCTTTATTACACATTTTGCAATACTATTGATTGTTGGACCTAGAGTATCTTTTGTCCTCAAGCCACACACCTAGAAGTCACCTAAATCTTCATTTTTTCTGAGGATAATTCAGCTTGGAATAATTTTTTTAAATCTAGATTAAGAGTAAATAATTTAAATGGAAGTTTTGACAGGACCACACGTATAAGGTTTTGAAGTATTTCAAGACTACGAAAAATTGCTACCCTGTCATCTGACTTTTTAGTCTTTATCTAAGACATCAACCACATGTTTGTTTGATGTTTGATTTTTTGTCATAAAAGGAGTAGGTGCTTTATCAATAGACTTTATTTTAATCAATACTGCCTCGATTATTCCCTACATGAATCCAATTTTTATTTCTACTGTCTAGAGTGGGAAAATATGAGAAAGAGTTCCCCACATCAAATCCATCTGCATCATCTCAGAGGCTGCCTTCAGTAGCTTAAACATGACTAAACCCCTCCCACTGTTACACTGGAAAGAGTCTTGATGACTCAAAACTTTAAAAAAACCTTGTCGTTTTCACTCCATTTAAATGTGTCACTTTTAATAGCAAAACAAGTAGAGAAATTCCAATGTGAACTCATTTTAGAGCAATGACCAAGTATTATGAATATTTGACTGTATTTAATCTTTCAGCTCCTTTTCTTATTGCATCCTTAACCCTACTCCTGAAGGGACTTGGATTTAAATACAGTAGAATTTCCAGTGTTGAGCAAATCTCTGGTTTCATACCTGAAGATCTCCTTAGTTCAAAAATCCACTTTGTAATTAATTTTATTTATGCTGTGCAACTCTGCTTTCCCAGATATTAAAAAGCATATTGGCAAAGAATATGACATTATTTCTTGAATAAAATGACAGGAAGTAATGCAGCAAGATTTTCTGCCTTGAGAGTCACCTGACTTCTCCATTCAGTGACTTTATATTCCTATTCAGGGATTATTATACCTAAGAGATCCAGAGTATAGCCAAGAGAATAGTAATAGAGAAGTTCTAACTGTAATGCTGATTTTCTACTGTTTGTTACTATTTCCTCACCCATAAAAGGCACTTGTAATTAATTTTCTGTTCCCTAGGACCACCTGTAGAAGTAAACTTCACTATTGGTGATGAGATTTAAACACGAAGAAAAAAAGCTGGGTAAGTATGAAGTTGTTAAACTCGCTGTCACGAGACTGTATTGTTGAAGACTGTTACAGGGATGATGGGAGTCTGGGATAAGTTTAGCTATGAAAACTTAGTTCCATTTCATCAAGGAGGCTTAAAAGAAGACCCAAATTGGGTTGTTTTTTTTTGCTGTTGTTGTTGGGTTTTTTTGGTTGTTTTTTTTTTTTTTAAACTGAATATTTTTGGAAAAAAATATGAAGTAGTTATCTCTGACATTTCTATTGACAGGTGGCCAAGACATGTCTGGGGAATCGTAATGATTCAACATCTCGTTTGGAAGCAGCAGAAACAGAGACAAGCTTTCAGGTATTCTCTTCCAGAGTAATTTTTGGGGTTTTACTAAAAGGTCTCATGAGATTCAGTTACTTAAAGTAGACTTACACATTCTTCACCAAGTTCTGTCTCAAAAGAGAAGACTACTTAATTCAGACTTTGACTGTGTCTGATTGTAATTGATCTGTTCAAAATTATTTCTGGCTGGTAACAATTTGCAAACTATTAAATATTTGGAAAGCTGGTAGTCAAATTACTTAATTTGACAGTGTCATGTGTATAGCCCTGGAAGCAGGAGTAAGGAGAGTTTTCCAAAATAATTGAATATTAAATACCTATGTGGTTGTTTATATATATATATATAATATGCAGTGATATGAAGCTGTATGTAGCATCAGACTTGTATGGTTTTGCACTTAGAGATCAGGACACTTTTCTAGGGACAATTCCAATTTTAACAGACTTTTTTATTTCTGTTTATGTATATATGTATTCTATACACCATATTTTTACCTTTACAGAAGTTTCACAGCCCTCCATGGACTAAACCTGAAGATGAAAAATCACCTGAAGAAAAAGAGAAAAAATACAAAGAATCAGTTAGTACACCAGAATAAAAACTCTAAATGCTACTAACCTACATTGAAAAATGCCAATCACTTCCATTTTCATGTTCTGCTAGCACAAAGGCATGAAATGTCCCAGGTTTCTAAAGCATGCATTTTTCACTATTTTATGAATGTCTGTAAATTAGTCTATAACAGACCAGTTAGTACCTTCCAGCAATAATCCAAAATTGATGTTTGAAGAAGTGCTTTGTAATGCAGTCCAGTTTTTGAACTCTTGTTCTACCTTATCAGTAATTGTATACTATAAATTACCCATTTCGTAAACAACAGTCATTCTCAAGTATATTTCTCACTGTTTTATTTCATGTAATTTTGTGGCAGATTAGTTCTAATATTAAGAGGCAGTCAATGTGGAGGGGGGAAGATATCTGTGTAACCATATTTGAAGTACAATCCTTAAGTGCAACTGCAAAAAGACAACTGTGTGTGTGGGGGGTCCATGTATGCTTACCTTTTAGTAATTCCATCTCAAATCTAATTACTTACACAATAAAATATGCTTATTTTCTTCTTTCTTTCCTCAGTGCTATCTTAACTAGTTCATTTTTGAACACTGAAAAGCTGACAGAATTGGATTTTAAGGGATGGAGATGGAGAGAATCATTACTTTAAGGATTCAAGCAAAAAAAATGTGCAGGTGGTACTGAGTTACAGTGTCATAGCTTGGATGGCAGCCGTGGGAAGTCGGTTTCATCCCTTGTGTTTGTGCTGATCTCGACGGGATGGAATACACTTCCAAGGGGAAAGCCCTGTTTGGTCCACTACAGTTGGCCTTTGATCACTCCATCGGGGAGGATTGATTGGAATCAGCTCTGTCACTCATGGATTCTTTCAGTTTCTCCTTAGTCACACTATGACAAGAAAGCAGAAAAGAAAGGGAGAAGAGAGAATGTTTTTCTTTTTTGGGTGCATGTCATTATTGGTCTAATTTAAGAATTCATATGCCATATCTTTTTGAGATGCACATCTTTCAGGAATGGTTGGAATAGTAAACTGCCTGATGCAATGCTATCTATCCCTAGCAAGAATTGTCTTAAGCATTTGTAACTTGTAAACTTCCACCTTGGTCTTAATGCACACCTCAGCACATTTTCAACTAGATTTGAAGTAGTTATAATAATTTACTTTGTCTTGCTTTGTATCAGTTTAAAAGCAAATAGACAAATCTTTAACTTAGTGATGCTCTGTCTTCAGTTTTAGCATTTAAGACTTTACCTCTCCTTCAACAGTCTCCTTCAATACCTCCTTGTCCTTGCTGGTGTGAAAAATGCATATTTTATGATTGGCTTTTCGCAAAGGCTATAATGAATATTCTATGTGTAATGTTAGAACGTTATGCTGTGTTAATTCACTTAAGTAGTGTGTTAAATACAGTTTTAGGTTCTAACCTAATGTTAAAATAGAGACTATGTATGTGGGGAAGTTTTTTTTTAGGAATGAGATACTTACTTCAAAGAACACCTAAATCTTCCAAAGCAGAGGAATTTATGGCTTTTATCAGAAGAAGTTAATTTCTTCAGGCCTTACTCAGACTCAAAGATGCCAGGGGATTAAAGGAAACAATTAACATACAACAAACAGAGTTTCTTGTTTAAAATAGAATGCATTCGTAACCATAAAAGATATATAAATATGCAACAAGTATATTAGTTTAAGGGTGATTCCTTTATTCACAAGTCATGCTTTTCGTAACTTAATGTCCGAGAACATCCGGACGTCCGTAATTCTTTACTTTTTTTATTGTCTTGTAATTGTCCTAACTCTAAACTTTAGTACTCTAGTGATATTATTATTTTTATAACCATTTTATTATTATTAAACTTTTAAACTTTTAAAAACCAAGTGATTAGCGTTTTTCACACTGGTATGAGTAATCTTTCACCCTGACATTTTGTATGTGCTCCTCTACTCAAAGATAGATAGTTGCAGTTTCTCTGCCTTTTTTAAAACTAAAAAACCTCATGAGCTGACCAAATGATGACAAAGTACAGCTTAAGACTATCCATGTTAAGAGCCAAAAGACACGAAATCGTGGCTATGAAATTAATCAGGTAAGAGATATGTGGCTCTTTGCATTTGATCCTAAATCTTGCTGAAGACAGTCTGCTTTCTTTCAAAATTTTCAGTGGGCAAGACACTTGTGGTTTTGTCATATCTACAGCTGGCATTAATTTCTAGTGATGCTAAAAGCAGCATTTCTTTGCATGTGACAGACCTTAACTGAGAAGGTCACTGGAACTCTGTTTCAGTCACCTGTCAAGAAAGGATCTGCACTGCGCAGTGGTTGAAGCCCTCCAGCAGGACGAAAGCCAACGAGCACAATGCTTCCTGTAGCTTTAGAAAGAAGCCTTTGTCAGCAGGATCCCCTTCATCAGGCAGCCTGGAGTAGATACTATCCACAGGGCTCCTTGGCTGCCTTGGTCACGGGTTCTTGCCTACAGGCTTTGGACTTGCTCGTGGCTGTTCTTCAAACACGGCTCCTCACGTGGAATCCACTTCTTGGTGCAGAGGGCAATCCCTCCATCTCCCCTTCCTCCCCTGTATCTTCTGACCAGGCTGGAGCTCTCAGTAGTGACACTGCAGTCATGGGATTCATCCCACCACATCCCAGAGATGCAAAAGGCCGTAACTTTCCTGCAGCACAGCGGCTTCCAGCTCCTCCTGTTTCTTGCCCGTGCTGCAGGTGTTGATGGAAGGCGCCTCAGCCTGCCTGTCAGCCGTGTCACCTTCCCAGAGGAACACCCCTTTTCTTCCTTTCTCACAATTTTCTGGTGTTTTCCCGCCAGCTTTTATTCCCTTGGCTTTCCTGACAAAGCCAACCCTAGACTTGCCTTGTTCTCTTACCACTCCCTGGCACTTCACTGCCTTGCATGCCCATCTCCCGCCTTGGATAAATGAGGTTTTTGTTTTAAATTGGTAACTATTTTTATATTAAGAGTTAATAATGTAAGGGCTTTTTAATTATATGGATTATTTGTAATGTTTTTTATTGGTATATTAAGTAAGTAGGTAAAAAATGGATTTTTTTGAGAAGTGCTAGATAAATACAAAGTATTTAAACTTGAAACTTTAGTGAAAGTTACTTAAATGTTTGTTTTAGGTTGGTTAATTGGTAAAGTGATATAATTAAAAGTAAATAAAGTAAATAGAGTAGAAGTATAATATTTGATAGAATTTTATACTTTGAAAGTTATTAAATAAGATTTTTATAATATTGATTTTTATATTTATAAAGAAACCTAAAGTTTATATATTTTGGTGGGTGCAGTACAAGACGTCAGGTGTAAGTTGCAATTCTTGCATAATCTACATTTGTATTTACATAGTGTAATATATCTGTGTATTTACATTGGTGTTTTGTGGAGTGGTGAGTGTGTTTTTTGTGTGATCTGGTTTTATGTTCCTTATTGAAATTTACTTGGGTTTTTGTACTTGTTGAGATATAAGTAAACTTTATGTTTTGATATAAGAAATAAGTATTGTTAAGTTTTGTTTTATAAAATTGTATAGACTTGCAAGATAATGGTATAAGTTGTTATAATTTTTCAGTTATAAGCATGAAGAAATATAAGAATAAAATAATGTATGTAGTAAAGAAGAAATTGATAATAATTAGGAATTACTTAGATAATACCTATAATTAGTAACATAGGTGAAATTATATCATTAGTAAGTATTAAAAGATGGTACATTATTTTAGAGTTTTTAACAATTGATAAATGTTAAATTAGTAGTAAGTTAAATAATTATGTGTGGATAATGATTTTTTAAGTTTAAAATAATAAGTTTATTTGTTATATTGATAAAGTTAAATTGTTAAGTTAAAATTATTTGAATTTTATTTTTGACATAGAAAATATTTGGGTTTCCTGTTAATTGTTTTATTTAGGTAGATATAGGGTTAGGTTATAGTTTAAATTTTAATTGGTGTATGTTACTTAATATATTTTTATATAATGTTTTTAAAAATAGTAGTTAAGAGTAAAAATGTTAGGATTAAAGATGAATCACATTATTTAATAATTGGATTTTTTAGAAGTGTTTTTAGAATATATTTGAATATAGTAAACTTTTTTTTAAAGATTTGAAAGTGGTTATGGACAGGATTGTGAGTTTGGATTTGGATATTGAGAGTGTGAAGGTGGAGGAAATGTATGAGAGAGCGATTACTTAGTGTGAAACTTAGAAAAAGAAATTAATGTTGTAGTTGAGTTTTATATTGAAGTGATTTTGTAATAATAACTGAGGAAAGTGATCAGATTAACAGTTTGGAGGAGGTTTTTAATGAAATATATTTTTTTTAGTCTTGAAAAATATTTAAAACTATGAGATAAATTTAGGTTAAATTATAGAGTTAGTGTAGAGATTAGTTAGAGAGTTAACTTGTTTTAAGAGCTGTAAAAGTAGAGAAAAAAAAAGTAGGAATTAGAAATTTTATGTAAGAGTAGAGATTGTAATGAAGAACAGAATTTTTGATGAAATTGATGATACAATACACTGTATTTTTTTTACTTCTGAATAGGTGTTTGGTAGTGTTTTCTTTTAGTTGTTTTAATTTGAGTTGTTTTATTTTTTTTAAGAATATTAACCATATACTGTATAGTTTAGAGAAGTGATTTTTAATAAAACTTAGGATAGGTTATATTAAATAACATTTAAATTTAGATTGAATGAATTTTGATAGTAAGGAATAATAAACTTAATTTTAATAGATAAAAAGAAACTTAATGTATTTATTTAAATGTATTGACATTTAATTTTGTTTGATTTTATTAACACTTAACATATTGAATGTTGTTATTTATAAATATTGAAGGTATTTTAAGTCTTTTGGTTTTGGAGACATTTTAGCTTGTTGAGTTAAGATTATTACTTATATCTTTACAGGGTGGTTTTATTTATTGGGAAATATGTTTCTCAGTAATAGATTTTTATTTATGTTACATTTTAAATGGTACTAATTTGTGTAGTGGGTTTTGTTAAATGTAGGATATTGATTAGATTGTTTTATATTTTTTGTGGGCTTGGACAAATATTTATCTATACAGTTAGGCTTTTCTATATTTGAAGTAAGTTTTGATGGGGTTTTTTTTTAAGAGTTATTGATTTAGAATTTTAAGAATATTTGGTGTTTGGAATAAATAAAATCGGGGGTTTTTTGGATACGGTCGAGCTGTATTTTTAGTGTTAGCAAGGACTAGTTTTGGTACGTTATTTTGATTTTTTTTGTTTGCTTACGGGGAGGGTCTCCTGTTAGATGTGGAAGCCTGAGACTGGCACAAGGACTTTTTATCTAATGCTTGATGAGTCTGTTTTATGGGGAGGAGGTGTTATTTTAAGTTTTATATAATACACTGAGAATTAGTTAAAATCATGGAAGAAACATTATGGTAATTAAAGGGTGCTACGTTTGAAGAGCTATAAATCTTTTTAAATACCTGCTTGATGTAAGGTGAGCTTAATCTCCTTTTTCTGCCCCAGAAAGCATCGGGCACGTCCACATCGATGGCACCACCTCTGCCTACTGCTCCTGCTCCACCTGACCAAAAGCAAGAGCAAAAGTTGGTTGGGCTTTAAGAACTTGCAATAACTTTGAAGCAAAATAAATCCCATTTTCCCCTGTGCTTTTTCCTTTCAGGTGCTGCACTCACCTCTGCGGACACGCACCGAGCTCTCGCTGCAGGAACCCGTCAGGCCTCAGTGGCTGTGAGTTCATGTTCTTCTCCCTGGGGAAGAGGAGAAGAATGTGATTAAATAAGTAAATAAATAAATAAATAAATAAATAAATAAATAAATAAATAATTGCTGAGGAATTGCAGAAATGTTTTCTGGAGCCTTTCCCCTTCGGTGCCCCTGTGCTGTGTGGGACACGGGCAGAGGAGCCTCGGGCTGGAAAGGGGCAGGAGAAAGGCAAAGGGACCCCCCGGTGTCCCCAGGGCACCGTGGGGACAGAACGGACACTGTGCGGGCACGGGGAGGCGAGGAGTGACAGTCTGGGCCAAAATCCCAGCTCACCCCAGGGAAATTAGTGAGGGACATTTTGGAGGGGAAAGCTGAGGTCACGAGTTCACCCAGCCCGGCCACGTTGTGTTTGCACAAAGAGGCACCAGAGGTGAAGGTCAATCCTGAGCCAACCCTGCTCAACCTCTAAGTCCCAGAATAAATCCTACAAGCTGCCCACTGAGGGACTAAAAATACATAAAAGAGAACCAAGAGCATTCCGAGAGCAAACCAGAAGGTTCCTGGGAATCCCGTGGCAGTGTTGTCACAGCCTTTTTGACAGAGCTGTAAGATTTTTATTTCAATGCTGCGTTTCTCTCCTGGGATCATTCACTCCATGGGCTGTGGGGATTTTTCGGGTTTGAACTCCCTCACGGTGGCCCTGACACTGCTCAGAAGCTGGAGGAAGAGCAGAGCCAGTGCTCCTGGCAGGGGCAGGGAGTTTTCCCCCAGAGCAGATCCAGCAGCTGCCCTCCAGCCCGGCCAGGAGGGATCTGCTTTGGCTCCTGCAGGGACAGAACGTGTTCAGGTGCTCCAGGTGACATTCCAGCAGCCTCATCTCCCATCCCTGTTCCTGCCCCTCCTGCTCTCAGCTCCTGCCCCACCAGCTGTGCCAAGGGAATTTGTCCCACCAGCAGCAGGGGAAGGACAAGAGCTCCCACCCTGGCACTTGGATTGTCCCGCTGGGGGATGCTGCCTGCTGGGATTTAGATCATTCCATACATTTGGCTGCTGAAATTTCCCAGCCCAGGGGCTTTAGCACAAAGATTGTTCTTTGTATGGTGCCTGGATTTGGGGTTCAGTATCAGATTTGCTAGTTCAGATGAATTATACCCACAGCCCCAGGTTCCCTGCTGAATTCCTGCTGGAATAACCTGACAGTGCCTCGTGGAGATTGGAAATTCCCATGCAGAGCTGCCACTTTAGCACCAGCTGTGTCAGGAACCAGCAGAGGTTCCAGGGAAGCTCAGTGGGATCAGGACAAGGACAGGTCTCTATTCCACAGAACTTGCTATTTAAAACCCTCATCCCCCAGCCCCAGGGATGTGTCTGGGGTCACTTGACAGAGTTCCCTGGAATTCAGCTGATTTCACTCCCCGGAGCTCAGGCTCCAGTTGATGTTTTAAAGCAGGACAAGGCAGTGGCTGGATGAGCTCCCGGCCTGTGCTGAGGCAGAACATCTCTCCTGCAGAAGCTCAGCTCCTTTCAGAGCCTCGGCAGTGGCCTCTGCATGTCCTTTCCCCTCAGGAAAGGGATGCACATCCCTGCCTGCAGCACATCTCCAGTGGGACCCACCTGTGAGAGTTTTCCATCCCTTCTGCACCTCCAGCTGGCTCCCTGGAAATCTCCAAACATAATTGCACTCCAACCTCTGATTTCAAGGCATCTCCAAGGCTCTTGCTTGGCATTTAGTACCTGTGAAGGAAGATTGCCTTGGCTCAAATGCTGCTGGTGAATGATAGCCTCCGGCTGGAAAAGAGGGAGGAGATTTGGGGTGGCTGGAACATACCTGGCAGCTGTGTGGGAGGTCAGAAACAGGGATTGCTGTCAGAGCCCCTCTGCAAACGGCCGTGCCTCCATTCCCAGGTAATGCCAGCCGTTCCCTGGGGTCCCTGTGGGCTGTCGGTGGCGTCTGTCCGGGCTGAAGCATCCCTGCGTGCCTGTGGGGAGCAGCCCCTGGCCGAGGAGCCGCGGGCAGCCCTTCAGCCGTGTCCGTGCCAGCGCTGTCCCGTGCGCCGGTGCCCGTGCCGGGACGTGCGCTCGGCACGCTGCGAGCCACGGGCAGGGCACGGCAGCTCCCGCCCCGCAGAGCCAAGGACAGGAGGTGCTCTCTGCCCTTCGGAGCTCCGGCTCCTCCAGCCCCGCACCGGGCACAGCCGGAGCGGGAGCAGCGGCCCCGGCGGAGCGGCCGCTCCCGGCCGCGGCGCCGCAGCCCCGCTCGTCCGGCGGGGCTCCCCCGGGGATGCGGACACGGGGCGGGGGAGGCGGGCGCTGCTGCTCGTAGGGGAGCGCGGTGGCCACGGGGCTACCGGGGCGGGGGGGCTCGGCATCCCGCGGGGGCTGCGGGGCGGCTCCGTGTCCGCCCGCGGGGCCGGAGGCGGCGCTGCCGATGGGGTCCCGGCCCCGACGCAGCCCCGGCTCCCCGCGGCCACAGCGAGAACGGGACCCGAGCCCCGGCGGGACCCGAGCCCCGCGCCGGCCGCAGCTGGAGCGGCGGCGCCCGTCCCGGAGCGGCTCCTCCCGGCCGCGGCGCTGCCGGTCCCGATCCCAGCCCCGATCCCGCCTCGACCCCCCGGCCCCGGCACCCCCTCCCTGCCCGCCGAGGAAGGAGCGGCTCCGCCCGGCTCCCCCAGCAGACACCGGCGGGACCAGAACCCGAATCCCGATCTCAGCTGAGCGCCTCGGACGCCGCGCAGGCCGGGAGCTGCCCCGATCCGATCCCCGCACGGAGCTCCGAGCGCCGGTCCCACCGCAGTCCGTCCGAGCATCCACACAGAACACGGGGCGGGCGCGGAGCCGCCGCCATTTACGGGCGGGGGGCGGGGCCGGGGGCGGGGCCAGCACAGGTGCGCGCACAGGTGCGCGGGGCCCCAGCGCGCCTGCGCGGGGCGGGGCCGCGGGTATTTAAACCGCGGGGCGAGCCCGGCGGAGCCATTTGGTGCTGGGCGCTCGGAGTGGGAGGTTGCGGCCGGTCGGGCTCTATATCTCTTTTTCTTTTGCTTTTGTTTCGCGTTTCTTTTCTTTTGTATTTTTTTTTCTCTATGCCTCTCTTATCGACCCTCCCTTCCTCCCCTCCCCCACCCCCTACACCCTCCCCCCCCCCAAACCCCCCCCCCTCCCTCTCCCCCCTAGCCCTCCCCTCCCTCCCTCCCGGGCGGGCCCCCCTACTCTCCTTTCCTTGTCCTCCCTCTCTATTCCCCTACTCACCCCTACGCTACCCTGTTCCTCCATCCTTTCCCTGTTCCTTCTCTCCCCAGCCGGGCTCCCCCGTGCCCCCTCTCCCTGCTCCCCCCCACGCGCTCCCGGTTCCTCCTGCCGCCTTTCCGTGATACCTTTCCCCCTCCACATATTCCGCCTCCTTCCCCAAAGCTGCCTTCAATCTTTCTCTTCCTTCACCCTGCCTTCCCCCAGCCCCCTGCACACCCCGACCTGCCCCCACCTGCCCCCTGTCCCTGTCACCCTCCCCTTGAGCGCCCCCTCTGCTCCCCTGTTCTCGTTCCCCATTCCCCTTTTCCTTCTTTCCTCGCAGCCGCGGGGCTCGGGGCGCCGCAGAATAAAGCCCAGAGGGCCGGAGCCGGCGCCCCCCGCCCTCGCTGGGGTCCCCACACGGGGCCGGAGCCGCTCTGCGGGTCCCCCCATTGCAGTCTAATACACGGCCCGACACTGCCGGGGTGCGGCTTTCCCGACATCACACTAGGGGTCGGGCTGGGGGTCGGGAGGGGGTCCTGGGGGGAGGAGGGTGGGGGGGTTTAGGAAGGGCCCCCTCATTAGGAGGGGGTCCCGGGGGAGGAGGGTGGGGGGGGGATAGGAAGGGCCCCCTCCGGAGGAGGGGGTCCGGGGGAGGGGGGCCAGGGTGGGCCCCCTCCGGAGGAGGGGGTCCGGGGGAGGGGGGCGGGGTGGAGGGGGGGGCCTTCCCCCCTCCAGCCCCGGCCCCTCCCCGGGACCCCCTCCTCCGGACCGGGGCCCGGGGGGGTTGGGGGGGGTGGGGGGGGGGAGGGTGGGGGCGGGGGGGGGTGGGGGGGAGGGGGGGGCGGGGGGGTGGGGTGGGAAGGGGGGAACGGCCGGCCATTTGGTTTTTTTTTTTTTTAATGTCTGTTCACGGCACAGAGTGACGTGCCCCCCCCTGCTCTCCCCCTCCCCCCCACCCCCCCGCCCCCCACCCCACCCCCCGCCCCCCCCACCCCACCCCCCCCACCCCCCGCCCCCCCCTCCCCCCCTACCCACCCCACCCCCCCCCCGCCCACCCCCCGCCCCCCCCTCCCCCCCCTACCCACCCCACCCCCCCCCCCCGCCCCCCCCACCCTCCCCCCCTCCCCAACCCCCCCGGGCCCCGGTCCGGAGGAGGGGGTCCCGGGGAGGGGCCGGGGCTGGAGGGGGGAAGGCCCCCCCCTCCACCCCGCCCCCCTCCCCCGGACCCCCTCCTCCGGAGGGGGCCCTTCCTATCCCCCCCCCCCCCCACCCTCCTCCCCCGGGACCCCCTCCTAATGAGGGGGCCCTTCCTAACCCCCCCACCCTCCTCCCCCCAGGACCCCCTCCCGACCCCCAGCCCGACCCCCAGTGTGATGTCGGGAAAGCCGCACCCCGGCAGTGTCGGGCCGTGTATTGGACTGCAATGGGGGGACCCGCAGAGCGGCTCCGGCCCCGTGTGGGGACCCCAGCGAGGGCGGGGGGCGCCGGCTCCGGCCCTCTGGGCTTTATTCTGCGGCGCCCCGAGCCCCGCGGCTGCGAGGAAAGAAGGAAAAAGGGACGGGAAGAGAGGAGGCAGAGCGGGGCATGCGGGAAGGTGGGGAGGGAGGTCGGGCTGCGGAGGAAAGCGGGCGGGGTGGGGAAAGGCCGGCAGGGGGAAAGAGGGACGGGACAGAGGAGGGAGAGAGGGGGAATGGAACGGAGCAGCGGGGCAGGGACAGGTGAGGGACGAGTGGGGGGCGTCGCGTTTGGGGGAGGAGGGAGAGTGGGTTTAGGGGATAAAAAACAGAAATATGGAGAAAACGAAGGAAGGGTAGATGGTGGGACGGGAGGCCGAAATGGGACGAGAAGGAAAAGGAGGAAGACAAAGAAGGGGAATAGGAGCAGAAGGAAGGAAGAGTAGAAGGGGGCACAAAAGGGGAGCGAAAGCAGTCGGCTTTGGGGAGGACAGGAAAACGGGGGAAAGGCAGGGAAAGAAGGGGAATGGGAGCAGGAGGAAGGAAGTGTAAAGGGGGAGAAGGAGAGACGGGCGAAGCTGCGGAGCCCGCACAGAACCCATCACCCGCACCGCGCTCCGAGTGAGCAAATGGCGGCTGCAGCGATTCCCGGCACTTAAATAAGCTCGGCCCCACCCCACGCAGGTGCCCCGCGGTCCCGCGCACCTGAGCCAGCGCCGGCCCCGCCCCTGAGGCTCCGGCCCGGCCCCGCCCCTGAGGCTCCGGCCCGCCCGGGATGGAGGCGGGGCCATCGCTCCCGGCCCGCCGGGATGGGCCCGGGGCTGCCGCTTCGGCTCCCGGCGGTGCCGCCTCTGCCCCGGCGGGCGGGTCGGGGTCTCTCTCGGGCCGGAGCACCGGGGCGGCGCCGGGGCCGAGCCGGCGGCGGCGGCGATTTCCCGGGGCTGACCGAGACCGGCCGGGGCGCGGGGACCCCCGTGCCGCCCCAGCACCCTCAAACCCCGCCGCTCCCCGCCGTGCCAGGGAATTTTCTTTTTCCCGGTGCAGGCCGAGACATTTCTGTGAGAAAACTCAGAACTCAGGGGTACGGGGTCTGAGGGGAGAGAAGAGATTCTGGTATAAATCCAAAACGCGTTGTGAAAAACAACATGGAACGGCTCATTTGCTCTCCCAGCCCGATTTCTGTGTGACCGTCTGTGATTCCAGCTGCTCCGCTGGCACTGGCAGCCTGCGGGGCTCTAAGGACTTGCCAAGTGCCCAGCACGACAGAAAAGAACGGGAGAACTCCCCGGCTCTGGCAGCGGAGCCTCTCGGCAGTGTCCCGAAAGCCCCGCAGTGCCAGCATCTCTGCATGGAAGCTGAGGGGCTCCAGCGCAGCCCCTCTGCAGCGTTCCTCTGCAGCTGGCACTGCCCAGCGCCCCTGACCAGGGTTTGGGGTCCCTGCACAGCCCCCGGCGCAGCCCCCTGGCTTCTTCCAGCTCCCTTCAGCCAGGATGATTTTCTCGGGGGTAGGAGCACCCAAAGCCAGCGGAACTGGCCTCAGCCACTTTCCGTGGGATCTCTCCTCTTCCTTCCTCACCAAATTCCTACTGTCAAAACCCAGCTTGAGGCACAGATCCCCATCCCCTCAATCTCTCCAAGGAATTGGGCTCGGATTTCCCAATCCAGCAGGGCAGAAATGCTCTTGTCCTTACTGTACATCCTAATTGCAGTAATGGCTCAAGAAATAATTGAAAGAAATTAAAGGAATGAAGAGAAATTAAATAAGAGCTGCCAGCTCCAACTAAGGGATGTTCAAACCCCTTACCAACAATTTGCTTTAATTAACCGACTCAAACAAAGTAATTAACACCACATTGATACAGTATGATTCTTTTTAATCGAGTTATAGATAAATATTGCAGAATGTAAAAACCTTTGTAAATCCAGAAACTCTTTCAAGAGAGAGACAGGGCACAGCTGCAGAGAGTCTTGGGGAGTTCAGGGGAAAAACCCCAAAGTTTTCAGTGTTTAGCATCTCCCACCCTGTCGTCACTGACAGCAAATACGGCTTCAGCCTCAGGAAAACACGGAGAGTCAGGGATTTTACAGATCCTGGTCTCACCTCAGCCTCTCAGCAGGTACAGTCTGCAGGGAGAGGGAAGAAAAAGGGTCAGAATGGACAGCCTACTTCCAGAAAATCATCACCATTCATAAAGCACTAAGCAGAGCTGTAAGAACTTCCCCAAAGGTTCATTTCCCTGCGGACTGAGGGCTCTCAGTTGAAGCACAGGCTGGACCTGCCAGGGACAGACTCCAGGAACCCCAGAAGTAAAAGCCACTGGGCCAATTCCATAAAACATTCCAAAATCAGGCTCCTAGGATGTGACCATCTCCTCTCTCACCTGGAGGTGGAAGCACAAGGAATGATCTTCCCTCCTGTGGGTTTTCTGGGATCTGCAGTGAACCGCAGGGGGAAGAAAACAAAGCCTGAATGTTTCGCACGACTGGAACAGAAAAGTGGGGAAAAGGGAGGCAGGGGCACTGCTGGGGTGATAACTGGGATCCAGCCTCTCCACACCAATGGAAGCAGAGACTGAGTGACAGAGCCTTTGGGACCACTTTGCTGGGATTCATAGGAAAACGGGTGAGTTTTATTTTGGCAGTAAAGCCAAGCTGCTTCTCACCTCATCAGCCGGGTACAGCAGCAGCACCCGCAGGAACCTGGCCAGGTGGCTCTGCCTGGCAGAGGGCTCCCCACTTCCTGGGAATTGTGTGCTACAGGGCTGTGCCACTGGCCATTAAAACAGTTCCCACCTGGCCCTTCACAAAGGCAAGGTGCTTTTTCCATACAGCAAATGGTTTTTGAATTAAGAAGGTAACACTGGTAATACTCAACTGGAGAAGAAAAAAGTGAGAGCTGTAAAATTTTCCTACGCCAGGCAAAAAAGAAAGCCAAATTAAAACCAAAACAAAAACTAACATAACAATGAAAAAAACAAACCATATCAAGCATGCTTCAAGAGAGTTTAAATCTGAATGAAGTAACTTACTTAGAAGCTTGAAAAGCTGCAATGCTGCAAAAATCTAATGCTGCAAAAAAAAAGGTGCCTTCCCATCCAAACCCATCTGGAATTCCACAATTCTGTGAACAGCTCCAGGCAGAAGGACTAGATTTCCATTGTGGTTCGAAAATGCTGCTGCAAGAACACGAAGAGAGATTTCATATACTGTTAAACTGGCACAACCACATCAAAAATTACGTTTGGAGGTAAAGTGGCAACTCTGCAATTCCAGCTTCTGATACCAAGGACACACGGAGGGCTGAAACCTGGAGGTCCTTACATGACAGGATTTCTAGATTTCTAGAGTTACCCATCCCCAGTTTGCTGCTTAGAGTTAGAAAAGGTGGAATTCTGTTCTTAAGGGGTTACCACATACCATCAACGTGAGAGACGGGGATGCTGATGTTTGATCAGAGTCCTGGAGCAGCCTGGAGCACGCTGGCTTCCCGAACCAGGTCTGCTGCCTTGTCTGTGTAGGGGTAGGGCTTTGTCCTCAGCCTCAGCAGGATCTGTCAGCAAAGGAGGAGAGAAAAGTAGAGTGCACCGGCTCCCAAGTGTGGGGTACCATGTGCTGCTAAGGAAGACCACGTGCTGAAAGTGGTTGGAAGCCGGGTGGGTTTTGGGAGGACAAATTCCATATTACTTCTGCAGGATTCTGTCTACAGTTCCTGCTCTACAAACCAAATACATCAAACGACAACAACAAACAAACAAAAAAACACCACATTAAATCAACAACAACAAAATAATTACTCCTACCTCAATAACCCCATACTGCCCCAAACCATTCCAAGGAGGGCGGCAGGAGGGGCTGGCAAAGGCAGGGCCCTGCCGGGCCCCCCTCGCCGCTGCCATCCTTCTCCAGCGCCGCCGCTGAGCCGCCTTCAGCCCAAAACCCACCCAAAAATACCCCAAAATCGTCCTAAATGCCCCCAAAAAACCCACCCAAAACTACCCAAACCCTCCTAAAAATATCCAAAAAACTCACCATAAAATGCCTCAAAACCAACCCAAAACCGTCCCAAAAATATCCCAAAAAATCCACCCAAAAATACCCTAAAACCCACCAAAGAATACCCCAAAGCCCTCCCGAGAATACCCGAAAACCCTGCCCATAAACACCCTGAAACCCCAAATTAACCACTCTGAACCCCAAAATATCCCTGAGCTCCCCATACCCCAAAATTTCCTTCCCAAACCCCAAATTCCCCCCCGACCCCCAAAATTCACTTCTGGGTCTCGTCCTCGGGGGCCGGCGGCTGCCGGGGCCCCCCCAGGCCCGCGGGCGGCGCCCCCAAACCCGGGGGGAGTTCGGGGTCCGAGTCGGGGTCGTCCTCATGAGCCACCAGCCTGGGGACCCAAAAACCGGGGGGAACCCCGAATCGGGGGGGGACCCAAAATTGGAGGGGGTCCTGGAGGGTTCTGGAAGGTTTTTGGGGCATCCCAGGAGGACTTTTGGGGTCTCAGGGGGTTTTGGGGGTCCCAGGAGGAATTTCAGGGGTCCTAAAGGGAAATTTGGAGGTCACAGGGGGAGTTTTGGGGTCCCAAAGAGAATTTTGGGCGTCCCAGGGAGGGCTTTGGAGTCCTGGGGAGAATTTTGGAGGTTTCAGGGGTTTTTTGGGAGGAATTTTGGGGGTGCTGGGGGGGGGGGTTGGGGTCCTGAAGGGAATTTTGGGGGTCTCAGGGGGTTTTTGAGGGTCCCAGGGGGATTTTTGGGGCTTCTGAAGGGAATTTTTGGGTTCCCGAGGCTGTTTTTGGTGATCCCGGGGCTGTTTTGGGGGGATCCCGCCGGGTATTTTTGGGGGTCCCGGGAGTGTTCTTGGGGTCCCCCCTCACCAGTCCATGGCCGGCTCCACTCCCCGGTTCCCGGTCAGCGCCAGCGCCTTCGCCCTGCGGGACCGGGGGGCTCCCGGTTATTTTTGGGGGGTCCCAGAGGGTTCTGAGGGGTCCCGGGGGGTTTTTTGGGGGTCTCGGTGGCGTTTTGGGGGTCCCGGGGGCTCCGGGGCCTGTCCGTGTGTCCCGCCCCCCCCCAATCCCATTCCCGGTGCCGGTGCCGGGTCCCCTCCGGCTGCTCCCGCCCGCCCTCCCCCGCTGTCCCCCCGGTGCCGCCGCCCTCAGCGCGCCGGGCCCCGAATCCCACCTCCAGCAGCGCCTCCAGAGCCGCCCGAGCCCGGTCCCACCGCCCGCCGCCATCACGGCGGCGCCGGGCTCGCGACACGTGCGGGACGGCGGCCGGCGAGGGACAGAAAGGCACAAAGCGTTCCGGTACGGACGGCGGCCGGAACGGGACAGAAAGCCTCCCTCGCCGCTGCCATCCTAATCCGGCGCCGCCGCGGAGCCGCCTCCAGCCCTCCCCTCACTCACAGACATCGCCCCGCTCGCCGCTCGCTGCCGCCCCTCGCCCCTCCCGCCGGTTTTGCCGGGCGCTGGCTGGGGGGGCTGCAGTACCGCCCTGTGCCCACAAGGCGGCAGCACTTTTCAAGCGAGTCCGCGCCAAGCCACTCGCAAGAGGGAGGCCGCGGGCGGCCGGGCTGCAGTACCGCCCTTTGTCCACAAGGCGGCAGCACTTTTCAAGCGAGTCCGCGCCAAGCCACTCCCAAGAGGGCGGCCGTGGGTGGTGGGGCCACAGTACCGCCCTGTGTTCACAAGGCGGCAGCACTTTTCAAGCGAGTCTGCGCCAAGCCACTCGCAAGAGGGCGGCCGTGGGTGGCGGGGCTGCAGTACCGCCCTGTGCCCACAAAGCGGCAGCACTTTTCAAGCGAGTCCGCGCCAAGCCGCTCCCAAGAGGGCGGCCGGGCTGCAGTACCGCCCTTTGTCCACAAGGCGGCAGCACTTTTCAAGCGAGTCCGTGCCTAGCCGCTCCCAAGAAGGCAGCCGGGCTGCAGTACCGCCCTGTGCCCACAAGGCGGCAGCACTTTTCAAGCGAGTCCGCGCCAAGCCACTCGGTGGTTTTGCCGGGCACTGGCTGGGGGGCTGCAGTACCGCTCTCTGCCCACACGGCGGCAGCACCGCGCCGTCCCCGCCGGCACGGCCTCGGCAGCGAACGCCCCAAAGCGTCCGCGCGGGAAAGAACGGAACAAAAAGCCTGCCTGCGACCCGATAGGAACCGAAAGAAAAAAGCTTTCCTCTTAAGCTGCATTTCAATATGCTTTATTTTTCTATTTTTCATATTTATATTCACATTCGGATTTGTAATGGATATTGATGGAAAATTATATTTTCATAATTTCTTACATTTATTCCTATTATATTTTATTTCAGATTTTTATACGTATCTTAATAGGTATCAGTAGAAGTCAGGGGAGGGTGTGTGGCTGGGGGCGGGGCCAGGGGAGGGGGTAAGGACGGGGGGGGGTTAGGGGGTGGGGTCAGCATTGGGGGCGTGGTTAGGGGCGGGGTCAGGGTGTGGGGGAGGGGGTGGAGGGTGGGTCAGGGAAGGGGTTAGGGTAGAGGGAGGATTCAGGGTGGGGGTGTGGCTACCAGACAGACCCCTCCCCTACCCAAAAAGATTGTCAGGCGCAGCAGTAGAAAATTTGATGCTACCAGGGAGTAAAAATTTTTATTTTTACTTTGATGCTCCCAGGGAGTAGAAATTTTTATTTTTAAAGTTGTTTTCTTTTTTTACTTCCTCGGAGCACAGTATTTTCTACTCCTGCTTTTTTATTCTAAGTACAGAAAGGAAAAAAAAGAGAGAAAGAGAAGGAGACAGTGAGATGAAGAGGAGAGAGTGATAAGGAGAGAGAGAGGGAGAAGAAGAAAAGGAGAGAGCAGGAAGAGGAGAGAGTAAGGAAAAAGAGAGATGAGGAAGACAAGAGAGTGAGAAGAAAAAGAGGAGAGAGGAGGAAGAGGAGTGAGAAGAAAGGGAGAGAGATGAAGAAGAGTGTGAGAAGGACAGGAGAGAGCAAGAAGAAGAGGAAAGCGTGAGAGGAAGAAGAGAGTGTGAGAAGGAAAGGAGAGAGTGACAAGAGGAAGAGAGAGGAGGAAGAGGAGTAAGTGAGAGGAAGAAGAGGAGAGAGGAGGAAGATGAGAGAGAGGAGAGAGTGAGAAGGAGAGAGTGAGATGAAGAGGAGAGAGTGAGAAGTGGAGAGAGTGGGAGGAAGAAGTGAGAAGAAGAAGAAAGGAGGAAGAAGAGAGAGGAGGAAGAGGAGAAAGTGAGAGGAAGAAGAGGAGACGGAGAGGAGGAAGAGGAGAGAGAAGAAGAATAGGAGAGAGGAGGAAGAGCAGCGAGTGCGAAGGAGGAGAGAAGAGGAAGAGGAAAGAGAGAGAAGGAAAGGAGAGAGTGAGATGAAGAGAGTGTGAGAAGAAGAGGACAGAGTGAGAAGAGAGAGTGAGAAGAAGAGGAGAGAGGAGAAAGAGGAGAGAGTGAGAAGAAAAGGAGAGATGAAGAGAGTGTGAGAAGAAGAAGAGAGGAGAGAGTGACAAGAGGAAGAGAGGAGGAAGAGGAGTGAGAGGAAGAAAAGGAGAGAGAGAGGAGGAAGATAAGAGAGAGAAGGAGAGTGAGAAGAAGAGGAGAGAGGAGGAAGAGGAGAGAGGAGGAAGAGGAGAGAGGAGGAAGAGGAGAGAGGAGGAAGAGGAGAGAGGAGGAAGAGGAGAGAGGAGGAAGAGGAGAGAGGAGGAAGAGGAGAGAGGAGGAAGAGGAGAGAGGAGGAAGAGGAGAGAGGAGGAAGAGGAGAGAGGAGGAAGAGGAGAGAGGAGGAAGAGGAGAGAGGAGGAAGAGGAGAGAGGAGGAAGAGGAGAGAGGAGGAAGAGGAGAGAGGAGGAAGAGGAGAGAGGAGGAGAAAAGGAGAGAGAGAGATGAAGAAGAGAGTGTGAGAAGAGGAGAGAGTGAGAAGAAGAGGAGAGAGTGAGAAGAGAGAGGAGGAAGAAGTGAGAGGAGGAAGAGGAGAAAGTGAGGAGAGGAGGAAGAGAAGAGACTGAGAAGAAAAGGAGAAAGATGAAGAAGAGAGTGAGAAGAAGAGGAGAGCGTGAGAAGAAGAAAAGAGAGTGAGAACAAGAAGAGGAGAGGAAGAGGAGAAAGTGAGAAAAGGAGAGAGGAGGAAGAGGAGCAAGTGAGAAGGAGAGAGTGAGATGAAAAGGAGAGTGTGAGAAGAAGAGAGAGTGAGATGAAGAAGAGGAGAGTGAGAGGAGAGAGTAAGAAGAAGAGGAGAGTGTCAGAGGAAGAAGAAAGAGGAGGAAGAGGAGAAAGTGAGAAGAGGAGAGGAGGAAGAGGAGTGAGAAGAAAAGGAGAGAGTGAGAAGAAGAGGAGAGAGGAGGAAGAGGAGTGAGGAGAGAGGAGGAAGAGGAGTGAGGAGAGAGGAGGAAGAGGAGTGAGGAGAAGAGGAGAGAGCGAGGAGAAGACGAGGATAGTGAGAGGAAGAAGAAGAGAGAAGAAGAGAGCAAGAAGAAAGAGTGAGAAGAAGAAAAGGAAGAGAGTAAGAAGAAAACAGAGCAAGAAAAATAAAAGAGAGATAAAAAGAAAAACTAAAAAAGTCAGATTGGAAAGAGAAAGGCAAAAGAAAGGAGGGGTAAAGAGAAAAAGAGTGAAAGACAAACAGAAAAGGAAGCACTTGAAATGAAAGAGAAAAGCAAATAGAGAGACAAGAAAAAGAAGAAATAGAGCTGAAAACCTACAGGAAAACAAATGGAGAGACTGAACACAAGGTAGGGTTCAAGAGAGAAAGAAATAAAGAGTTAGACAAAAAAGTTAAAGTTGGACAGAAAAGGAAAAAGGGTCAGAGACAAAGACAATGATAGCAAGTGTTAGAAAGACAAAGGCTGACAAAGAAAAAAAAAAGAAGAAAACATAGTGAAACCTAGATTGAAAGAGACAGACAAAGAGACATGGGGAAATACATGTAGAGGAATGGAAGAAAATAGGGTGAGAAGGAAATAGGGTTAGAGAAACATAGAGATGTGTTAGAAATGGAAACAAAGGAAAACACAGGCAGAGACAAAGAGTTACACATGGAAGGATAAAGTGAGGAATAGACTAAAGAGGAAAGTAAGAGGCAAAGGGAGAAAAAGGGTGAAAATGATAGGACTCAACCACACCAAAGAAAGACAGGAGATGAATGGTGGGCAGGGCAGAGGGTAAGAGGCATCATTATTAGGGCTGATTAATCTTTATTCCCTTAAACTTCAGCAATACACAGGGAAACAATGCATACAAATGCAAGTACAGAGACAAATACAACAAAGAATACATCATACCTAGGCACAAAAGTACAAGTCCAATTTACATACAGCAAAATACATCAAAAGACAGGAACAACTGCAAAGACAGAACAATATAATGTACTACAAGCCAAATACATATTGACACAATATAACCGTGTCTCCATTTCAGAAAAGTCCACAACGCTTTTATTGTTATGACGCACCCAGAACAAAAACGGTGCAAAACGCTCCGCCGACGTGCACGCCCCCTTCGCGTTACACACAAACTCACATTCACGGCAACTCGCTCCGGAGACTCCCAAAAAATCCTCCTGCCTGATGAAAACCCCCCCTGAAAGGCAAAGGCCATACACACAAGGTTGTATCTGCTCCACACACACACACAGCTGCAGACACAAGCACACACAAACTCTCACAGACAGACACAGACAGTCACACTCTCACACATTCTTCTGCTGACACGCTGGCTGCCACCCTTACGTGAAACGCTGCACTGAAGAATATGCTTAAACGCTTCTTCTGACCGCAGGACCTCCATGTCAAATGGTAGATTCCAGGAAATTCTGTAGGGACCCGGGGACCTACGAGACAAGGGGAGGCGGTCAGTGACTGACTATCTGAGAGCTAGGAGCTATACCAACTCTGGGCCCATCAGTGTTGTACCCCAAACCCCGTAGAGAACAGATGAACGGCAAAGCTTTATAACTGCTCTACCTGCGCGTGACTACTTGCCCGGGCAAGGCAGCTCCGATCATAATTGCCACAACAGAGGTGCATACAACATAAGCCAACGTAGGTACATACAGTATAAGCACAAACAACATAAGCCAACGTAGGTACATACAGTGTAAGCACAAACAACATAAGCCAACGTAGGTACATACAGTGTAAGCACAAACAACATAAGCCAACGTAGGTACATACAGTGTAAGCACAAACAACATAAGCCAACGTAGGTACATACAGTGTAAGCACAAACAATATAAGCTAACATAGGTAGGCGCAACATACGCACATACAATAGAAGCCGACACAGGTAGGTGCATCATAAGTGCATACAACGTAAGCTGATAGAGATACAAGATAAGTGAGGACTTGATATAATTCTCCAGAAGACTAATTTTTGAGCCCTATATCCTTTGAGAAGGCAGATGCTACGGAACTACTGTGGTCAGGTGATGAGGGGCTAATAAACTCCGTACGGAAGTCCATGAGAAGGGCTACCAAAACTGAGAATGAAGACGGATGAGAACATCTCGTGTACATCGTCCGGACCCAAAAAGTGAATATGTAAAAATGCCAGAATAATTGATATCCGGGAAGGTACGTGAGCAAAATATGGCCAATACGGCACAAAATGATGTTGCTAAAGCATGGAGATGTAACAAAGGCCTATGACACAGACAACGTGACACGGACACAAGTGGAAACTGCCTGGCAATTTCACCTTATGGACCCAAGATTCCTAGCCCAAGATGAGCCATGGGCTGATGATGCCAAAGAAAAGAAAGCCCTAGGGCAGTAGCACTTGATGATGACATGCAACTCCTTTCAAGATGTTAGTGCCAAAGCACTTAAGAGGAAGCCTAAGAAGCTCAGTAGGCCTAGAGAAGGAAGAAATGACTACAGGGTGACTGTAGCTATAGCTCCAGACATGAAGGCGGGCTCCTATGGTGAAAAGATCCACGACAACGTCAAGAGTCAAAGAAGGCCGCCGATGCGAACGTCACGAGAACCAGAGAGGGATCGGAACTGCCCTGCCCGGCGAAGACTCTGGGGGGGCTGAGGAGAAACCCTCTCCCTTTGCTCCCGAGGGGCCCGTCCCACTATGGGCCTATTCTCCAAGCTAACATCAAATAGCCTCCTGTGATAGTAAAGGTTTTCCCCCCATCTCCCACCTACTGGCCCCAGCACTTGGCTTTTGCAAGACAACCGGATGGAATCCAATGTCAGTTGGATGTGGACGGCGAGACGTTCTCTGCATCAGCTTCGGTGCTGCTGTTTCCAAACTTCAGCTACGTTCCTCCTCAGGGTACCTAAGACAAAACAGAAAATGCAACTAGTGCCCACGAAAAGAGGAATCCCCGAAACTCCGACACACCGCCGCCCCGGCTCACCTGAAGTCTTAATTTGACTCCACAAGCTGCCTGGAGGATACCTGAAAAACAAAAAGGTACACACTTAGCATGCTGCTGCATAAGGGTCACCTGTGAGTCACTGTGCCAAAATGCCAACTCACCCGCTCGCCTCTGTTCCTTCACACAGCTAGGGCAGCGACAGCACCTGCAAAAAAACAAAGCAAAACAACCCACACTGAGATACTGTGAAAACAACATCCCCCTGCCCTGAAAAGCACACCCACCCAGACCTTACGCTTGCACCCACCTGGCCTTGGACATCCAGACATCCGGACCAGGGACATCTTGCAAGATGACTGCCTAAAATAAAACAAAGTAACCAAGAGTGGATGCTTAGAATTGCACCAAAACCTGAAACCTGAGCAAGAACAACTCCTTCTGTCCACTGCTCACCTGGCACACAGGGCCTTGACTGCTGCTATCTGCCTGGACCTCCTAAAAATAAAGGCAAAGAACACTGCTGTAACATGGTCACTATTTAGGCTTCCCCTGAAAATGCAAACAATGACTGACCCGATCATGGGAAAACCCTCACCCAGGACTGGGGCTCTCTGCCACTGATCTGAACTGTCTGCATCTGAAAGGAAGTTAGGACTAGTGTCAAATGGCTGCAGGACAACTTAACAGCACCAAACATGTTATGTCAATCTCCTGATACAATCTAGAGCCCAACTACACCCTGCAAATTACAAATTTCAAGTCCCCAGGACTTGTGCTATTACAGGCTATGCAGCAGGGCAGAGCAGCTGTGGGACAAATACGTGCAGACACCCGTGACACAGGACAGGGAGAGAGAGCTTTTGAGGAGAAGAAAGGACCGAGAGACCCAAAGAACACAGAGTGCACCAGAGACAAGTGACAGGACACACACCGGAACTGCTCTGCCCTGAGCACCTCAGCACTGTGATCAAAACAGACACTTTCCCTTTAGCTGGTCTAAGGGGACACTTCTTGCACATCCCTGCCCCCAAAGCTGATTCAAAAGGCCCTCCCAGCACCCCACTTTCACCCCCACTGTGGGCCTTAGCCCTCCACTTATCTCTCTGGCATCTGGGGATGAGAATCCACGTCGCGTGCCAATGGAGGCTGCCTCGCCTGCGGGGAATGTCCTATGGTCACCGGGCTGTGGTCCCGTGCTCAGCTACAATCGAGAACACCAAACATCACTGCACGATCTCAGCCGCACAGCAGCCACAACCCAGCAATTCTGCTGCTCACCATTATTCTCCTGAGAACGCCGGGCAAATAATCCACTTTGCTGTGTTGTGCCAAAAACACGCCCGGCCCTTAACAGGGAGAGACCCTGTCAGGCACCGCCTCAGAGAAGAACCGAGTTGTACTGGGGGGACACACCCAGCCAACGTGTACAAGTTAAACAGAATTTTCTCTCAGAACTGGGACTTTCAGCACCCCCCAGGTGCTACTCGACTGCCACAGACACACAGAGGGCTTCGTGAGGCGCTCTGGGGTTGGCCAGTCCTGCTCCAAGCTCTGCTGATGCCTCTGTGGTTTTAACGCTGTCCTCAAGGAGGTGGTAGAACCTCACAGTATTTGCCCCTGGAGCTTAATTTCTGAAGTTTTCTTTGGGAAACACATCCACTTCCTACTTAACAATGCAGTCCCCTCTCCTGCTCTCGGGAAGAGCTGCCCACAGGCATGGGAACCACCTCTCCTCTCCTCTGCCCTTAAAACACTGTGTTACTGAGGCCAACTACTTCCAGACCAAGACTGTCCATGCAGGGACAGTGTCCCTTCTCTTTAGGGTCAGGGAAAAAGGGCAGAAGCACCCACAGAGATTCACTGCCCCTCTTGAGCACAAAGCACCGTGAATCTGCACCTCCTTCTGCTTGCAGGGAAGATAATAAAATATATTTTATTTAATATTATATTATATTTAATATTAATTATAGTTAATATTATAATAAAGATAATATAAAATATAATAGGGAGCCCTACAAACTGACATCAGGAACCTGGACTGGTGAGTTTTCTTTCCCAGGGAAAATGGCCTGTGATTGTGCCCAGAGCTCCTTGGGTCTTAGGGTGAGGCTGACTGGAAATAATCCGAATATTAAAGGATATATTCAGACCCCAGCTGCCCCCCCCCCCCCAAACTTGTGCTTTTCTGACAGTGCCAAGGGAGCCCTTCAAACTGACGCCAGGAACCTGGGCTGCTGAATTTGCTTTCACCAAGTAGATATCCCTCATTTATTCACAGGGCCCTGCAATGCCCCTGGGTTGTCAGGTCCTAAATTTCCTTTTGCCTCCTCAATGTCAAAACAGCGCAGGATTTCTCCCAGTCCAAATCTCCCATCCCCAAGTACTCAGGGTTTTTTATTTCTTACCAAATACCTGTTGCAAACTGACAGTACAAAGCTTGGGGCTTGATATTTTCTGTGCTGGATTTCACCTCAAGAAATCTGCCACCATAAAACCCTAACCACAACCACTTCGCTTTGCTCACAAATCACAACCTTCAGACCAGCATTATGGCACCTTACCCACTGGCCCTCCACTGGCACCTTCCCAAAGCATTCCAGTACATTCCAGTAGTACTCTGCATTTTCAGTGGGCATTCTGTCAGACCCACATCCTGACACTAAAAATGCACCAAGGAATTCTACAATAGCCATTAGGAAGGCATAATAATTCTCTAAAAGTCACCAGAGAAAGCCTTCAAAATTCCCCTAAATATTCCTAATAGCCCTGCAAAAAAAAAACACTCAAGGAAGCCTGCTCAGCCTCCAAACCCCTTCCTGTTGCTCTCTAGCCCACAGATGTCATCCCTACCTTTTAGCAGCGGGTCCTGTTGTCCTCTGAGGGTTCTGGCGTTGTCCTGGTGCGAGGGTCGCTGCCCTGTCCCACTGGGAGGCTTCCGGTGTGGTCTCGCTGTCAGGCTTGCTGTGCTGTGCTGCTGTTGTTGGGGCTGAAAAGGGAAAAGGCTGCTTAGGGTGAGGTACGGGTGGCGTGAGGGGTGCCGTACCTGTACCCTAACTTGCCTCCTAAGCTGTACCCTGTAGCCCTGATCTCCACTGGACTGTCCAGCCCTCAAGGCCTCACCGTTTACCCCTGACCCCTCCCTCTGCCCCCCAGCCCTCAGGCTCTGGCTGTCACCCTCAAGCCCCCTCTCAGCTGCCCCTCAGCTCCTGTGTGCCACCCTTAATCCCTCTCCTCTGCCCCTCAGCCCCCAGCTTCTCTGTGTCACCCTCCAGCTGCCCCTGCCCCCCTCAGCATCTCTCTGTGTCACCCACTGTCCCCCCCCTGTTCCCCCCTCATCTCCCAGCCTCCGTCACCCTCAAGGCCCCACAGTGCCCCTCAAGCTGCCCCTCAGCCTCTATGCCATGAAAAGACCCTAAAACCCCATAAAAATGCGCTAAAAAAACCCCACATCTTCAAAATGCCTTAAAACCCCCACAAAAACATAAAAATAGCCTCAGAACGCCCTTAAAATACAATAAAAATACCCTACTTTAAGACACCCCTAAAAGCCCCCAAAGAAGCTTTTAAAAAAAAAAATCCCTACATATTCCTCAGAGCTCTTAGAACAGCTCCATAATCCTTAAAACACATCGATAAGACCCTAAAAACCACCGCAGCGAGGGAGGCTGGAAGATGCGGAGCCGCGCTCCCGGCCCCAGGCGCAGCGCGGCTCCGGCAGGAAAGCGGCTCCTCCGGCAGGCAGAGGCGGCGCCGCGCCGGCAGACCCCCGCCCGCTGCCCCCGGCCCGGCGGGGCCGGCACCGGGCCCGGGGGGCCCCGGCGGCGCCCGAGCCCCGCGCCCGGAGCGGCGGCACCGGCCGGCACCGGCCCCGGCCGCCCTCGGCCCGCGGAGCCGCCTCCAGCCCTCCCCTCACTCACAGACACCGCCCCGCTCGCCGCTCGCTCCCGCCCCTCGCCCCTCCCGCCGCTTCGGCCGGGCTCCGGCTGGGGGGCTGCAGTACCGCCCTGTGCCCACAAGGCGGCAGCACTTGTGCAGAGGGTCCGCGACACGATGGCGGCCCGTGGGGACCTTGACGGAGAGAGGCGTTTTCGCCCATGCCTGTCGGCTCCCGCCAAAAACCCGCACGCTCGCGGTGCTGCTGACCCCACAGCCCGTGTGCACGGCACCCGAAACTCCGCGGAAAATCCCGTCGGGGGGCGCCGGCGTTGCGCGCAATTCAGGCAGTGTAAAAAACAGACACGGGTCCTCGAGTTTCAACGTCCTCGTTTTCGCGCCCTCTCGAGAAGGTCAAGCGAGGCCGCGCCACGCCACTCCCAAGATGGCGGCCGCGGGCGGCGGGCTGCAGTACCGCTCTCTGCCCACACGGCGGCAGCACCGCGCCGTCCCCGCCGGCACGGCCTCGGCAGCGAACGCCCCAAAGCGTCCGCGCGGGAAAGAACGGAACAAAAAGCCTGCCTGCGACCCGATAGGAACCGAAAGAAAAAAGCTTTCCTCTTAAACTGCATTTCAACAAGGCTCGTTTTTATATTTTTCAGATTTATACTCACAGTCGGATTGGTAATGGATATTGATGGAAAATTGTATTTTTATCATTTCTTACATTTATTCCTATTCTATTTTATTACATTTTATTTTTTATACATATCTTATTAGATTGCTTACATATTTCTATAGTTAGATTTAGATTTCTAAAAGGTTTGTATTGCTTAAAATAAAACCCTGCCTCTATCCAAGTAAAAATCTTTTAAAAAAAACCCTTTATTTAAACTCAATTTAAATGTATCTCTACTTTTCGCATTTATATTCAAATTTATATTTTAAATGTAGATTGATGTATGATGCTATTTATAGTCTATCTCTTCCTAATACTAATTTTTATTTCTATTTCATATTTTTATATATACACCTGTATACATTGATTATATATTTCCACATTTAGAATGATATCAAACTAAAATGTATATTCATATCTTTTCCATTAAAACCCTGCCTCCAACCAAATAAAAACAAAAAAGCCCTTTCTTTAAACGATTTTCGAATATTTTTATATTTTTTTCATCATTATAGCCACCTTTTAACTTCTACTTTATATTGATGCATTTATAAATATATTTTATACATATATAATAAGGTAGCGAGATAGATAAATTATTTTTTAAATTCTATTTCATACACACTGCTAATACTTATGTTTACTTACCTTTGAATTTTTATATAGATCTTAACGTATTTAGGATACATTTCTATACAAAGATTTCTAATTTTATTTTATTTCTATTTATAATTTTTATAATAAAACCCCTACCTAATACCAAATAGAAAATAAAAATCCCCTTTATTCTAAATTATATTTAAATATTTCTATATTCCTATTTTTGATTTTTACAAGTACTTATCTATTCTATCACAACATATTGAGGTACTATATTTCGATATATAGTATTTATGACATGAAATGCGTTATAATAAGACACATACAGTAAAATACGCATTAGGTACTGTATTGATTCCTATTGTTTTGTAATATTCATATATCCACATGTATTAATTATACATTTCTGTATGGACATTTATGTTTATAATCGATATTTATATGCATATAAGCATATAAAATACTCCATATCAAACAAGGTTATACCTAATTGTAATGGACAGCATGATTTATGTTACATGTTTAATGTATATGTTTTCCATTTACATTTAAAATTGAAGTTTTATATTCCCATTATCATGTTTATGCATGTGTTCTATTTCAATAGAGTTCTAGTTAAAACTTTGCAGTTATAATCTAATTCCTAAAAATAAAATGCCAAAACAAACAGCATCAAATTCCCACCAATACCGTCCAAAAAATTCAGAAAGGCTCCACCAGCCAACCAACTACCAGCAAAAAAACCCGCACTACATTCCTTTCACCAGCAGCTCTTATCACACCACAAAAACGAAACAAACATTTAAAAAAACCCTATAGAAACCCACAGAGCAAATCACAAAAACCACTCTAAAGGAAAAAAAAAAAAAAGCCAACTAACTTACCATACTCCAAACCATACAAGAGACCCCCAACGTTTCTAAAAAAAATAATAACCAAAACTCTACCACTACACTAAGTCATAAAGAGAACCCAATGCTCTATAAAATTAACTAAAAAACCCACCAAATAATTACAGATATAAAAATATGGGAACCACGAAGAAAAAAAAATTCACCCCCCAAATAAAATAAACACCTAAAGAGATCCACCATGGAAATGCCCATGCTCCCAAAAATAAAACCAATAAAAAACAACAACCAAACACATCAGACTACAAAAAAATATATATATATATTAACAACAACAAAATAGGTATTCCTAACTCAAGAAACAAAAATTGCCTCAAACCATCAAAACACAAATACCACCTAGAAAGAAACACGTCGCCAAAAGAGAAATGTAACCACAAACAATATCTCCCAAGTTCTCTGCAACAATGAAACATACACGGCAATCAAATAAGCCAAATGAATGAAACCCCTATAATGTAATAAACAAGAATGCATTAATCAATATTAAATAAACCTCACCGATTAACTCCAGGGCACTCCCTCAAGCCCACCAAAACAAACACTACGCACTCGCGCTAATAAAAGCCTCACAAACCGAATTGAAAAACGACCATCTACTCCATGCTCCGACCCATAAAAACCAGTGTAAACCTTTAGAAACGCATCCTTAAAAAACATAAGAACCGATCAAAAATAAATCCAACAACAACACTCCACCCAAAAACAAAAACCGTGCCACGAGCACCCGAAGCAAGAACCGTAACAACCAAGAAGTGCCCGGGGCCCTTCTCCTACAGCGACGCCGATCAAAAGCCACCGATCCCAGGAGCTCCTCAGGAGCGCCTCAAAAGCAGCGCAGCGAGGGAGGCTGGAAGATGCGGAGCCGCGCTCCCGGCCCCGGGCGCAGCGCGGCTCCGGCAGGAAAGCGGCTCCTCCGGCAGGCAGAGGCGGCGCCGCGCCGGCAGACCCCCGCCCGCTGCCCCCGGCCCGGCGGGGCCGGCACCGGGCCCGGGGGGCCCCGGCGGCGCCCGAGCCCCGCGCCCGGAGCGGACGGAGCGGCGGCACCGGCCGGCACCGGCCCCGCCCGCGCCGCCTCCCCCACCCGCCGGCCCGGCCAAAGCTCCGCTCGGCTCCGCACGGCTCGCACCGGCGCGGCTCCGGCGGGCCCGCGGCAGCCCAGCCGCGCCCAGCTCCCCTTCCGCCCCGGCCAGCCCCGGCACTGCCGGCAGGGCTCCGCGCCGGACCCTTCGCTGCCGGGCCGGGGGCAGAAGAAGCGCCCCGAATGCAGCGGCACAGCCCGACCCCCGCCCTGCCAGCGCTGCCACGGCTGCAGCTCCCTTCCTCTGAAGCCCGGACTCTGACGCCACGCTCCAGCGCTCACCTCACCCCAACAAGGGAAAAGAAATGTAGGCTTCCCTTCAATCGCGTCCCCTAGAAGAGAAGAAAAGAAGCGGCTTGCCTCAAATGATGGCAAAAGGGGGCTTCTTACCTCAATCCAAACACCTTAAAAGGCGGGACCAGAGGACTGCCCCCTCCAATTCAACCTCAGGATGACAAAATCTCAAAGGGAAAGGGGAAAAGTCCCCGCTACAAAGGCGCACCGGCTCACCTCCTTGGCTGCTGCTTCTCGACACAAAGATTTGTCCCTCGGCCCCTCCTTTGAGCAATGCTCCACGTATCCAGGTGGGGATCCAGGTGATCCCCCGGACCCTGTCCAAAGCGCTCACCGTCCTTCCAGGAGACAGCCACGGGAACCCCCAAAAACTCCTCTCCTCCAGCAGCTCCGTGTAAAAGAGATGTGAGGAAAACCCCCTAAATCAGCCACCGAAGGAGCTGCCCCCTCCTCATCATCCTCACAGCTCACACCTGGGGCTGCTCAGAGCCCTCATCATCCTAACAGCTCACACCTGCCGCTGTTGCCACTCTCCAACAGCGTCTCTCCATCTCCAGCACGCATCCCAATTCTCACAGACACAGATCCAACAGAATTCTGCTACGGGTGTCTGCTTTTCTTAATCCATCTGATTACACAATTAAAAAACATATACACCAAACATCCTGATCCAGTTTCAGTAACAAGCCCAGCCCCAGCATCCATGTCAGAGGCATAAAAGGGATGTGGCAGCAAGAACCCCACAGTCCCTGTGCCAGCCCTTCGGATCCTATGGAGTGTGCAGCCCCCTTTCCCAGCCCTGCAGTGATTACAGCAGCCGCCCTACAAATCCCCTTTCCCAGCCCCAGTGATTTCAGCTCTTCACCCACAAGCTTTATTTAACTGCCAGCTCTCTTCATTAGCTCCAGCTGTGCCTTTCTCCATCTTCAGCGTGCAGGATCTTGGCCTTGGCTCCAGCTCTGCAACACTTCAGCTCGTGCCCCAGGGTGTCTAAGCCCACCCCAGAATCAATATCCCAGTTCTGAAGTGATTTCAGCTGCCACCCACCAATGCCCACCCACTGTGCCTACGCTGTATTATTTCAATTCAAAGCCCAGAACCCCGCTCTCAGCAATAGAATTCTTTTTCCATTTTCAGACACAATCCCAGCCTCACAGCGACTTTGCCCCCAGCCCCACAGGTGCCGTCGCAGACCGAGAACATATCACTGCATTGCCGGGATTTTCAGGCGCAATCTTAGAGCCCCCACGTGCGCACTACACATCCTGTTCTAGTTTCAGTCACAAGCCCAGCCCCAGCATCCATGTCAGAGGCATAAAAGGGATGTGGCAGCAAGAACCCCACAGTCCCTGTGCCAGCCCTTCGGATCCTATGGAGTGTGCAGCCCCCTTTCCCAGCCCTGCAGTGATTACAGCAGCCGCCCTACAAATCCCCTTTCCCAGCCCCAGTGATTTCAGCTCTTCACCCACAAGCTTTATTTAACTGCCAGCTCTCTTCGTTAGCTCCAGCTGTGCCTTTCTCCATCTTCAGCGTGCAGGATCTTGGCCTTGGCTCCAGCTCTGCAACACTTCAGCTCGTGCCCCAGGGTGTCTAAGCCCACCCCAGAATCAATATCCCAGTCCGGCAGTGATTTCAGCTCCTACCCAAAAATGCCCAGCCACTGTGCCTACCCTGTATTATTTCAATTCAAAGCCCAGAACCCCGCTCTCAGCAATAGAGTTCTTTTACAATTTTCAGACACAATCCCAGCCCCACAGTCCATTTGCCAGCCCCACAGTGACTTTGCCCCCAGCCCCACAGGTGCCGTCGCAGACCGAGAACATATCACTGCATTGCCGGGATTTTCAGGCGCAATCTTAGAGCCCCCACGTGCGCACTACACATCCTGTTCTAGTTTCAGTCACAAGCCCAGCCCCAGCATCCATGTCAGAGGCATAAAAGGGATGTGGCAGCAAGAACCCCACAGTCCCTGTGCCAGCCCTTCGGATCCTATGGAGTGTGCAGCCCCCTTTCGCAGCCCTGCAGTGATTAGAGCAGCCGCCCTACAAATCCCCTTTCCCAGCCCCAGTGATTTCAGCTCTTCACCCACAAGCTTTATTTAACTGCCAGCTCTCTTCGTTAGCTCCAGCTGTGCCTTTCTCCATCTTCAGCGTGCAGGATCTTGGCCTTGGCTCCAGCTCTGCAACACTTCAGCTCGTGCCCCAGGGTGTCTAAGCCCACCCCAGAATCAATATCCCAGTCCGGCAGTGATTTCAGCTCCTACCCAAAAATGCCCAGCCACTGTGCCTACCCTGTATTATTTCAATTCAAAGCCCAGAACCCCGCTCTCAGCAATAGAGTTCTTTTACAATTTTCAGACACAATCCCAGCCCCACAGTCCATTTGCCAGCCCCACAGTGACTTTGCCCCCAGCCCCACAGGTGCCGTCGCAGACCGAGAACATATCACTGCATTGCCGGGATTTTCAGGCGCAATGTTAGAGCCCCCACGTGCGCACTACACATCCTGTTCTAGTTTCAGTCACAAGCCCAGCCCCAGCATCCATGTCACAGGCATAAAGGGATGTGGCAGCAAGAACCCCACAGTCCCTGTGCCAGCCCTTTGGATCCTATGGAGTATGCAGCCCCCTTTCCCAGCCCTGCAGTGATTACAGCAGCCACCCTACAAATCCCCTTTCCCAGCCCCAGTGATTTCAGCTCTTCACCCACAAGCTTTATTTAACTGCCAGCTCTCTTCTTTAGCTCCAGCTGTGCCTTTCTCCATCTTCAGCGTGCAGGATCTTGGCCTTGGCTGCAGCTCTGCAACACTTCAGCTCGTGCCCCAGGGTGTCTAAGCCCACCCCAGAATCAATATCCCAGTCCTACAGTGATTTCAGCTCCTACCCAAAAATGCCCAGCCACTGTGCCTACCCTGTATTATTTCAATTCAAAGCCCAGAACCCCGCTCTCAGCAATAGAATTCTTTTTCCATTTTCAGACACAATCCCAGCCTCACAGTGACTTTGCCCCCAGCCCCACAGGTGCCGTCGCAGACCGAGAACATATCACTGCATTGCCGGGATTTTCAGGCGCAATCTTAGAGCGCCCACGTGCGCACTACGCATCCTGTTCTAGTTTCAGTCACAAGCCCAGCCCCAGCATCCATGTCAGAGGCATAAAAGGGATGTGGCAGCAAGAACCCCACAGTCCCTGTGCCAGCCTTTCGGATCCTATGGAGTGTGCAGCCCCCTTTCCCAGCCCTGCAGTGATTACAGCAGCCGCCCTACAAATCCCCTTTCCCAGCCCCAGTGATTTCAGCTCTTCACCCACAAGCTTTATTTAACTGCCAGCTCTCTTCGTTAGCTCCAGCTGTGCCTTTCTCCATCTTCAGCGTGCAGGATCTTGGCCTTGGCTCCAGCTCTGCAACACTTCAGCTCGTGCCCCAGAGTGTCTAAGCCCACCCCAGAATCAATATCCCAGTTCTGAAGTGATTTCAGCTGCCACCCACCAATGCCCACCCACTGTGCCTACGCTGTATTATTTCAATTCAAAGCCCAGAACCCCGCTCTCAGCAATAGAATTCTTTTTCCATTTTCAGACACAATCCCAGCCCCACAGTGACTTTGCCCCCAGCCACACAGGTGCCGTCGCAGACCGAGAACATATCACTGCATTGCCGGGATTTTCAGGCGCAATGTTAGAGCCCCCACGTGCGCACTACACATCCTGTTCTAGTTTCAGTCACAAGCCCAGCCCCAGCATCCATGTCACAGGCATAAAGGGATGTGGCAGCAAGAACCCCACAGTCCCTGTGCCAGCCCTTCGGATCCTATGGAGTGTGCAGCCCCCTTTCGCAGCCCTGCAGTGATTACAGCAGCCGCCCTACAAATCCCCTTTCCCAGCCCCAGTGATTTCAGCTCTTCACCCACAAGCTTTATTTAACTGCCAGCTCTCTTCGTTAGCTCCAGCTGTGCCTTTCTCCATCTTCAGCGTGCAGGATCTTGGCCTTGGCTCCAGCTCTGCAACACTTCAGCTCGTGCCCCAGGGTGTCTAAGCCCACCCCAGAATCAATATCCCAGTTCTGAAGTGATTTCAGCTGCCACCCACCAATGTCCAGCCACTGTGCCTATGCTGTATTATTTCAATTCAAAGCCCAGAACCCCGCTCTCAGCAATAGAGTTCTTTTACAATTTTCAGACACAATCCCAGCCCCACAGTCCATTTGCCAGCCCCAGAGTGACTTTGCCCCCAGCCCCACAGGTGCCGTCGCAGACCGAGAACGTATCACTGCATTGCCGGGATTTTCAGGCGCAATGTTAGAGCCCCCACGTGCGCACTACACATCCTGTTCTAGTTTCAGTCACAAGCCCAGCCCCAGCATCCATGTCAGAGGCATAAAAGGGATGTGGCAGCAAGAACCCCACAGTCCCTGTGCCAGCCCTTCGGAACCTATGGAGTGTGCAGCCCCCTTTCGCAGCCCTGCAGTGATTAGAGCACCCGCCCTACAAATCCCCTTTCCCAGCCCCAGTGATTTCAGCTCTTCACCCACAAGCTTTATTTCACTGCCATCTCTTCCGTTTCACTTCCTCCTCAACACCTTCCCAGCAGTGCTACGTAACACTGCTTCTGGCTCTCAGGGCAGGATCTTTGCTTTTGCTTTAGCTCTGTATGGTTTCAGTTCAGCTCTTGAGCCCATATTCCTGCCCCATCCTAACCATCCCTCCCCCAGTAACTGCTCTACACTCTCTATCAGAGCCCTTGAAGCAATTTCAGCTCCAGCCATGCAATTCCCATCCCAGCTCCATATTCCCTATCCCAGCTGCACAGGGGTTTTACCCCGAACCCTACCACATTTCTGTGTCCTCCGGCTCTGCTGCCTCAGCTCCAGCTCCTCAGCTTCCTACTGCCTGCATCTAAAAGCTGCTCCTGCTTCTCACTGCTGCTTGGAGCTGTTGATAAGGGCAGAAATCAGTTACTGTCATAATGTCAATGCCTCTTGCAGCTATCCCACCCACCCTAATGGGATCCCAACTTTAGGGACCCTTGAGCCCTGAAGCCAAACATCTACCTTCCCCCACAGCCTGGGTTTCAGCCGAGCACCTCCCCAAAGGCCCCCTCACCTCCCCCAGGCAGCCCCAGGGGCTGGGAATAGCCACCGGGCCCCTGCTCCCACATCCCAATAGGTGCCCTTGTGCTGCTGCGTGGGCCCTGGAACCCTCCGAGCCCCCACATCCTCAGCCTCTGCTTGGTTCCACGGGGCAGGAGCTGGGAACCCCCAGGCATCTCCTGCAGGCCCTGCACTGCGGCTCCATGCCCCTCTCCCAGGGCATTTATCCAACTCCAGCCCCAGCATTTCCACTGCTCCACATTGTTTTGGGCTTGACTCGTGCCAAAGTCCTTATTCCACACCCTGAGCCTTTATGTCTCCGGTGACCTCACAACCCGTGATTCAGCCCCAGCCGCACAACCCTTACTAAATCAAAATCGGAAAAAGAAAACAAACAGAAACAAATTAAACTTAATAAAACGAACAAAACAATGAAGTAATGCAATATAGATAAAATTATTAAGTAAAATCAAAATCAAATAGTAAGAAAGCAAACAACCGGCTTTATTCCCAGTATTCTCAATGTTACTTTAAATCCAGAAAGCGCGAAAGGGCTACTCCCCAGTGACAGCAGCCGGTCCCCCCTGCGCCACGCCAGGCCCCGCACCAGCCTCTGGCCGCCCGAGCCGGGCAGGGCGCGGCGCAAACAACTGGACACCGCCGGCCCCCGGACGCCGCCGCAGGCAGACGCGGGAGTCGCGTGCGTGCTCACCAGCGCTCCTCGGATCGGCAGCCGCGGGGGACCCGTCCCGGCGCAGCGGCGCTCCTCCTCGGAACGCGCTTCCGCAGCTCCCGTCGCCTCCAGCCCCGCCGCCGAACTGACGCCCCCGCCTCCCCCACGCACGCTACTTATGCCTCAGAGCCGGGCCAGCCAGCCAATCACAACCCGAGGCAGCGCCGGCCCCACCAATCCGAGCCCGCCCATTCCCGCCGCGCTCGGCTCGCGACCACCCCGCGCTCCCCTCACGCGCCGCTCCCGCCGCCGCCATTGCAGGGGCCGGGTCCGCCCGCTCCCCGCCGTCAGCCCGTTTCCCTGGGAGAAATCCCGGCCGGCGCCTGACGGGGAGCTCCCGCCCGCCCTTCCCGGCCCCAGCGCCTGCCGAGGTTGCGGCAGCAGGGATAGCGCTCCGCCGGCTCCCAAAGCGGCGCCGGGAGCGGCGCCTCAAGCGCACGGGGGAGCGGGGCCAGGCTGAGGAGTCGGGCCGCGACTGAGCGGGCCGAAATCGCAGGAACCGCGCCCGGATTGGAAGGGCGGCCGGGATTGGACAGGGCGGAGAAAGGCGGGCCGGGATTGGCGGGGCTCGGGAGCTGCGCGGCCGGGCCCGTGGCAGCATGGGGCGGAGCCCGCGCTGCTCGAAGGGCCCGCGGGCGCCCCGGGTCCCGCTCGGAGACCCCCTGTCCCCTTCTCGGCCCGTGCTCGTGCCCGGCTCCCGGCGAAAAGGGCCCCGCAGAGCCCGAACTGCAGCCGCCCGTCGGCACTCGGGGCAGGGGAGAGGCGCAGCCCGGCATTGGTTCCGGGCGGCAAAGGCGGACTCCGCGCTAGCAGCTCGGATCGGGGAGCGGCGGCGACGCGGCGGGGAGGCGGCTCGGTGGCGGGGAGTGGGGAGGGCGCGCAAAAACAGTGAAGTGCCCGCGTCCCCCTGCCCGCCCTCCGCCTGTTGCGAGCCCGCTGCTCACTCTCTTTCTCCCGACACAGTCGTCGGATGCTATAGAGGGGACAATAATATTGACGTTCACATTCATAGATCAGCTTTTTGCAGCACAAGTATTTCGATATGGTACAACTTACTTTTAACTGCTTTGTATAATATAATTTTTATAATAAAACCCCTACCTACTACCAAACAGAAAATAAAAATCCCCTTTATTCTAAACTATATTTAATTATTTCTATATTTCACAAGTACTTATCTATCACAACATATTGAGGTACTATATTTCGATATATAATATTTATGACACGTAATGTGTTATAATAAGACACATACAGTAAAATACGCATTACGTACTGTATTGATTCCTATTGTTTTGTAGTATTCATATATCCACACATATTAATTATACATTTCTAGATGGATATTTATATTATATAAACATATAAAATACTCTACAGCAAACCATATAATACCTAATAGTAATGGATAGCATTATTTATGTTATATGTTTAATTTATATGTTTGCCGTTTATATTTAAAATTGAAGTTTTATATTCCCATTTTCATGTTTATGCATTTGTTTTGTTTCATTAGAGTTCTAGTTAAAACACTGCAGTTATAATCGAATTCCTAAAAATAAAATGCCAAAACAAACAGCATCAAATTCCCACCAGTACCGTCCAACAAATTCAGAAAGGCTCCACCAGCCAGTCAACTACCAGCAAAAAAACCCACAATACACTCCTTTTACTAGCAGCTCTTATCACGTCACAAAAACGAAACAAACATTTTAAAAAAGACAGATAGAAACCCACACAGCAAATCACAAAAACCACTAAAAAGAAAAGAAAACGCCAACTAACTTACCATACTCCAAAACCATACAAGAGACCCCCAACGTTTCTAAAAAAAATAATAACCAAAACTCTACCACTACGCTAACTCATAAAGAGAACCCAATGGTCTATAAAATTAACTAAAAAACCCCACCAAATCATTACAGATATTAAAAAATCGGAACCACGAAGAAACAAAAAAATCACCACCAAATAAAATAAATACCTAAAGAGATCCACCACGGAAATGCCCATGTTCCCAAAAATAAAACTAATAAAAAAAACCAACAACCAAATACATCAAACTACAAAAAAAAAAATTAAATTAACAACAACAAAATAGGTATTCCTAACTCAAGAAACAAAAATTGCCTCAAACCATCAAAACACAAATACCACCTAGAAAAAAAAAACACGTCGCCAAAAGAGCAATGTAACCACAAACAATATTTCCCAAATTCTCTCCAACAATAAAACATACACGGCAACCAAATAAGCCAAATGAACGAAATCCCTATAATATAATAAACAAGAATGCATTCATCAATATTAAAAAAACCTCACCGATTAACTCCAGGACACTCCCCTCAAGCCCACCAAAACAAATACTACGCACTCGCTCGAATAAACGCCTCCACAACCGTATTAAAAACCTACCCTCTACTACATGCTACGACCCAGAAAAAACATTGGAAGCCTTTAAAAACACATCCTTTAAAAACATATGAACCGATCAAAAAGAAATCCAACAACACTCCACCCAAAAACAAAAACCGTGCCACGAGCACCCGAAGCAAGAACCGTAACAACCAAGAAGCGCCCGGGGCCCTTCTGCTACAGCGACGCCGATCAAAAGCCACCGATCCCAGGAGCTCCTCAGGAGCAGCTCAAAGCCACCGCAGCGAGGGAGGCTGGAAGATGCGAAGCCGCGCTCCCGGCCCCGGGCGCAGCGCGGCTCCGGCAGGAAAGCGGCTCCTCCGGCAGGCAGAGGCGGCGCCGCGCCGGCAGACCCCCGCCCGCTGCCCCCGGCCCGGCGGGGCCGGCACCGGGCCCGGGGGGCCCCGGCGGCGCCCGAGCCCCGCGCCCGGAGCGGACGGAGCGGCGGCACCGGCCGGCACCGGCCCCGGCCGCCCTCGGCCCGCGGAGCCGCCTCCAGCCCTCCCCTCACTCACAGACACCGCCCCGCTCGCCGCTCGCTCCCGCCCCTCTCCCCTCCCGCCGCTTCGGCCGGGCTCCGGCTGGGGGGCTGCAGTACCGCCCTGTGCCCACAAGGCGGCAGCACTTGTCCAGAGGGTCCGCGACACGATGGCGGCCCGTGGGGACCTTGACGGAGAGAGGCGTTTTTCGCCCATGCCTGTCGGCTCCCGCCAAAAACCCGCACGCTCGCGGTGCTGCTGACCCCACAGCCCGTGTGCACGGCACCAGAACCGCCGCGGAAAATCCCGTCGGGGGGGCGCCGGCGTTGCGGGCAATTCAGGCAGTGTAAAAAACAGACACGGGTCCTCGAGTTTCAACGTCCTCGTTTTCGCGCCCTCTCGAGAAGGTCAAGCGAGGCCGCGCCACGCCACTCCCAGGATGGCGGCCGCGGGCGGCGGGCTGCAGTACCGCTCTCTGCCCACACGGCGGCAGCACCGCGCCGTCGCCGCCGGCACGGCCTCGGCAGCGAACGCCCCAAAACGTCCGCGCGGGAAAGAACGGAACAAAAAGCCTGCCTGCGACCCGATAGGAACCGAAAGAAAAAAGCTTTCCTCTTAAACTGCATTTCAACAAAGCTTGTTTTTATATTTTTCAGATTTATACTCACAGTCGGATTGGTAATGGATATTGATGGAAAACTGTATTTTTATCATTTCTTACATTTATTCCTATTCGATTTTATTACATTTTATTTTTTTATACATATCTTATTAGATTGCTTATATATTTCTATAGTTAGATTTAGATTTCTAAAAGGTTTATATTGCTTAAAAAAAAACCCTGCCTCTATCCAAGTAAAAATCTTTTCAACAAAACCCTTTATTTAAACTCCATTTAAATGTATCTCTATTTTTCGCATTTATATTCAAATGTATATTTTAAATGTAGATTGAAGTATGATGCTATCTATAGTCTATCTCTTCCTAATACTCATTTTTATTTCTATTTTATATTTCTATATATACACCTGTAGACATTGATTATATATTTCCATATTTAGAATTATATCAAACTAAAATATATATTCATATCTTTTCCATTAAAGCCCTGCCTCCAACCAAATAAAAACAAAAAAAGCCCTTTCTTTAAACGATTTTCGAATATTTTTATATTTTTTTCATCATTATAGTCACATTTGAACTTCTACTTTATATAGATGTATTTATAAATATATTTTATATATATATAATAAGGTAGCGAGATAGATAAATTATTTTTTAAATTCTATTTCGTACACACTGCTAATACTTATATTTACTTACCTTTGAATTTTCATATAGATCTTAACGTATTTAGGGTATATTTCTATACAAAAACATCTAATTTTATTTTATTTCTAGTCATAATTTTAATAATAAAACCCCTACCTACTACCAAATCGAAAATAAAAATCCCCTTTATTCTAAATTATATTTAAATATTTCTATACTTCTATTTTTGATTTTTACAAGTACTCATCTATTCTATCACAACATATTGAGGTACTATATTTCGATATACAGTATTTATGACATGAAATGCGTTATAATAAGACACATACAGTAAAATACGCATTAGGTACTGTATTGATTCCTATTGTTTTGTAATATTCATATATCCACATGTATTAATTATACATTTCTGTATGGACATTTATGTTTATAATCGATATTTATATGCATATAAACATATAAAATACTCCATATCAAACAAGGTTATACCTAATTGTAATGGACAGCATTATTTATGTTACATGTTTAATGTATATGTTTTCCATTTACATTTAAAATTGAAGTTTCATATTCCCATTATCATGTTTATGCATGTGTTCTATTTCATCAGAGATATAGTTAAAACACTGCAGTTATAATCGAATTCCTAAAAATAAAATGCCAAAACAAACAGCATCAAATTCCCACCAATATCGTCCAAAAAATTCAGAAAGGCTCCACCAGCCAACCAACTACCAGCAAAAATACCCTCACTACACTCCTTTCACTAGCAGCTCTTATCACGTCACAAAAACGAAACAAACATTTTAAAGAAGACCGATAGAAACCCACACAGCAAATTACAAAAAACACTAAAAAGAAAAAAAAAAAGCCAACTAACTTACCGTACTCTAAACCATACAAGAGACCCCCAGCGTTTCTAAAAAAAATAATACCCAAAACTCTACCACTACACTGACTCATAAAGAGAAACCATTGCTCTAGAAAATTAACTAAAAAACCCCACCAAATAATTACAAATATAAAAAAAATCGGAACCACTAAGAAACAAAAAAATCACCACCCAAATAAAATAAATACCTTAAGAGATCCACCATGGAAATGCCCATGTTCCCAAAAATAAAACTAATAAAAAAACAACAACCAAATACATCACACAAAAAAAAAAAAAAAAAAAAAATTAAGTTAACAACAACAAAATAAGTATTCCTAACTCAAGAAACAAAAATTGCCTCAAACCATCAAAACACAAATACCACCTAGAAAAAAAACACGTCGCCAAAAGAGAAGTGTAACCACAAACAATATCTCCCAAATTCTCTCCGACAATAAAACATACACGGCAATCAAATAAGCCAAATGAATGAAACCCCTATAATATAATAAACAAGAATGCAATCATCAATATTAAAAAAACCTCACCGATTAAATCCAGGACACTCCCTCAAGCCCGCCAAAACAAACACTACGCACTCGCGCTAATAAAGGCTCCACAACCGAATTAAAAACCTACCCTCTAACTTCATGCTACGACCCATGAAAACCATTGGAAACCTTTAAAAACCCATCCTATAAAAACATAGGAACCGATCAAAAAGAAATCCAACAACAACAGTCAACCCCCCAAAAAACCCTTGCCACGAACCCCCCATAAACTCCGCTTCTCCAGCAGCTCCGTACAAAAGCGATGTGAGGAAAACCCCCTAAATCAGCCCCCGGAGGAGCCGCCCCTCCTCCTCATCCTCACAGCTCACACCTGGGGCTGCTCTGAGCCCTCCTCATCCTCACAGCTCACACCTGGGGCTGCTCTGAGCCCTCCTCATCCTCACAGCTCACACCTGCCGCTGTTGCCGCCCTCCAACAGCGTCTCTCCGTCTCCAGCACACAGCCCACTCCTCACAGACACAGATCCAACAGAAATCTGCTACGGGCGTCGGCTTTTCTTAATCCATCTGGTTACACGATTAAAACACATATATCCATTGATGGTCATTGAGAGAAAGCTTTCCCCTGGAGAAAACAGTCCTTTTGCTGACACACTTTGATACACCTTGGCAAAAAGCAGAATCAGCACCAGCTCCTAAGACCCCTGCCGAGGAACCCAGCCCTCCTTGGGACACCCAAAGCAGCAGACCTCGAAAAAGGAGGGGAAAAGTCAAGCTTGGAGTGGAAAAAGAGGACAGAAGTACAGCAGCCTTTAAAAATGCCTGCACGGAGCAATAGTGGGAACCAGTCACATTTCTTCTTTCCTTGCTTTCTGTGATGACATAAATAGGAAGTAAGAACACGTTAAACAAAAGGCAGAGCTAGGATTTTACAGGTCTTTATTTCGGCAGGCTGCATGACAAACTCCTCTTCCGAGACTGCGACGCCTTTTGGGGAATGGCAGAGAACGGAGGCAAAAGGTGCCGGGGAGCCCTTTCTGTTCCCTTCAGCCCCTGCAGCTGCTCCGGTGCTTTCAGGGCACTTGCTTGGTTCGTTCCTAGAGAAAAAGGCTAGGGCATGATTTTCAAAACTACTGCCCATCCCCAGTCAGTTTCCTACATTCCTGGGTACAAATGAGTGGATCGAGAGAGGGCTTCTTTCCAAATGAGTTTAGCCATAGCTTCCTATTCTTTACCAATAGCTATAAAAACGAAACACTTTCCAGGTTTTAGTATTCTACACACACCCCTCCCTGGGAATTTTGGGGCAGCTTTGGGTCCCTCTGCGGGACGGCACCCAGCGTGACCCCCCCTCTCATCTGCCACCCACCCGCTCCCCCACCGCAGTGTGCGTCCCTCTCCTGGGGACCTTGGGGTGCCCCAAATGCCATCAGAGCCCCGAGGCTTCAGCCCCTAACCCTGACTCCCGAAGAAGGCACAGGACGAGTCCAACTGCCCCGGACAGCAGCCCAGCACTCCCTTCCAGCCCTTCCCACACGTCCATCCCCCAGAAAGGGACTCCGCCGCAACAAGAAAGGGGGGGGCAGCCCCCAGAAGGCTCGAAGCTCCCGCCCCGCCTCGCTGTCGCGGGCCAGGGGCAGAAACAGGGAGCGGCAGAGGCGGCGGGGACGCGGCACGGCCGGCACGGCACGGAGCGGGGGCCGCTCGCAGCGCGATGCCGGCGGAGCCGCAGGTCCGGCAGCGCCGGGGCGGGGTCCGAGCGGCGCGGGGGATCCGCCGAGAGCCCCGGCCCCGTGCGGGGACTCCCGCAAGGCCCGGGGGGCGCCGGGCTCCGGCCCTCGGGGCTTTATTCTCCGGCGCCCCGAGCCCCGCGGCTGCGGGGGAAAGAAGCGAAGGGGCGACGGGAAGAGAGGAGGGAGAGCGGGACATGCGAAAGGGCGGGGAGGGAGGTCGGGCTGCGGAGGAAAGCGGGCGGGGAAGGGAAAGGCCGGCAGGGCAGCAAGAGGGACGGGGCACAGAGGAGGGAGAGAGGGGGAATGGAACGGAGCAGCGGGGCAGGGACAGGACAGGACAGGAAGGAGCCGGGTTTGGGGAGGGACACGGAAACGGGGGAAAGAGAGATAACTGAGGGGAATACGGGCAGGAGGATGGAGCGGGAGAGAGAGGGACAGGAGGGGATCCTCCCAGCGCCCCGGCTCCGCCCCGGCGCCCCCCCTGCCCGGGCTGCTGCGCTCGGCAGAGCTCGGCTCCGTTCGGCTGCACTCGGCTCCTCGGCCAGCTTCGGCTACTTTCGGCCACGCTCGGCTATTTCCGGCCGCATTCGCCTCGATTCGCCTCTTCGGCAAAGCTCGGCTCGCCTCGGCTGAACTCGGCAGAGCTCGGCTCCGCTCGCCTCCTCGGCCCCTTTCGGCCGCTTTCGCCCACGCTCGCCTAGTCCCGCCCGCACCCGCCTCCATTCGCCCATTCCCACAGCTCGGCTCCCTCCGCCCGGCCCCGGCTCCCTCCGGCTCACACATTTCCTCAGGGCACCTCATTCCTCGGCACACAAATTGCAGCCCCTAAAGGCTTGCGGCTCTTTCAACACACACACACTTGCTCCTTTAGGACAAGAATAGTTACATGTAAAAGCAATTCCCTCATTTTGCATCTCCTTTTTATTTAAACACCCCCCCCCCCCCCCCAAAATCCCATACATATCACAAGGAATGTGCAGTTCTGGTTCCCCCACCCCCTGTACCCTATTGGTACAAAGGACCTGGGCGCAGCACACACTCGAAATTCAACTGAATAAAGCCCAGCTTCAATAATCAGAACAACTGATATTTGTTTACAAATTAGGTGCAGTTTTGTATGGTGCTGCGTACCCTCGTAGCTGAGTCAAGGAAAAAGAGCTACAGCACTGGAACCTAAGTTTTAGCAGTCAAGTCATTTGTAACTTGTGCCATAAAGTAAACCAAGGATAACTACAGTATTATCTGCTGAAGTTCTCTACTGTGGATTTCGGGTACAGCAGCACGTGCTTTACTCCCAGCAAAAGCTGCTCAGGTGGGGGGAGCCGGGAAGCCAAGTCTCTCCACTTTGTCTGAACACCATCTTCCAGGAAGGTACTGCTTCTTCTCTCCCAGGCTCCCTTCAACAAAGTGGCAAATACAGAATCCGGTGCCACAGCAGGCTCTTGGGCTTACCTCCTTGTGGTTTTCAAACTGTTTAAAGCCAGACAAAAAGCAGAAGAGAAAAACAACGATGAGTATGAAACAAAAATCTCTTCAGCCACCTTTGTTTTGAGATGAGCTCTGAACTGAATCTCTGGAAACACTGGCGTGCAGTCCTGCTAGAACAGAGCTGCCCAGCAGTCTCCCCAGGGGCATCTGGAGTGTTCACACTGCTGAGCTGAGAAAATCTCACCAAACCCAGCCCAGGGGCCTGTGATCCTCCACCCACCCGGGGGAACTCCAGGCACTGTAAACAGAGGCCACAGCGCACACCAGGCTCTGCTGTGCCCGGTGACGAGTCTCTGTATGAGCCCTGAGGCCTGGTATCACCTCCCAAACACCATAGAGACCTCTTGTACCATCAGAGAAAAGCCCTGGAGCAAACGTGCGTCCCCAGCAGGATCAACAAGAGATGCAGAATTACCTCCTCAATAAAAACGCTGTTTCTGATGGAAACGTAACCTCTGTCAACTGTGAGGATTTTATAGGAATACTGGCTCAAGAATTCAGTGACTTCAGGGATTCCATACCACAGGTTCCTGGGACTGCTTGGGCATCCAGAGTCTATAGTATCAGTTAAACTGGTAGAGCTGAGGATACTTAGCAGCTTTCAGGGACTCGGGATCTTTGTCACAGAGCTGGAACGTCAAGCAGGGAGCAAGGGGTTCTCTCGGAGGGCGCAGGAGGTCAGTGAAAACAGCACCAAGGTCCTCCACGACGTCTGCTCCTAGAAAAGCCAAATAAATTAAACTATTAACATGAGCACAGACACTGGGGCAACCTTCCTTACTTTGGGCCTTGCCAGCAGCCCACAGAGCCTCATGCAGAAAAGAACTGAATGAGATCAAAAAGTGTTCCTAGTGACCTAGACAGGTGCTCCTGGCTGCTGAGGTACCTGAAAAACCCTCCAGACATCATCAGCTCTTGCTGAAGCAAATAATCCACATTCACTTGTTGTGCCAAAAACACGCCCGGCCCTTAACAGGGAGAGACCCTGCCAGGCACCGCCTCAGAGAAGAACCGAGTTGTACTGGGGGGACACACCCAGCCAACGTGTACAAGTTAAACAGAATTTTCTGTCAGAACTGGGACTTTCAGCACCCCCCAGGTGCTTCTCGACTGCCACATACACACAGAGGGCTTCGTGAGGTGCTCTGGGGTTGGCCAGTCCTGCTCCAAGCTCTGCTGATGCCCCTGTGGTTTTAACGCTGTCCTCAAGGAGGTGGTAGAACCTCGCAGTATTTGCCCCTGGAGCTTAATTTCTAAAGTTTTCCTTGGGAAATGCATCCACTTCCTACTTAACAATGCAGTCCCCTCTCCCTGATCTCGGGAAGAGCTGCCCACAGGCACGGGAACCACCTTCCTCTCCTGAACGCTGTGTTACTGAGGCCAACTACTTCCAGGCCAAGACTGTCCATGCAGGGACAGTGTCCCTTCTCTTTAGGGTCAGGGAAAAAGGGCAGAAGTACCTACAGAGATTCAATGCCCCTCTTGAGCACAAAGCACCGTGAATCTGCACCTCCTTCTGCTTGCAGGGAAGATAATAAAATGCCTCAAGGTAAAAAATGATAAATGGTAAAAAATTATTACAAGAGGGTAGAAATGATGCCACTTTCACTCCACTGCTAGAAATGACTCATAAAACATAAAAAAAAAAAAACTGTACCTGTTCCATTTTCAGACTAAAGCAACAGCATATTCCTGGCTGCTCATGCAGCAGGGACAACAGCACTGCAGGGCAATGTCTGGATAATCACGTCTTCATTTAAAGAGAACCCAATTTCTTCATCTAAGCCATCACTGCCCTCCATCAGAACAGCCAGCATATCCACGACATCTAATAAGTGAAGGAAAAAATGTAAGCAGAGGATCCAGACTAACTGGGAAAACAACAGAGGTAGAATGCAACATTCCAGGAACACAAGGTTTTTAGTTCCCAAAAAAAACCAAAAAACAAAACAAAAAAAAAAAAAAAAACTGAAAGCAAACAAAACAAACAAGAAAACCTTAAAAAAAAAAAAAATAAAAATTCAAAGGCACATTTGCCAGGCAATACAATGTTGGGGGCAGCACAAAAATCACAGCTGTACTTCATTCTGCCTTTCAAAGCTGCTGTCCAGCACAGGTTGCCCAGAGAAGCTGTGGCTGCCCCCGGATCCATGGAAGTGTCCAAGGCCAGGCTGGACAGGGCTTAGAGCACCCTGGGACGGTGGAAGGTGTCCCTGCCCATGGCAGGGGGTGGAACGGGATGAGCTTTAAAAAAAGGTGCCTTCCCATCCAAACCCTTCTGGGATTCCACGATTCTGTGAACAGCTTCAGGCAGGACTACATTTCCATTGTAGTTCAATAATGCTGCTGCAAGAACACGAAGAGAGATTTCAAATACTGTTAAAGTGGCACAACCACATCAAAAATTACGTCTGGGAGTAAAGTGGAAACTCTGCTGATTCCAAGGACACATGGAGGGCTGAATCCTGGAGATCCTTACATAACAGGATCTCTAGAGTTATCCATCCCCAGTTTGTTGCTTAGGGTTAGAAAAGGTAGCCCCAAGTCGTGGAGTTCTGTTCTTAAGGGGTTACCACATACCATCAATGTGAGGGACGGGGATGCTGATGTTTGATCAGAGTCCTGTAGCAACCTGGAGCACGCTGGCCTCCCGAACCAGGTCTGCTGCTTTGTCCGTGTAGCGGTAGGGCTTTGTCCTCAGCCTTCAGCAGGATCTGTCAGCAAAGGTGGAGAGAAAAGTAGAGTGCAGCGCCTCTCAAGCATGGGGGAACCATGTGCTGCTAAGGAAGACCACGTGCTGAAAGTGGTTTGAAGCCGGGTGGGTTTTGGGAGGACAAATTCCATATTACTTCTGCAGGATTCTGTCTGCAGTTCCTGCTCTACAAACCAAATACATCAAACGACAAAAACAAACAAATAAAAAAAAACCCACATTAAATTAACAACAACAAAATAATTATTCCTACCTCAATAAACCATTCCAAGGAGGGCAGGAGGAGGGGCGGGCAGAGCCAGGGCCCCGCTCCGCCGCCCCGGCGGCATTTTCCGGCACGCGGCCGCTCCCGGCGTCTGGAGAGGGGCGCGGGGCCGGGAAAGGCGGCGCAGCCCTGCTCCGATGCCGCTCGGCCGCGGCCCGGGAGCGCTGCGACCGCGCCTCCGCCGCCCGCCGGCACCGGCCCCACCGGGCTGCCCTCGCCGCCATCCTCGCCGCCGCTGAGCCGCCTTCAGCCCTCCCCTCACTCACAGACACCGCCCCACTCGCCGCTCGCTCCCGCCCCGTCTCGGTGGTTTTGCCGGGCACTGGCTGGGGGGCTGCAGTACCACCCTCTGTCCACAAGGCGGCAGCACTTGTCAAGCGAGTGCGCGACAAGCACTCGCAAGATGGCGGCCCGTGAGGACCTTGACGGAGACAGGCGTTTTGCCGATGCCTGTCGGCTCGCGCCAAAATCCAGCAGGCTCGCGGTGCTGCTGACCCCACAGCCCGTGTGCACGGCACCAGAACTGCCGCGGAAAATCCCCTAGGGGGGTGCCGGCGATGAGGGAAATTCAGGCAGTGTGGAAAACAGACACGGGTCCTCGATTTTCTTGTCCTCGTTTTTGCACCCTCTTGAGAAGGTCAAGCCGAGTCCGCGACAAGCCACTCCCAAGATGGCGCCCGCGGGCTGTGTCTGTAGTACCCACCTCTGTCCACAAGGCGGCAGCACTGCCGCCCGCCACCGCCGGGGGCCGCCGCTCGCCTCGGGGCCGCGGGCGGGGCAGGCGGCAAAAAGAACGGGCGCCGTCCCCTCCGGAACATCCTCGGCAGCACATGCCCCAAAATATCCCGCGGGGAAAAGAACGCCAACAAAAAAAAAAACCTTGCCTCTAACCCAACAAGAACCAAAAGAAAAAACCTTTTCTTTTAAACTGCATTTCAATGTATTTTATTTTTATATTTTTCATATTTATATTCACATTCGGATTTATAATGTATATTGATGTATAACTGAATTTTTATAATTTCTTACATTTATTTCTATTATATTTTATTCTATTTTAGTACATATCTTAATATATTGCTTATATATTTCTATAGTTAGATTTAGATTTCTAGAAGGTTTATATTGCTTAAAATAAACCCCTGCCTCCATCCAAGTCAAAATCTTTTAAAAAATCCCATTATTTAAGCTCCGTTTACATTTATCTCTATTTTTTGCATTTATATTCAAATTTACATTTTAAATGTAGATTGATGTATGATGTTATTTATAGCCTATCTCTTCCTAATACTTATTTTTATTTCTTTTTTATATTTTTATATATATCTGTATACATTGAATATATATTTCCATATTTAGAACGATATCAAAATAAAATGTATATTCATATTTTTTCTATTAGAGCCCTGTCTCTAACCAAATTTAAAAAAAAAAGCTCTGTCTATAAGCAATACTTGAATATTTATATAATTTTTCATCATTATAGTCACATTTGTATTTCTACTTTACACTGATGTATTTATAAATATATATTATATATATTATAAGGTAGCAAGATAGATAAATTATTATTTAAATTCTATTTCGTACATACTGCTAATACTTATATTTACTTACCACTGAATTTTTATATAGATCTTAATGTATTTAGGATATATTTCTACACATAGATTTCTAATTTTATTTTATTTATATTTATAATTTTTGTAATGAAACCCCTACCTACTACCAAATAGAAAATAAAAATCCCCTTTATTTTAAACGATATTTAAATATTTCTATATTTTATTTTTAAAAGTACTTATATCTTCTATCACAATATATTGAGGTACTATATTTTGATATATAATATTTATGACATATAATGTGTTATAATAAGTCATATACTGTAAAATATGCATTATGTACTGCATTGATTTCTATTATTTTGTAATTTTTATATTTATATATCCACATGAATTAATTATACAACTCTATATGGGTATTTTGTTTGTATTTATAATCTCTATTTATATGTATTTATATATACATATAAAATACTCTATATCAAACAATATAATATCTAATAGTAATGGATAACATTATTTATGTTACATGTTTTATTTATATGTATTCCGTTTATATTTAAAATTGAAGGTTTATATTCCATTTTCATATTTATGCATTTCTTTTGTTTCATTAGAGTTATAGTTAAAACTTTGCAGTTATAATCCAATTCCTAAAAATAAAATGCCAAAACAAACAGCATCAAATTCCCACCAATACCATCCAAAAAATTCAGAAAGGCTCCACCAGCCAACCAACTACCAGCAAAAAAACCCACACTACACTCCTTTCACTAACAGTTCTTATCACATCACAAAAATGAAACAAACATTTTAAAAAACCTATAGAAATCCACACAGCAAATCACAGAAACCACTAAAAAGGAAAAAAAAAACCCCAACTAACTTACTATACTGCAAATCATACAACAGACCCCGAACGTTTCTAAAAAAAATAACCAAAACTCTACCACTACACTAACTCATAAAGAGAACCCAATGCTCTATAAAATGAACTAAAAAAACCCACCAAATAATTACAGATATTAAAAAATCGAAACCACGAAGGAAAAAAAATTCACCACCCAGATAAAATAACTGCGCAAAAAGATCCACCATAGATATACCCATGTTCCCAAAAATAAAACTAATATAAAACAACAACGAAATACATCAAACTAAAAAAAAAAATATATATTAACAACAACAAAATAATTATTCCTAACTCAATAAACCCATTATGCCTCAAACCATCAAAACACAAATACCACCTAGAAATAAACACGTCGCCAAAAGAGAAATGTAACAATTTTAATAACTCCCGAACTCTCTGCAACAATAAAACATACACGGCAATCAAATATGCCAAATGCATAAAACCCCTATAACATAATAAACAAGAATGCAATAATCAATATTAAAAAAAACCTCACTGATTAACTACAGGACACTACCTCAAACCCACCAAAACAAACACTACATGCTCATGCTAATAAAAGCCTTCACAAACGAATTAAAAACCTAACGTCTACTTCATGCTACGACCCATAAAAACCATTGTAAACCTTTAAGAACACATTCTTTAGAAACATAAGAACGGATCAAAAAGAAATCCAACAACACTCAATCAAAAAAAAAAACCCTTGTCATGCGCACCTGAAGCAAGAACCGTAACAACCAAAAAGTGACACCATGGCCCTTCTCCTACAGCAACTACGAACAAAAGAAAAGGATCCCATAAATTCCTCAAAACCAGCGCAGCGAGGGAGGCTGGAAGATGCGGAGCCGCGCTCCCGGCCCCGGGCGCAGCGCGGCTCCGGCAGGAAAGCGGCTCCTCCGGCAGGCAGAGGCGGCGCCGCGCCGGCAGACCCCCGCCCGCTGCCCCCGGCCCGGCGGGGCCGGCACCGGGCCCGGGGGGCCCCGGCGGCGCCCGAGCCCCGCGCCCGGAGCGGACGGAGCGGCGGCACCGGCCGGCACCGGCCCCGCCCGCGCCGCCTCCCCCGCCCGCCGGCCCGGCCAAAGCTCCGCTCGGCTCCGCACGGCTCGCACCGGCGCGGCTCCGGCGGGCCCGCGGCAGCCCAGCCGCGCCCAGCTCCCCTTCCGCCCCGGCCAGCCCCGGCACTGCCGGCAGGGCTCCGCGCCGGACCCTTCGCTGCCGGGCCGGGGGCAGAAGAAGCGCCCCGAATGCAGCGGCACAGCCCGACCCCCGCCCTGCCAGCGCTGCCACGGCTGCAGCTCCCTTCCTCTGAAGGCCCGACTCTGATGACACGCTCCGGCGCTCACCTCACCCCAACAAGGGAAAAGAAATGTGGGGTCTCCTTCAATTTAATCCCCTAGAAGAGCAGAAAAGAAGAAGCTCTCCTCAAATGATGGTAAAAGGGGTTTTTTACCTCAATTGTAACCCTTCAAAAGGAGGGACAACAGGGCAGCCCCCTCCATTTGAACCTTAGGAAGATAAAAACGGGGGGGGGGGGGGGGGGCTCCTCTCAAGTCAAACCCATCATACAACAACACTATTTCCCCCCCTTCCATTTAAAACAGAACACAAGTATTCCCTGTCATCCCTGTGATATCCCGAACACCCTGGAAAAGGCAGGTTTTCCTTCAATCAATACCCTCAAAACCACAGGTGAAAGGGGATCCCTCCCAGTTCAAACACAGACAATAATGGAAGAGAAGCTGGTACCCTCAACTTGAATCTTTTGTCCTCATAAACCCATTATTTTTTTCTGGGGCAGGGGGGAGGGATTGGCAAGATGAAATTTAAAAGGGAAAGGAGAAAAGTCCCCGCTACAAATCTGACCCACCTGTTTGGCTGCTACTCCCGGCAAAAGGTTTTGTCCCTTGGCACCTCCTTTGAGCAATGCTCCACATATCCAAGTGCGTATCCAAGTGTTACCCTGGACTCTGTCCGAAGCATTCACCATCCTTCCATGGACAGCCCCGGGAGCCCCCCATAAACCCCTCTGCTCCAGCAGCTCCATACAAAAGGGAACTGAGGCAAACCCTTGCCCTAAAACAGGCCCTGGCAGGAGCTGCCCCCTCCTCATCCTGACACCTGGTGCTGCTCTGGGTTTCTTTCCAAATGAGTTTAGAGACAAATTCCTATTCTTTACCAATACCTATAAAAATGAAACACTTGCCAAGTTTTAGTATTCTACACATCCCTCCCCGTGAATTTTGGGGCAGCTTTGGGTCCCTCTGCGAGACAGCACCCATTGCGACCCCCCTCATTCGCCACCCACCCACTCCCCCACCACAGTGTGCCTCCCTCTCCTAGGGATCTTGGGGTGCCCCAAATGACATCAGAGCCCCGAGTCTTCACCCCATTTTCCTGACCCCCAAAGAAGGCACAGAATGAGTCTGCCTGGACAACAGTGCAGCACCTCCTTTAATTACTTTCCATACGTCCATGCCTCCCGAAAGGGACTCTGCTGCAACAAGAAAGGGGGGCAGCCCCCAGAAGGGTTGAAGTTCCTCCTGAGCCTTGCTCTCACAGGCCAGGGGCAGGAACAGGCAGTGACAGCAGAGAGGACACAGGAAGAAAAGGAAGTACAGAGTGCAGGACAAAATTGACCAAAAATACCACCAAACCCAAAAACCAACAACAACAAAAAAAACCGACCCTGGGATGGGTAGTATGACAGAGATGGATTAAAAAAAACAGGGAGAGTGAATGGGACACAAGGATTGTGTGAGGAACAATGGCACGGGGAGCACCACAGAGCCACAGCGAATAGAAAGATACACGAGGCATGGAGGAGGACAGAGAAAAAGAGTGCCAAATACACAGCAAGGACAGAGGGATACAGAGACAAAGAGGGAAACAAGGACTGAGAGAGGAAATGACCATGGCACGTGCAGGTGTGGGGAAGGCAGGCAAGGCCCAGCAAAGGGATGGAAAAAGAGAGGCACGGCCAGCAGGACAGAGGCATATCAAGGCGAGGATACAATGAGGGAGAAGGGCTGGGCAGCAGGTGCAGACAGGTACAGGCAAAAGGACAGTAAGGGGGACAAAGAAATACAGGCATAGTGCAAGACAAAGAAGGAAAAATAAAGATGCAGGCAGGAAGTGAAAGAGAGAGAGACAAAAAGTATGACAGAGCAGGGAAAGGGATTGAGTAATATTTATGAAATAAATATTGAATATTTATTTAATAAAAGAAAAACAAGAGTGAGTGAAGCAGTGAAAGGGAACGGGATAGGGAGCACACAGGACAAGAAAGGAACACAAAAGACACATTGGACATAGAGAAGAAAAGGGGTAGAAAGTTGGATATAAGGCCGAAAGAAAAACAGGAACAAACCCCAGGACTAAGAATTGGAGAGAGTGGCTAATGAAGGTGTCAAAAAACCACCAGCTTGAACAGAACAGATTACTGTCATGGCTTGGCCTGGGACTCTAATTAACATCTGTCTCTTGGCAGGGCCATAAACTCCCCAGTAAAACATGAGGGGAAAGCTGAATGGTTGACGTGCTCCAGCTTTGGTGCTGCTCAGTGAACACCCTGATCTCTGGGCCTTTTCTCAAGGAAATTTCACCTTTATCCATTCTCTTCCCCTCCCAGTATCTCTGTGTGATCAGAATGAACATGATGAGAGGGTTCTCTGTTGCAGGGTCTTTGGAAATCCTGCAGTGACTTGGAGACTGAGCAAGAGGAATATAAGAAAACCCGGAACCTTTACCTCCAACTAACATCAAACACCTTGCTCTGGAGAAGAAAGAACAGCTTGTTTTTACACGTCCAAATTCCTTCAAGTTTTACTATCATCTGTTTCCTGGCATTTTGAGAAGTGTTTACTACAGCACAATGAATAAAATGGTCTCATTTTCAGAAGACACAACTGAACAAGAACAGACAGCAAAACCGCTTTGAGACAATTTGGGCACATGGTTCCCTTCTTGAAATCTGAGCTTTCTTTCATATCATGCCTGAAATTCTGAGTTCCTTATGGGTGCCCCAGTCCTTCCCTCTCAGTGCTGCTCTAAAATGATGAAAATTATACTATTTTTGTCAAAAAGAATTGTGTTCCTCATAGAAGGCAAATTTTTTTATTCCAGGTGTGTCAGGGTGGGGGGAACCCATAAAGGATTTGGTCTTCCATTACTGAGTGTAATTTAGACTAATCATTAAAAATATAACACCATGTGAAAAGACATTACTAATATACTGTGGGAAAAACCAGAATCATCTTGCAGTCATAAAAATTAGAACAACCTATGTTACATATTACTGTTGCTCGTCATTTTTTCTGGGTGTGGCACAACTGGCTTCATACTTTTTCTTCAGGGCTTTCAAATATACACGCAAACTGTCAGGGTCCAGTCGAGAATTTCTGGCAGTCTGAACCAATCTCATTGCTAACTGGTATGCAGCTCTCTGTTTCATCATCTCAGGAGTGCTCTTCTGCCTGTGCTGTTCTTAAAAATATACATACATTAAAATATGAAATAAATTATGTTCTATTATAAAAATACTAGTATTAGCTATTTTCCAGCCTGTTTCTGATCTCACAATTCTTGGTTTGCATACAAACATTACACCCAATCCTCCTTTACCCTAAGGGCCATTTTGTGTTGTCAGCTAACAGTGACCTTCAGTATGATCTTTAAGAAATGGTTCCAGAAATATAAAATTTAATGAAATCTGTTTTCATTAAAACTTAGGCAGCACTTATCCTGTAACCCTTCAGAAACTGAAAATACATTTGAGTTGTATAAAAACTGTGAGATACAGCATTACAATTTTCTACTACATACCAAAATTTGTTTTGCAATGTGACTTGTGATTTCCTTTGCATCCAAAATTATGGATGATGGTAGGGAGGACACTTCTGCAGCTTTTAGTCCTAAACATATAAAACACAAATCAGGATTTTTAAAATGTAATTTTTACCCCTACCTTCCATTTTATGTCTTCCAGAATTAACTTACCTTATTTTTTTTAAGGGGTAAAGATTTAATTTTAATTAAAATAATTCTTGTGTATTCTCTCTTTGTGGTTTTTTTTTGGTTTTTTGTTTGTTCGTTTGCTTGCTTGTTTGTGGGGGGTTTTTGGTTTTGGGGTTTATTGTTTATTTTGTTTTGGATTTTTTTGGCTAATAAATAATAAGGTTTGGAGAGATACAAAATAACACGTCTACTTTTTTAAATGTTATCTCTGAAACAGACCTCAACATCAAGCTACTGCCAATAATACCATAAATGGGTAGAATGAGACATATTGGGGGTTAAAAGGGAAAAAAACAGCACCATGGTGTTAACAGCTTTCTCGTTTCAGGTTTTTTAATTTGGCAGAAAATACAGAGGTTTTCCTAACTACACTCTCAATTATACCCAGACATCCAGTGGACAGGGATGCCATTTTTCAACTTCTTTGTTGCCAACAGGCAAACTTCCAGATACTGGTGGTAAGAAAGGAATGTAAACATTTTTTCCTGCCCTAACATGATTTTTTAACTTTTTCCTTTGTCCATAACCATGGAAAGTCTGTGGTTCATTGGGTGGTTTAATACTACTGGTTTAAAAATGAAAAAGGGTCATGAAGAGCCCTTGCACCCTTTCTTAGAATCTGACTTTGCTCAAGTAAGGTAAAGACAAGACATGAACACTGAGTTTCTAAAGGTCTCCTGTTCTCAGAAATTACTCTCTAAACATACAATTCTTTGGAGTTAGTGGTGGTGTAGCATCTAAAATTAAGCTTGTGGTGCCAAAGTTAAACAAATCTGAAATTCTGATCAAGGTAAGTTTTAAGTCCTGTTACTTGAGGCTTAGCTGGAATAATTACTAGTCTTCAGTTACCAATAGCTTGCAAAAGTCATGTGTAGCTAATTTCCTCTTTATTAAATGTTACCTAAATCTAGCAATCAACATACAAATCTAGTATTTGGAAACATATGGATTTCTAGAAATCTTTGTCATTCAATCTTTTCTTTATTGACCCATAGTGTACAATCTACACTATAATTTACTGCAAAGTCAAAAGAGAAGTAAATACACTTTTCAGAAAACACTGATGCTTTTGTAGACCCTCTCAAAAGTGTCTTCCTAATATACTGTAAAATTCCTCTCATTTTTAATAGAAACTAGATTCCTTTTTGTTAATAGGAAAGGGCTCACCTGCTCTTAACCAGTTATATCACTGCTTATGGCAGACACATCTTTAAGTCACTACAGAACATTAATTCACTTCCATAAGTGCACATAAAATGAACTCAAGTAGCATATGCTCAGAATGACTCAACTCATTCAAGCAGATATGAATCAAGGAGATACTGGCATCAGTAAGACATCACTGAGATTTTTTTTCACTACAAAATATCATGTAAGTTCTTCATACTACCCAAAACTACTATCTCACTACGTGGTTACCTAAAACACACAATTATTTGGAACAAATTATAGATCTGGAGATCTCTGTATCTCTCTCTTTGAGAAAGACACAAACTCAAGAGAAACTTGTCACCAGAAAAAATACTATTAAATGCCTAATAACTGAAATAGTATCTTGTCTAACTTTTGCCAACTGTAAGCCACAGTGAAATCCATTACCGTAGTTCTTTTCCTCTGTGTATCCTTTAGAAAGTGTGTAAGTGTAAGCAATTTTCTCCTTATTTCCAGCACTGCTTCTCACATGTTGCACTTGAAAATGGTAGTTTTCCACGTTGGGATATAAAGCGTCTATATGACATAGTTCCAGGAAATGTGTAGCAAACAGTGTAAATGCCTAAATAGGGAAACAAGAAATAAAATTTATTTTGGCAATGATCCAGAAACAAATTACAATAAATAAGAAAAATTAAATAATCTCACAGATGTTCACATTTTCCTCCAAAACACTGAAAAGCTGTCTTTACACTACAAAAGAAAATGAAAATCCTTAAGGGATACGTTCTATCATTGGCAAGTACATCTTTTCCAACTGAGGATTCTTCTGCTCATTTCTCAATAGAAGAAAAACAATGTCAGAAACAAAGAGAATCCATAATGCTTACAAAATCTGACTGGTGTGGAGTGGAATGACTGTCAAATGGTTGCTTAATTCTCTCAAGGAATTCTTTGTCAAAAGTACAAGTGACATAAAGTATCTGAGCTTTTCAAACCAAAAAACCCTCAAAAGTACTCTGAATAAACTCTGAGGAGAAACAATCATCTGCACACTCAACAGGTTCCTAACAGCCACCTGAGGTTGATCACATAACTAGTAACAGAGGTGAAACTTGCAATCCATCTAAAATTATCTTCCACTTTTCTAAACAAGTTTCTAACCTCGGTGACCAATTCACAAGTTGTGTGGAACTACCACCGTACTTTGAAAGGTAACCACCAGGTAAAGAGGTTCACTTTTAACATTCAAGCATAGAGCAAAACTAAAACTAAGTAAGTAAAACTAAACAGACTGGGTTATTCTCTTTCTAGACAGAGTTACAAGCTTGCAAGGAAGTTGGAAAGATATGGTGACCAATGTTCTGGTTTTACATGGATTAGAGTTAGGTTTTCTTCATAGTAGCTTGTGTTGGGCTGCTTTGGATTTGTGAACAAGACAGTACTGATAACTCACCCATGTTTTAGCCACTGCAGAGCAGCATTTGCACAGCACCTAGGACCGTTCTGCTCCTCACCCTGTCCCACCAGCAAGCAGGCTGAGGATGTTCAAGGAGCTGTGAGGGGACACAGCCAGGATGGCTGACCCAAAGTCACCCCAAGGATATCTCACACCACAATACTACACCACCACAATAAGAACTGTGAAGAAGGAGGAGGAAGGAGGGACATTTGGCATTCTGGTAACAGTCACTGTGAGGAAACGGCATTGCAGGAAATGACTGAACAACTTCCTGCCGATAGGAAGCAGTGAATGAATTCCTTATTTTGCTTCTGCATATGGCTTTCCTTACTTACTAAACCGTTTTTATCTCAGCCCACAAGTTCCCAGGTTTGGGCTCTTGCTTGGGAGCAAGCAAGCAGCTGGATGGTGTATAGCAGCTTACTGGGGTTAAATCACAACAACCAGTGAACAGAACTGCAGCTTTTGTCAGCATGTTTCCTCTACCACTGCAATTCTTACTATTCACCAGTTATGCAAAATACCGTATTTAGTCAAGAAATCTTTGCAGAATTTATGTTAAATTATGAGAAAATACTGTATAGACTTTCAGGACGACAAAACAATTCTAAGGTTTAAATTCCTTTAAAACAGAATTACCTTTAAGTTCAACAGATATTCACAGGCAGCATAACAAATTCCAATACCTTCTTCGGCACTGGTACCTCTGCCAAGTTCATCAATAATAATGAGTGATTTATCATTAGCATTCTGTATGATGTACGTTATCTAGAAAAATATTCAAAGTGTTATCACTCTGTAGTAGATAAGGACAGGTGAACGGAAGATTTCGGGACGTGACGGAAAGAAAGACCCTTCCCCCCTCACCCTGCAGCATGTTATCTACTACCCCCAGAACATGAAACCACACCTAGCCCAGTAGTTTTCCACTCCTTACTAACTCTAGAGACCCTATCAACACCCCCCTGACGTAGCAAAGTCCCCTGAGACTATTTAAACCCATAAGATAAGATAATAAAGGCCTTTCGACCGTCCACCACATTGGTGTTAGCGTGTGTTGTTGGCCCGAGTAGCCCGGGCGAGGCCAGGCTGCCGTGCTGTTCCTTGCAACCAGGTCGCCTTGCCTTCCCCTGAAGGATAAATGTGGATTTTTAAAAAGGAATTTTTTATGTTATTCAGATGGAACATAATGCAGAAATTTCAAAAAAATCTCTTGAGATAGAGAAATTTTACCTTTTCAAAGCTTTCAAAGAGCTGTCAATTCTAATCAAGCAAAGACTCACACTACAGCATTCTTTCTCTTTTCTACTAAACATATCACTTATCCTCAAAATGGAATCGGTTTGTGAGAGGAAACTGAGAGAGCTATGAGAGAATGACAATTTAACATCTAAGCTGACCCAAAAATGTTGAAAGTACTACCCAACAAAGCACTGATTATTACTCGCACTGGAATGTCTTGCTATTTAAGAGATGCCTAGTTTTCTGCGGTTTATCATAACAGAGAGGAAGGCTGAATTTTTGACTGTTTTTCAAAGTACATTCTTTCAGTGGAAATAGGCTAGTACAATTCCTATTAGCTTAACAGTAAAAATGGGCCTTGGACCTCGATAGCTGTATTTCATACCTCTTTCATTTCCTTCATGAATGTTGATGCATTTGTTTCAATATCATCATCCATTCCTATTCTGGTAAAAATCTGCTCTGCGATTCGAAAAGAACAATACTCTGCTGGGACATAAGAACCTACAAAGCAAGTAAAATACAAGTTTCTCTCATCACTGTAATATTTGCCTGAATACGTCACTGGGAAAAAGAATTACGTTTACACTTGGTTTTTGTGCACAGCAGAGAAAGCATCTTACTTGATAAAGTTTTGTAAGATTACATTCTACCATTAATTTATAAGAAAAAAGTTATTATATAGATAGGATAATTGAAGAAGCTTATCAGTGAAACTTGTAAGATATCATATCCCTGAAGCTGTTTGTCAGTCTAAAGGATTCAGAGAAAATAATGTTACATTTCTGTGGCTACTGGTTTACCAATACCAAGAAATGTTAGTTTCCCAAAATCAAGATGATGTTGCCTTTATCAGACTTCAAAGCATAGTAGTTTCACCAAACATGAAAAAACAGGAACCTGTTGCCAAAAATTTCACAGTCTGGTTTATTCATATTAAACATATGGTTTTGAGAGCAATTCCTCAAGAACTTGCAGTTACTGGGGACTGAACCCACAAATGCATGATGGATAGATTTTATTCTCCACTGCTAAGTAGCTTCTTTCTATAGATGTTAGGTCTTTGACCTGTGCTACCAGACTTACTTTTAAGAAAAAAAGTAATGAGAAATTCCTGAATATAGGAATGAATCTCAGACTTTATAAATAGCTGGTTTCCTTTTGTAACTTTAGTAACAGAACCTTGCAATATTTGTTACTACTTTTATTTGGAATAGTTGATTATTTATCTATTAATTGCACTTGTCTGGAAACATGTTTCTCTATGTAAATTAAGTATGCTCAAGGTCATGTGCTGCTTTTGGACGACTAACACACGTGTCTGATCAGCATATTTGAAGGACACTCACTACCAGTCTAGCAAAAGGTGCTAGATTGGATTATGGGGCTCCAAAGAATTAGGGCATGCAACTGTGCTTCTCTGAACATAGACTGGGGAGGCTTCAAGAGATGCAGATGGGGCCCCATACATTTCCAGTGGCAGATGAAAAACCTTACAGTTGCCTCTGTAAGCAATACAAGAGCTGTTAGAAGAAAATGGACTACAAATCACCTGTTAATATTTTATTTAGATATAATGTTTTTCTGGAACTAAATCATTCAACTTTATAAGTACTTCTAACCAGAAAAAAAATGTGCTTCAGAAGATGACAAATACTGTACACCCTTGCTCACCAATCTGTGCCATAATTTGACAGAGAGCAATCTGTTTCAAGTATGTTGATTTTCCACTCATATTTGGTCCTGTAATAATGACAAAATTGTTGCCCTCTGTCAGGTACGTGTTGTTAGACACAGGCTTTTCCACAGCTATCTTTTCAAGAATGGGATGCCATCCCTGCTTGATTGCTAAAGTATCGGTAAATTCTGGACGAACTAAATAAAAAAAAGAGATGTAAAAAATTGAGGAGTTAGTGTGGGAACCTTTCCATTACTAAGCTAGTACATTTTGAAATAAAGTTAATTCTTCCAGAGCAGAGCTCTTGGGAAGAATTACCAGCCACTTTCAGGTACAGATTCTTATTACCATGCAAGCCTTCATGATTTATGACTACAAAAAGAAACCCAGAACTAAAACTTTATTTCTAAATTAACGTTCTGTGGTTTTGTTCCCTAGCAAATAGGGTTGCACTCCAGTAACAAAAATGTAAAGAGCTGAAGTATTTTTATAAAGTACAAGGGTTGTGGACTCCTGTTACTTCTTCATACGTACCCTGTATTTGCATGGTAAACAGGAAAGTGTCATTCCTTCTATTTTTGTTATATGTTACCATACTGATTATTTGGAAATGTACCATGCCTACAGAGATCCATTTAATCCGGGAACTATCTCTATGGATTTCTTTCAGAATACAGTTCTTTTCTGAACCAATTACACATGGCTCCTCTTTATCCACCAGCATTAATGGAATAGAAAAAACCATAAACAGAGAATGTCTATACACTTCATGCTTTTGAGCAGAATATACTTAAACTGTCTATTTTGAGAAGAGTGACTGGAAAGGCTTATGGCAGCTAACTAGCAAAATTTCATTTTGATGAATGGAAGCAGAAAGAATATCAGCATAAAACTGGCAAAGACAGAGCAGAGACACCCACCTAAAGACTACTGAGACAGAAAAAGGAATGGAACCATACAAAACAGGTTGATTATTCTCCATCAGAAGGGTCTTTATCTAACCCATAACAGAATTAAAGAAGAAACCTACCATAATCGGAAAGAGTGCAGGCATGGGCAAATGAAAGCAGCATATCCAGCATAGACACAATGTCAGACAACTTGTATAAGCAATGAATGTGCTCATAGATCTCCTTCAGTAGTTTACACACTATTCTGAAATAAGAAATTGATTTAGCTGTTGCACAGCACATTCTGTCACTTTATACAACTTACAGAAATAAAGGAATTATAATGTCCATGCTGCATACCTTAGGATAAAAGGTCACTCATAAAACACAATCATGTATACCAGATGGGAGCATATGTATAAATTTCTTGGAAGTAAATTAAGATCTTGTACCTTCCTCTCAGCTAACATTCTGCTGATCAGACACAAGACACATACCTCAAATACCAACAGCTCGTATGAAAGCTTCATACAGAGAATGAACTAAAAACATATCTATGGAATCAAGTATGTTTTATTAACAGGAAATGTGACTCTAATTACTTTAGATCTTCATGTTAAAAAATCCCTACATGATTGCTAGAAAGAATTTCCATTCAACTGACAGGTAACATTATACTTACTAAGTTGTGAATCAGAGAGGAGAGCAACATGACATGCAGCAAGGACAAGATACAGAAATAGACAGTTCTGCTCTAAATATAAGGAACTGACTAAAAGTACCAATTCTGCATTACAAACGCAAAACAAATGCATTAATTGTGCCATTTTGTGCAGACAATTCACCAATAAAAAAATTTATATGATGACCACATCTATTAATAAATGCCAATATATTTGCGAACATATTTAATACAATGCACAATTTATGGTTTTTTTAGTCTCAAGAGGCACACTTGAACAGCATTGCTTTAGACTGTTTCTGTAAGTAGCTATAATTTAACAGAGAGCTTTAAAAACCCACATACAGATAATTGGAGAAAACAAACATACTTAGCAAATATTAAATAGTTTTAACAGGTCTTACAAGTAAGTCATGTGATATATTTCTCTCAGGGACTCCCGACATCTTTCATTCATTTTTATTAAATCTGCTGAAGTGAAGCTATATGTGTTTTTCATTTTTGTGATCTATGGGGAATTGAAACCAATGATAAGAGCTTGCCTTATTATCAGGAGGAAAAACAGCTCCTAAAAACTGAATTTAGAACCATATGGGGAAACAAAAGAGAAAAACCAGCCCAGTTTCATTTTTACTACATTATTTTTTATAAAAATTCAATTTAAGGTAACAATTAGCAAGATACACAACTTTATTCTTGCACAAAACATAATTGCATGTACTTGCACAATTTTGATTATATAACTGAATATGGGGTAGTTATAAAAAATCCCAATTAAAACTTCATTTACTTCTAAATATCCTCAGTGTAATTATTTTTATTGTTATTTACTGTATAATTTGTACTTTATTAATATATTATATACAGTAAATAAAATATACAAATATATTATGCTAAAACATATTTTGCACAAATACCTTTGTAAATTCTGAAGGAAGCTGGCCATTAGGTAAAGTTGAACAATCAGCATTCATCTGGATAAAAAATCCACGAGCAGAGCTGAAACCTGTTTTCATTGGCAGGCTGTACTTTTCAGCAAGTTGCGTTATCATACCTACATACCACATACAAAGATTTAGCCCAAATGACATACATTCAGGTACACCCTTCTCCTCCCCGTCCCCCTCCCCCCACCTTGTGCCGGTACAGAGATGGAAAGAGTTAATGGAAGGTTTCAGAAATACAAAACTAGTACCATCTGTATTTTTCACTATGTATGAATGTAGGATGAGAATAAAACAGGAACTTCATAACACATGAAAGGTGCTAACGTTTCTGATGCTTTTTTAGGTTTCCAACTATAGACTAAACTAAGATGGTCCTTTCTAGTAATGAGTACTTTATACTAAAAAAAAAAAAGGAAATCAGTTTCAAATGAAACTTTTTTCTTCTATTTTGACATAATAATAAACAGGAAAGTTACTAAAACACAGTAATGCACATCATGCCAAAACACCTTTTGTTCATATTTTCCAATTCTTAATACCTTAGCTAAAAGGTAGTCCACAGATAGATCAAGACTGCTCAAAATATAAAGAACAAAGAACTCAGATATTTTAAAGGAAGAAGCTAAACCAAAGATTTACATGTTTTATGCAGAATATTTTAGGCGGAGTAATTCTGTTCCAGTATTTCAACTTTTTTGCGCTTTAATAGAACAAGGACTAACAGAGCTTTGAATATAGGAATCACCATATAATTATTCCATTTTATTTAAATAAAACTGAGGTTTTGTCCAGAAATGGATAATCTCAGTTGCTTATCAGTGACAACTAATTCATACCAATACTAAATACTTTTTACATATGAGAAGGTTCTAACACACATAATTACATGGCTTCTGTATGTCACATGCAATCTACTTTAAACTCCAAATACATACAAATTGTAATTTAGAAATACCTGCTATGTCATCAACAATTTCTGTGTATGTTCTACGAGCTACGTCAAGGAATTCATTGATACTAGGCTTAATAGCGTAGCACTTCTGGGTCCTCATACTCAGACATCCTTTTGTGTATCTTGTATCATCATTAATTACACTTGTAATCTTTTCAAGTATAATTCCAAATCTGCAATATCAGTTGTATCGCTAATTAGATACATAATACTTCACGATTTTTACTTGCAGCAATATCCCCAAATTACAAGTAGCAGTATTACAAGTAAGTGAAGCCACTTTTAAACTTTCTCCTGTTAAAACAAAACATTACATTAATTTCTATTTTCACCTCAGAATGAATTGTGACTATACTGAAGCCTGAATAAAAATCCTATTCACATCTTTGGGACATATAAATTATTTTTCAAATATACATTTTTTTCAAATATACAATACTTGATTTTTGCGTTATTACGGAGGCTCTAGGAAACCACTACTCTTGTCTTTTCAGAATTATTTCTAGAGGGAGTTAATTTTAGCAGCAACTCCACTATCACAGTGGAGTTTTTGCTCCACTCTCTTGCTTAACCCTGTATTCATTAGCTGAAAATTAAGATTTTCTGACACTGAAAATTAGCTTTAAGCAAAGAAATTGAGGTATACTAATAATTATAAACAAAGATGCCACGTCTTTTATCTTACAGGCACTTTTGAGATGAAAGTTTCTAACACAGTAGCTAAGTATTATGAGAAATACCTTGTATCTTCAAGAGAATTGTAGTAAGCCTTTAGCAGCTGTGTGTTACAGCTTCTTAAAGCAGCCTGTTGAAGATTAAAATATGGACATGACAGTTACTTCTTTCTGCAGCTTTTTTAAAGGACTAAAAGTTTTCAGATTGAGTGAGGCTAATCAGCATTTTTGTAAATAGTCTGTGGAATCTGAGCAGGAGTTTCAGTTAAATGTTTGTTATATAATGCAATATTCAGGTAATGGTAGGAATCCTGCTTTTTACAGCACAGACACAAATGCGTATTTCTGGCTGGCGTTAGGAATCAACATAGTATGTTGACAGTATTGTGTTCTGTAATGATATAATTTTTTTACTTAATTGATCTCTTCTGACTTGAGATACTCTATGAAATTTAATAAACTGCACTTCATAAGAATAAGGACAAAATGGTTTCTACTTTATTAAAAAAAAAAAGAACAAAGACTGCTTACTTTCAGAGGCTCTACAAGTTCTAAGGTATGCTTCAGGTAGATTAAATTAGTTATTTTGGATTCAGCAGTTTTAACCTGTTGAAAAATTTTCCAAATGTTGGAGGTGTTTGTACAACTGTCTAAAAAGTACTTAAGAACTAGTAGAATTCATGTTCTTAACAGCAACAGGCTTATACATTTAATGAAAACTCCGTAATCTCACTTTGACAATTTTGTATCTGCACAAAAAATATTTACCTAACTTTTACACTGCCTGCTGTGATAGTTTGTCCATCAGTTAAGATTTTCCTATGTTAGAACTGATAATGACTGACTATAAGAACACCCTGCTAAGCCAAGCTGTGAAAAGTTTTCATCTTCTATGTATACTTAACTCTATACAAGCGCTACACAATTTGTACACATTTTCAAAGCAAATACATTATGTATTATAATGAAGCTCACACCCTTTTCTATTAATGCTGTTAAACACAACATAACACAATTTGGTTGATTTTGCTTTCGTTAATATACGTACATCTTAGACATCTGCTCATATGATAATAAAAAAATCCAGTAAATATTTCAAAATTTTTCTCACAATAATAACTGTTCTTCAAAATCTTTCACTCAGAGAAACCCTCGACCTTGTTTTGTATGCCCCATTAACACTCATGATAAAGAATTTTGCTGCTGACATTAGGGCATAACATATGCAGTACACATGCACTGTGCTCTTAAGACATGACAGTCTCTAGGACTATAAGTCACTAAAACAATTTTTCCATTTATGCTGATGTGAAGAAAATTCCTCTCATCTGAGTACTGTTAAATAAAATGTACACTTATGAAGAATAAAGGTGGGGAGTGATGAAAGAGCAAATTCTTTTGGAAGTACATTTGCATAAATTAGGATGAATTATAGACATCACATTTATATATTACATGTTATGGGCAGATAATTGATTTTTCCAAGGTGTATTTTGAAACATACTGTATCCTTCTTTGGAATCTGTACCAAAACTGAAAGTAGCTGTTCTGTATCCAGGAATTTTGAGATAACTGTAAAACAAAAGCATACACATCAGAAATTAAACTGAAATTATAAATTATGTATTTTCTCTAAAAGCACACAATTAATTAGCTAGCCTAATGCCAACATTTTTCTTACATTCTATTGTCACAAACTATTTACAGGGTAAAAACTAGCTTAAAAATAGCTAATAACTGAATTATTTTGTCATAACCATACTTACGACTTACTCTACCTAAACTTGCAGTGATTATTGTATAGGTAGACATCTGTCAATTCAGAAATACTTTTTTTCATAGATTGAATTGTGTTTCTCTTGTGACACAGATGAAGATCATATGATCCAGTTTCAGGTGGACTAATTCTAGTATTGTATTTTACCTTTCTCTGGATCGTATGTTTTATGAAGCAACAGGAAAAAAATATTTATACACAAATATTACTTAAGGCAATGTGTTTGCTTTTTCATGTACACATTATATACTTGTATACATAAAACATAATGCATAATCAGCCATAGAGGTAAAGAGACAGCCTCACAGACTTCTATACACTGTTTCAGAGAAATTCAACTTTTCTAAGCAAAGTACCTGAGAAAAGTATCACTATGATAACATAGATTACTTCAAAAAATAAAGTGCTTACTATGTCACATAACAAACCATTAAAAATACTTTTCAAACATACTGAGTTACACTACATACTTTCCTATATTAGAAAAAAAGTGTTTAAAAAGAAATATAATATGAAGTGTTACAAAATAAACCACTACCTGCTTGAAGACCAAAAAAGAGTTCCTCATCCTGGAGTAATTCCTGAACACAGTCCAGTCTTGTGTTAATTGTTTCAGCATCAACTAGAGGTTCCAGTATATTGGATCTAAGTCTTCGACTTCCACCGGGAGTTTTAGTGTAATTTAGAACACCAAGAAGTGTGTGACCATTCCTTTAAAAATAAAATAGATGTGAAGAATACGTACACCAAAAAAAAGAGATGGCAAGTGCCAGGAGACATTTATAGGCAAGAGTATTCTACAAATCTGAGGCATGCATTGGCATGCTTAGCATCTCCCTGTTTGCCTTATATATTGTATGAACTCCAGTAGTTTAGGAAGCTAGGTAATTCAATGTAATTTAATACAATATTAGCCCTCAATTATATAAGTACAGAAGTACATTTGTACTTAGTATTTTATTTTTTTTTTGTAGTAGTATCTCATTGGTACTGCAGTGGTAAAGTTCACATTTTCCCTCTCAATTAAACTAATTAAAATGAAAAAAACAACCCTACACAAGGAGGCAAATTATCAAATTATAATCAGAGAGCAAATATTAATCAGAATAATTTCCTTGAAATACATTTCTGAAAATAATTTATAATACTTAAAGTCAAAAAGAGAAATAATTTTTGGTTTTATTATTTTGAAGAACATATTTCAGTCAATATTAAGAGCTAAATAACATGCTTAAAATTTCTAAGTATTAGTTTAATCTTTATGGCTTTTACGTACTATATATCCCAGGGTTTCACACTTAAGGGTGACAGCATCTACACAGAATAAGCCATCTCTAATATTTACACCTATTACACAGTCAAATAGTTTTAGAAACCTGAAATCTTCTATGCTATTGGCTGGAAGAAGACCCATGAAATATCAGGGTCATAATAACATATTTATTTAAATCAGAACTTGAATAGGAAGAAACATGATACAAGTACACAAAACAAACACCATGAAGATAGGTAGGTAGGTAGGTAGGTAGGTAGGCAGGCAGGCGGGTAAAGAGGCAGAGTGAGCAGAAACACCCTGAAATACAATGGTATACAAAAAGCAAAGCAATAGTCAAGAGAATTTAAAAAAAAAAAAAAAAAAAAAAAAAGGGGAAATTCAAACCCAGTTGCATTAAGGATGCATTCACTGTACAATGCAACCCATGACAACACTTAAGTGCAACTCTACATTTGGGAGAGTATCCACAGTGCCCATCTTTAGGCAGCTGAGGACTTATTTCCCTGCACAATTAAATGAAGAGAGATGAGTCCCTCCAGAATTAAGACTGGCACGCAAATTTCACTTAGGTATTTCTGGTGCATGCCTGCGCTGTTACCTTTTACCTGCTGATAACTAGTACAAAGATATCTAACCAGGCTTTGAGGGTAAGATCTATGTAATAAAAATAGCTATGTCTGGCTGATTCAAACTTGCAAATGGATCAGCAAAAATTCTGCATCAATAATGCTAAAAAACATCCAGAGAAACTTAAAGCAGTTTGCTGTTGCTCCGTTCCTCTCAAACTGTGAAATTAAGAACAGAAAAGCATTTTTTCAGAAAAATATTGCTCCAAAAGTACCTTCCTATGCAAGGTGGTTACTATTCTGTGGTTCTACTGCATCTCCCCAAGGGGAAAGCTCTTATGAACAGTATTTGGAGAGTGAGGAATCTCCAGGCTCCCCTTTTTATATAAAGGTCATTAAGAGGACATCTAACAGAGGTGGATCTCAGAACTTGACAGGCAGCAAAACACAAGTTCCAAGTATTTCGCTTGCTAACCACAAGTGTAACAGTGTGGAGAAGGTAAGTCTTGAGGTTTCTTCTGCCTACAAGGCAAGTGCCCATGAAGGAAGTGCTTCAAGCACTGATCTCAATGTGGAAAACTACCATGCAATTAAGTACCACATTGCACATTCCCATCATTATAGAAATTATTCTCTTTCCCCCTATTAGAGCTAAAAGAAAACAAAACAACCTTTCAAGGCTGAAGCATGTATCTTGTGTAAAATGACTAAAATGCTGGTGTTTCAATCCAACATAAGAAACTTGCAGAAATATTGCCTCTTTCATTTCACAATCTGTACAATTTTGCATAAATAAATATTTAAAATCTGATTTAAAAATATGTATCAATGTAAAGATGATCATGCATCATCTCTTTCTACAATTCAGTTTAAGATTTCCTGTGCTAAAAATTGTGTACTGAATTGTAACATACTTTTCTGTCAAGGTATTTTTCTAGAAGCTCTGAATTGTATGCAAGTTCTTTCATATAGAAATAAATATAATGCTCAGCTCCTTGACACAAATATCAAGGAAACTTAGAGAAATCCATCTTTATAAAAAGGGAATTTGAAAAAACTATTCTTACCGGGAATCTCTGTTATTAATCACTAGTTCAAGATTTTGTGCTGATGATGAATCTATCATAGCTGTTTTCTCACTCCCCTGGAAACGAACCTTGAGTGATTTAGGAGCATAAACGGCGTTTTGGATAAATTCAACATATTTTAGCAAAGCTGCTGCAGCTGCAAGACAGTAATACCTTGGAAAGAAACAATCTTTTATGAATGTTGAATACTGCTATAGAAATACCACAAAAGTAGTGCACAACAGAAATAATATTTACATTACTGTGGCTTGGCAACTACTGTGATTGATAGCAATGAAAAAGCAGTATATTTCAAATATGCACAAATGCATGTCTAGTGAACATATATTCATGCAAATAAAATATTCATAAACGTTTGAGTCTCTGTACACTTGACAGCCTACACTGTATCAGCCTACACTATATGGTATTGTGAACATACATATTTCAACAGACACATGTGATTTGAAGACCCTGGTCACCAAGTATCAACACTTAAAATTGTTGATACATAGAAAATGCTTGCTGAGGCCAGAAAGAAAGGCAGTCACAGCTCTTGAAAGGTATCTTTAAGGAAATAATGAAAAATATTAACTGGAAAGTTGTGAAAACTCAAAACACCACCCAATTGTAACAGACTTTCTATGTAACAGGCCTTCTATTTACATTTCTACATATATCAGAAACACTGGGGGCCAAAATAAAAAGGTCTCTTAGGAGTTTTCTAACCTTTGCAACATGACACAGATATATGTACTGAGTACATAAAATGATTTTGTTAAAAACTTATCTGGACACAGCATGCTTTTTCTTATTTAAACATACTTTGATTGGACTTCCATGAAAATGGTGCTAAATTCAGATGCACACAATTGTTCTATGTACTCCAAACCCTTTGTTTCATTGAAGTATTTTCTCTGGACAGTTGTAAATGTCACATTCTGTGAAGATGGGGATGAAAGCAAATAATTTTAGAAGTTACATCAGAGAGACTTCTACATTTTTCTAGTGATACATGTTTCCAAGAAATCTATCAACTGATTCTGCAATCTGTCTTCACAGAAGTATTCATTCTAGCTTACTTGCACAAGGAGGTCAATGTAACTGAGGGTGTGCAATACACAAGTGATTTATGTGAGAGAAAGAGGAGAGAGGTCAAGAAGTAGAACAGCACTCATGAAGAAGCCATCATCGCTGCAGCAATGAAGCAATTCAGGCAATAATAGTTTTTTTAAAGGTTCTGAGGCTTCAATATGCGTAAATCACTTACACTAGTTCATTTTATCCCCTTTTACCCTGACAGTGCTTTTTCCTATTCTATGATAAATCAGCCCTATTCATTTATCAGCTTGAGAGAACAAAGGAGAATGCTTGATTTTTAAATTTCTGTATCTTTCCTAGGTTCAGTACTACCTAATACTACAAATTCAAAACTTTCAGGTTTCATCAGCAATATACCCATCTCTATAATTATCAGTATTAGAAGTAGCAGCATGGGAGCTGCATTTAGTTTATCCACTATCATTCTAAATTTAGACCTGAAAATCGTAGAAAATAAAATCTTAAGATTTTAAATATTTAAAAAAAAACCACTTAAAAAAATCTTTTAAATCTTAAATCAACCATCATACAAAAGTGATCAACAAGAACTCTAAAACGTTGAATGAAATTTTAGATCTTACCTTGAAATGCTCTGTTATCAGACTGAATAATTTTGTTGTATTCCCTGCATCACAGGCAGTGTTTGACATTATTATTTCTAGTGGTGTTAAAATCTTGAGTTTAGTAATAACCTAGACAAAAAATTCAAAACAATTAAAAAAATTATATAATCTCAAACATTTTAGAAAATAACAACCAGCAATAACAAAATACAGAACCCTTGTATTTTAGAACCAGCACTAATGCTTAAAAATAAAACAAAGATACCCATTATACAACACTGAACATTATACAACAACTGTAATGTGCACAAATGTTTACAATATACATTGTACAACATTATACAACACCTGTTTTAGTAAACAGATTTGATGGTCGTTTATATCCTGAGTCAGAGTTACTTACTGTCCTAATAGAGCTTTTGTTTCTTTGAATATTTCTTTGAATATGTAAAGATGCTAAAAGCCACGTTATTTTCTAGCACACATAACTGAAAAATAACCCACAAAATAAGATGTTTCACTAATGCCCTTGCTGCATAAACCAGAGATTACTCACCAAATTAATGCAGAATATGCAGTGCTGGCTGTAAATTGAGTGAATTTCATTTCAAAATGAGATGGAGTAATTATGTAACCAACGCCAAAACTATAATTACTATATCACACACAAACACACATACATTTATGCACTTCTGTTCTCACATTTGTTTTGCCTCGTGAAGAATACCTGCAAGTTCTACTACCATGTATTGCCCAATGCTCTTCAAAACGAGGCATCTCAGTTTCACAAACAGTGCGTTTTGCAGAAAGGCTATTTTTCTTTTGAAAAACATTCTTTCCTCTTTAATATCTCAGGCACAGTAAGGAAAATAGCAGTCTTTTCAACACTGCACATTTTCTAGAGTTTGCTACTTCCACTTCTGAGAAATCTCTTCCACAAATTAGAAATTTAATTTTCCATTAGACATAAGCTTTTTTCAAGAAAGTAAGTCACAATAATTAGGTCATAAAATACCTTGGCATAAGTTGTATTGTCTGCAAATTGTGATAATACCATCTCAGGATTTTTTAAATCTATACTGGCCATTCCTACTTCACCTCTGGCAAGGCCTCTTCCTTCTACTACAGCTACAATAACCGATGCAACAGTATGAGCAGAAACTGCAGATGAGGATGTAACTGCAAAACAGTCAGTTACATTGAATACAGATTAATGAAAGATTGATCAACAAGCATGAAAAATGACAGAGCAAGGATAAAAAAATATGCAGACGCAGGAAAGAATCATTATCAGTTCAGTCTTTACGATAAAGACTGAACTGATAATGATTAGTCTGACTGTGAAAGAACTAACTTTAAATCCCATTACTTTTGCATTACCAGAGCATATGTGATACATATAACATGGCACAAGGCATCATTATGCTGTAACACCATTTTGTTCATATGAAGCACTGCAAGATGTACCATCAGCTACAAAGTGTTCTGGAGACCTCGTTTTCTACACCTCTGAACATGCTAACATAAAATACATAAAACTTGCACCAAAAAACTTGATAATTATGTTATATATGATGTCTAATGCATTACAAGCCTAAAAATGAACCCTGATTAGAGATGTGCATGAATTTGGGCTCTTTAATGACCACACTACATGTCCACAAATACAATTTGATTTTGGTCCATTTGAAAAAAGTCTGAATTCTAACTACACTGATAATTCATACATGAATGCAAAGTAAGTAGCAAGAGGATGCAATACCAAAACATCATCTTAGTATGTAAAGTAGTATATTCTTGTTCGTGTATTGCTCCTTGGCAGCATCCTCTGTGGTACAAAACACATTGTGTTTTGAATTTATTTTAGTATCTTAATATATCACATTAAAAATTAAACTCTTTAATAAAATAATAGTCAGAAATATAAGTTGGACTGTTTCCTCTAAGAACTGTTAATCTTACCTGAATATCCCATAAGAGGGGTATGGCTTCTGCAACCAGATCTACCAGAAGAGAGAGGTGTTTTTCCTATACATGTGCTATTCAGGCCTCTCAGAGAAGAACTCGTGAGATTCAATGTGTTAGCATTTTCTACACAAGAACTTTTGTCCCTAAAATATGATTCTGAGGGAACAGAAATAAGTAAATTATGAAAACAGCCACAACAAACTCTTATTCAGAAAGCAATATACAAAAAAACAGCTTGCAAAACTTCATCTTCTATCAGCAGAAATAGAGATATCCAAACAAATGTCATTTTATGAAAGCTCTCCAGAGTATAAAAGGAAATAAATCAGACTGCTTTGAAAACAAGCCTGCATTAATATGATTATTTTTTACAATGAGATTACCTGCAGTGCTAATAAATTAATTGTTGAACAGAAATAATACAGCAGAAGTCACTTTACTAAGTATCATTTCGTATTCTAATGAATTGTAAATTTATGAAAGAATACTTTAAATCAACTTTATCTCACATTTGCCCATCATTTGAAAAATCATTATCTAAAACTGCACATGTGTTTATGTGTTTATGAAAACTTTTATTAATAGCTGAGCATTCCTTTTAAAAAAACAGGACAATAAAAGAAACCAAAGAACCACTCAGGAATGATAACCTTTGAATTTAAGGGGATCAACTCTCAGATATTATAGAGTAACCTGGGATGTATTTCTTAACAGCAGTTTCTTTCACACATGTATTTAAGATCTACCTATGTTTTTTTAAGTCCTGCAAAATATCTTTGTCTCAGAACACTTTAAATTTCCAATAAATTATTTAAGTAATTTACTTGTTTTTAAGTCTCTTCAGAAGACATTTAGTTTAGATAACTGCTAAGATTAAAAAAATTAATGAAAATATAAACAGCAGATCCACTTAAAAAACTCCAGGTATTATAAAACATGCAAACACAAATGTTTCTGTTTCTTCTATTACATTAAAAATTGACACACAGGACAAAATACTTAAATATTGATTTTAGATGATCAGTTAACTTCATGAATCATTATCAAGGCTGGCTGGTAGAAAAGTATCCACTGTACTGGGGTTCTGGGGTTTGTTTGGGTTTTTTGGAGGGTGAGGTGGGAACTTCTTTGTATTTGGGAGTTTTTTAATCTTAAAACAGTGACAAGTGATAAAAATATTAGCTCAGACTCTTTGGTTGGGGACTTTTTTAACAGTGGACACATCAGCATTGTAATGCATACGGATAATTTTTTTAAATAGCATTCACTTAGATTTTGGCATAAGTACAGTCAGAATTCTTGCAGAAGAGACTTCCTGTAGAAGGTACTGAATCTGGTGTAACAGGGGAAAACCAGTAATTTTAAAGACCAGATGAACCAAATGATATACAGGTATTTCTCAAACCCAACATTTAAGTCGTGGCCTATTTGAATTAGCAGTCTGTTTGTTTTTTTTTCTTTTTTAGGATTCCTTGTGAGTCATATATATTACCCAAACGCATTTTACCTAATTTCCAATTTATACACAATGGAGATAAATATGAAATAGAGATTTTTGGAGTTCACTTAACAAAATGAAGTAAGCATTTAAATTTTAGCTTGTAGAATTATGTGTTGAATTTTAAACTTTTACTGGAATGATTTCCATTGTTCCGGCCGGCTAAATGACAAAAGTCGCTATGAAGGTTAGCTGCTGCTGCCCCATCTCAGTAAGGCCCGCTTTTAACAGCTCTTTCGGAACCCGAAGCGAGCAGACAGCAGAAAGAAAAAGGCCCGGGCAGAGACCGTACCTCCCCTTTCGGAAGCCGCCGGCTTCACCGCGCTGTTCCCGGCGGCCCGGCCGGCTGCGAGGCCTTCCCCGCCGGAGCCGCCCGGCCGTGCTCCGCCGCTAGAGGAGCCCCCGGTGCTCTCCGAGCTGTGTGGCGTCTGCAGCAGCCCCAGAGTGTAGCGGGGTGCCTGCTCCGCCCGCCCACCCACGCCCGGCGTGGAAGAGCCGCGGCCCGTGTAGGATTCCGAGGTGGCCGAGGCGAAAGCCCGCCCGCCCGCGCCCGCCATGGTGCGAGCCCTCAGCAGCGCCCGCCGCCCGCAATGGCGGCCCCCGCCCGCCCCGCGCCCTCAGAGACGGGCCCGGCTGCTCAAAGCTGCCGAGCTGCAGCTACAAACGATACAGCAGTACGCAGAGCTGCTGGCCCTGCAGCGGCTTTCATTATAAATACGTAAGGAAAGTGCTTGCTCTGCTCTTTAAAGCAGGAGTACTGCATTTCAACTTAATTTACCCCGCATTAATTCCTCACCATTCAGACGTATTTAGCAGAAGTTTAAGCAATGTTTTCTTCCTGCTCAGGAATTTGGATACAAAAAGATCCCCAAAATAACCACAAAGCTAGTTTACCTCTGTAGTTGTCCTAAACACCTGCTTTTAAGAACGTTTTGGAACACTAACACTACTTTGTATATTGGCATCATGCAACATACACCACTAAAATGTTTCAATTTACATTTTGACTAGGCACAATTTTGTCTCTGGCACTAAATACATCTGCATTATGAAACACTCCATATACTCACACCTTTTTTAACCTATAATTGTATAAGATCTTTAGAAATCACAGCTGACTTAGGAAATTACATTGATCAAACTTCCATCAGAGAACTCCAATAATATTAATAGGATTTCAGTTTAAAGTGAAATGTTCTACACTGCTATGCAATATCACCCACATATTAATTCCCAGGCTATCTCAGTCTGTAAGAGCCTAGATACTCTGGAGACAATTCCATTTGGTCTACAGAACATAGAAAAATAACAACTTTCTAGCTACTAAACAGTGTTTTCCCGGATGAAAACAATTGCACTTGCAATGAAAATTGAAAAACCAAAATTTTTTAAAAATTACTTTAAAACTGTTGGTTAACCTTTAGTCAAATCAAACCCGATCAGTGCTCTTGTTCCCTCACACTCAACACAAAGCCTTTTTTGTAAGGCTTTTTATTGTAACTTTTTTCCCCAAACCTTGAAAGATAAAATTCCAGGACTTGAGCAAACAATTTATTAGGCAAGCAGGCAGTTAAAAGGAGTTTTTACCTTAACTGAAAGCCTGTAGGCTTTAAAAATACATTAGAAGTGCTTGAGCACTCAAATTCACATTTTGTTTTTGAAATCCATGACAAGTAAAGGTCTATCAAATATTGACTTTGTCCAGTTCCAGCTCACTCTACACTAACACAACTAAAATAACCCAGATATTGAGTCCCACCTGTAAAAGGCAAAGCACATTCAAGATCCAGCCACTCCACTACTATACCAACTACTGCTCCCTGAAGGCCAGAGCCTGGCACCATCAAAAGACAAAGATAACTGTGCCCGCTGTCTACAACCCAGACATGAATAGTATGGTCTTTGCCAAAAGTATCTAGACAGATCAACGTACTCCTACATCACCCTGAGGCTGTGCTACCCTGTCTTTAGTATTGCTACACCCCTGGGCAGGGCATCTCCAGCCATGACACAGACACCAAACACCGCAAGCACCATGACTTTGAGATGCGATAAGCACACAAGCAACAGTGACTTCCACAGGGAATATGGTACCCAGCAGCAGAGAGGTCCAACAGTGTGGGTGCTCTACAGCAGCCCCAGAAAGTGGTGACTGCTGTGGCCATCAGCAGAGATGTGGATGAGAGCCATCAAAAGCAGAATGATGGATGAGCAAGAAGCCAAGCTTTAAGACAAAAGACTATTATGGACATGGGGATGCAATCCCTGGAAACAACTGTGTCAAAAAAAAAAACCTCAAAGAAATGGAACTGAAGGTGCCAGCGACCTGGCTCACCACTGTGAGAGATGACTGCTTAGAAACATCTACAATACGATAGACACCAGACCTATCCAGACCTTAAGCTGGAATTGCAAGACAAGAAAGGCTAGACAGGCACTAAGCTGATGTGGCAATGCAGTTGTGACTCGCAGGAGGGCTACCAAGGTGTCTAGTGATCACTAAGAGCTATAGAGACATCAAGACCTGAGGAAGGTACAGTGAAAAATGCAGAAGGACAGACTAACAGAGTTTATACAACACAGACCCATCCTGGAACTGCTTTCCTTGGCACAGTTCTCACACTGTGCTGAGAACTAACCTGCTCCCTTGACCTGCCCCAGGGGAACTGCTCCTGAACAGCTCTCTCCCCTACATTGACTTTAAATCCCTCCTTGCAATTCCCAACTTTGCCCCCTCCCCCCAGAGACACATCCCCCTCAGCATCCTTCCCTCACCTTCACTTTGGAGGAATGGGGTTCTTAAGCCATTTTTTTTGCTACTCACCAGCAAGCCTAGGCAGGGGAGCCTCAGTAACACCACCCTGCTCTGGGGCCCACCTGCTGCTGGGTGTCCTTGCACCCGAGGCTGAGGGCACGCACTGACCATGGTTGCGACAACACCATGGCCCTCACAACCAGGCAAAGACTCCCTCGTAGCCTCTGCATTGCGACCCTCTGGTGCCAATCTGAGCTCTCCTGCTGTGCCGCCTTCAGCAAACAGGAGCCATCCACACCTGCTGAGGCGTCTCACTCACCTCACCCATGTCCAGTGGCCTTCAGCATTTCTCAGAGGGGAGATATACCCTGAGCCCTATGGTGATGCCCCTGTGACCAGAGAAACGGGTGCAGCAGCACCAGATCCCAAGCACGGGAGCCAGGACAGCAGTAGAGAGCAGCTGGCTGGAAAGGAAACAGTGCTCTGATGGGGTGGTAGCACACCGGGACCCCCTAACCGAGAGGGGGACATCCTGCAGCCAGCGGGAAGCTCTGATTGCCAGCCATGTGGCAGGGCTCCAGTGCACCACGGGAAGTGTTCATGCAGGTGGAGAGCTTCATTCTGGACAAGTCATCATCGTAGTGCTGTTGGAGTACGTTTTATATAAAACTGAAGAAAAATAAACCTTTGATACAAATAAGTAACAAAATTAATGTAGCAGACAATTATGTTTTTATCTACAATAGTCAACAATACAAAGAATTAGATATAAAAGGTTTCTTGGTCAAAAGTTTACTATACATTTGGAACATCTGTCCCCGTCTCAAGACTGATCAAATACAAAGAAATTAAGCATACAGTTTTCTGGCCCTCAAGAGATGCCATGATCCTAGGACTGAAGAAAAAAATTCTCAAAACAAAACTACTGAGTCTATTCTCCAGAACAGATACTTGAATAAAACAAAACTTAGGAAAAAAAAAAATTAAGCTCCACCACCAAACATATTTGCTACAGGGAGCACTGGGATAAAAAAAGAATGTAGCTGATACTGAAATCCTTCCTTATGTTACCTGTATGATTTGAAAAAAATATTTCTTTGGGAGAAGTGAGGTCAGTTTGCAGATACTGTCTAAGGAAACTGAAAGGGGGGGAGGAGGAGAATTCTCATTGATGGGATCATTTTGTATTCATTGTACTGCAAAATGACCAAGGACAATGTTTCTGACTATGAAAAACAAACTCCTTCACCAGAGATTAACCTGAAGCCTGAACAACTTCGGGAAATAATTATACCCTGGGTTTTCTCCCCAGCGTTTTCAGTTGGCATTTCTCTGAGGGAGAGGGAGGCTTTCATGAAGGTACTTCATGCTCCCATGCTCTGAAAAGTCAGAAACAACGTGATTGTCCCCCCTCAGCAACCACTTCGTAGTTAAGAGTCCTTCAATTCCCACTGGTCCACGTGCATGGATACGCGAAGTACTAATTCCCACTTCAGCACCTGCAGAAAACACCCAAAATAAAGGTAGTTAATCCTCTGATGATGTTCTCTTCATACTAAATGTTTTTGTACCTCAACGTAGAAAAGCCTTTCAGGGACCTGCCATTCTCTGCTCCTCTCCAAATACCAGTGAGAGAGAAGATCAAGGAGATTAACTATTACATTATAAATTGCAATGTTTCTACTTCTGGCTACTACAGTTACTTTCAGAAAGAAAGATTAGAGAGAGAGAGAGTTATCTCTTACATTGCTCTTAGACTGATCTAAGGGCATAATCCTTGAAAAAAAGAAAAAAAGTTAAACTAGTAAAGATTTTTATCTTACATCCTTTTTTTATCACATTGAGGAGATATTGGAAGACCTTAAATGAAATTTTTCAGTCACATGGAACACTGTTCCAGCTAACACAGTAATAGCGTGTAGTGGAGACTTCTGATTTTCTACTTCATCAAGGAATGTTTCCCTTATCTTCAGCAATTCACAGTAGGTACAGCTGTTTATTTACTAAGTTGATACTCAGTTTAGTTCCTACCCTTCATTCCTGAACATTACAGGAAGCGCACACTGGACAGCATCTCAATCTGCCCAGCAGGACTGAAGCATTGCATTCTTTACAGCATCATTAGAAAGAGAAACAAAAGGAAAAATGTTCAGCAGTTTCACATGCTGTATTGCTTTGTTCTATCACTATATGGATGCAGCATACTTTATTGCAATTGAATAGAGCTTCAAAGGATCCAAAATATCTTTGTGTGGATGAAATTTCTAGGCTTCAACTATTAGTACAGTACCTTTCCTGAAAACCTTTTATTAGACAGTAAGATAAGAGACTAATCCTGTATTTGAAGACTCATACTGCCACACTTTTCACACACCACAAAATTCTACAGTCACAGCCCTACAATATCTTCCTTCTTACCAAGTCCAAACCTATAGCCATCAGAGAATCGGGTACTGGCATTCCAAAAAACACAAGCACTGTCCACATGCTGGAGGAAGAACTCTGCTGTTTTCTCTGGGAAAGAGGTAGAGAAAAATAAAATCCATTACATACTGAATGAGCATGTATTCCAATATACACTGCATAAAACAGTGAACATACGTAACAATACAACTTTCACATGCAACCTTATCAGACAGTACTTAAACAGCCTGGGCTAAGCCATGCTCATTTTTACCTTCCTCCCAGTATGCTTATCAAGTAGACACAACTGCAAATCTCAGAGTAAGCTGGCAAAGATTAGAAGCAAGCAAAAAGATGTCTAATTCTAACTCCATTCAGTTTAGTCAAAGAGATTATTTGCATGACCAAGGAGAAAGAACTGCTGCCCCAAACAGCGTTTGTCATTCAAACTGAGACAGTTAAGCTACAGTCAGCTCTCCATTAGTCTCAAACATGGAATTGTTCCAAATACTGAGAAATCCTAAACTCAATTGATATTGCAAGTACTATTTGAGAACTACCATGCAGAAATGCCATGTGCAAGTGTGTGAACTTGGAAGTCAGTAGCCCTTAGCAACAAGACAGATATTCAAGAGCAACTCTACTTCCAGTATAAATCATTAGCTCACCAGGTGTTGTGCAGTAGTCATGGTATCAAATGCATGCCCTTTAGTAACAAGCATTTAAGCTCAGCAAGAAGTACAGAAACAGAAGCCTACTTGACTCACACTGGCCAGCTGCAGATCAACATGACCTTAACTGCAGCTGACTCTCAGAAGTTCTGGGCTTGGTTTGGTTGGAGAGTCAACTTTTGCCTTGGCACAGCTCTAGTAAGGTTTTGAACTGGCACAGACCAAGAGATGAACTACTACAATGAAGTTAGTTGCACTAACACCAGTCAAACCAAAACAGCAGCTTAAAGAAGGAGCCAGGTCACTAACCATTCTCTGTGATAATAACATCTGTATGGGAACTTCCGTATTTGTGGATATGTTCAACAGCCTCTTGAACACTGTCCACCACCTCAATGCAGCACTCCAGGTCTCCATATTCTGTGCGTAGCGATTTCACTTCTGAAGGACTGAATGTCAAGTAAGATGCAAACTTTGGGCCAGCGTGAATCTTCACCTGCAATACCAGAAACATTTTGTTTGTGGCTACTGACCATACCAGAGCCTTTCAGGTAGAAGTATAGCTTCTTGTACTCAATATGGGATAGACAGCAGTCCCTGTGATACTATGTTTTGGACTTCTGACTAAAACAGTGTTAAAAACAAACCAATGTTTTGGCTGTTGCTGAACAGAGCTTGCATAATATCAAGATTCTCTCTTCCCCTCTGTTCCAACTCTGTGCCCCTAGCACAAAGACTGGGAGTGTGCAGGAATTTGGGAGGGAACACAGCCAACAGCTGACCAGAACTGACCAAAGAGGTGTTCCATGCTGTATAACGTCATGTGCAGCAATATAAACTGAAGGGAGGGGGTTTTTGAAGAAGGTAGGCATTGCCCAAGAGACTGGCCGGGCATTATTTTTTTGTGGCAGACAGCAAGTAATTAGCTTTGCCTTGTGGATGCTGCTGGTGGGTTTTTAGTTTTGTTTTGGGGTTTACTTTTTTATTCGTTATTTCCTCCACTTTGTCCCCTTTCTTCTTCCTGTCTCCTTCACTTATCAAGCTGTCTTTTAACCTACAAGATTTTTTGGTTTTATTCTAATTTTCTCCTCCTGTCCCACTTGGAGCAGAGGAAAGCAAGCAGGCAGCTGGATAATGCTTAGCCGCTGAGTGGAGTTAATCCACAACATGCATGCAAGTTTAAGAAAAATACACCTATACTTTGGGAAACTTGGTATATAAGTGAATAGGTATATAGGTGAATTAGCTACAAGGTATAATAACTGACTGACATGCTAGGTTGGCTACCTAACATGACAAACTCTAATTCAGGACTCATTTGAAATTACTTAAAGCAATTGCATCACTTAGTCACCAGGCAGAAAAGGCCAGTACAGTACTGCTAGGAAAACAGCTAAAATTCTGACACCAGCCGTTGTTTTAAGACAGCAACTGCAGACAATAGTGAGAGGAATGCTTCCAAGTTTGCAGCTACAGAAGTCTTAAGATCTTGAATTACTTTTATCCTTTTACTCTATAAATTGATACCAGCCATCTCTGAAGCACATCTCAGACACAAAGGAGTCACTGGGTCCAAAACTGAAAAAACTCACACAGATGTTTTTCATTTGTTATAAAGAAAATTTTAACACACTATCAACCTCTGCCAAAACACCTAAACAAGGAGAGATCATTTAGAACAGCTACAGCACAGAAATTCCATGCAGATGAATTTCCATTCAAACAGGAAATTTTGACAAGACAAGCATAAATGGGAAATAAGGCATAAGTCTGTTGAATGTGAAGGCTTTTAAGACAGTATCTGTAAACCAGCATTTTCTTGTGCAACGATGAACTACTTGAATTGCATAATCCTGCCCAATATTTCTTGTTGTCAGGTTAGATTAGACAGAGGTAATATCCTCCCCACTGTATAAGGAGATGGGTTAGGGTTGATGGTGGAAATGCACTGGTACACATATTCCTCCCATTCAAAAAACAAACATCTACCCTGCTCTCTACCCTTCCCAAGAAACAATTAAACAAGACATGAAAAAGCCCCAAACATTGAGAACTTGCTCCTTGACTACTTACCAGTTTCTTTTATTATAACCCTTTCAACAGCATCAAAACATATGACCTCTCTATCTTGCATTAATCACTGCCTGTGCACTTTATTTGTCAAATACACAGTGCTGTGTGAAAACCCTTGATTTATGTGCAATTCATACTACTTCATGGATACTCCTTCTTGATGCATCTCTGCTACCTTTACTGAAAAAACATTGCTTGTGTCTAGACAACCAATTAGTATGCTGGCCTTTTGATATCCACTGACATACCAGGAGGGAAAATGGGTGGGAACAAAGGGAATCCAAGAGGAAAATTTTAAAAAACACATGTATGAAGCAAATTCAGAAAGGACAAAAACAGAAGGAAATTCACTTGGGTAGGAAGCTAAATTAATAGATTCAGGAAGACAAGGCTTTGCATCTGACTGAATCTGAAAAGGTAGAGAAAGGTTGTGTATATACTTTTATGGAAGATTATTTTTGCTATATATAAGGAAGTATATAGCAAAGGTATCCCAGTAACAGCCTGCAGCTGTCCTGAATAAGCTGCTTTCAGATCATTTCTATAGAAACACTTGATGCTGTGTGAAGAAGCAATGTTCATTGACATTTACAAAGACACCTATTGGAAACTAAAATGTTATGCCATGTAAACAGGGCTACACCAGCCAGACCAAATGCTTCCAAAGTTTTACAAAAAAACCAGACAAAAACCACAAAACAAAACACAAATATGAGCGACTAACCTGTTCGACTCTCAACATGTCTATGATCTGATCAAACAACGGGGTTCTCAGCAAGTCTCGATGAATTAAGAGAGTTTCGAGAGCATTACAGGCAGCAGGATATTCACACTTTGAGTCTCTGACTGAGGTTTAAGAGTACATAATTGGTTACATAATATTTACAACAAAGATTTTTGGATAATATATAAATTATAAATTACCATAACTACATTGCATACTCCAAAAATCAATTACGAGACTGAGATTCAAGTCACCCTCCCACAGCTTACTTATTCGTGTGACCTTCTCAACACTGGCATCCGTGTCAACATACACATGACAGATCCCTTCACTGTGACCCATCACTGGGATTCCCTTAGAAGCTTTCTGGATATTCCTGACTAGCTGTGATGAACCACGTGGAATGATGAGATCTATCAGTTTATCCAAACGGCAGAGATCTTCTACTTCCTCTCTTGTGTTCACCTGTGGTAGTTGCAATACAAAGACCTTACAGTTTTAAGTCTCAGGTTTTGCCCACACTTTTTATACATACTATAGCAAAGAAATAGTTGATTTAACTCAAGGCACTTACCAGTTGCACTGCATCTCTGACTCCATGAATAGAGAGGGCTTCTTGTGTCAGATGATGAAGGATTTGATTGCTATGTGCTGCCTCTTTCCCTCCTTTAAGTAGTAAGCCATTTCCACTGGCTATGGCCAAAGCAGACACCTGTCAAATGAGTTTATTATGGGGAGAAAAAAAAACCCCTTAAATGTATTCTGGTTCTTTTGTCAGAATAACACCCATAGAATAAAACCAGGATTTTTTTGTTCAGTTGATTTACTCAATATTAATCTACAGGTTTCTTTTCATGGCACTGAAAAACCATTACAAGTAGCAGCACATTTAACTTCAGAAATTAAATGTGCTAATTTCAATAACAAACTTGAGTTTTCAGGGTACTATTGCAACGGAGAGACAACGGTGAACAAGTCAGAAGAAACTATGTACATAGGGCTTCATATGAATTGCAGACCTGTGTGGGCAATTACCCCAAGGAGAATAATTTTAGCAGCAAGAACTCTTGTCCCTAACCATTCCAGCAAAGAGTGGCAAATAAGCTCTTCTTATGAACAGGAAAAACATTTTTATCATGCTGTCTAAAACAGCAGTCATAAACAGACAACACTTGCTCTAAGCATGGAGAAAAAAAGAATTGAGACAATATCATCCACCATCATCTTTGCTTCCATGTTTATCACCAAAAGAAACTGATAGATACTGCTGCCCTTCTGTTTAAGGTGTTGGATTGCACCCATTTAAGTCCAGCAATGAAAGAGGTCTTTGTTCCTTTCTACCTCAGAGTATGTCAGGTGCAATAAAGCTCTTTTTCAAAACTAATTTTAATTTTGCATTCTTTTTTGTATTCCTCATCCCAGCTTCATTCACTATGGCCTCACAATTTGTCCACCGACTTAAGAAAAAGTTTAAAAGCATGCACTCCTTTGGAAAACAAAATCACCTCCTCTCCAGAGGTGAATTTATTCTCTTTAGAATAAATAAACTCAGTATTTTAAGTTATTTTGCTGTATTACTGTCTTCTGGGAAAGATTATATGTATCATTATCTAATTACCAAATGTACATTCATTAAAGTATCTATCGTGTATTGTTGAGATGCTGATGCCAAAATTAGCCAGGCTCGCATCCGATAAGAAGTTAGCTTGGTGGCATGCTTTAGATCCTGATTAATAAAATAACCTGCCAGATATATCTTTCCACTTCTAGTATCAAATAGGTAATAATAATCCAAATGCTTGATATTCTACATCATTTGAAAAGAATATTGAAAACGAGAAACGCATTAGAAAAACACACTGAAGTGTAACCATCTGGGAAGTCTGCCTTACATAACTATCATGTGTCTTTTTGACTTATATAATTAGACATTAAAAAGCCATCTGATTGTATTTGAAAAGTATCTTCTATCTGCTCCTCCAGATCAGTATCACGAAAGGAAACTAAATAAATAAGTTTATTTCAATAAAGAGGCATAAGATAAAAAGAAAGGTTTTGACCTGGTTTGAAAAAAATGGAAAGAAAAAAATACCAAAAATTAAGACACAAAAATTAAAAATTTGAGATTAGAAGTAGAACACAAGGTAAGGGGTTTCAAAATGTTTCAGTCTCAAAGACTAGTAGAACATGACTACACTTCAGAACAACAACTGGATTTGGTGGAATCTATACAAAACAGTCTCTGAAGGATGCTTGCAATTTCACCCTTTAAGTATTAGAGGTAAATATGCTGTTTGTATATGCTCCCTAGAAGCTTATTAAATCTTAACCCAAAAAAGCATGACATGCAGTAGTAGACTAAGGAGAGGGAACTGCTCCTCTCAATCAGAGACCCTCCTACTATCAGGTACAGGATGGGACAGAAATCATGCAATTCAAATACAGAGTTATCAAAGATGATCCTCTGAAGTTGCATCAGGAAGCCTGATGTGAGCATGAGGACAGGAGGCTGGCAAGACGCAAAGCAACTACCAAGACAAGCTATCCCAAGTCTGTAAAACAAAGCAGCGGAAGAGAGGGCAGGGCAGGGAAGCCAGCAGGAGTCAGTCTGGTGTAAGTTTTAAGATACAGCAAAGAGAAAGAGGAAGACACCGGCTATGCGAGGCAAGAGAGCTGGGTTGAAGTCCAGATACAAATTCAACTATGTAAAATACCAGCTATCTGTAATAAACAGAGCTGGTAGTCAAGGAAGACTACTGCCTTTTTGTTTCACAAGAACTTTTCTTACAGTGTTCTCCTTTCCACTGTGAAACGGGGATTATTCACAAAAATATGGCATGAAGTACAAAGCTGTCCACTCGTTGAGCCTCACATCCTCAAAGTGACTGTATCCATCATTTTCTACTCAAACACCTGCTCACTAGAAAACTCCTCAAGCTTCCTAGATACATAATGTTAATTGTGGGAAGAAATGTTGCTAATCAGGGTTTTTTTTGTTTCTTTGTTTTAATTTTAAAATCTACTTCCATTGCTCAGTAAAGTAGTTGGGAGTTAGAAAGTAAGACCAAGGTTGCCTCTGTGACATTAGTTCAGCACCCATATTTTCATCCATTTTTTAACAGGATTTAATAATAGCAACACTTCTACACAGTGCTGCAGAGGAAGGTATTTGCCTGTAACATATCTGCCTTATTCCTGGCATAAGACACATGATGGAACTGAAAACTGAACACAGAAGCAAGGTCTGAAAACGTCTCTGCACAAAAACAAGGATGCCAAAAAAAATCAATAGTAGAACAATCCAAGCAAGAATCTTTTGAAACAATACTTTTTGCAGTCTCTTGTTTGCTTGCCAACAGAAATACCCAACAGTGTAATCTACCTTGCTTACAAACCTGTGGAAGACAGTCAGGACGAGATTCAAAGATCACAAGAAGGACACCAATTGGCACTGTCACCTGCTCCAAATCCAGGTCTTTTGCTATTCGAGTTCGTCTAATTACACGGCCGACGCTGTCCTGCGAGGATGCTGCAATCTGACGCAGACCAATAGCCAAGCTGTTTAGCTTTGAAGTAGACAGACTTAGGCGTTTCAACAAAGGGAGTGCTAATCTCCCTAAAAGAAAGAAAAAGTCGTGCCAAAGATAGATTGGTCTTCCTAGGCTCAAGGAGAAGTGACTTAAATGAGTGCTCAACCTAAGGAAAATTAAGATATTTCCCACAACCAAGCAAGTTATCTACCTGAGATTAAAGATGCATAGCATCAAGTCTGGTAGTCACAATAAAACCCGTCAAATATGATGACTATTTCACCCACCACATTTTCAATTAATGAGGTTTAAGTACTTTGTACACGAAGCAACCACACAAAATACCAACATCCAGAAAGATAAGGTTTGTCCTATTTCATGTACTGAATGTATGACTGAATTTCCTACAAATTTCTACCCTTGCAGTATTTCTTAAACGTCCAGGCAGTAATTGTATCCTATTGCTTTACAAACAGAAACACCAAAGTGCAGACACATGCATAGCATTTCTGTGCAGACTAGGCAAGAACAACTTGAATTTTCTAGTCTGAACACGTTCAAACAGTAAGTTAACCCAGCAATGTCCCCTCATATACTCTGGTCAGTGATGCCCTTCCACATGTTATTACAATTCATGATGTGTCCTCTTAATGTACTTGTTATGCCAACATGTACATATGTCAATCCCAGCTTCTCAATTAATGCCTTAGTCTAACACAGAAGAGCAGGTTTCATCTGAGCTGTCTAAACAGAACCTTCCTCAATCAGAAGGGGACAACTGATGCTTTGGGAAGCATCAGTTTAAGTGTAGAGATGATAGCCTTCCCTTCAGGAACCAAACATTACATTAACCAGCCCAGAAGATACTCACTTTGTTCATGACAGTAACAGAGATATTTGTTTCATTTTTAAAAAAAAATTTACAATACACCACTTGGTGTTTTGCACTGCCTCAGTATCTTCTCTGATGAAGGTAGCTGTTTTATGCAATGAAGGAGGCTGCAGCTGTTTACACTGACAAGCTCTCAAAGTCCTGGGTTCAATAATCTGTGTCAGCCATACCGCCCAATCCCAGGTTACAGCAGATTCTAGTTCTGCTCATTTGTCTTGAGGTCCAGAGAGGTCCAAGATGACAGTATTACTATGGAAGGTTTGAAACAGTACCTTTATTTTCAGCCTCCTCTAAGTCCTTCTTGTTTGCCAAGAGAATTTCTTCCCTCTGGTCCGTTAGTAAGTCAGCAAGACGATAAATAATCTCTGCTCTCTGAAAGAGAAAACAGTTTCTGAACTGACTGCTTACTCAAAGTCCATGCTGTTTGACACCTAGTTCCTATAGGCCATTTAGGCTGACCACATCCTCTCATTATCTCAATTCTCCTGATACTTGGGCAGCTGATTTTTCCAGCCTGCACCACACTGAAAAAGAAGACCGAACACTGCTTCAGCCTCTACCATGCTTTTTATTATCTTGCTTTCCTTTCCCAGTCTTCTTCACCAAACTGACATATCCTTCCTTTAAGACGAACTTGTACTGCATCATACCCACCCAGCTGCAGAACAGTAATTGTCTACAGCTCCACTTTTGTATACATGTTGCATGCTAAACTCCACACACGTGTGAATGGAGCAAGTTATTCCAGCCAATTCTTCAGCAGCTTGGATCACAATTCACTTCTGTGTGTTACTTGATGCTATCAAAATTTTTATAAACCCCATATGAAAGTCCGTATTACTTCACAATTTTTGCTTTTATCATTTTTAAGCAGGCTACAATACAAACAGTGGATCTGGCACAGAACAAATTCTTGTCCCACAAGGTCCATTATTAGCCTGTGCTGTAAAACTTGCCACACATGCACACTATTAACAACTTGACCATATAGTTCTGTCACCTGCTCAGGCTGTAGAGCCGCCAAGGTCCTGCCACCAGCTCGAGCCATTTCAGCCTGCTGTTCTACAGTAGGGCCTGCAAAAAAACCCCAAATATATGCTATGCAGACAAAGTAACAGCACAGGCAGAAGTGAGCACTAACCCATTTGTCTTCCAATTCTCTGTTTAGAACATGAAACAGTTTTTAACAAATTAAAGACAAATTAAAGAAAAATGTTGTATCCTAAGACAGAAAAGTCCATACCTGACACAAAAGTACTGTTATGGTCTCTACATAAAGAATAATCACAAAATCTCTGCCTCTGTGTAACAGCAAGTGTGCAGCATGTATCAAAAAGACTTGACAAAGGCCAAAAGAACAACAGGATATCTAAGTCACTAGGGCATAGCAGGATACTGAAAGAAAAGAGGCAAACTTTGAAAAGTTTAAGTATCCAGCTGAGGAATGTATGCATGCTAACACATAAACAATAATGGAAGCCAAAACCCTAGTAACAGCTTGCAGAAAAATTGCTTTCCCTGTCTTTCCTTTAATGCCTTTTAGAAACAAGGTGCTGAAATTATATAAAACAGGTTGTGTTTCCATTTCAAATCACCATGTACAGGTAGCATTTCTGCAAAGAATTCACAAGTAGCTCGTGGAAAAATTGCCATTTTTAACTCTCCTGAAATAGCCTGTAAACCAGGTATCTTGAACCCAACTTCCATTTAAGAAGAGTACTATGGAAACTGCCAGAGTAGAAATTATAGAGAAGTGTAGTGGGAAGTGTAAGAAAAGAACGTGTGGACATGAGATTAATTAGACTCATTTAAGACAATCTTAAACCAGCTTCTTGAAGTGATATCATACTTTACAAAATATGGCATTTTTTAGTGTTCTTGGAGAAGAAATATGTATGCAAGCAGATATACTTGATTTTTTAAGTTATATGACTTTCCAAAGTGTGGGTTTTGGAAGATACAAGACAAAGAGATGACTGGAATAAACACCACAACAGTCCATAGGGACAGACTTTTGCTACTTACCATATTTGTGACTCAGAACGGGATCACAAGACTAGAAGCTTTATTGCTGATACCAACTTATAGTGGGGCTAACCAAAAAGGCACTTGAGCATAACAACACCAAGTGCGTTCAAAGGATGATTTGACATATTTATACAAGAAATCCATTAAGGATTACTATACACAAAGAAATTCACTTGGCCTAAAGTTGAAGTCAAAAGTATCACTCCAGTATCTAGTCTGCTAAGGTGATGGATCTTTGGTCTGATTTCATCCAACAATTATTACACTGTTCCAGCAGTGCAGTGGCAGGAAAACATTCCTACCTACCATACAAGAAGACTGAGTCATAAAATAAATTAATGATAAAAAAATAAACCTAAACACCACCTTAGTTCAGCAGCACATTCTATATCCATATTTTCACAGTGAAATCATGGATACTTGATAATAACTCTTAAGACTAAAAAAGGCAAAACTTCTACTCTACTCACTGCATTCTTCAAATGCAAGTCTGATGTACCAGTTAATCAGCTGGAGGGAAAAAGCGCAGGGAATTCAGCAATTTCTATCCCTACTTCAGAAAATACCTTTCAAAATCCATTTCACAAGCAGAGTTTTCCAGTTATTGCACAGCTCTGGACAAATTTTAACTCTAATTTTTCAGGAAATTTCTACAACTGTCAAGGTACACATTAACTCTGTACTCACCTGCAGGTTTTACCTCTGAAAAAAAAGTTCCAACTTTTTTCCCTTCTACAATATCTGTAATGACATGACCCGAGATCTTTGGGTGGGTTCCATTTGCAATCACTACTGAAGTGCCTCCTTGCAGGGCCCACAGAGCTGCTTTCACCTAGAGGAAAGGACAGAGCCAGTTGCAAGAGATTCACTGGTTATTTGAATCATCACTCTCAACAAGACTTCTTCGTCCACTCTGATGGCCAGATTGATCACTTATGCTTTCAAAAAGCATTCAACACACTTTGGGAATCTCTGAAATTCAGTGTCGGAATACTGGTATTTGCTAAATCTTCTACAGTCTGTTAAATTTAAATCACAATTAACTCATTAATAAGGGTCCTATGAAATCCCTGTGTACTGACTGGTCTGAAGATTAGCCTCTTTGCACATTTTTGAGCAGAATATGATTTCTCTCAAATCCCAGATGCTACCTGCTGAAGAGGTACTGCCAGTGGTTTCTTTCATTTATTTTCCCAGTCACGTATTAGCTAATATGGGCAATATTATTCACTACTTATATTTAATTATGTGTCATTTATTTAATTGAAAAAGCTTCTCTGCTTACTCACTTCTATGCTTTCCTAATATGGTTCTACAATTTGGTATTAGATTCCATAGTCACAATGAGACACAAATGTCAGATAGGCCTATCACATCAAATTCAGCTACCAAAAGATCATCAGCTGCTTCATTACTGCTCAAATTTCACGCTGAAAAACAAGACTTGTTCTTTGAGCTGCTGTTTTCTATTACTGGCGCTACAGTTTTCTAAAACTGTCTCTTGCATTCTCAACTGTAGCAGATTTTTGTTACAACACCTGCATCAAGTTTTGCCTCTATGTGACTCAAAAGACACCAAGTAACTCGTACAGATTATTACTTTTACAATAGAGTACTCTCTGACTTTGGCAGCTTTACCTTCAATACCTGGAATTGTTTCAATTATCCTAGAAGCCAGATAAGGGAAAGTCATTTCTGCATAAGCTTTGTAGATTCCATAGTTACAAATGCCTCCTCCTTTTGCCACCTTCCAGTCCATGCTCTGATACTTAAGAGTGTGCCTTACCTCAGTCTTCAGAAAACGGAACAATCAATAACGTAACTGGTGAAGAATTTTACTTTGGCCTTTTCCTGCTTAGTCAAGATCTGCTATGGTTTTTACAGACAACTTTCCAGATACGTCCCAGGGAAACCTGCAGCAATTAATACTACAGCAGTGCGTATCTCAGCCTCAGGAGAGGCTCATGAGAGCCTCACGAGAGACATATGCTGAAGTTGAACAACGCACCCGTATTTATGTACTCAAGGAATGAATACTGAGACCACCCAACTGTACACAGGACTAAAACCCATAAAAACTACTAACTACTCAAAACTACTGATCTTGTGCTCAAAAACTGAAGTACCTTGGTCTCTACCAATATGTTTTTCAGAAGCAAACAGTACATTGCACAAACTCAGAAAGGAGAGAGAGGTACCCTATCAGATTTAAGGGACAGGGATTCCCAAAGTCTTTGAATTATCACATCAGAAAGAATTGAGACTGACTCTTATTTTAACTTAAAACACAAAAATACAGTTCCAAATGTCACTTTTTAAAATCTACTCAAATGTAATTCTTTACTTGCTCTTTTCAATTCACATCGACCTAAAAGAAAAGCAAAGGGAACTCACATATCATTTCAGGGTAGTCAAAGAATAGCTGAGGCTGGAAAGGATCCCTGGAAATTATACAGTCCAACTGCCTGCTCAAAGCAGGGTCAACTAGAGCAAGTTACTTAAAACATCATCCAGTCAGGTTTTGAACATCTCCAAACAGAGAATCTACAGGTTCTCTTGGCAACCTGCTCCAGTGCTTCAGCAACCTCATTGTGAAATTCTTACATTTCAGTTTATTGACTTGTATTTCATTCTGTGCCCATGGCCTCTTGTCTGTTCCCTGGATACCACTGAAAAGAGTCTCGTTCTGCCTTCTCTAAACCCTTCCTTCAGCTACTTATACCCAAACCTTCTCTTTTCCAGTGTAAACAATCCTAGCTCTCAGCGTCTCTTAGTGTGACAGTGCTCCAATTCTTTAATCATATTCATGGCTCTCTGTTGGTTTCACTGTAGCATGCCGTGTCCTTCCTGTACTGCAGTATCTAGAACCAGACACAACTCAACAGATCTGATTTCACTAGTGCTGAGTAGATAAAAGTGAACATCTTCCTCGACTTGTTATGTTCTTTTTCATACAACCCTGGACACTGTTGGCCTGCTTTGCCTGAAGGCCATATTGCTGGTGTACATTACATTTGGTGTCTACCAGGACCTCTATGCCCTTTTCACCCAACCTGCATTCAAGACAGTCAGTTCTTCAGGCCATAACAGTGTCCCTAGGCATAAGACTCAGCATTTCCTTTTATTGAACTCCTGAGGTTCCTCCTGCCTGCCCATTCCTGCAGCCTGCCAAGATCCATTTGAACAGCAGCACAAAGCACAATCTTCTCATGTAGCTCCCTCTCCTTCCCAATTATGAAGGAAATGTTCCATATTTCTACCTTGGCTTCCATGCCACCCATTCCCACTCGGGATTTGGTTCCAAATGTAACAGACTGCTGGTCTCCTGGGTAGAATATGTCAATAAGCTTTGCGTCATCAGACCCTGGAGGGTTGTCAAAGAGTCCTGAAATAAATAATAAAAATCAGTTATATACCCTCATGTTGAAAGCTCACCCATGAAAAAAGGAAAAAAAGAGAAACCAATGAGAGCAACCAACACGAGGCTAAAAAGCTGTGTTCCACTTTATAGGATTGAAAACTTCCACTGAACCCTTATTTTCATGGGAAAAGAAAACCACAAAATTCTTAACTGGCAGACCCAAAAGGTATAGGTCTATTGAAAGTCTAAAAATAGGAAGCCAAAAGCCCGCATGCTGGATAGCAGTAAGCAAGCTGGGAGGTAATAACATTTGGTTGAGGTTTGAGACAGTTTGCAGCTTTTAGATATTCAAAATCAGGTCTTAAATACACAAACCCTCAACTGAACTGGCAAAGAATAGTCTTCCTCACAAAAGACTCAGATGATATTCTTGAAAGGTGGATTGCATAGTGAGAAAACAGGCAATTCAGAAACATGTAAAAAGGGTAACTGTCACCCTGATTTTTAAGATTTTCTAAAGCCTTATGAGTTTACATTCTTGTAGAAAACTTTCTCACACAACTTTCAGTAAATAACCTATTGTTTTGCATTCCTTCATAAAGGCAGAGAAATTTGATGTACTAGTAGTTGTCCAGTGTCGTTGAAGAGGTGGCACTTTCACCCTCCAATCCACTGTCACCTTTAAAAAAGTATAAATGTTAGAGTCAGAAATAAAACCTCCTCTTTGTTACCTTTGCAATAGCAGTGGCTCGCATCGTGCTTTCACGTGCCCTATAGTGACAAGTAACTATTGAATTCTACTAAGAAGGAACACAACACTACAGAGACATACTTGTATTAGCATTTTTAAAAATCAAGTAATTTAATGTCACTATGCTTGGAGTTGAATGACACTTCAGTTTACCCAACATATTAAACTATAGCTCTACCACTACACTTCCTAGAAATTCTATGTGCACAAATACTGCCACAACAAACTAGAGAGCACAAGTGCAGTATATCTGTGACCATTTGTGATAGCTTGGGAAGTAGAGGTCATCTCTCCATAAACAAGCTGTCACATTGAATGAATAAGCTTGGAGGAGATGTGTGCTGGTTTTGGGTCTTTTTACAAACTTATTTGACTATTGTTTTTATGAGTTGTTCTAAGATAGTAATTTTGACTAGAATTAACCAGCTAGAATAGAATTAACAAGCTAGACTAGAATGAAACCCAGCTGCATCTGCTAAAATAAACAGTGCTTATGGAAAGACACCTCTTTCCTCCTCAGCACCTCAAGCATGTGCTGAAAGCCAGGATCTATTGAAAGAAACCCATCTGGAGAAGATGAAAAGAATATGTGATTTAAGGTGATGTGGACTGCATTGATCTGAAACTGTACCCACTACCCTCCTCTTTCTAGAAAAGGAAGTTCAACATCCATAGGTGACAGGATTATGCCTGAAAGCTCAGATGACTAGAGCAGTGTAAGCCAAAAGTAAGGGAGACAGAAAAAGCTAGCAAGACCCAGGTACCTGGAAAGCAATGAGCAGGACTTGCAATATACCAATAATTCACTGACAGAACATTCTGCCAGAAGAAACAAACTATTGTAGAATAGCATTTGGTTTATACTCCTGATTCAAGACACATAGCTTTTATCTTGCATACTATTCCTGACTATCATACAACTCCGAGAACCTAGGAGAAGTACCAGAGTATATGTAGTATTCTGGGATGTGGAATAGGTCTCAGGCTCACATGCATTCTCACCCATCCCGATTCAACAAAGTGGCAGAGAGTGTTTGGTTTATGCCACAGCATCAACATTGGGTATAGACCTTAAGGAGTTATTTTGGTACATTGCAATTGTCCTTGTAAAACAGATGAACTGAAGAAATCACTAAAACAGGAAAAGAGGTTGGTTTGACAATCTGATGTGCTTCACTAAAACCAGAAATTAAAGAAATTATTTACAAACCTTCTACATCTGAAAGAACAATCAGGAGATCAGTTTTCATTTCTACAGCCAGTCGTGCTGCCAGACTGTCATTATCCTTCACACTAATTACCTGCAATACACATGCATATCAGAAGCAGTAAATAGTGTGAAGAACTAAGAAATATTTGGTGCCAACATAAAAAAACAATTTACCTCAGCACTAACAAGTCTTCCTGAGCTACTTTTTTTCACACCCACTGGAAACATCAAAGGTGATCTTTGTGTGAAAGTACATATACTTCAGTAAAGTGGTATCCAAATGACAAGCAGTGTCATCAGTACTTGAATTCTCCACTTTAGTGCCCAGTGACAGGGCAAGAGGCACTAACTGACACTGCTTTAAGAAGGGGTGCTGGAATAGATGACCTGCAGAGGCATGCTTGCTGTTGGTAAAACAGCCAATATTTGCCCTGGTTTCACCCCACAACACTGTATCATGCCAAATACAGACAAATCAACACAGTATTTCAGTACTCTCTGTCCACATACTAATTCTGTATCTTTCTTTCTCTGCCGTAGACTTCAGAGGTCCCCTGTTACGGCAGTAGTCAAGTACACATTAGCGCTGCACCATCTGCAAGCAGGACCCCCCTCCACTGCTATACTTTACCCACATTTACCCCCTGCAGATCACTGTTTGGCTCTGGAGGTGGAACAACTGCGTCATTAGTGTTAATTATAGGGACAATATTCATCCTTAAAAGCTCATGTAATGTTCCATTTAAGTTGCGACGCTTCTGCTCATCGTGGAAATCCAGATTGGTGACTAAAATCTAAGAAAAAGAAAGCAACTGCTTAGCCTACTACCCTTCCTATAAGAACATCATACAAACTTATATATTTACATGTCATAACAGAGCAGTCATGCCTTTTGGGTCACTAAAGAAACAAAAGCCACATTTAAAAGATATAGAATACAAGTGAGAAATATTCTTTCCACAATATTATCAAGTTTATTCCACTGAAGCCTGTAATAGCCTATCTCAAACAGGTAGGTCATGCACTCCAAGAATGAACTTGGAAAGCAAGATTGTAAGCAGAACATAGATGCTCATGATAACTAGTAAGACCCTAGACAATTCAATAGATTGCTCAAAATTCTGCCTTTCCAGTTTCTCCTCCCACTTTAATGCTCCTACTTGTAGCGAGCAGAAGGGATGCTTTATATCAAGACTTTTCTTCCACACACTAGAACTCACTTGCTCTTCTGAAATAATCTTGCCTCCTGCATGCAGATAGCATCCCATTTCTTTTGATGTTTTAAGACAGAAAACACCCTCAATGTCTGCTCTGGAGAGATTTTTTTTGTTCTTACTCTGTCATTGGACATTTAAGAACTAAGCAAACAACTCCACCACTCAAATGTACAATAGCACTTGGAATCAATGTGTATACTAAGTTTTCTGGCATGGGCAATTATTTTATATCAAAGGAATGATGGTTATCTAGAGATTTGAACAAGATCACAATCCAGCACAACCCTATAGTGATTTTTAGCTATATTATAAACTATTTGGCCATATCGGCTCTACCATATTACAGTAAGAAGTTCCTCCAAGAAGGCTTCATACTAGGCTACTAAATTTGTTAAGTGTCTAAACAAGTAAGGCCTTACACTTAAATCAACTCTGTATTTGCAGAGTACCTAAGATAAGCAAAGCCTGTTAAAGAGTAGTTCAACTGATACAATTGCAGCCTTTAGTATAAGACCCAGGCCAGGGATACCATCATCCACAAGCTGGAAAGGTTCAAAGAAGAGATAGACAGCAAGTTCTGAAGTGTAGATATGCACTTCTGTCAGCTTTACAGAATGTGTCACAGTTTAGCCACTTGCGGTTTTTAAACCCTCCCTTTAGACCATCAACTTCAGCTTTTGTCAAGAGATCTTAACAGACCCTCCCTGCCCATAAAAGAGCAGGACAGACCTGAACTCCAAAAAGAAAATGCATATTCACTGTATCTTGAAAACAGATAACTCAGTTTTAGAAATATTTAGCACGGCACTCTTGTATAAGCTACCATTTATGCGACAATAATAAACTCCAAAAGTAGCAAGTCAATTCAGGAAAGAAGAAGTGACTTACTTGAGCTGCACAGATGCTGTACTGTGTAAACATGGCCTCATACAGAGCCATTAGTCCACTTTGTCCAGCTGCTGCACAGGCTCGGGCCTCCAAGACCGGAATAGCCTACAAAGACAAAGAGCAGCTGTCAGGCAATGACTTGAACAGGTAGCACCCAACACTCAAGGAAAAGCAGGAATGCCACGAGCCTCTCACCACATCTTTTAGCTGACTCTGGCCTGAATGAAGTGCTTGCCTCACACTCTGAGAAAGCAAGATCTCATGACGCAACCGCTGCTTTCCAAAAGCTACAGCCCCGCTGGTGACAATCATCATCTCTCGGCCCTGATTTTGCAGCATTGAGACCTGTAAGTACAGGAAATAAGAAATAGAGCCTAGCATATGATCAGTGAGAACAAAACAGTCCTGGCTACTATAACCTTATGCTCACCAATTCCTGCTGACACAAGCATTTTGATTTCTCTATGGTATGCGCAAAGCAAGGCAATCACCCTTCATGATACTTCTGCATAGCTTCCTAGCCACTTGGAAGCTTTGCCAAGGACTGCATGCAATCTATAACTTCCTACAAACCTTCTTTTCACAATACCAGCTTTTGTGACAGAAAAATGCTTGAATCTATCCATTCTCAAAGCTACCATTATACAGTAACTTTGAATTCTAGAAGTGAAGACACCAACTCCCAATAGTAAAGCTTTTGATTACTTCTTCCTTACATGTATCTGTCCAGATTCCTTTCAAAGCCCCAAAGCTAAATATCTTACATTAATTTAATATATTAGGTTAACTTTACTTCCCAGAAAGGAAATGTCCAATGCTCACTAAGATAACCCAAGAAATACATGAGTTAATCTGATCAGTTTTTCCTACAAGTAATGAGGTTTCAGGCTTTTCTCTGGAGGAACTCTGCTAATGCTCAGGTGATCAAGGAGGGTTGACTCATTTTGCAGAGTTCACGTACTTCAGTGCCACTTTCCCATTAGAGACAATTAATGCCCCAGCCATGTCTTACTGATTGCACAAAAATATCACTGTGCAAATCTCTACCTCTATACTGGGTTCGGCGAAGATGGAGTTAATGTTCTTTACAGGGGTCTGTATGATACTGTGTTTCAGATTTCAGTTCTAAAACAGTTTTGGTAACATCAAAGCCTTATCTTTCCCCCATGAGGAGCAGCACTAGCACAGTCATCAAGGCTTTCCTTGTTCCACTACGTGTGGGATCCTAGCAGCTAGGCTAGCAGCTGGGTACAAAGTTCAGAGAGGACACATTTGAGACAGCTGACCTTAAACTGGCCAAAAGGACTTTTTACACCATATAATGTCACACACAGTAATAGAGCTGCAGAACAGCAAGATGCTGGAGGTTGTCTTCCAAGGTGGCCATCACTCAAGAATGAGCAGGGCATTGGTCTGCTTGTGTGAGGTAGCAATTGCCACCACAGATTTCTTTTCCCCTCTCCTTGACTTAATAAACTATCTTTATTTCAACCCATGAATTTTCTTACTTTTGCTCTTCCCATTTTCTTCCCAGTTGCACTGGTGGTGGGGCCCAGGTGAGGGGAGCAAACAAGAATCTGTGTGGATGCTTAGCTGATAGTCAGGATCAACCCACCACACCTTCAAAAAACAATTTACTGAGTTACCTGGCTTATAGTACTGCAGCAAAGGGGGGTGAAAAGGGAAAGGCTAACATGTTGTTTTAAAGAGTATCAGTATTTTATGATGGTTTACTAAAATCTTCTGTAGCATCCAACAATCACTGAGTACCTGAAGTTAACACAAATGTTCAGTCACAGAATTACCTGCTCTACAATAGAAGCCAGCCTCCCAAGGGCCAAGCCACACTCATCCCCTCGAGTAACAACAGCACTACCCAGCTTTACTACAATCCGTTTTGCATGCTTCAGCTCACTGCGGTGTGCAAAGGATTTTCCATGTGCACGGCTGAGTGGCACAGTGATAAATGGAATGTTGCTCCAACAACGGATGGACTCATTCCTTAATCTTTGGTTATGGCAAGGGAAATCTGTGAAAAGAAAGAAAGGAAAAAAAAAAAAACCCCAGTTTTAAGTGTTTCATTCAGACTTTTGACCCTTCACAATACACACTTCCCAGTAACTGGGAATGAGAAGTTAGCTTTCAATTCACCAAAACAAAGTAAGAAACAGGAGTATCTGAGCAGCATTTACCATCCCTAAGGAACAGAAAGCAATATCCCATGCATCAGAGCTAACTCTGGGAATCTAGAAGACCAAACTGAAAGACACTGTAAAAGAGCCTATTTAGGACACATCTCACAGACTAGTTTAAAAATAATCTCTTTTGCCTTGCCTCATTAGATAAAATTAGGAGGTTTTGTGTCTAAAGTAGCACAGAAAGCCTAATTTTTAGAAAAGAAACACAGCTTTTACAACATTTCTAAGCCAGGTATTTTTGGTCAACTAGGGAAAAAAACATTGCTCAACTAGGGAAAATGAAGGGTCATGACAGATATACGAACTCAAAGTCATATGGTGACATGGTGGTGGTTCAAGCCCTTGAACAGGCCTCTTGAAGATGTGTTTGTGCTCCAAACCTGTCAATGCTCAGGAGGCATTTGGACAATGCCCATCGTGTGCTTTAGCTTTGGGCAGTCCTGAAGCATCAGGCTGTGGGACTAGCTGACCACTCCAAGTGTCTTAGAACTAACTATTCTATTCTAGTCAGTCCTAATCAATGCATCATCTGAAAATGCAAAGGCATCTTTACAAATCAGTGAACATTACACCTTACTATGTAGTACTACTATTTAATATTTGCCTAACCTACACAGTATAATCAGAAAGGAGTTTATTTCCAGTTCTCTTGGCTTCAGGGTTTAGAAGGTTCCAAGAAGGTAGCTGTTGAGAGCTAGGCAGTATCTGAAAAGAAACCATTTACTTTTTAAAAGAAAAGTTAAGGAAAATACCACAGTTCTAGAACAAGCAGAGAATTCAATTCATCCCCACTAAAGTCTGAATCATTAATCTTGCTCTATGGCCACATAGTTATTTTACACTGGACCGCGATGTGAAATCGGCTCCCACATTACACATGCAAAACATTTGTGGAGATGCAAGCCCATTAACTTGCTCCACATGGAATTAGGGAGGAACTCACAGCCATCCAGTCCAGGTTTTGGACAAACAGGCTTAAAGGGATTCCAGTTTTTATATCTCATACCTGTCAACAGTTTCAATTCCTTAATAAAGAAAGGGACACATACTTAAGTATTTGGCATTGCAGATCCTTCACTGTGTAGCTTGCACAAGACTTGCTTCTCAGGAGTAAAGAAGCAGAATTTCAAAATACACAAGTTGAACAGAACAGGAAACATGGAGAACAAACAGAAAACAGCAAAGAACAAAAAAAAGTCCCTATGATGAATGATGACTCCAGCTTTAGACCACAACTGATGAAGTGACAAGAGTTGCTCCACTTCTGAATACTGTCAATACTTGGAAACAAACTTCTCATAGGAAGCACTGTGAAAATTACTGACTTCAGAAAATGAGGAATACTTAGAAACGTTACAGATACAGAAGCCAACAGAGCTGTAGCTCATAAATAAAAAGTTTAGAATTTTCAAGATTTTAACATCTAATTTATTTAGTTATTAATAAAAGAGAACTGTTAATACACAGACCAGTGGGAAATTAATCTTTCATGCAATGGTAAACAGCTATTTATTTTTATCTAATAGAGTTTATCTATCCTTGCCTTTTGTATTTCAGACCACTAATTAAGCAGACACTGAATGGATCTCTTAAATTAGGTTTTCAGGGAAGAACTATTTACAGGGCACCTATGTGTTGACATTTAGGTTTCCTGCTCACATCTTTCCACTTTAATTTAATCCAAGTAAATTTGAGTTTTGATCTTTGCTTTACTCAAAAGATCTGAAAATGCAGATGGGGGAGGAGACACAATCAGATCTTGTTTTCCAGGAATGTATGAGGTTGAAATAAGGAACTTTTACAGCAGCAGTACTTTTACAACTTTTTTTTTTCTCCTTGAAATGTATATCAGAATGAAAAATACATAGACATCCAGCTGAATATTATTGAGTTAAGGGAGAAAGTAACATTGAGAAAGTAGAGCTTCAACTACAGTTCACTTCAGAGGTTGTAAGCTTTGAATTATGTTAATGAGATAATTTTCCTTTCAACATAGAAAAGAGCAGAGGCATGCCCAGACACATACTGACCAACATTTTAGAAATGTGTGCATTCTCTCATACATACATAAACGGGAAATGGCCGCGATGGCATGTGGCGGTGACACAAAGCACCATCCAGGGGAACGAACAAGAGGGCTCAGAGCAGCTCGACACAACATTTTGAGATGCCTTCTGCAAATCAAGGATATCTGCAAGTTAAAACGAAGGGAGGAAGGGGGAAAACTGGTTAAATAGCAATGACTTTCCAGCCATATTTCTCTTCTTGCCCACTCTCTCAGTCCAACTCCTCTTTTCCTGTACCATCTTATTACAATTTCCTCACGCCCACTCTCCATTTTGCAGAATTTGCACATGGATTATGATATAGATGAACTAAAGGCCCCTCTTCCTTACCTGCTGCCAGATCTTTATTAAAGGTAAAGAGTAAAACATGGCTCCCTGAGAAGGGAAAACACTATTAGTGAATGCACCTACAATAGATAAAAGTAATATTTTTTTCATGGAGAAGCCTGGAAGAAAAAGATAAAAGTAGAGAGGTTGTATCATACAGACTTCTCTGTACACTTCACAACAGAGCATCTACTATACTTCTCATGAATCTCAGCCCTATTCAATATGGGAAATATACTCATTCACTTTCCCCTGAGCACTATCAAATGACAAGATTTTATCCATCTTTACAAGTAAAGACATACATTTCCAAGCACTTGGCACTAGTTTCCCTTGACTGAACCTTTAAACACTCAGGATTCTTCTAACTCTAATATTCAGTAGAGGAAGTACACAACAAACAAAGGATACACAATTAGCCATCTTCTATGACAGGTCTAGTTCAAGTAATGCATCCGTGGAAACAAATGAGATTAAGAAGAATCCAGTTCTCCCAGACAGTATTTCAACCACAAAACCTCTCCTTCCTCTTTTACAAAACTTTACTTCCTTTCAATTCATTTTCCAGCACCACTGAAATAAAGCAAACAAAACTGCACAAACTATGGTACACAGAAAACATTGAAAAGAGGACAAGGAGACCTTATAGTGTCTGCATTGGAAGGCTGCTATTACAAATACCAGGACATTTACAGCACTGACAGATCTGGCACACATGTACATGAACACTTGAAGAGGCCTCATTACCTTTCATCAGTGCATTACTATCCCTCATTATAATCCTTACCAAAATATACATGTCTACATTAGACAAGGCATCCACCAGTACATAATGTTCCTCCTGTTTTTGTCTAGTAAAGCTTACATTGCATGGCATTTTAATAATATTAATCTGCAATGTCCCTCCAGTTCTGTATTTCATGTGAAATGGCAATATTGGCCACTGTCAGGATAAGGCAGACAAAGGACTCTGAGCAGATCATGCAACTAAGCAAGTAGTCAAAGTTCCCTTCTCATAACAGGGTAAGCTTAAAGCTGGGAACAGTAATACCTAGACATTCCCCCTTTGAACCCTTACCAGGCTCCTCATGCACCTGCCTCTGGGGTTGCACAATTCCCACTATTTATGTTTCAGCCTTCTACCTCGAAGCTCACCTTGACCCCTTCTGTTAGACACCATCTTCTCAAGGGGGTCTCAGCTGGGTCTCAGAGAGATGCTAGAGATCCAGCAGCTCCTGACATGAGGTTCTTTATCCAGACTCCCTTCCACCACAAATACCCTTAGTGGAACTGCCCGGTCCCCTTCAGGTCCCTCTACAGACCATGCCCCTTAAAGGACAGAAACAGGCACGCTACTTGAAGTTTCACCTCCAGACACTTCCTCTTACCTCTCCTGTCAAACCTTCAACTCCTGCTATAGTAATAACCTCCAGCTGGTAGTTCGCTGTCACAGAATACAGACCCACACTGGCCAGATCACACTGTGCCATCTCCTTGGTTGTTCTCTCCTACTGATCTGCTGGAGAACCACTTCACTTCCTCACTACAGGCTGCTTGCAACCAAGAGCAACCTTGTCTCCTGTTTCCTTTTGCCGGAGACAAGTTTGCTAAAAGCAGAAGGACAATGAAGAATGAGAACTGTCAGTGTGGCTCTTTCGAAGGAAAAAGATTATAAAATATAGCATGTTTTTGAAACTAGGTTGTGCGAGAAGGCAAGGAGAGCCATTTAACAAGAAAACAGAGAATTTAAAACAGCAGCAGGTATCAGTATGTGAAATGGAAATGGATGCTGCCAGAAAGCAGACAGAGCACAGTTTACAGTATAATGTAAACAACAGGCTTTCTTTCAGGCTAATCAAACTCCCTCTCTCCTCTCAGTCAAGGATTTAGTTAATTTCAATCCTCATTTTCCATTCCACTCACATTTCCACCACTTCCATAGCTAGAAGGGCTCTGACATTCAGTGGCAAAAAAATAAAAAAAGGTGTATAATTAAAAATAATTTTTTAAAAAATAAAACTTCCCTGCTTTACTTAGAGGAAGCAATAAAAAAGAAAGCAAAATGCATTATGCAAGTATTCCTCCTAACATCAGCTTAAAAATTTTTTCCACTACCAGAAAAACCTAATTCTTCCAAGCTAGTCTCCAAACATGACCTTTAAAAATATCCTTTTCCTATTATCTTTTTAAATTACGAAAGTTATCCTTGTATTATTGCTCATAGAAAGCAGTATCATTACCTAGTTTTCATGTATTTATTATCATAATAACAACTGTTAAGTAGCACAGTACATTTACATGCTGTTCCAGATCAATATAAAGAGACAGTCACCCTCCAAAGCAATCAACGATCTCAAATCCTAAAACATGTGCCTTGAAAAAGGAGTCTATAACACTGTTCAGTCTGTTAGCTGCAGTCATAGCATGTTCACAATTACTTTTAGTAAATTTATTAAAGTAAATAAACTGTTTCCACAGTTTTAGATATAAAGGCAAACAGCTGAGCACCAAGACATTCCACAAGTGAAAAAATCTGGAAGTCAAATTCTGATAGGCAGACCCATTTTGCAAAACACTTACGCACAGAAACAGAGATAAATCAAGTTCAATAGAAATGCACACGATTTCTATGAAGTAAGTCTTTCCCACAACACAAATTTTAAGTCCTCAGTAACATTCAGAGGTTTTTACTATTTAAAACGCTTCATTACCTTACCAACTGCAACTTCTGCAAGGGAAAAAAAAAAAAACAAAACTATCTGTAGCTCTTCGTGGAAACTTTAACCCTAGAAACATTCCCAGAGGGAAGCCAGTTCAGAAGAACTGAATAAAAGAAATGAAAATTTCAAATAAATGGTCTTTAGAGCGGGACGCATATAGGTTCTGCAGACGGTATAGGCGCAGAGAAGTGGCAATTGAAAGCAGCAATGCCATTCCTTTCTCTCAACAACGACCGCCAGCAGTACAGCGCGGTCATGGCAGTACCGCCCGGCGTGGCAGAGCAGCACCTCGTCCTGGCCTCGGAACCCTTCCCAGTGCTTCACAGGGCAGTACCTGCAGGAGCCCGCTGTTAGTCCATTCTGCCAGATCCAGCCGATGAGCTCTGCAGCACAAGAGGGGCTGTACAGTAGCAGCAGCGGCCGCAGGGCCGGGCCCTCGGCGGCCTCGCTGCGGAGCGGTGGCCGAGGGGCCGCGCGGGTCTCCCCGGCGCTCTCGGAGCTCCGCGCGCCCACGGAGCAGCACGCGCGGGGACCGGGCGCGCTCCCGCCGCCACCGCCCCGCTGAGCCTCGCAGCCAATCCCCGCCCGGAGCGCCTCGGCCGCAGCCAATCCCCGCCCGGAGCCGCCTCGGCCGCAGCAGCCACGTCACCGACCGACCGCCGGCTCGCCGTGCCTGCCCGCCCTCCTCCCCCGGCGCTACCGGTAGATGATGTAATTCCACTCCACGTTGCAGCACAAAATCCTGGCCTTTGTAAGTTACAGCATTAACAACTGTTTAGTCTAGCCCCAGACTAGTTCAGACAGCCCTACCCAAAGCACAAGCTGCTGAGCCATCTCCCACAGCGGCCTCCCTTAACCTGGATTCTCCTCGCTCTGACATGTTTGCAGTCTGGTGCACAGCAGATTAAAGGGATCTGAGACTGGCTTTAACTCCTTAGGCGTTTACATTCTTTCTTATCTCCACTGCACCCCCAACCTCTTTATAAGTGCAAGAGTGGAGGCTTTACTCTCCACTTACCTCCCTATCCCACTTGAATTGCCTTCTAAATTAAGAGAATCAGGGTAATTTAGAACCATAGAATATCCTGAGCACTGAAAAACACACAGGGATCATCAAGTCCAGCTCCTGGCCCTGCACAGGACAGCTCCAACCATCACACCACTTGCCTTAGAGTTGTCCAAATGCTCCTTGAGCTCTGTCAGCCTTGGGCCCATGACCAGTGCCCGACCACCCTCTAGGGGAAGAACTACTGATGTCCATTCCATTCCCCAGCTCCATTCCATTCTGATATCCAGCCTAAACCTCCCTTGACACAGCTCCAGCTGTTTCCTCAGATCCTGTCACTGGTCACGGAGAGCAGAGGTCATTGTCTTGTCCCTCCACTGCCCCTTGGGAGGAAGCTGCAGATGATGTTTCCCCTCAGTCTCCTCCAGACTAAGTACAAGCTAAGTACCCTCAACAGCTCCCGGTATGGCTTTCCCTGGAGACCTGTTACCATCTTTGTAAGCCCTCTTTTGGATGCTCTCCAATAGCTCTATATCTTCTTTATGTTACAGCGCCAGAACTGCACACAGTAGGTGTGACCTGCACACATTTAGGAATTTGGAAAACACCTTTAAGATCATTGAGTCCAACCACAAGACTAATGCCATCAAGTTCACCAATCCCTGCCTGCAGTGGCCTTGGATGCAGCCAATCTGCAACTGTGGTGGCCCTAATCCAACCCTAAGTGTCACATCTACACAGCCCAGAAAAGCACTGTCAGCTGGCATGGGCACTGCCGGGTGCTGTAGATCCCTCCAGGGACGGACACTATTCCCTCACTGTCCTTATTACAGTGAAGAGCCTCAAAACTGACTTCAGGATTAAAGCTGCAGGCCTCACCGGTGCCCAGTAAAGGCCAATGGTCAATACCCAGGGCATGTGGCCACACTATGTCTGATAAAAGCCAGATGCCATTGGTGTTCTTTGTTACCTGGGCTCATATTCAGCCAGTCGACCAGCACACCCTGCCCTTTCCTGTCATTCTTCCCCCAGCCTGGAGCACTCCATGGGGCTATTGTCACCCACAGGCAGGACCACCACTTCAGCTTGTTGACCCTCACACCACTGGCCTGAGCCCATCAATCCAGCCTGTCCAGATCCTTCTGGAGAGCCTTCCTGCACAACAACAGATAAACACTCCTGGCCCAACTCAGTGTCCTCTTCAAGCACTTATCACTGAAATTGGTAGAAAGCAAAAATCTAAAGTTTTTTATCTTCAAAGACACCACCAAATCCACAGAAGTCCCCCAGCTTAACTCAGACAGTGGTTATACTGTTTCCTGTCATCACCTATGTAACATTACCACTGTTATATTCCTATTAGAATTCAAGCAAATTCCAACAGTATCAGTTCCCATACTGTTGCAAGGGAGTTGTTCTATGGGCTACTTTTGTTTATTTGTTTACATTTTTATTTTTTAGTTTGGTTTTGTTGTTTTTTTAAATTGCTAACATCACCTTCTGGGATCAGGAAACAATCTTACATGAAGATCTAAAAATTGTGGAGAAAACTTCACAAAGAATGAAGAATATTCAAGTGGTGGGAAGTGGAATTCAAGACATCTGAAAAAACTTCAGTGTCTCAAGAATTAACAGAAAATCTCACTCACAATCATTTGACATTAACATATCACTCTCTCCAAACAAGGGAAATCAAACAACTCCCCCAGCTCCCTCCCGCTAAAAAGAAAAAATACTAAACCCACAAGATCCTCCCCATCCTTCTCCCTCCTCAAAAACTCCAAACAAACAAAAACATACATCAAATATAAGGTCATCACTTTGTTAGAAGACTATTTGGAGATCTTTACTTTTCCAGAAATGGAATTTGGTTTAATCATCATAATGCATGTAAGCCCTGCTCTCCCTTCCTCCCGCTCCAATTATTAGCAATTGCAGAATAAAACAAATGACAACACCAGAATGCTGGTCACTCACAAAAAAATCAGAATGGTAACTAAAGGTATATCACAACAGTTAATCTTTTTGTTTTTATTAAGACAAGCCTTTTATATTAAGTCAAGCCTTTCAGGAAGTAGATTTTGCTGATCCTTGTAGGTCCCTTGCAACACAGAATAGTCTGTGATTACATGATTCATTTTGAAAAGCTAACAAGAAATGGAAATGCTCTCATTTTAAGCTCACCTGACCAATTTTTAGCATGTGCAACTTCTATAAAATGTGCTTCTTTTTCAGATACTCAAATAGGTATTGAATTGGTAAGAGAAAATGCATGCAAAATAAATCAGTACTTTCATTTGCCACATGAAACCAGTAGTTTTTACGGAAGGACCCTTCTTAGTGGCAGGGAATCCTAGATTTCCTGTGTGGTAAGCAGTTACTTACCTTAGTATACTTCACAAGCATACTAAGAAGTGAGCAATGTAAAACTGCGGTTTCAGACAGTTAAAGATAGGGAATCTTCAGTAATCCTAAAGAGAGCTCCATCTTCAAGAAGAAGCATGGAACTATCCTGATGGTAATAACTGTATGTGTAGGCACACATGCTTCAATCCACCTATCTGCATCCGAGACATAATTGCAAGAAACACAAGTACATCTCTGTGCAAATATTTTATTCCCCAGCTAATTAAAAAGGCAAAAAAAGAGGGAAAAAAATCACACAGAGTATCTGCTTTAATCAAACTTTCTAAGTGAAGAACATAAGGACAGGTTAATTTAATCAAGCATGATTAAATCACTAGTAAACCTCAAGACAGGATCAATTAGCATCTTTCAAGCATTTCCTTCTTCCTAACATCTCTTTACTCTTGCCTCAATCAAATCTTGCTACTTTCTTCTACCACCTATTCTGAGCACCGAGCAGCAAAACATCAGGATGTACCAGCTGTTAAAGTAAAGATGATACAACTAGCATCCCAGTTCTGTTCCAGTTTCCCCACATTCATCAAATGAAGACTGTACAATTGCCAGACATCACTTAAGTAAACAAATAAAACAAAACTCATTGGAAGAACAACATCTGTCAGATGTCCAGATAAAGTACATGGGTAAGACAAGAAAGCAATCAAAACCAGCTGAATACTCTCCTAGTTTCCAGCTTTGTGGAGACTGGGGGTATTCATCTTCATACCACTGATGATTTTACAGACTTGCAGTGCACCTACCTCCTCATTCCTCCATCTGCTGTCATGCTTGAGTTGTCCCTGAACAATTCTAGCACCAGAGGTGAACCAGTTTTGCCACCCCTTCTAATCAAAGCTGCAATTCCTGTCCCCAAGTAAGACAGCTTGATCATGGTAATATTCTGGTCAGACACTAACTGACCCACCCATCTATACAGGTAAATATTAGCACCAGAAAGAGAAGCACAACAATTCCTTAGACTACACTACCACTAAGATATCAGCATAGGATGCTCTTGCTTTCCTTACATCAAGGGTATTTCATATATATGTAATGATCTCCACTGCTCTTCCTCCTTGATTAGCCCAAACACAGCACCGCATGCAGTATGGCATATAGAGAACAAAGTACTCAAATTTGGAGGAAGAAAGGATTCATATACAGGCATAATATGGTCTTTTATTCTGCATTTTATTCCTTAAGGTATAATTTCTACTATTCTATTTACTTTTTTTTTTCACTGCATCTTGAACTGACTTTTCAGAGTATCATGCACAGTGACTCTCAGAGTTTTCTTCCCCAGGTGCTGCAGAAAACCATAAAAATACATTTGCTTTTGTATTCTTAGTAACACAACATGCAATAAGAACAGCTGAAGAATTACTGAAGCTAAGCCTGAAAGATGCTTGCTGTGCTATTGAACACAGTTTTTATGACAATCATGACAAAACAGTAGCTTAGAAGAGCAAGGAAATACAGCAAAAAAATAAATCAGCAAAGCAGTTTACATAACAAAAAAATATTTACTGACACAAATATGGAACAGGTAATATTGTTTCCAAAGTGAATAAACATAAATACTTTACTACAGAGCAGAAAAGAAGAAAAGTTTATTTTAACCCTTTGTAAATTTCTTCCCAGTATCCTCAAGAGCAAATCTGGGAAGAGGAAGAAGCTAAACACTCTTAAGTATCCTTCAATTTTAGGGTACAGCATCGGCACAGGCATAAGTGTGTGGAAAATTTTTATAAGTGTATGGAAGTATTTGAGTTATTTTTCATTTGAAAAAATAAAACTCTTGATTTCATAATATAGATACAGTTATCAAATAATTCTGGTAAAACATGTAAGCTTTGCTTAAGTCTCCATTATCTAAAGTTTGATTACTCTTTCCAGAGAGCTATCAGGTTACTTTAAAAAACCTCTAATCTGATCCTGTTTTGTCTACTGTGAAGAAACAGTATGTGAAGAACACAGGCTTATCACAAAGTCGGGTCAAAACCTAGGGAGTGACTGTCAGCTGTCATCCAAGTGTAAGGAGGGTTTAAATACTTCCTTTGGGCATGGAGAAATCTTGTAAGTAGGCACAAGAGACCGGCAAGGAAAAAGAAACCTCTAAGGAGCAACAGCTCTGCTCTCACAGATCTCCAGACGGATGAGGCCCGTGCAGCTTTTACCAGTTCGTCTGATGCTCGCGGGGGATCAAACTGCGATTTCGCACTGCCGGTAACTCCCTGCAGCAGTAATGCTCTGAGACCGCCGAGAAAAAACGACCCCGAACCTGTGCATCTCTGGAGAGTCTGCGGGATCCGAGAGACCGGCGGTGCGCGGTGCACCCCGGCAGCTCTAAAGCTGAGCTCACTTCTTCCCCTACAGAGCCCTCAACCTTCTACCACGAGCGGCACAGCAGCCGCTCCAGGTTCCGCACGCGGAAGGGGAACGGGCAGCACCGATGAAGGGCGGGCACGCCCCGGCAGGGGACCGCCCCCCCGAGAGGAACCGCCGCGCTCCCTCTGCCACCGCCGCTCGGCCGTGCCGGGCCGTGCCGGGCCGGGCCGCAACCCCGCGCCCGCTGCCCAGCCCACTTCTCCGCTCCGGGCACGGCCGAGGCTGCTTGGCCAGCTCAGCTCGGCGCTGCCCCGCCTGGCTCGGCTCGGCGCGGCACGTCCCCACTCACCCACCCGGCTCTGCACGGCGCAGCCCGGCTCCCCGCTGCCTCAGCTACCGCCACCTCACGTCGCTTCCGGCCCCGCCCGCCCCGGCTTCTGCACTTGCTCCTGCTTTGAAATTTAAAATTACGTTTTACAAAGAAACGAGGGTTATGTTTGGAAAGGACTTTAAAAATTACCTAATAAAGATTGTCTTCACTCGGACAGTGTAAAAACAAACCCACTGCCTCAAAAAAGGGAGATGTTGGAAAGATGGCTCCAGCTAGAATGCTGGCAGCAGAGAAATTAGTTTTGTTCTTAGCCCTTTGACATGGAGTGCAAACACTCCATTCCTGTACATGTGACGTATGAGTCTGCCTTGCGTGTGACAGTGTCATAACGTTGCCTGATACTGAATTCGAACACAGGCTATTTCAGATCAGGCAGGCGGGAAAAACACAACATGACAAAGTAGACGTGAAAATGCACTGCCATAGGAAACTGCAGATTCTAAGCCCACAAGCACTTCTGTTGTGTGACTAGAATTTGATTATACCTTAATTCAGGCTGGACCAGAATAAGGACAAGGCGCTTTCCAGCTCTTATGTCTTGCTATGACAAAATGTGAAAGGAGACAAATATGAGCTAAAAAATAGGACGCGTTGGAGGTTAGATAATTATGGCAGATAATTACAGTATATAAGGTGATGCATTCTTACAGCATTTCATGGATTTGCAACCCATCGAGTGAGCATTATCTCTGTGGTTATACCTAAGTGAACTACCTCAATAGCCCAGAAAAAAAGGATGCCAGCTCCTTTTCATTCAAGCCCTATCCCAACACATTTAGCATTGACAAGTCACATTTGGGAAGTTTCTCCAGCTAACCCTTTGTAATTCAGTTACTGTCACCTCTAAATTAATTTCCTGGATTCCACAAATTAGGGACATGAGAGGACATGGGACACACTACAAATGTGTTGAGAAAAGCTTTTCAAAGGTATTATAGGCATATCTGAGAAGCCTCATCTATCTAAAAATCAGAGGTTGTTGCTATACTGTGTAATGGTACAGTCCTGTGTAATACTGGAATGCACACAGTTCTGAATGTTCACATCAGCTTGATTGGGCTGCCCCAGAATAGGAATCAACAGACCCTGTAGATACTTGCATGGAATTCATTCCCAGTTAATAAACCGTGCAAATCATGACAAAGATAAATATGTGACATTAACCCAGAAGCTTTTAGATAGGTTGTAGTTTGGTTTTATTTGTGTTATCTCCTTTGATATCCTGACTAATTACTAGTTTTTCAGTTTATTTTTTGCATTCTTTATTAAGTTTGTAATGAGGAGAAGCAACAGAGTTGCTATGTGCAGTACAGGTACAAAAGCAACAAATACATTTTATTAAAACAAGGCTCTGATATTTTTGGCCTTTATTGATTCCATTGGAGCACTTGCCATCAGATGGGGCAGATTTTTCCATAATCTGAAGAAGATAAATTATAAAATCTTTTGCTAAAAAAATATACTTTCATCCAACAGCTTCCTGGAACAATTGAGCAGATTTCCTTTGTGATGGTAGAGGGCAGCCTAGGTAATCAGACCACCTTTAACTTCAAAAACAATAAACTTATTTCTTGGTCACACAGATTGAACCAGAGGTAAGGTGTTGCAGCAAGCTTCAGTCTCATAATACACCTACAAATTTTCCTAAAATATTCAATGTTTTAACTTCAGAACTATTCACAAGTATCTCTGATGTGCTATTAGAATTTCAGCAGTTATCATTTTCAGTTCAGTTCTCATCTGGAACAAGAGAATGCTTCTTATTAAGGAAAAACTCTATTCAGGCCCATTTCTTACAGAGGGAAAAAAAAGATCAGGAAGGAAGATGTTTTGACAAACCACTAAAATTAAACTGTATTTCAGAGTATGTGGCAATTACAATTACTTTGCCCTGTGCAACAGTTTTGCTAATGTAAAAAGTGGTTATGCCATGAAAATTTCAACTGAATATCTGTATTTGAAAAGACACAGAAAAGCAAGATTCAGAAAATGTCACAGAGGTGTGCCTGTTGTCATCTAACAAGGACAGGTTAGGGGTGACTGGCACACATCTACTCATAAAATAAGAATTCAGGCCACCTGGGAGAGCCCCTGTATTTTAAATGTTCAGTTAATACCATATAGAAAAAATCAAATGCTTTTCCAACAGGAAAGCTGCTCCAAAATCAGATGCTTCTCCAACTGAAAGCAGCTCCAAAATGCTTTGATTGAACTTTGCTTCTCTCTCCATACTCCTTGGTTTAGAGAGCATTTTTAGTTTCTGGGGACACGGAATAGTACTTTTAGCGTTTTCTTCCTTGTCCTTCATTAATGCAATGTCCCTGGATCTCTACATTTCTCAAGTGTGTCACTGCAGTAATATTCACAGAGAGTTCAAATACAGAGAACAGGGACTTGAGAGGACAAGCAGCCCATATGGCTTAATCCAAGAACAGAAGGCACACAGATATCACAGAAATGGTATAAAAACCTGATGACTAAAGTCCATCATCTGGATCATATCCTGAATATATCAATTCACTCACCACACTTTAAATACAAGCTCCATCTATTTCAAAAGAAGAAAATACTAAACATTATTAGAATCAACAATAAAAACCCAGCCAGATCACCTCTGTAAGTTCTTTCTACATTCAGGGCTACCTTGAATGGGAAAAAGATGTCAAATGGGAGCTTCCAGTGCATTTGGGGCTGGCCTCGTGGAGGTTCTGGCCAGTCAGTCATGTCAGTGAAGGTAACGACAGTTGTCACAGGTACCATGCTCGTGTTTAGAAACTGCAATAAGAAGGGAAGCAAAGAGTTTAGCAGTCTTAATACAAAAGATATACCCCTCCTCAATTTTCTCATGGGGACTCACTGTAGATGACTGGCAAGCGTGATGTCTTTGGGATGGTAAGAGTTAAGTGTCCTAAATTTTCAGAGGAGTAAGACCTTTTTCCCAAAATTGATATTTAGCAGGTAAATTGAGGGTGTAGTAAAGATCAGTAGCTACTGTGCATAGTATGCTAGAGATCTCCAAAATGGCAGCAGTGACTCAAGCTCTCCTACAGTAAGCCTTCTACTCAGAGGAAAGACATACCAGCTTAATAATAAGAACAGATGCAAGCTAGCTTTATTTTTCATAAAAGATCAGCTGGCTCTTGGACAAGTAGCTTGCTACCAGAAAGAACTGCCACAAGATGCAATCCTATCAATACATGTCAATAAACTAAAGCAGGGACCCAATACAATATAAATTCTTTGCTCACATTTTAGGATGTTGTTTCAGGAAGGAGACAGATCAGTGAAGATCACACAGGGGACTGAACCCCTAAGGCCTCAGTTCTTTTCTGTTTTAACAGAATGCTGCAAGAAAAAACTAATACACTAGCTCTTTGAATTACATGGAGTTTCATGACTACCTTGGGCTGATTTAAGATCACAGTGCTGCCAAAAGAGCAACCTCACTCCCTGCCCCACTTCCCAGCTCTGCATGCTAACATGGAGAGGGCATTTACCAGCAGCACGCCTTCTGTGCTTGCACTGGGTTTAAGCCAACCTGTGAAATTACCATCTCAATCAGTTTCCTGAGAAGAATTTTAAAGATTGCCTTTAGAGCAAAATTCTGTAGGAAGCATTCAAAATATTTGCAAGATACAGTCCACAACTCTTAATAAAAAAATATTGGGACTCCTATTAGGGAATTTTTGTGGCATCCCTCAAGACAAATTAAAAAATACTTCTGTGCTTAAATGAAAAAAAAAAACAAAATGAACAATGCATTGAGTACCGTCTTGGTTCTACATGGAGTGTGCAAAGAGGCATTGTGAGCAGATTCTTTGTGCACCTTTGCATCGGCAGCACCAGTCCTGACAGCATCAGCATGGGGAACTTCAGCCAGCTCTGGGTCCATCCCCCAGGCTTGCTCTGCTGCCCAAAGGTGGCCCCTGAGCAGCTCCCATTCCAGAATGGCTACAAGAACAATGCTGAGGTTATTTCTTCTCTCATCACCTGGAAACTATGCTCGCTTGTGAGGTGTCCTAACAATCCTGCTTCCAGCCAGTTTAACACCTTCTTGCCTTCCATGCCAGATCAGTCCTTGATCATAACTCACCCCTGCTGAGCAGTTAAAAGTAGAATTTCCCCAACACTTCTGATAGATATAAGTTCTCCTATCAATGAGTAAACACACTCAAAAATAGGCCAAGTTGCCCTAGTCAACAAGAAGCCTCAACATGATTGATTTAAGTGTCTGGCTCTTCAAAAACTGCCTTAAAATCAGAGAGATTAGTGCAGGGAAAAAAACTCCATACACAATCCCTCTTTAACAGCTAGGAGAAGGCAACCATTAGCAACTTCTAGCATGCTCTTATAGAGTTCTACATAATTTTAAAATGTCCTGTATTTTCATCAAGTCCAAATATAACTGTGATAAGATACTGTGGGTGGGTTTGGAAATCAGGATGTTTTCCCTGGGTTCTCTGTTTTCTGGTCAGTCACCCAGGCAACTTTCCAGTGACGCAGTGTTGTCTAAATAAAAAAAGGTTTCTCTAAAGAATATTAAAGGAACTAAAGGACAGTTCTCAGATAGAGAATCTGTAGGCTAAAGCTGGGAAGTGACATAATTTGAAAGTAATGTGCAGCCAAGTATGCTTACAAATAGTTGCACTTCATAACTGCTGGCTATAGAGCAAGTTGGTCCTTTCCTAAAATGTCTTTACTAACAATCCTAATTTGTGGATTTGTGATGTCACTGATGAAGTCTGTACTGATTCTAATGGCATGCGGGTTTTTTTGCTGCCAGAAACTTGCTTTCTTACAATTAGCTTTCCAATATACCTTAAGGCATAAAGTCCTTAGCATCAGTTGTTCAAGTAAATCAAATCTGAATCTCATTCTTCTTGATTAGCTAATCCTGAGGGATTTGCACCCTACACTTTTACTAGGAATGCAAGTCTTCTTCCTCAGACAGAAATTTTGTTAATGAAGCCATGTAACAGGTGATTTAAAAAATATTTTCATGGGGTGGGGGTATCACTTTGCCTCACAGTAATATGAGTTTTACATGGTTAACATCTTCCTATCCTACTCTCTTCATGTATTTTGCAAGAAGGGAGAACAAAAGGGTACCACAAGATGCATTCAAGTAAGTGTGTAAAATCTCATTTAATTTAGACTGAGTCTGAAGTTCAAAGAATGTTAACAGATCATATAGATACCTTTCTCAAAGTCATGAAGATAGCTGAGTGGGTGTCAGCTGCTTCCCCTAAAGCCCTTACAGAGAAGTATAAGCCTTAAAATATTTCTGCTGCTCAAAAGACTATGTGATATCAAAAAAAAAAAAAAAAAAAAAAAATCACAATGGAATCCACTGACACATGCTTGAAAAAGACTGCTCATTGTCCTCTGTGGTCATGTTAGCTGACACACTGCTGATATCACAAAATCATAGAATGGTCTGGGCTGGAAGGGACCTTTAAAGGTCACCTAGTTCAAGTCTTTATGATGAGCAAGGATGCCTTCAACTAGATCAGGTAGTTCAGAACCCCGTCCAACCTGGCCTTGAATACCGTCTTTCTGGCTTACAGCCTTCCTCCCCAATTCTCCAAATACACTGCCATGAGCATTAGTCACTTCCTCAGCTACCTGTTGGTGATTTCAGAAGCTCTAGAAATACAGAAATATATTCTTGCACAGATTATAAGCATTCTGTGGAGTCTATGAAATACTAATAAACTAAAATCCCATATCAAGGCTTTAAGAGACAACTAAATATTAAACATGGAGTTACTGGATGTTTTTAAGTACAACTTTATACCAACCATAATTGAACGTTTAAAGGCTGAGTCCATAAGTGGCAGAAAGTGGTTCAGGATTGGAAAGGAGCTATCTTTTCCAGTTATACAACTGAGTGAGGACAGTACTGAAAAGATCACAAAACAACGTTCCTCTATAAAAGGCTACCATTGCAGCCAGACAACTGCTAAAATTCAGTAAGTCTCAACTTACTTAGTTTCAAGACCATTTGATTTCTTAAATAACCTGTAAACCCCCTTTAATTATCTCAGAGTGTGAGGGAGGTAATTAAATTCCATACCTTGAGGGGTTGACACTGGTAAAAGTGCCGTGTACCCAGTACTTGAGCTTGTGGGTTGGATAGGAGGCCCACTTTAGTCCACAATATCTGTATCTCCAGGGTCACAGGAACCATACAACAGGAAGTGCAATTCACAGCCTGAAAATTAAATATACACTTATGAATTTAATATAGTATTTTAAAAGTGATAAAGGACCATTATGGCCAAAGTCTAATATTTTGGATAATACAGGCCACAGAACCTGAATCAATTACTTCAATACTATCTTTGTAACTTCTGATCATGTCAACCACCCACTTTGGAGCTACATCCATCTCATTGTCACCTCAGCTCCAATTAGAATTTGTCTCAACTTTACCTCTTGGATTTCACATCCCACTTAGCCATCCTCCCACAGATAAAAAATTATTACAATACAACTGGCTCACGAACTTTAACTTTATTAGGTAATATAAGAGGATATAAATATCCCTACAAAAATATTCCCTATTCTGGAAAAGCAGAAAGGATTATAATAATAATTAATAGGAAGTAGCCAGCTACTATCAATTCCAAAATGCTGTCAGAAAACTATATAACACTGAATTCAGTATTTGACTCTTTTTGCCCATTTAAATAGCAGAACAGGATTCAAGAGATAAGAAATCTGTCAGGGTTTGTTGGGTTTGAGATTTTTTTTGTAAAGTACTCTAATAATATGAACCATAATGACTGCTTTCACATATTAAGACCCCTGAGAGTCACAGGATGTTTATACAAAAGAAGTCCAGATACCCCCACCTCCCTGAGGCAATACAAAGATATGAAAGGAAAAATATTTACGGATGGTCTTTTTGCATTCATATTACCTGCACACTGCAGTTCTGAATCAGAATGGTCATCCACTCTTCTGCCTGGGCTGTATGAGCACTGCCAGTTATAGCAAAGTCTTCTGTTCTGTTCATCCCCTGAAAAGCCTTGTGTAACTTCTGCTGTATGTAACTACAGTTAATGTCTTCCAGTACTGGGGATAGGCTGAAAATGAGAAAAGAACACTTTAAAGAAAGTGATTTCCAGGACAAAAAAAAAAAAAAAAAAAAAAAAGCCCAAACCACTGTCGACATTCTTTCTTTGCAATAAGTGCTTCTTCTACTCTTATAATGAGTCAACAAGTATTGGTATTCAACAGATGCAGTTTCAATCCTCTCAGCAAGAAAGGACAAAAATATGGCAGGGATAATGATATGGAAAACTGACGGCTCTTCCGTCATCTTATCTCATCAGCGGTCCTACACTTGCCCTGGCAAAAGAACAATCTAAATAATCAAAACAACCACTTTTTAAGATTTACTCTTCAACTCTACTCTTGCCCAAGACACACTGCCAGGCTGGAACCTCAAAATATCCCAGAAGGCCTTCACAATGTTCAGATTATTTTAGCAGTCCACCATCTTTCCTATATTCAAGTTCTCTTAGGAGTACGTGAAACATCTGTAGAGACACATTGGTGACCTCAGGGAAGGACCTAGACTCCACAGCAGTACGTGAGAGACTACAGAAAAACATGCTGAGTCCACAACTTCCAACTGTTAGAAAGGATGACTGCACAGTGTGTTGTTACCTGATTTTGCAGCCTGTTCTCATATTCCTTCCAAATTGTACTGTGTGTCTGCGGAATTGTGAACAACTTCCATCATTTTCACTCCTTAATATGCTCATCTGACAGACTGCACATCAAGAAGCCAAACAAAAGTATAAACAGACAACAAACAACACTCATCTTGTATTTAACAATCCACTTACCCCACATTCCTCCTTATCTCTATTAGAGCACAAAAAAAGTTCAGACAGTGCAGTAACAGAAATAAAAAAAAACCCCACTGATAAACAAAAACTCATAGCAGAAAAAGGATACATGTTGCACAGCACCACTGTTTGCAATCAACAGTGGTGCTCCAGGGATATAACCAGGGTTTCCACTTCTAGGCAACATACGAGAAAGAGTCCTAGTCTACAAAGAAACAAAGGGAAGAAATAGAAAAAAAATATTAGCACCAATGGCATCCATTAATCTCCAAAAATCAAATTTGCATTCTCAAAAATGTAAATGTAAGCTGTTTTTTGAATGACAGATTATTATATACTACTTAAACTATTTGTTTCTAAGGACTCTTTCTTACCTGGGCAATTTCATTTGCAGTCCAGGAGGTAAAAAAACTTAATGTCAGTATCCTGAAATGTGGATAGTACTAGAAAAGCTCTCAATACAATGAATTGCTATTACTCAACATTTGTCTCTAAGAAAGTGAACAGATCAGTCAGGGCAATTTTACAGAAGAACTGCAGAACAAACCCTGCCTTGACCCTGACTCTTAGTGGACCATTCTACTTCTAAACAGATCTATGGCACTCTGGGCATAACTTTAATGAAGTTGCACTGCACACTTACCAACCCCTGAGGTCATCACTTACCCAATTTTACATTGAATCCATGGGACATGATTTATGTCAACTTAACACACATTAGTATTTCCCAGATTTCTACCCCTTTCAAAGTAACTTTCTTTCCTGCTGCACAGGCAAAGTTAAGTACGTGGAATAAATTTAGTAACTTTGTTCACAAACACTAAACATATCAGATACAGCCCTAGCTTCAACCCTTTCCTCCACAAGGCTGCTGACTTATCCTCTTCCCTTCTACCTCAACAAACAAAATAAAATCAAAAAACAACAACCCCCCCCAAAAAAACCAAACCCAAATTCCCCAGCAAAACTCCCCCAAAAATTCAAAACAAACAAAAAATACACCAAAATAAAACAGCGCCAAAAAGCCCAAAGCCAAACCAACCAAAAAAACCAAAATCCCACCCTCAAAAAAACCATCAAAAACCCTCAAAAAAAAAAAAAGCCCCACAAAAAAACACAACAAAAACCAAACCACCAAACCAAGAGCAAAAGTAGTAATATAAAAATAATCAGCTCCTTAAAATTTGTGCAATGAAAGACCGTATACTTGTACTGAGCCTGGATTTTTCTACTAGCATGGTTTACTTGAGACCAGAAATGCCTCCACTCCGCAACTATCTGCACCCCAGGGCTTTTACTACTATACCACAAGGAAACTGCTCAAACCTCTTCAGGTGTCTTCTGTACAAAAATGAATCACAAGCTACAGACTACAAACGTGGTAGAACTCCAGGGAGGAAGGGGGATACTAACCCAGAAGTGCATGGTGAAGCGCTGCTGCAGAGAGGACCTGGAGTTCACAGAGATGTTGCTGACTTTGAACTGGACAGAAGCACTCTGAATCCCACTTGTGCCACTATATTCTATCTCATAGATCACCTGTAAGTCCAATTTAGAGAATAATAGGAGACAGATTAAGGTAATAGGCAATAGCTTTAAGCTTGCAGTAAGCTGCTCGAAAAGGAAAGAAGACTCACATACCTCAGAAACAACATTGATGCATGCATTGTCTTTCATGTGGGGAGCTCCAGGTGGTGAGACTGCAGTGACATTTACCTGGAGAAATGTATGAATATTAACAATTAGTAATTGCTTAAAAGGAGAGTGTACTTTTTACTCTTTTTCACTGCTTTTCCACCCAAGTCAGATATACCTCCTTGCTGTGATCTGGGGGGCACATCACATTGCTCCAGATCCCCAATCTTTTTCCAGGAAAATAAGCTACCTCCCTGACTTTAGTCCTATCTATGCCCATTCATTCAAAAATACACCCTCACTTATGTCCTTTTTTTCTATAGTGTCCTACTTTTGTAACAAAAAATCTTGTCTCAGACACAGCACATTCCCATTTTCCCTTCAGAACCAGAAATTCTTTTCATTGGCAACAAAGACTGACCTTCATGTATGGCATAACGGTGTCATTAACTGGGACCTGGGGAAATAAGCAAACCATTTTACAATACCAATAAAAAGTGAAGTAAATTGCTGTGTTTGTGACTAAACCCATAAAATCATTACAAAAGAACCTGAATATTATATTGACAAAATTACTTTGTTTATTCCAAATGTGAAAACATCATCCTTTTGCAATCTATAAATCACAAAGTTCACAGAAGGCATTTTAAAATACCAAAAGGCAAATTTAAGCTTGGCCCAGTTAATGTCCTGCAGAATGCAGGCACTTTTAAGTGTCACATTTCTGATCCATTCCTGAAACTTCATGTTCTGCAATTGAGTAAGTACTTCAGCATCTGGTTAAGGAAAACAGTATTTTGGCAACAGTGACAAAGAAAGCCCTGAAAACATGAATTAAATCTGATCACTAGGCTATTCTCTACTAGTTAAGTAGATGTAGATTTCCAGTATAAGGGTAAACTAAATCATCAGCCTTAATAAGTATTTCTAGTTACAGTGCTTTTGTCTCTTGGAAAACCAGAAAAATTCTGCAAGCTGAGACGAGACATTTTCATATAGCCATTCAGTAAAACCAGTGGGATGAACACAGAACAGTAAACTGGTTACTTTGAATTTATTGTCAGGATAAATACTAGAGAAATTGATATGGATATAAATAGAGCTAATATTAATACGGGGCCATCAGTGTAATTTTAGAGATAGCAATTTATGTAGAAAAACCACCCTACTTCTTTACTGAGAACATGTGCTGCTTTGTGGGAACTCAAAATGTCTCTCAGACATTTTTAGAGGTTCCAGGCCTTGGTCAGAGGCATTCTAGACCCTGGCAGACAGCTGAAAAACAGGTGTGATTTTGAGTTTGAGCTATGGAATGAATGACCAACTTTGGAGGTGGAACAAGCAGTCACAAAAGGTTAGATAGTATAGTAAAAGTAGTTACAAAGTAGAGGGGAAATTTTTTTAGTATTGTACAGGGGGGTTTTCACTTTGTACATGGGGGTCAGAAGTTCTAAGATGGAGGAAAGTGGGCTGATCCTGTTCTTCCTCCTTCTTTTTCCTTACCTCCATGTTCTTGGTGATGTTGGCACTCACAGATTGGTTTAGAGTAGAAAAACACTTGGCAACGTAGGTAGTATGTATTGGGGCATAATTGTAAACATGTTACACGTAATATATCATATAAAAGATAGCAGCAGCCCTGGGTGGGGGGAGAGACAAAGAAGACAACAGATAGAAAGGATGTCAGTGTGTGTGTGTGCCTCTACCCAGGCTGCTGATCAAATGCCCGCAGTCCAAGAACATAATCTGTTAGATAACTAGCAATAAACTGCCTTGAGACCGAACAGCTAAAGCCTGCGGAGTTTTTCTTTGGAAACACAGGTTGGAGGAGGAATTTCACCACCATATGAGACCCCAGAGCAAGGCTGGGGTTCTCACACTGCTTGGTTGATCAAGCTGATGGAACAGATAGGAATACTTTGATAAACAATCTGTTTAAAGTGCAAGAGAATTTTAGATAGGCCATTAGAACTATGAAGTATCAATGAAATACCTGGTAAATACATTAAGAATTTGCCAATAACAGAAATTTATTGGAAAGTAGTTTGAATTGAAGGATTAACACCAGTCATGACAATTTTAACAGGTTTCCCAGCAAGAAGGCCTCAGCAATTGGGAGATCAGGAATGACATACCAGATGACCTTTAGTTTTACAGTTATCTAAAGTCACAGTGCAAGGCGACACGGAGTCAAACAAATAAGATTTTGAACAAAAGCAAGAAATCTGAAATGAACCTTTAGTACAGTGAAGTCACGGTAGTAGGAAGCAGCATCTAGGGCAGGGTCAGTCATGCAGCTCTTGCTTAAGTTGGCAAAAATCCGAGTACAACTTGTGCTTTTACTGTCCAGGAAGCCTGGGTGAGTTAAGACATGATAACAGATAAAACAGAAGCAAAACACCCTAAGATATTCTTCCCTCTTTACTAACCAGCAGGATTTCCATCAACACAAAGTCCACTGGCTCCCATTTTTACTGGCTGTCTAAGCATGCTCAAAACAGATGACGAATCAAAGTAGATGAGGACTGGATCACCAGCCTGAAAAGAGAATTTGGAGAAATCACAAAGTTACAGTGGAATACTAATGCCAAGGGCAAGAGACACACCTATACTTTTTTGTGTACACCCAGTTTTGTCTAAAATGTTGTCCAATCTCTTAAATACAAGGCAACTGACCAGAAATACTTTATACACTAAGGAATGGAAAGTACTGAGAGATAAACTGTGCTCTGGTAACCAGGAGGGCCATCTGTGTCCTGGGATGCATTGGGTTCAACATCACCAGCTGCTGCTAAGTCTGCTCTGCATGCTGGTACGGCTTCATCTTGAGCCCTGAGGGCGCTTTTCGATGCCACAACATAAGCCATAAAGCTGATGGAGAGCATCCAAAAGAGGGCTACAAAGATGGTGAAGGGTCTCCAGGGGAAGACATACAAGGAATAGCTAAAATCATTTGGCTTGTTGAGCCTGGAGGAGACTGAGGGGAAATCTAATTGCACTCTGCAGCTTCCTCCCAAGGGGCAGACACTGACCACTGCTCTCTGTGACAGGGACAGGACTCAAAGAAACTGCTGGAAGTGTGTCAGGGGAGGCTCAGGCTGGATATCAAGAAAAGATTCTTTCCCAGAGGGTGGTTGGGCCCTGAATAGGCTCCTCAGGAAATGGTCACAGTCCCAAGGCTGACAGAGCCAAGAAGCATTTGGACAGCTCTCAGGCACAGGGTGGGATTGCTGGGGCGTCCTGTGCAGGGCCAGTAGCTGGACTTGATGATCCTTGTGAGTCCCATCCAACTCAGGATATGCTATAATCCTATGATAATATGGCTTCTAGGTACAAAATAAGAATTTTTCAATCTGTTCTCATTAGATGTCATAACAGAGAGGTCTAGTAAAAGCATATGTGCAAATTGATTGCTATTTTCTTTCAACTCACACGATAAAAAGCAGAGAACGATGGCTGAACTTGTGATGGTGCTAAGAAAGAGTGCCTGCCATACTTCTCTAAGAACTCTGCAAAGTCAGATTCTTTGATATCCTGTGGCTGTTGAAAATAGTTCAGCTTTGCTAGAGTTTGAAAAGACAAAAAAAAGAGAAATCCAGCAATATTAAGTTACTAGAAAAGATAAGAGTAAATACTGTGCCAATATTTTTAAAAGAAATAACTTTAGTAATTGTAAGCTAGTTGGTACCTTATATTAATTAATCCTTAACACTTATAATAGGCTAATATGATCTACAAAACATATCATAAGTACAGTTCATGGGAAACAAATATTAATATACAAAGTAACTTTCCAAAAAGTATGAGACTCCTTAACAGCTAACTTAATATGAGCTGTAATTTCTGTGAGATGCCCATATTAGACACACATGAAATTTGAACTACAAATTTAAGTACCCATTTGTGAGTTCACCAAAAGCAACATTAAATGGATTCAAAATAATCAAGTAAAACTGGTAACTGGTAAAACTCAAGATACGTATGCATAGACAAGAGGCCTCCTAAAAAAACCCAGACCTTCTATTGGTATCCTACAGTGATGCCTTCCTGACCCAGCGGTATTCAATGGTATGGTTATGATGCTATAATGTATTCATTTATTGCTGCTAGAGCACTGCTGTAAAATGGCAAATTATTAAAGGCATGCTATATGGACTCATTCTAATATAAATAACTTTTCAATGTATTAAAATAAAGCATCTTAGAAGATTCAAAGATTACCTATTCTACTGACAACAGGAACAAGCATTCTCAATTGTAGTAGTACCAAAAAGAATTTATGTAATCCAGTAGATTTTGGGGGAAAAAAAGAACCTTAAACTCTCAATGCAATTCTGCTGTTCAAGGGCAGAGTGGATGCTCAAAGGTTACAGCACAGCTATCAGAAACAAAATATTTTCAATATCCAAATACACTATTAATTAAGCAGTCAAATCTTTCAAGGAGATAAAAGTCAAAGAAATATGGAGCTCCTACAAGGTTCACAAAAATAGGTGTGCACAGCAGCTTGCTTAATAATCACTTGAGGGTATCATCACTAGACTGAAAAAGAAAACATTTGCAGTTGTGCTACTCACAGCCATTTAATTGATTTGGGATCCAGCTCATCATATATTCTTCCATTATCAAAGCAGAATACTTGCTACTACAGGTTAACAACATGACATAATGCAAAATATACCTGAAAACTGGAAGGAAATACCTTCTGCAAGAAAACTTAAGATATTCAAACTGCTTACATTTAGATATTAAAAGCTATTTAATCTTGTAGGAGAAGGCAAAACAAAATTTAAATCTGCTAGCAATGGTTTCAATGAGGTGAAAACCTGTGCATCACTTTCACCGGCCACAATAATTCATCAGGGCTTGGTTATATTTCTGGCAATGGTAGCTCATCACACCATCCTGGAAAAGCTGCTGCCACAATCAGTTGAATAATATATATATGTTCCTTTATTTCCATGGGAAAGGCGACTAGGGGGAAGGCTGTTTCTACCAGAAAACATGATCCTTCAGGTGATCCCAAATAAGGTCTTCCCCACATGTTCTTCCAACAACAAGCACAGAAAAGCCCATGTGAACAGTGAATTCTGTACCCATGCAGTCAAAAGTTTAGGCCTCTTCAGTGAGCCTAATAATGTCATAGAACAGGGCCCAAATATCAAATTACTAAAAAAATCTGGTGCCATCAATCTGGACACAGATGTTTTTTGCTGTGCATAACATTAAAAATTCAGAATCCTTTTAATCTTACTTTCAGGATATTATACATGGTGTGGGAAACAGGTAAAGTTTAGATTCCAAGTTAGAGACTGAAAAGCCCAGGAGCCTGACATCACTTTAAGCTGTAGTTAAACCCTTATCTAAATTCATCTTTAATGTGAGACCAACTGAAAATTGGAATGGGTAAAGTTCTAGCACTACTACCTATCATACTATATATTATGAAGCTCTTATAATTTCTTTGTTCTTCCCTGTATGCAAAACACTCAGACAAAATCTGTAAAGAGCTGAAAGCAGGACAAGATAATAAAAAATTAACCTTGTTTTGACTAGCTGTTGTACCTGTTCATCTCCTGAGCCAACCTAAAATTTTCAAATATTTAGGTCAGAAGCAGATGGAACTGTGGGTCACATCTCCCAGACAAATAATTCAAAAGAGAAAATGGTAAGTGCTCAAATGTGAGACCACAGCAATTACACTGAATGCCAGGAACTGGACTCTGAATCACTCAAATAAAGTACAATGTGGAAAGCAAAAAGAGAAAAGAATGTTAATGGCATATCCTACAGGATAGATGATTACCAGTGAAGAAAATCACTGGTAAGAGTGATCACAGCTGAGAAGATGAAAATAAGCATTTATAATAAAGAATCCAAGACACAATAAGAAAACACTTTCTGAAAATTATAGTAGTGGGATACTTTAAACATCAACCCTCATCTGCTGCTCTATGTGTAACCAACTATGTAAGGTATCTGAGATACATAAGCAATTGATAAAAGACTTATTTGTGCCCAGCCAGAAACCCTACCCTTAATAATAGTGCAATAATCTTTTTCTTTGCCCTTCTTGAAAATCAGGGCAATATTCACTGCTTCCAGTCAGCCGGAGCCTCTCCAGATCCCAAGACTGCCCAAAAATCACCATGAAAGATTTTGCCATTATATCATCTGGCACTTTGAGGACTCTTTGATGAACCCCATCAGGCCCCATACATTTTTAGGGATCCAGCTGGAGCAGCAGATCCTGTACAATTTCAGGGTCACCTGGGAGCTAATCATTCTTTCAGTCATGGTCCTCCAGCTCAGGGCACTGACACTCCCTTGGTCAATAATCCATGCTGAAGACAGAGGCAAAGAATGCATAAGACACCTCTGCTCGTCTCTGTGAGGTGGCCATCCTCATCCCGTAATGGGCCAATGTTATTTCTACACTGCCTTTTGCCATTCATAGATTCGGAAAAACTCTTTTGACTGTCTCTCATAGTTCTAACCAGCTTCTACTTCAGCTGAGCTTTGGCCATGTGAATTTCTTCCCTACAGTGGCAAGCAGCATCTCTGTATTCTTCCCATGTCACCTGACCTTGTTTCCACTGGGCATGCACCATCATTTTCATCTCATTTCCAAAAGAAGTTCCCTGTTCAGCCAAGCTGGCCTTTTGCCTCGCATGCTTGACTTCTGACATTTTGGGAACTGCCTGCTCCTCTGCCCCTCACAAGTGATGTTTAAAAAGTGACCAGCACTGACTGGCTCCAGTACCTGCAAAAAACACTTTCCCACGGGATCTTACTTACTAATTCCTTGTGCAGACTGAAGTCTGCTCTCCCCAGATCCAGAGCTAAGGTTTTGCTGGCACCTTTCCTCCTGTCTAAAGAGGAGAAAAATCAGACCCTGATTCCCTATGGTCTCTCTAAAATGCTAACAGTCAAAATAATTAGCACAATTACAACGTGTAGTTCAAAAAAAAATATTCCCTAAGCAGAGGCAATCTATGAAAAAAAATATGTGAAAAGAAAGATTGCTTACAGTCATCCAACTGCACGCAGAACAGTGGATCTCGTCCCCCAGGATCAGAAATTATGTCTGTAGAATAAGCGGTATTACTTCTGAAAATTAGTGACTTTTCCACACACACTTGACTCACAGACCTGTAAAGACAAGTCCCCCGCCCAGTGAACTATAAAACGTACCATACTTGCATAATTTCATATTTTACATTACATAATGCCAACAATGCAACACAGTTTTATTTGATGAAAATATGCTTTTCATCAGCTTAGATAAGCTGTTGTACCATCTGCATTTATAATCAATTACAGAAAGCGTCTCTTGTCATTGTAATAACTTTGTGGCCACTCAGTGTAATTAAAAATCACTCTGACATTTTCTGGAAAAAAAAGCGACTAAAAACAAAATCAGTGCGCATGTACTACGGCTCCTCTCGGTCCTCATCACAATGCCAATCTGTAAAGACAGCTTTTACTCTCTAAAAACTGAAACCATCTTCCTCACTGACAGCATCTCGCGGTCTGTACTTGTTTGACCACCTCCTCATAGCACTCCAAAGCTCCTTTTACTTAAACCCAGACTTCCCATCCCAACGCCAGCTGCCTCATCACGGAGTAACCAAGCCTCGCTTCATCTCGGCCACTGCGCTGTGGGCCTCGGGAAGCCCTTCCCAGTCCGCGGCCCAGTGCTAAGGCCCAGGGGCGCGGCAACACCGCGGGGACGCACAGGCGGCCAAGGCACGGTTCCCGCCGGGAGCGCGGCCCGGGCCCGACCGTCCCCTACCCACCTGCTGCCGCCGGAGCGCTGGGACGCGCCCGCGGGGCTGAGAGCGGGCAGCGACACCAGCAGGAGGGACAGGGGGGACGGGAACAGCAGCGGCACCGCGCGAGACCCGCGCATGGCCACCCACCACCGCGGCACACCCCGCAGAGCCACAGCGCTTGCGCGGCCGAAAGGGGCGGGGCCGGGCCGGGCCGGGCCGGGCCGGGGCGGGGTCGGGGTGGGCGGGGGTGGGCGGGGGTGGGCGGGGGTGGGCGGGGGTGGGCGGGGCGGGCGGGGCGGGGCCGGGGTGGGCGGGACGGGCGCGCCCCTGAACTAGCCTGTTTAAGAGTTCAAGCAACTGTAGCTACTCTATGTTGACAGCTGCTAGAAATCAACTACCATCAATGAATTCATATTATGTTATAATGATTGCGTTAAGAGCAGTTGTGTCTAACATTCAACATGAGATACCCTGGTCTGTGATAATTTCTATAATTTATATTAAAATCTATAAGTTGAGTGGGTCACTAAGCAATCACTGCTTTACATTATGTTAGAGTGTATAATTGGTTTGCAGAGCTGTCTAGGTAAAAACACAGTGTTTCACTAATTCTAGACTTTGTATCACAAGGATTTCTACACAGTGGACCAGATGGGAGAAGATTCTTAATTTTGGCATCAAGAAAAAATTTCCGAAATGCCAGAGCTTAGTTAAAATTCCACACAGATAAGTCCCGGGAAAGTTTGGCTTTTACAGTTGTATAATTTAAATAAAAATATTTTTTGAGGTACTTTTTGTGAGGTTCTTTTTCATGCAATATCTACCTAACATCCGAATCTGACCGGCACAATATAGTAGAGTTTAAAAAGTCAGTATGTGTTCAAGGAGTCAAATGATCCAAATTCATCAAAGGAAGCATGCCAAAGGTCATAAAAATGCAGATATTGTAACAGGCCCTGCTCAAGTGTGCTGGTTTTGAGCTGTTGGAAGCTTCGGGGACTCCTTACTCTGGAAATATTGCAATACCCTGTTTGAAACTCTTCCTTAGCCTTCTGCTGCTCATCTCTGTCAAAGGAAAGCTCACTGGCTAGGCCTTTGTTCTTATCTAGTTTCATTCCTATGTTCAGTGTGTACTAGATTTTCATCAGAAGCCAAGATGGAGAAGAGATATCTTAAACCATTAGATTTTGGCGAGTAAGGACAGCACAGACAACGGAGGCATTGTGTCATTGGATATTTACTTATCATTTGCTGTCTTTAATTCTATATAAAATACACCCACTCCTCAGTAGATTAACTGCTTCAGTAATTTGGTTATAAGTGCTTTCTAGGAACAAGTGATTAAACTTAAAACCAGATTGATTTAAACTTTTATTAATATAATTTATAATGTAAAGTAATTTATTAATACAAGTTATGTGATCATAATCAATTTCTGAACAAAGAGAGTAAGATGCATGGTGTCTATAGATAATACGTTCAGTTTGTCTAAATCTCTTTGCAACCTTTTGTTTCTCCCCTTCATTGTCTTGTATGTACATTTTTTGGCTCTATATTAGTATGCAGCTTGGAAATAAACAGATTCTGAATGTCTAGTCTCCTCAGGGTTACACATGAATTCCATGGTATGTAATGAGAAGGGTCAGCAACCACAGTACAGATAATGAAGTTGGCCTTAAGCTGCCTTAGGACAGAACAGAAAGGAGCAAGAAGTGAGAAAATGTTACAGAAAACCATTTTTGTATTCTCTTACATATTAAAAAAGTACACTGCATCAAAGCCCTCTAAGAAGGACAAACATATTATACATAAAATGAGATGTTTGAACCTGCAAACCAGAGTGCAAAAGAATCAGGAAGTAATTATTCTAAAAAAGCAGATGGAGCAAAACAATGGTTCCTTTGACATCTATATAATTCTCATTAGAGAGTATTTGGTCTGTACTATTTCCTTTCTCTCTAGACTCACCTTGCCTGAAGGAGGACTGGAATCAGGCGTTGTCTAGTATCTCATCTTTTCAAGGAAAATAAAATAAATCCTACAGAATGTAAGCGGACTGTAAAGTAATCTCCATGGTTCACTTTCTTTTGACCATTTACAGGAGATGCTCTGTTTTTAAAGTTTTTACTATATAGGTTAACCTTACTACTTTAATCTCTCATTTGTACAGACAGGTGACTCTAGTGACAGTAAAGGACACAGACCCTTTAAAATAAGCTACCAGCAATTTGCCCCTGGTTTCTGTTTTATAAAGTATTAGGAGATCAGAACTGCTGTTGCATAACAACAAAATTTGCTACAAAGGAGGGAGGACAAATACCTATTTCTTAAGTTTTCAGACTTGAATACCAGTCATTCTATATTGGGTTATGATTTTAGAAAAGTTAGAAAGCTTAGTGAGGTGATATATAACCATCACCCAAATATACAATTATTATTTTTTTCTTTATCCAGTTCCTTGATTTAATTCCTTTCAGTTAATTTAAAAATTAATTCAAATGATTGATTTTAACTTGGTCTTGTTTGTTTCCTTCCTATGTTTTCCTTGTCATTTCACCATGACATAATTAGTATCTTTTGATAGTCACAAACCATGTGACCACTTTTCATTATACAGCAGCCAGTAATTTTCCATTGAAATTGGAGATAATACAGCCAGACTCTTAGCACAGTGTCAGAGACAGTAATATTATAATTTATGACTTTAAAATGTTCATTAAATACTTTTGCCTATTCTAGCAAAACTGTACTAGAAAAGCTGTAGAGAAGACCACCACACCCTGAATGGGGTCCTGACTGAAACTTTACAGGGCTCGATGATGAAGATAAGATAAAGCAACAACTCAGGGCTGGGGACATTCACAAAGCACAAGCTTAACTCCTTCAGGGTGGAGATCACAGACCCAGGGCTATCAGCTGCCAGGCTTCGCACAGACACTGGTACCTAAGGGTGGGAAGAAAAAGGGTTTGTGTTGGAAAATCCTCTGGTCAGAGGCACAGTGACCACCCATCCTGCACTGTGCAGAGGAGCCCAGCTGAAGGGCCCCTTCACTTGGGGAAAAAGCGGCATCCATGTGAAGGACAGCAGAAGAGGTGTCATGGCCCATCAAAGGCCCCCCCAAAAGGGTCCCCAGCAGCAGAGCACTGCAGCACGATGCAACAAATCCAGAGTCTTGCAAGGGACAGTGTCAAACTGGCCCTCTGCACGGGAGGCACATGGGTGTTCCCACCTGGCCCAAAACCATATGAATCCATGGGATTCTACACTCTTCAGCATATGCTTCCACATAATCCCTGTCATACTCTCCCAGTTCCCCTGTGAAAAACGCCAGTCACTTGGTTTTTAAAATTTTAAAAGTTTAATAATAATAAAATGGTTAAAAATAATAATACAATTAGAGTAATAAAGTTTAGAGTTAGGACAATTACAAGACAATAAAAGGCAAAGAATTACGGACATCTGGAGGCTCTCAGATGCTAAGTCACTAAGTCACGAAAAGCATGACTTGTGAACAAAGGAATTACCCTTAAACCAATACACTTGTTGCATATTCATATATCCTTCATGGTTATGCATACATTCTATTTAAAACAAGAAACTCTGTCTGTTGTATGTCAACTGTTTCCTTTAATCCCCTGGCAGTCTTCCAGTCTGAGCAAGGCCTGAAGAAATTAGCTTCTTCTGATAAGAAGCCATAAATTCCTCTCCTTTGGAAGATTTAGGTGTTCCTCAAAGTGAGTATCTCATTCCTAAAAAAACTTCCCCCACATACATAGTCTCTATTTTAACATTATGTTGGAACCTAAAACTATATTTAACAGACTACTTAAGAGAATTAATACAGCATAACTTTCTAACATCACACATATAATATTCATTGTAATATTTGCAAAAAGCCAGTCATGAAATATGCATTCTTCACACCCCCAACCCTCATGCAGAAAAATTCTTTCTTTATTTCTTTGTTTTATCTTTCTTTCTCTTTGTCTCTTTTACTATTAAATAAAAGATATAAATTTTTGGCAACAACATTTGACCTTGTTTGGTTTTAGTCACATTTTCTGGATATATTTTGTACCTTCAAAGTTTTTTTATTCTATACTGAGAGACTTAGTTTTCTTTGCTCTTCTGGGTTTAAACTGGATCATAACACCCAGGTATTTCATGAGGATGAATAAGTAATAGAAAAATTTTAGATGTCTATATTATGGTGCTGCCATTTGGGCTATTATCTACATTACAGAAGTCAGTTGAGCTTTAAGGTACTCATTTGTATATAAGGAGACACTAGTCTTACCTGAGTCTGTGATTCTGCCAACAGACATCCAGAAGTGTCTGGGCTATAGCCAAATAAGAGTTACAAAGTTTGGGTACAAACATCATGTATATATATATATCACAGTAAGCAACACTAAGTCGTTATTATCTAACATGATTACACAAGACCAATATATTGCTGCTTCAGAAATCAACACAGGTTTGCTATAGGGTTTTTTCCTTGCCCGCCTAATTTCAGATTAGTTTTGTTTCTGTTTGTTGATATTCATAGAAGACAGTTACATGACTTAAATGGGTACTGTGGCCAGGGAAGGGCTATGTAGTACAGGTAGGGATTGGTCTACTCCTGAATTCTTTACAGACCCTTGTACTGGAACAGCCTACTGGTAGAGAGTTGCAGCCTAGTTCGAAGTGCAAAGGTTTAGGTTTGAAATTGAATTTATGTATGTAAAACTTTAAATTGTCTTCATGGCAACAATGATTTTCCTCACAGAATCTGGTATGATTCAGTAGCTGAGGGGCAATGGTGAGGCTCTAAACACTTCATTTGGTGTATTGATGTCAGTGCAGTCAGGCAAGTTCTTTTTTTTTCTTTTTCTTTTTCTTTTTCTTTTTCTTTTTCTTTTTCTTTTTCTTCTTTTTCTTTTTCTTTCTTCTTTTTCTTTTTTTTTTCTTATGTTCTCTCACCTGTGACTTCTTCCTGAGCTGGCAGATGTGGTCCCAATGTTCTTGGGCATTTTGTTCTACTTTAGGTGGTGTATGCTTTATTTCGAAACGTTTCGGGCTAGAAGCTCTCAACACGGGGACAAAAATTACTAGTTACAGCATTTCTTAGCACTACTTTCATCTGCAGGAAGGCCTGAGTCGTTGTCTGTGTCAGCTCGAGCCCGTGCCCGTTCGGAGCTGCCCGTTGCCGCGGCAGTTTCCTAACAGCTCCCCCGCCCGCCGCCGCACCGGGGCCGACGGGGCGGTGCTCTGCCGGCTCGCCCGGCCCCTCGAGCGGGGCCGAGAGGCGAGAGGAGGACGAGAGGGAGGGAGGCAGGGAGGGCAGGTCCGCGTGTGTTGTGGGAACGCTGCCGGGATACGCGCCTGTGTTGTGGGAACGCTGCCGGGTTACGCGCCCGTGCTGTGGGAGCCGCGAGCGGCCGAGGGGCAGCCTGCGGATGTCTGGCAGGCACCTCCTGCAGCCGTGCCTCTCGCTGCCCGGGCGGGAGTTCGGGACCTCGGGAAAAGCCTCGCGCTCGCGGCTGAGAGCTGCCCCCCGCCACTCGCGGCGGAGCCTCGTCCAGCCGCGGGATGGAGCTGGCGGTGAGGGAGTGGCTGCTCGCCGCAGAGAGCGCAGGAGGTGAGCGGGCGGCCGGCCGCTGCGACCGCGCGACCGTCTTTAAAAAGAAGTAAAATTAAAATCCGACTTCAAACAGGAAAACAGCTTGGTCCTAATCTGTTTTCTAAATTATCTTCCTCATGTGCTAACTTTAGTGACTTTAAATAGTAAGAGAGTTGTTAATGCTTCGTCTTAGAACTATGCCTAACTTCGAACAACATGTGTGTGACGTTATTTTCCTTAAACATTCTTAATTTATTTCTGCAGAGGAGAGACTGGATATCGTGTAGCTCATTTGAATGCAATCATGTCAGTACACCTGGAAACAAAATCTTCTTTATTGCTTTTTTAATTTCAGATGTTCAGGCTTTGAAGAATGCTTACGAGTTAATCAAATCAGCCAGTGAAGGACAATTTACACTTGATTCAGCAGATAACATCAGCACCGATTTATATGTTTTATGTGCTGAACAAGCGCTTCAGGTTTGTAATTTAGACCTTTTATCTGTATTAAATGTAAACATGTATATGATGTACTGTATTTACAGCTGTTACAGTTACTATTTAAAAAATCTCAGAAGTACCTGAGGACAGAATTACACCGTTCTGGTTTTGGAGAGCAATTGTTTAAATATGCATTTTCCATTAAAACTCTGTGGTTTGTGATTTTTGTAATTGTATCCAAATTAGCAAAGTGTACCATAATATATACAAAAATGTTTGCCATGCCTGTTTTTTCTTGTTATGAAAAATTAAGCATTAAGTAATTTGGTTATGACTGAAGAAAATACATTTGTGAACATCTGTACCAGGCAAAAGGACCCTAATAAAAATAATCATAACCCCGGTCCATTCCTATGATGAAAGGCTGTTGCTAATTGAAATGACGTCTATAAAATATGGTTGAGATTTTTAATTTTGAAGTATTTGTTAATATTCAATTTATGATCATAAGTGATTGGGTTTTAAGCAGACAGAGTTTGCAGTAAATTCCCCCAAACTTCAATCCAGTCAAAATCTGTGGTCTGAAAATTGAGATGTAGCACTGACAAATCCTGCCTTCTTAAAAAAACCAAAAACAAACCATTATTCTCTTAAGAATTTTGTCTTTATGTTAGCAATTGTGTTTAAAACAGAAACATTTTTTGATACTGTAAGCAATTCTATGACTAAATGAGAAGCTTTGTTAAATAAAGAAGCTTTTGTTATCAAATACATTTGGAATGACAAAACTATGCCTTTAATAAATAGTAATAGGCTTATACCACAACTGGTATGCATCTCTATGGAATATTGCTTACATACTGGTATGGAGTTAGATGTTACCCTTGATTAGACATGCATTTTAAAAAGCGAACAATTTTTAATTATTTGTTGCCATTTTTAAAACATTGAAATGCCCTTTTTTTGGGTTTTAGCTGGGATATCTGGAAATTAGCAGTGATTGTCTACAGATGTATTTTAAAGGAAGATTTCCTGTGAACCAGTTTCTTGGCAGAGCATATTTGTGCCAAGGCCAGTTGCATGCTCCACTCTCAACAGATAATTTGGTAAGAAATCATGATGGTTGCTCTATATTAAGCCTGATTTTACAGGTATTTATTCCTAGGTTTTTATGTGTTGCTTTAAGTAATTTAAAATATACAAGGACAATCAGGATGGTGCAAAAAATCCAAGGAAATATATTAACAAGTAATTTGTGAGAGAACAAAACTTACCATCTGAATCAGACTAATACTTCAAATATTTTAGAGAAGACAAAATAAAAAACACCTGTAAAATTTTTCAGGTGGTTGATTGTTTTAAGTCACCCTCTTAACTTTTTACTTAAATGTGGTAAGTTCAGATCAAATTAGCTGTAACTGTTAAAATAATCACTGATTTTATTTGGGAAGCATTTAATAGGATTGTGGGAAGTGGAGGACTGAGGAAGCCCTCAGAGAAGTTGTACAGTTCATTTCTGTGGCAGTGTACTTTCAGCACTCATTTATTTATATAATCAGTATACATCAGTAACATGTTCATGTAGTACTTGCATGTGGCTTTTTGCAATGAGAGATGGTAGCAATTCAGCAGGATACTTCTGCTTCTGTGTATTGCTTTGAAGTGTTACAATTCCCTCTATATGAAAAGTAGTTTTTATCCCGTGCTGCTTTTAAAATGGAGTGGAATCTGTTTTCTGTCTTCAGTATTTCACTTGTCCTTGTACTGTGATCAGTCAGCTTTGATCATCTGTAAATGGTATCTAGGCCCCCAAAATAGCTTTAACAGATTTTTTTAATCATAGAGTATTCTGACTTGGAGGGGACCCACAAGAATCATCAAAGTCCAACTCCTGGCTCTGCACAGGACTACCCCAAAAATCCAACCCTGTGCCTGAGAGAGTTATTCAAATGCTCCTTGAGCTTTGTCAGCCTTGGGGCCATGACCACTGCTTAGGGGAGCCTGGGCAGTGCCCAACCATCTTCTGGGAGAAGAACCTTTTCCTGATATCCAGCCTTTCCTGACACAGCTCCAGTGGTTCCCTTGGGTCCTGTCCATGGTCACAGAGAGCAGCAGTCGGTGCTGCCCCTCCACTGTCTCTGAGGAGGAAGCTGCAGAGTGCAATGAGATCTCCCCTCAGACTCCAGCAGGCTGAACAAATCAAGGGACCTCAGCCAGTCCTTATATGGCTTCCCCACTGGGCCTTCACCATCTTTGTAGCTCATCGTTTGTGTTACTTGTGTTCACAAATATAGCTGAGAAAAATTTTAGTAGTTTCTTTGAATAATGTGTTTGAATTAACTTTCAAGCTAGAATCTTTCCACTGTTACATTTTCTGTATTGTCTTTCTTCTATGACCACATGTGCAGAATACCTGGTCAATGGTCACTTTAAAACTCAATGCATGTTTGAAACGTCCTATGTCCTGTTATGTTTCTAAATTAACACTTTATTCTGTTATGTTTTGTGAATCTCGATCAATATTTGCTGTTTTCATCTTGGCTTTTGCTAACTTCTTTGAAGAAAAAAATGGTCTCAGATTGTACATTCTTGGCTTGGTTCCTTGTGTCATTTGTTGTAATGGTCATTTAAGATACACTTCACATCAGTTGTAAAGTTTTTTCACTGCTGTGTTAATAATTTATGAAAGTATAAGAAATATCTCATGCTCTGTGACTAAGTAATCATCATTCACTGGGAAAAGATAAAATTGTCCTTATTTTGATTTCCATCCTAAGGAATCCTTCTTAATTAAGATGCTTGTGTTCTTAAGGGCCAAGTAGAACTTCTCAACTTTAGTACATATTTAATCTCTGTTTTTCTCTTTATCTAGGCAGTTCCCATTTATTGCTCAGTACCCTTCTTATGCCACCCCAGAGCCCAGTAAGTCAGTCCCAGTTATCTTGGAGGGTTTAGTTTCTCTTTTCTAGCATACTGTAGAGACTCCCTCTGGTGTAATCCCGTTCCTGCTCATCCAGCTCCACGTTGGATTTCCTATTTGTGCTGCGTCCTTCTACACTTTCAAAAATCCTTTTATAATGCTATTTCACCCATCTTCTTTCCACTCTGCCTTCAGGGATTTGTACATACTAATGAGATCTTCCCTGAGCTGCCTTCTTCAGGCTCAACAGTCTCAGCTCTCTGTCTTTCACCATAGAAGGTATACTTCTGTTCTTTCTTGACCTTATCAGCCCCGTCTTGGACTGTCCACAGCAACCATGTCTCTCTCCTGCTGAGGAGCCCAGCACTGGGAACAGTGCTCCTGATGTGGCCTCACCAATGCTGAATAGAAGGTCGCATCCTTTCTTTGTGGCCCTCCTGCTGGCTGCACTCCTCCTAAGGCATCCCTGGGCACGGTCAGCCCATTTGGCAGCAAGGGAGCACTGCTGGCTGGTGTTCGACTTGTGTCCACCGGGATGCCTAGCTCCTCCTCTGAAGAGCTGGTTGCCAGCTCCTTTAATGATAAAAAGGGCATGCCTGTCACAATTTTCTGTTGACAAATTCATGTTGGAACCCTTTTAAAGAAAATAATTCCTCAAGATTTTTAATGGGATAAATGAATATGACATTTTTCCCTGCTGGATTTGCTCTCGGATATTTCTGAACTTTCTTTGCTGAAAGCTTAAAAAGTATGCAGCTTTGTAGTTTTGGAACATTCCAGTCCTGATAATTAATATTTGGCAGAAATAAAGTAAGCTGAAAATAGAGTCTTAAAATTTAAAATCAGGAAAGCATATAAATAGACTATCAATCAGTTTTTAGTTATTCTGTTTCTATAGCAACAACTTATTCTGGTGGTATATTTTAGTTGAGATTGGTCTGAAAAGAAAATTTATTAAATATATTCATATTGAAATAGGAAAATAATCTACTGATTTATAAAATCTATATTCAAATTGCACTAGCTTTTCTTTGTTCTGTTCTAGGAAGAGTTTGAAAAGTTTGTGCTGTTTTTTATGAAGGCAATAGATTTTGCAACCCATGAAAGAAGGTAGGCCCTACTGATTAACTCTAAATCCTAGGAAATGCTACTTATCTCTTTTCAACTGTTTGTCTTGATTTTCATTAGATAGCATGGAGTTGTGTTGTTCGGGTTTTTCCTTTAGATTTTTCCTTCCATTTTGTAAATTCTGTTACAAAATGCTATGTGTGCTGTAACAACATAAGGATACCGCAGTCTTACATTGACAGGATGAAAAGTCCTGTTTAAAGCTGTTAGTTATCTCATAATTTCTTACCCTTTTATAGTTATGATCTATAGAATGAAAACAATATGTTAGCTTATTTTTAAGTGGTTAATTATTGAGTAGAGTATAGTTACAAGAGTTACCTTACTCTTCTTGTTCTGTACTTGTCTTCTCAGTTCTTAAGATTGCCTCCAATGAAAAGTAAAAGTTGCACTTTTTAACTCCTTAGAAGTGTCTTACAGTACTCAAGCTGTAATTTTATGTTTATTCAAGTTCATGAAATACTAAATTTTTTTTCATTCTTGTTTTTTCAGGTATTTTTTTTTGGTATATAACACCTCAGTTCTTTATTGGCAACTTGTGAGGCCGTTTCTTAAGCCTGGATTCCGCTATTGCCTTATTCCCAGCCTTTCACGGATTGTTACAGCATTAAACCAAATTGAAGAGAAAGACAATGAATGGCGAGCAGAACTCATGATGTAAGTTGAATTGTATTTTTTCATATGAGCATTCTGTAATCCTTTTGGGACTGCTACCTGAGGTAGCCTTTAATAAGGTATATTTCACTGGTAATGTTGTAGATGTATTTATTGTGAAAAGCTTAATGAATAACTTTTTAAAGAGACATAAATATACTGAACATAAAAAGGTGCTTCATTTCTATATTTACGTTAAGATTGAAGTTTTAGTGATGGAGACAGCAGTGCCCTAGATTGGATCTGAAGTTTCACAGTCATTTTTGATGTAGTGTTTGAGTCATTGATAGTAATTGGAAATAAATGGTGTATAAATATCAATGTATTGCCATTCTCACATTTCCTGAGCAAAGCTGGAGCATAAACCTTGAAATAACTGTACTGAAAAAACAGTTTTATGTGCAAAAGCAGTAGTGTCTATGTAATTTTTCAAGGTCCCACAACCTTTTGGCAGAGATGTCTTGATCTACTATTTAACAGACTGATTGCAGTTCCTTTTGCACTCCTACCATAGTTTTTTCCCTTTCTCTTTGTGAACTTTTCTGGTTTTGTGGTCTGTGACTGTGGTTTATTGCTATGTAGCATTTTCTTTATAAACTGAAACTGGAGGGAAGTAACAAAACATTCCGAGGGTTGTGCTAAGGACTATCTGGAATACCATGCATGCAGTTTTCTGGTATCCAACTCTTGCTGGGGTATTGATCAAAACAAATAAATGCACACGGTGTGTTCGTGTTATAAAACTAATGGTTGTATTGGTTGTAATGTTTTTTTGGGTTTTTTTTCAAGTTGTATTTATTCCTAAAATTTTTTAAATTATTATTATTGTTGTTGTTAATTTATGTTGTGGAGTCACAGGCTCTTTTTCAGTCAAATCAGATAAAGTATAGAAAATCCAGTAGATATATTGCTGTTTCCAGTGTGAATAGTTTTCTTTTGCAAAATGGCTTTGAAATATTAGCCTTTCCAGTAGTTAAGGGAGAACTGTAGAATATGTCTCACAGAAATGTTTTTGCAAAGTGTATGCACTTTAAAATAATTAATATTTTTAATTCCAGTTTTCTTGTTGAGAAAAGTTTTCACAAAAAAACTCCAAATTATGCAATATTCTTATTGTGATCTGCATCAAATATGTGTATATATCTGGAAGAAGCAAAAACGTAGAAATTAGAGGGTCTCTTCCGTGTTGAGTCAATGCTTTATAGCCCTAACTGCTTGTACTGCATTTAGAAGTGGTACCTTGAATACAAAGAGTGTTAAAAAATATATCTAAGGATTATTTTGGAAAGTGTTAATAAATATTTAATACAAACATTTATTTGATCTGCAGAAATTTACTTGAGTGCTTCCTTGATGCTTCAAAGCTGGAAGAAGCAAAAGAGTTTTCATCTACTGCAGCACTCTTTATTAAGGAAAATGTTCCAGATAAATACTCTCAAATATTTTCTTTAATGGTAATTATGAAAAATATTTTAAATTCCCATTAAGACAGGAGCTCTCTCTACGTTTCATAACATCATAGTTATAATTGTTATATAAGATGTTTTCTTCATTTAAATTTTGTGATCTACCAAACTATTCTGTAGCTATGCTGAGATTTTCACTAATTGTATATTTTTGATATTATAAGCTAAAGAGCTCCCTACTGCTCCTTGTTCTTTTGACACATCATAATATAATGGGAATAGCTGTGGCTAACCCTAAAAATTCTGTTTGGGATTAATTACTATTGAAAAAGAAGGTGCAGTAAGAGCACCTGACTTATGCCACTAAGGGCATGTTTAATATCTGTTCAGTATTTCTCATGCTGATAAATACTTCAGTGATTCAGCTTGAACCCTATAAATAATTCTGGAAATTGGAGGATATGACAATAGTTCACATTTATTGCATGCCCTTAATTTAGGAAATATGAGGGTGAAGACAAACGTGGCAAAAGCAGAAAGAGGCAAATAAAATTTGAAAATTGTGTGCAGGCATATTTTCTTTCATTCTACTACACGGTCTGTTGTCTTTTTCTGTCTATGCCCCAAACACTGCATTCCAAAAGTGTATGTTTATATTACAAATTTCTCTAACATTTGAATCATGAGAACCAATATGCAGCACTCCAGAGATGTGATAACAATGAAGCAATTACCCTGGGGCAAGCTTGAAATTGCTTTTGTATTTTTGATAAGAATTATTGAGCAGACCTGTTTGACATTGTCCTTAAAGAGAAGAATGAAGTAGGTCTAAAACTGTGCTTGGGCTACAGAAGTATGTTCCAAGCTATTGAGTGCTTTAGTAGCAGCATACTGGAGTCCTGCAAAACTTAGTGTTCCGGTACAGCTTAAGTAATCAGTTTTGATAGTTGTGGGCAGTCAGTGTGAGTTAAAAGAAATTATCTGCATACTATTAATGTGTAAGTCTACAGCTAAATTGAAGTAGCTGCAGTTTATTGAAATGTCTTAATAATATTTTTTCCCTGCCTATAATCTATAGGTATAGATAAAATTTAATTTGGCTTGTTTGTCTTAGCCAGATGAGATGATTTCAGAATGAGTTCTATCACAAGGTATTAAAAATGCATTAATTATGATTCTAACTCAGAAGGTAGTTCCACATTTATAGTTCTGATCTTGGAAGGTCAATATAACTCTACTGGGTGATCTTTGTATTAACTATGCAGAACAGCATAGATTATCTTAGTAGCCACATTGCCCCTAAAGTCCATGAAAACAGTCAAATACCTGCTTTATTCTAGCCCTGTTGAGTGTTGGTCCTTTGCTTATTTAATCAAATAATAATTAAATTTTTATTTTATAGGTGTATCACAAACTAATGGATATTTCTCAGGTAGAGAAGGAAATACAAAATTCCATTCATCTTTTGGTTACTTATAAAATGCAGGTGTTAAAGCTGTAAGTATGAAAATGTATCCTTACACTTGTACTTTGATGCTGCATATTACAGAGGTAGGATCAGGTTCAGGGATCCCATATGCTTGTAGAAAAAAATCAACTGCAGAGTTTAATTCCTCAAGAATAAAATCATTATGACAGTTTGGGTAGTAACAGTCAGGTCTGTTTAAACAGCCTCATCAAAAAAGCGAGCTAGCTCTTTGGGAATGTAGGGATTAGTGTGTTGTACAGGTATTGCAAGGAGAAAGAATTTAGGAGTCTGAAAGATATTTTAATATCAAATGGACTCCAGTTCCATCCCCAAGCTTTGTACCAGAAAGGAAAGGTGAAATGGGGAAATCACCTAAAATACAATGTACATACAATGGAGCATAATGCTTTTTAAACTCTTTCGATTTTAAAGGTATAAGAAAAATTTGAAAATTAGACTTCATAACAAAATTTCATGTAATTTTTTTTCCAGTGTCTCAAGATTTCCTCATTTTAAAAATATTGATTCTTTTCTTAGTAAGAGTGGATTAATTTATACTGACATTATGGGAAAGGAGTCTTGCACACTTTTTTTTTGTTGTTGTTCTGAAATAAAATTTACTGTCTGAAATATTAACTCACATTCTGAAGTTAGGTTTTATTGACTTTTTTTTCTTGATATTTCAGTATCCAGGTAGCCCACTGATACCTTGGCATAAAAGCCATCCATTCTGAAGTTAGGAGAGTTATTTCAAATTTTTAATGCAATTACATTTCTCATGAAAAATTATGACCCAATTCCTCATATGTTGCAGGCAGTGGGACACAAATGTATTTCCAAGTGATGCCACTGCAAATCTGAATTCTATATATGTGCTTTTGAAACAATATGATGTACCTCCAGCATCGCTTCTCAATGTGAAGTGAGTTTTATTTATCGTACCCCCCTGGAGATTGATGATAAAGCTGTTCCTGTGTCCATTGAAGTCTGTCAAAATTCCTGATGAACTTGCAGAGATTGAACTCTTAGCTTTTTGTGTTGTGTTAACACATAGGTCATCTTAAAAAAGGACAAAATCCTATTTGGCTTTATGACAGAACCCAAGATTAAAGATTTTTTTTCCATACAGCTGTTTGTATAGCAAAATTAAATATTTACATAATAATTTCTTATTGATAAAATGAGATTTTTAAAAGGTCTTAAAATGGATGCATACTTTTCAGACTGTAGTTATTTTTTAACTTTTCCTGAGGCCCTTCCCAACTTTTCAGCATAAGTTTGACCACTATTCCAGTAGTTACTGACCACTGTTGCAGTAGTTACATCCCAGCTGTTACATATGGAAGTAATACTATATTTTTACTTGTTAAAATAAACACTCTTTGACAATATTCAAGTATCTCATCACTTCTCCTGTTCCAGACAGTAGACTATGCTCATCTGGTTATTTACAGACATCCAAACAGTTAGAACATAGTCTCCATCTCTGTGGCTGTGTTCTTAGTTCCTAGGTAGCAAACTGATGGATTTAACTGCTTTGTGTGCCAGTTCATTGAATTGTATTTCCAAAATTTTCTGGAATTTTTCTGCAATCTGAAGTTTCTTACTCCACCATGTCTGTGCTTCATGCATTTCATTCTGTATTTCTTGTCTTCTTCAGGGATTGTTTGTGCAGGCTGCATAGGAGTATGCTAATTATTTTCCATAAACAGATTAACTTTTGTATTTTTCATGTAGCCAACTTTGAACTCTTTCTTTTTTCCTTGTTAACTGTGAGCATGACTAGCATAATTATAATAATGATAGTTATAATAATAATTCCTCTAATATTACTATAACTCTAAGGTTTTCAGATATATTGCACAGTTACTTTCAAAGAGTGTTTTTTTAATTTCATGGAAGAGCAATATAAAATTCTCTAAATGATTTTTTTTTTTGCATTTTTGAAGGATTCCTTTGATTCTGGAATTAGCTCATTTTTCTCTGAAAGTAAACTGCACTGAGCTTGCAGCTCATTGTATACTTGATTTGAAGAATGCTCCAATTACTGTAAGTTTTAATTATGTGGGTATGGATTTTTTTTACACACACCCCATACTCCCACACCCCTTTTGTGTTTACATTTTTGAAATAGTACTAATGCTTCTATGGTAGTCTGTCTGTGTATTGTTTATATATTCATTGATATAAATAATTATTGTGATACTTGATCTATTCCTAAACTAGAGAAGTAGATGCAAGGTCAGAAAGTATGGTGGGTAGATTAGGGTGATTAGCAGTGCAGTTTATTTTGGTAAATAAATGTTAACTGTAAATTTTTTGCTATGTTTTTAAAATGTTACCTGTGCAAGAGTTTGATTAGAAGTTAAATTCCAATTTCTATTATAACGATCCCACTTAGAGTTATGCATAAAATTTAACTTATCCTCACAGATTTTTTTTTTAATTCCAGATGTCTGATTCAGGCCCATTATTCTGGACATTTCCTGAAAGTCTAAAATCATATAATCATAAAATCCATAGTGTTCCACTGAAGATGTATTTAAATACCCTAGATCAATGATTCACTAGGATTTAATCTAAGTATTTACATAGACAGTAGTGGGAAATATCTATTGTGTGGCAGCAATAGAGAAACTTGGTTTCTATTTCAACAATCTCCATTGGAGTTAATGTGTTTTTAAGTGATGATCTTCTGATTGCCCCGTATCACTTGACAGTGATTTCCTGTTATAGTAGAGTAAGGGAAATCTATATAAAAAATTTCAGTTCCTCAGCTTTTGCCAAGTACTTGCAAATTTCTCAACCATAACATGAATTCAATCTCAGTGTGTATTTGTCATCACGTTTTTCACAATCTCTTCTCTTTTCCAGACATGGGGATGTTCAATTACTAAAGGTCATGCTGAGTGATTTGATAATAGATCATAATGAATTAGTAATGGCAAGGCTGTCTGAATTTCCTTACTACACCAATTTAACCGAAATACAGCATAACTTAGGTGTTTCTATGATCCTTACATATAATTTATATGATTTAATAGTCAGCTCTTTCCTAAGCTGTTAACAGTCTAACCTCATTTTTCACTTAAAAATTCCACTGCCCATCAAGCTAAGTCCTTTCTGTTTTGAGTAGCACCTGTTTATTCCAAGCCTGTACCTTTTTAATAACGTTAATGAGTAAATGGAAGAGGGCAGATTTAAACCAGATATTGTGAAAATATTATTGCTTGTGATAGTGGTGATGCCCTGGCACAGGTTGCCCAGAAATCCCTGGAAGTGTCCAAGGTCAGGTTGGATGGGGTTTGGGGCATATTGGGATAGTGAAAGGTGTCCCTGCCCATGGCAGGGTGTTAGAACTGGATAGGGTTTAAGGTCCCTTCCAACCCAAACATTTCTGTGATTCTATGGTTCTATTAGAACTGAAATCAAATTACAGTATAGGAGGAATCAGGTGTACACTGCTTTTCTTACTGCAAATCCTGGCAATGAACAGCTTAAAAGTTATTTTGCAGCCTCCAGTGAGGAATAAGAGATTGCAGTTCAAACAACAAATTCTATCCCCTTTGTATCATTGCACTTAACTGGCTAGTATAGTGGGATTTTCAGTAGGAAGATACAGTACTGTGTTACTCTAGTTGATGGGTTTAACTTTTGTGGTATTTTTTTTTTATTTATTGAAATTAACATTTTGTGTATTAATACTTTGTAGGAGCAAGGAAAACTTATTGAGATAGAATGTCTGGAATGTGAATATGAAATGAAGAAAAATGGCACAGAAACTGTGACTTATACAAAAGGAGTTGTTGAGGTACGTTCTTTAACTTTGAGAAAAAAGTCAAAGTTTTAATTTGTTAAATGTGGGATATTGCATTTGATGTGTGTCTTAATTACATAAGGATAAGGAATTCTTTTAACCTTCATATTCTTTTAAATTGGGCTTCCAAGAAGGAAACTGAGAAAAATAAACCACAGTTGTGTGTTGCTCCCTTAAGTCTTCTGTCTGACTATAAAGGTTCATAATATATTGCTTTCCAAGAGCAAAGTGGTAATATTGAGGCTTGTTTTTGTATTTTGCCTTTATGGGACCTCTTTCATGGAATATCTCGGGTTGGAAAGGACCATTAGGGATCATTGAGTTTATCTCAACTGTGATTGCATGTTATGGTCAATCTCATAGAAATTCTTATGTCAGAGAAATGTGGATTGTTCCTGATAAATTGTCACACTAGGAAGGATTTTCCTGAATTTCTGTGGTTGGTTGGCTCAGTTACAATTCAGACCATTAAAGTTAGAAGCCTAAATATCAATATTATAAACGTTATTGGAGAGATACCTACAATGAACAGTTTAGACCAGTTGTTAGAGTCACCTTATGTTCCTGCAGTGGCAAGTAGGAATATGTTTAATGGAAATTGGTAGTGCTATTATCTAGGGCTGTTATAATTTTGGAGTTCAGAAATTCCACTCATCTTTTGAAAAAAGCCCTCTTGTTAATTAATTCTTCATAATATGAAGCACTGCTAATACTAAAATGTAAAACAAGATATTTATGTATTTCTAAACTTTAAGTCTACATTGTATGCCATTGGAGAGGGATTTTGTTTGATTTTTTTCCTGATTTCTTTTTTACTTGCATAACTTCTAAAAATAACATGACAAATGACAAATCTGTTACTGTAGATAACATTGGCTTCTAGATTTAATAAGAACCAAGTTTAATTGACAGTATGGAAAATTCCATTCATAATATTTCTCTTTTTTCCTCTTTTGTACTGCATCTGTAGCTGAATGTGAAAAAAACCCACAATGGCTAAACCTTCTGAATTCACAAGTAATCAAAATTATCAATTTTTGTTTATCGTAAGAATGTGGAATTGCTGACAGACTTCTGCCAGAGATATGTGGTAGTAGCCTGGAGCACCTAAGAGAAATACACTTTAGTTACTGATGGCTGTTAAAAAAAATTATTTAAGGAATTATTAAGAAAAAAGTTTCCAAAGTCTGCTGACTAAGGGAATGCTTTCTATTGAAAACAGTCCTAAGATTAAAATTTGGAGGAACATGTAAGAAATTCCATTTATTAAAACAGTAGTGCTAATTAATTCTTCTTGTATGTAGGCTCAGCTGAAATTGATCAAAAATCTTGAAGTAACATTAAAACATGCAGTTCAACTGGGAGATCATGGTGTGATTCATGTTGTTTGTGCAACCCAGTGGAATCTGTGTTTACCACTACTACAGCACAATTTGCATCAACATGTGCGAAAGCCATTGATCTCAGTTGCTGATGTCCTTGAAGAGATTGACAGGTAATTTTCAATGCTGTGTATTTTTTGAAAGGTCTCAAAGCAGCAAACTCATTTAAAAGCTCAATTTCTGTGATATTAATTGTCTTTGAGAATTTTCCACTAGCTTGTAATAAATGCATGTCTGTATGTTGCATACATTTCACTGTTAATCATTTAAATATAGGTTCATTTCAGGCACAATTTTACACTGTTGAATGAACTATAACAAATATTGAAATATTTTAGGAATTTAAAAATACTCTAACTAATCAAAATCATGTGAGAAAATTCCAAAGCTGCAGTATGTGTTGGACTGTGCTCTAGATACTTGTGTTAACATCAGTTTTGTTGGTTGCAAAAATAAAATTTTAAAAATTGCTTCTGAAAAAACATGAAGTAATTTGTGTCTATTAATTCACCTGTCTTAATTTTTGGTTTGATTGCAGCATTAATTGTGGCTACTTTGGTCCACAGGAAATGGGTGGTACTTGCTCAGTCAGGCTGGATCTGATGTGGACGTACATTACTTCTATGGCATGACATTTGATAGGCTTGAAAATCTTTCTTCTCTCTCTTTTTCATAACATTGCTTTAATTTATCTGATGTTTTTGTTGTTTTTCTTTCTGAAAATAATCAGTGGTAGTATGTAGAGCTCGGAGCTGTCATGAGCATCTTCTGAAGTGGGTGATGGATAGGGAGCTGAGTGTACCTGGGACTGAAGAACATGCAGTTTTTGGTGAAGATATGCTGGCTTCATAGAGTGAAGTCAACAACACCTGGGTAGAGACCGCTCTTAGATAAAACCTCTTCACCTGATTTGTATACCTAAGTAGTACTGAAAAAGAGTTCTACAGATATGTAAAGGCCAGTTAGTCCATAAGAAGTGTTGCGTTCTCCTGCAGGGTCAGTGAAAGTAATACACAGTTAAATTTTCTTATTAATTTCAGTGAAAAAGGCATGATAGTGAAAATTAAAGCAACAAGTCAGTTAAAAATAGAATATCAATTTTAATACTAGAGTCACTTTTAATTATTGAGTTTCACCTTCAGGTGAGTTTTAGGTCTAAGAATTTTAGTGGGCCTTATTTTAACAGTTTATACTTAAATTTGTAATCCTTAGCATGTTGATTTTGTTGCGTTGCCAAGTTCATATGGAAATAGCTCGTATTGAAGAAGATGGGGATAGACTAGAGGCTGCTCTGGAACATTTGCAAAAAGCTATGCACCTGAACAACAGTGGGCAGTATCAAGAACATCTAAGACTGAGTTTTAACCGCCTTCGTTTGACTGCTATGCTGTATGAGTCACCTGAGCATTTAGAGGATCAGGCAGTAATGCTGATTGAACAGGTAAGCATGGGGAGCAAGGTCTGTAGCTTATTAAATTCCAGCAGAGGAGAGACAGCTGTTTAGTAGAACTGCATATTAGTAGAGCCAACATCAGTTTGTTTTTTCAGCAAACTGTCTTTGCTTTGTTGCCTTGAAGTGGTTGTGCTGCTTCACAGTCTGAAGATCATAATAGAGGACTTTTTTCCCAATTCTTTCAAAGCTTATTTCTTGGGGGAAGGCAGGGAGTTGTCAATTAGCAGAAATATCAGCAAAACAAGGATAGCAGTTGTCAATAATTAGGATTTCATTGCATTAAACAGTTTTATTTAATGAGAAGCACAGTGTCCAAATTGCTAAATATACTAGTTGTATATGAGATAAATCAATAGCATGTGGCACTTACAAATGCCACTAAATAATATACTCTAAAGTCACAATATGGGCACTGTCAAGAGTTACTGCATCTTATTCTGTTGTGCTGCCTTAGCACCTGAACAAAAATCATACTGGCAACTGATGGTTTTCCTGGTTTAAATTATTTTCCATGCAAGCTTACTCAGTTTAAATGTTGCTTTAAAAAACCCACACCTCCTCCAATTTTAGTTAGTTCTTAGTAGCCTAGGACTTTTTAATATTTTATAGCAATTCCTAGTTACTTCACACTGGATATGTTACTGTTGGTTTTAAATAAATTCTGTTATTTGTTTGAGAAGATATAACATAATGTAAGGTTATATACTGAGGAATATACTGTAAAGAGAAGCAGGAACAGCACTTCATATTAAATTATCTGTGGTGTGATCATGGCATATCAACAGAAGTTCCACAGTCATTTTCAATGACAATAATGCTGTACAATGACGTGTAAGATAGCTAAAGATACACAATTGCTATGGGCATTTTTTTGACCAGTAGCAAGTTATATGATGTGTGTTCTCTCATGTTTAGTAAATAAGGTCTAGTTGGAATATAAAATGAACCTTATAACAATGAGTTCTTTCCTTTATGTAGGCTAAAAGGGGAAACCAAAAGGATAATATGAGGAAAAAGAGATCCCTTCTGGTAAATGCAGGACTTGCATTAGCTCCTGATACATTTCAGATAGTCCTTGACAGTGAAAATGAAGCTAAAGGTAAAGTATGTGCGTGTGACTTAGAGTTACTAACTTAGCTTGGCACACTCTTAAGGGCTGGACATAGCATGCAGCGGCAACATATAGGGAATATTGCAACACAGATGAAGTGATAGTTCTGCTGAATTTTGTGGCAGACTTTGTATAAATTTCACAAGGGATAAAAAAGCTGTATGGTGATCCTGGAAAAGGTGCTGATTTCCCCTCCAAATTCCTCTGAATCCTACTGTTGTGCTGTAGTGTGCTGTAAATAGTTCTATTTTCACTATGTACAATTCCTGAATATTTTTAACCAAGGTAATTTTTAATTGATGTTTTCAGAAATTTCACCCAATAATACCCAGTGTTAATTACACTGGATATTCTTCCTATATTGTAGTTGTTTTTCTCTTCTGACATCTTGCCTTTGAGAGCTCTAGTTTTGCACAGAGATTTAGGTGTGAATTCATTGTTTACTTTTTAAAACATGGAACATAAATGGACACATTCCTTATGCCCCAAACAGAAAAACAAAATCAATTTGTGATTATACACCCTCTGGTTGAGGAAGAGTGGACAGGGAATAGACTTCCCAGATTGCTTAACTGTTTTGTACTATCTTGGCAATAAAGCAAGTGTGTGTGACTAATTTTACTAACTTTGAGTAAAACCAGTGTACTCCTGCAGTAGAGATTATGCTGGAGGAAGAGAATGCTACAGAAAGAATCCTGTTTCTTCCAGAGCAGGCTGTGTATGCTGTAGAACACCATGCACGTCTCTCATGCTGTCTGTTCAGCCAGGCCACGAAGACCACCTTGCATATCCCCATTTCAAATTTGATCAACTAATTACTTACAAGCCAGAGTCATATTTACAGATCAACTATTCTACTCTGTGCAGTCCTTTTAAGAATATGAAAACTATGTTGCTGAGAAACATTTTTATACATTATTTAAAGTGATAAAATTTATTGTATTTGTGAAACGAAGAGAATTAAAATAATGGACATCTCCTTGCTGTTAAATTTTAACTTGACAACTGTACAATTACTTTTGAAGTTCCTCTGAGAATAAATCTGAGCACACATAGGCCTTCCAGGCTGAGTCTTTAAAATTAGTGAGATTATTACAACATTGAAACTATTACAAGAATTCTTTTGACATAATATTTAATAAAATTTTGTTCTGAAAAATTTCAGTTGTTTCTTAGGCTATCATTCAAGCAGTGAGTTTTTGCTTTTTCTATGACTTGTCACAAGCTTACACATGCATATTGAAGGAGTAAGAAAATACATACGCAATTTATTATATTAAATGTAATAGGACAGAACATAAGATTTATAAGATTATTTTTTCTTTTCAGTTGCATATAAAACTTTCTGTTTTCAGAATTAGTGTGTGCTTTACATATTACATGGTTCACTTGCTCTTGAATGAACTTAACTAGAACACTACATGTCCTGTCAGAAAAGAGGTGTATTTGAGATATTTGGATACTAAAAAAGCATAGATCAGTTTTGGATGGGGCAACTGTATTTCAAGATATAGGAAAAAACCAAAATAGATGCTGGTGAAGTACATGATTTTATGTTGGTTGATTAGTTTTGGTAAAGCTTGAAGAAATGAGAAAAGGGCTGGATTTTGAGTGTTCAGCAAGGAATTAGGAATCTAATTCCTTGCCGTTCTTGTGGATTTTAAAATTTCTAATATATAAAAACTACCATTAATTTTTGTTTCTTTACCAAGTTTTCTCAGGTAAAAGTAATAGTCAAATAAGCTACCTCTGTGCAAAAGCCCAGCATCATATTAGAAGTGTGGAGAAAGTTGATGAACATTTGAAACACTTAAGAAATGGAAATGGCAGAGAAAGGTAATTGCTACAGACCAGAAGTGTCTCTTTCATCTTTTGTAAAAGTCTTTAAGAGGAAAAGCTCTGTCTCAGAGGTTCTTAGTGGATAGTACCTTGTAAGAGGTTAATGTTTCTGAACCTGGAAACATAGTAAAAAGTGTGTATAATTTCTTGTCCGGAAAGCTCTGTTACATTTCCATGCTATGTAGAATTCTATTCTTTCCCTCTTTCTAGTCTGCTCTCTCACATGTACACTTAAACTCACCTGTTCTATTGATATGAGCCCAACATACAGAGGGATGAGTGGATTAAGTCTTGTACTTGATGAAGAATTGATACTTGCAAGTGTCTTTTTAAGTCCTTGTACCTAAAAAGCACATCATGTGCTACAACTTTTTTGATACAAAAACTAAGTAGTTCATTCTGAGAGTCAGAAAGATTTATCTGTAGAAAAATGACAAGTTTAATTTTGACAGTTTATATCTCATTTTGTCATTCTTTATTTAAAAGGATGTGTCTACCTTTTTGCTCCATGAAAAATTCCTGTGCTGAAATAAAAAGGCAGTTGTTTTCTAAAAGATTTTAAATCCAAACTTGTTTTCAAGATTTATTTTTAAATTCTCAACATTTGTTTTGAAATATTTAGCTTACTTTATGAGATAGAAAATTAGTTTCATGTTTTGAAACTTTAGTAGAATTACCATCCAAGAGAAGAATTCTGTCTCTTGATACGCTAAAGAGATTATTTTTAACAGATAAAATAATAGTGTTACCTTTGCTACTGACAAGAAGTCTTCAATTTATTAATTTTGATTAGATGCAACATTTTTCCTGATGCCCATCATTATTGACGTGATTATTTTTGTCAGTCTTGAACTGTGGAATCTAATCCTGCTTATTGACTAATTTTATTTATGCTTTTTCTTTCATAGAATTATACTTTGGGCAGATTTGGCAAAAGTTGCATGTAAACAGGAAGTGTGGGATGTCTGTCGTGCAGCATGTAGATTTTGCCTCTTGTATGATGATATTTTGTTTAGGGAGGCAACAAAGCATAAAGAAAGTAAGTGACAAAAATTTTCAATGTTGTAAGGAACTTTTGAATCACTTATTTAAGTTACTAAAAGGAGCCAGACAATATTGTTTTCTTTCCTCCCATTCCCAAAGTTTCCTGAGTTTCTTTTCTGGCACTGCATATTGGCATACATGGAATATTCTTACTACTTTCAAATCTAGAAATCAGTAATTACGGTTTTTTGTAGGAGCCATACTCTGGTGTCAGAAGTGTTTCACCAGTGCTGTAGAGAAGCATTTTGATGAAATACATCTACCTGTCTTTAGAACACCGGCAAATTCCCTCATGGTCATCTAGGTCCATATCATTATGCCTGATGGAGCTGTAGTAAAATGGGTTGTAAGTCGCTTTGTTTGAGGCTCACATGTGGACATTTTTTACCCTTTACCTTTTTACCCTTTTTACCCTATTAGTGAGTGGTTCCTCTGAGGTATCCAACATTGTACATTGTTCCTTGAGGATCTGCAGGAAACCTAGCACACGTTAAGAATTTTTAGTCTGGGGAAAAGCACTTTCAAATCACTCTCTACTTGCTGGCTTCTAAAGTAGGCTTTGTAGGAATTTGTAAAACTCACATTTAAGAAGAGAAGAAATGGTTTTCCTTTTCACTAGCCAAAGTTAATCAAACCTATTCCATATTTTTTCCAAAGTCCACCTAAAATAGCACATCAATTTGCTGATTTTCTATCACAAGTTTTGCATCTTCAGACTAGACATGTTTAGTTTTTTGTCTTATTTCCAAACAAAATAAGGGAAAAATAAGCACACTTACCAGAAACTGAAGGCAACCATACACCAAAAGCATAATGAATAGTAACTGGTGTATTCTTACAAACTTTGTGTTTATATTAAAACAAATTTAGTCCTTTCTCTTCATTATTAAGCTAAAGAAAAAGAATACTATTTTTTCTCTTTGACAATGTGTGCATTACCAGAAAGTCATCCCAGTCCATGATCCAAATGCACAAATGCTGCAGCCTCTGCATAATCCAGTTCTATGCTCCACTTCCATTTATGCAATAAAATTCAACTAGTGGCCATGGAGTCTGTTCACACTGAAATGTCAGTGTGCATACTATGACTGGAGCAAGTTATTTGCTGAAAATATTGAAGATTATAAGAAGATTATTGAAGATTATAAATAATTGAAATACAGCAAAATCACAGGTAATAAATGCCTCAGCACTGCTTGAGAATGGGTTTTGAGTTCATTAATGAAAAAATTACTTGAAATAAAACTCTTTTCTTGCTAACTAATCCTTGTGAATTTAAGAATATGTAGGGATTTGTAAATTTAAAAACAAAGATGATTATTAGCATGGAAATAATAATGAGTTTATTTATTTTTAGCACAGAAGAACAAAGCTAATGCAACTATGATGATTGATGATCAGTGTGACAGGTCATCAGGAGAATCATTGCTGCCTGCTCAATCCTTTTCTTTTGAAGCAGATTTACTCAGAATACTAGCAGAAATAAGATTTATTAATGCAGAGGTAAATAAATTACACAACTGTCATTCATATTCATTTAGTTTTGTTTTATATACAAATCTTGAAGCACTGGAATTTTGAGTTTAGTTATTTTCTGTCTCCCTAGGAAGTAAAGGAAGAAGTGGTTTCATGAAGCAACCTTATCAAAATACTGTGGGAAAGTAACTGTAGCAATAGTTTTACTGCAGGTGCTGATGACACTTCATTGCAAGAGATTATACTGTAAATTTTTGACATCTGACATTACATTTCTGGATCCTTGAAGTTCCAGCATGACAGAAAAACTTATATATCTAAATAATGGGTTTTTCTCCATGTAATTATTTTGTAAAATTAGCTGTAGACAATTTTAAGCTTATGAAGTACTGATCTTTGTATTTCATATACTTGCACATGCCTGTACAGCAATTGAAAAAGCATTTTGTTTTTTTAAAATTTTTGAGGATGTAACAGCACTAATATGATGTCATAGTCTGTCTTTACAATAACCTGGGTAGGCAATTTATTTCTCTGTGTCTTTTCAGGCAACTGTTCATTTATTAAGATTGCAGGGAGTTAAACTGAATGATCATGCTGTACCTCCAGAAGCTGCGTATCAGTGTCATCCAGGATGTGTTTCATATCTTCCTGACAGTGATCCAGAATGGAAAACATACAGGTGCTTTTTTGTAATACATATCAAGACCAAGGAACTCTTAACTGATCTTTATTACCTGACACCCATGATAATTGCAAAAACTGTGTCTCCCTAGTAAAATTGTCAGCAGATTCTTAATTTTTGTAGGTAGTCATGGGAAACGGGGAAAAGATCTAAAAAAATAGTTTGAAATGTTTTTTCTTAGGTTTTTTTTTCATTCTGGAGTGTGGATTTTATTTTTCATTTAACATTTATTTTTCTGAAACTAGAATCTAGTGTTCCAAGCTGAAAAATTATTAAATTGTTGTATATTGACACTTAGATAATTAAATTCTCTATTTAAAAATATGTTTCCTCAAATCAAAAAGCTCTTTTTGTCTTGGTTTATAGCTCCTATACATATAATGATTTCATAGTACTGAATGCATAAGATGAATTGTTCCAGTTTGCAAATCTAGTGTGTTCCATCCAATCAACTGAAATGAATTTGGGAGAGTAGAATATGGCAAGTACTGTCTTTTACTAGTCTGACATGATTATTTCTTGCAAAGGAGAAGAAAGGGGAGAGATTTCTGAAGATGATGCTTAGACTTTCTGCTGTTCACATTCACAGTAATACCAGTGTTACTGTTACAGCGGTCATGTCCTGAGAGATCAGGATGGCAAAGTTGTGTCCCTTGGTCTGTTCATTAAATCTGAAAATTAAGTAAAGTTTCTCACACTGTCTGCTTGCAAATGTTCAGTAGAATGGGGAAAATTATAAACTGATTGAGCCAAGGGGCAAAGAAGATGGGAACTCTGTTCCAAAATTTGCTACTAGCTATTTTTGAGTTTACCTAATTAGATTAAAAACCCATAGGTAAAAAAGGACTTTGGTCTGGTAATCTGTCCTGTACCATTGGTGACATAGTAATACCCATTGTCAGTTTGTGCTTTTGAATTTATGACTTTGGAACCATGACAATTCTGTATGACAATTCAAGACTGTATTTTTTGTATTGTTTTTTTCAAAGTAATAGTACATTTTAATAATTAAGAAATAAAATAAATTTATTGAAAGAAAGTTATTGCATAACTGAAAAAATGTTATTCTATTTAAAATTATTACAGCCTTTTGAAGCACTTTGAGTGCAAAAACACTTGCAGTTTTGAGCAATAAAGATGCATGCTTAATTCTCAGATGGCATGCCTCACTTAGATATGTGTTCAAATAGAGCCTTGGCATGGTTATTTGATTTCTGGCACTGATAGGTGGATTCACACATGCATTTAAAACCCCGAACATGTGGATGAAACATAAACCATAGACAATGTTTCTTAAGCTAATAGCACTTGAACGTCAGAGACTACTCATTTTATGTTGATGCTACTTCCTCTTCTGAACCATCTTCTCTTTGAAATAAAATATAAGTCAGTGAATGAGAACTTAATAAACGCAACTGAAACGTAATTAAATTTTTGTTCTTGTTGTTGGTAGTACTGCATATTTAACCTTATGATAGAATTCCTTCTGATGTTGAACCTTTGGAATAACAGCTTCTTTATACTAATTTTATAGTTTGTGGATAGACAGCTTATCTTGGTATGCTATGGAAAACTTCCAACGTGCAGCTGAAATAGGACAAGAATTGAATGAAGCCTGGATTGTTCACAATGCTGTGGTGTATATCTTAAATTATAACAGACATGTGATTTCTTCAGGAAGACAGAGGGACATTATTGAGTATCTGCAGACTCTTCTTGGAGCCATCAAGACTGTTGGGCACGATGGGTAAATTGAGATGTTTGGATACGAACATACTCTTCTTTTCTAAAACACAGAAAATATTATTGCAAACATTGGAAGTCACTTTGTGCTGTGAAATATTTATTGCTGGCTTTCATTGGCAGTGAAAGAGCCTTGATATATATATAGAGTAGCTCAGGAGGTAAATGGTGAAAATTGTTAATCCTTTCTGTTTGTTCTTTGTTACTATACACTGTAAGCCACGCTAACTTTAGACCAATAAATATTACTTTCTCTTCAGTGTGGAACAGCAACATGTGCATGCAAAATAGCATTTCGTTAAGTTAGTCAGAAAATTGGGAAAATTCTCTTAGACTCTGAATTTGCACAACAGCTCAAAATGCATTTGCTTGCTGTGACTTCTCTGAACTTAAATTATTTTGTAAATGTAATTAATTGCAAATATTTCTAACCAGTGTAAGGTGATTACTACTGGTTCTGAAATAAAGGGAATGTGCTCATTAGTAGACCATGAAAATGGGAACATGGATTCCACAGGTTTAAAGAAATTCTGTTCTGCAGTGAATGCAATGGGAGAATGATCAACCACTGTGGAGCAGATACTTTAGTCAAAGTCTGACTATGGGCAAATTCCTAAATATTTTGGAACTTTGGTGGGAGTGACCTCATCACTAGGGAGAGTAATGACCAGAAGCAAAGATGTCTCTTTTAACAGTACTGGAGAATAAAATAAAAATTTCAGTTTTGTGCAGAAATGAACACCGATAATACATGCTTATTAATTTGGATACTTACATCCATATGTACTAGCAATGATGACCATAAAAAGTATGAAGGGCTTAGATTAGGATACTTTTTAGAAAAGAGTTGCTCTTTTCATATGAGAAAAAGAGAGTGAAAAAAATTGATGTTAACTGAAAATTGATTCTGGGTTTTTTAATTTTAATCATTAGACTGCTTTACCATCAGACAGGTGTTTTTTTTGTTTTTTTTTTTGGTAATATCCATAATTTTGCTTTCTATGAAAAACTAGATTTTCAACTAATGCTTACTTCTTGAAATCAATAACTTTATTCTTGCTTTTTATTTTGATCTGATGCAGTATGCACTTCTGATTTTTGTTTTCTTCTACAGAAGTACTGAAATTTTACTGATGTTATGTAATGCTTTGGCTCGAGGCCTAATTATTTCTTGGATTCCAAAGCCAAAACCTGCTGAGAAGATAAAAGATACAGCAATAGAGAGTAGCAGAAAAGCTGCAGCAAGGAAACAGGAAAAAGCAAATATCATCCAGTCTTTTGCAGTAGATCCAAGTGGACTTCCTGACATCAAAGCTGCCTTAGAGGTGCAAACCCCTAATTTTTTGTAGTTCCCTTTCATTCTGCTGTCATATATTACAGCAGAACAAATTCCTATAAATTCAAGAGTAGAAGTTTTTCAAAGAAAAAGCTACCTTCTTTTACAGGTACACTGCACACTGGAATTCCTTACCAACATGGGGCTGAGGACTGTAACTTCTATTTGTCTTGGGTTGACTTAAAGGAGATGTTGTTAGGCTTACAGATGCATGTGCAATAATCTAATAATAACTAATGGATAGCATGTTCCATACAAGAAACTTTCCACATTCTCCTGTATTTCACTTTTTTTTTTTTTCTTTTCTTGGTGTTTAGATTTGTGAATTTGCCCTAAATGCAATGACTGCAACCATACCTAATGGAAAAGTCTCTATTGCTGCACAACAACAAATCATTGCTACCTGGGTGAAAGCAAAGCAGTTAAATCAGCAGCAGATCAGACATCAGCCTGGGACTTGGGAGGAGGTATGATTGCCCTGAAATCCTGCATAATGTTGAAACTTCACAAAGAAAAGTTAAATTCATAGATTCATTTAATAATGACTGGAATGATCAAGGTACATTTTCTTCTGTATATTTGATCAAAATGTAAAAAGAAATTTTGTTTGTAGCTCCTAACAGAGCAAATTTTTCACACTGGGCATAGCAGTGAGTCTACATTTCCTAACTCTTCCTTACACTGTTAGCTGCCATGGTGATGTTTGTCATATGATGACTGGTGAGCAAAATTGATTTTGAATTCATAAATGTAAAATAATAAAATGACTGCATTAAAAGTGTTAAGAAAAATCAGCTATATTAATGTCAACATTTACTATGACCTCTTCATATATATAGATTATAGATTTAGTATGTTGGAAAGAAATATTTAATTATTATATTTTTATTTTATAGTGTCTATAAAACTGGAAACCCTCAGTGGCATATGAAATTTACCTTCATTATATTGTTGATATGGGCTTTTAGTGTTGAAACTAGTAGTTCAGAGTTCACAATGTTAATTAAAAATGTATACTAAAAAACAACCATTTTAAGGACACAGTAGAGAACAGCAATTGCTAAAAGCAAATGGAGGCTTTCTATTATTATTAATACTACTATTATTATTATTATTACTATTATATCTCAATAATGTCCTTAATAATATTATCTTGCAAAAAATCTCTGAATGTGATTTGTTTTATTTCTGCTTAGAATAATGATGAAGCACAAAATCCTCTGGCAAGAATTCTTGTTGGTCTGGAAATGTATTCATGTAATGGCTTGGGTCTCATGGATTTCACTGTTCCTAGCTTATCCCAGGTATTTAGGGTTTTTTTATAAGCTCTTAAGTTTTAAGAAATTGTGTACTATTAATTGGATTTCAAATTCAATTTTCAATAGAGTTTAAATTATTTTTGAAACTTTTATTACACTCTTATTTTCTTTAACCAAGAGAACAAATATTTATAACAGGAAGGAGATTTTTGTGAAAGAATAATTTTATTTATCCAAATACCAGCTACCATTAGACTGTAAATATTTGGTTTATACTTATGTTTCTCTAGCAAATTGTTTCAGGAATCATCAGATAAGCATAATGGGTTCAGGTGAATTCTGTACAGAACCATACTTCTAACATTTCATTTTTTTTCTGGAGAAAACTTAATAGAAGCTTAAAGTTGTTTAGGTTAGAAAAGCCCTCTGAGACCATGGAGTCCAACTGTTCCCCCAGCACTGCCAAGGTCACCAAGTGCCACATCCACACGATTTTTAAATTCATCCAGGGATGGGGACTTCCTTTTAGTGAAGGAATTTTCCCAATATCCAACCTAAACCTCCCCTGGTGCAACTTGAGCCTGTTTCATCTTGTCCTGTCACTTGTTACCTGGGAAAAGAGACTGACCCCTCCCTGGTTCCAGCCTCATTTCAGGTAGTTACAGGGAGGTTTGGGTTTGTATTAGAAGCATTCAACATTTCAACAGAAAATTTCATGTTATAGTCAATTCACTTTTGACAGTTGCAAGGTAGAACACAACTACACTTGGGTACTGTTGATTGACTGTCTGAAATAAAACCAGCAGCTTGCCAGGACAATCACGAAACTATTACTAACAATTAGGAACTGGGTCCTTATGAATATATAGGTATCTAATTTAGCTGGTCTACAGATTTATGTGAAATATTAAGAGTTAACTTCAGCTATCACTTCACTGGTGCAGTTTTGTATTGTAGGGTTGTAGTATCATCATTCAGATCAATTCATTAACAACTACCACTACCCTAAAAAGGTGGAACTTTGACATGTACAAAAGAAATGAAAATGAAAATTTAGATCCTGTAATCAAACCATATATGAAACTATCTGTAACTATCTATATATATGTATGTATGTTTAGGTCAGAAAAAACTTCTAAGATTATGGAGCCCAAACTCTCCTAAGCTGCCATATATATATAACAGCATACACAGCAACTACTTATTACAATTACTGATTGTTGCAAAACCACTTCTATATCCCATTCTTAATTTCAGCTTAACTAAAATGGGCTCTGAGTTTTGAAAGTCTTATTCCACTGGTTTTTGAAAGATGACTGAGGACATAGAATAAGTCCTGGCAGACACTTCTGGCCAAAAGGTGTGCACAATTATACCCGGATTGTACACACTATGTTAATCCTTACTACATGGTGAATGAGGCCTCTCAATTGTATATTTTGATTATACTTGTAGCTCTTTCATTTCCTAGATGGCTTTATCATATCACATACTTGTTCCATGCCTAGGTGGGTTGTAAGGAAGATACAGCTATAAGCATGTAATTACTGTAGAAAAAAGCATATAAAGCTCTGAAATTTTAACTTTTTTTTTTTTTTTAATCCTAGTTACTGGATTTGACTTTAGAGTGCAGTTGGTCAGATTCCTTGATGGAATTGCAGACGCTGACACGACTTACATATTTTGCGTATGTATCACAAGACTATGAAAGAGTGATGACTTGTTCCAAAAGGGTCTTGGAATCAGATGGGAATTTTGTCCTCAACAGAAATATTAAGAAATATGGCATGTAAGTGCATAGAATTTCATATGATATGGTAATATTCTTGAACTTAATTTTGAATTAAGAAGGTAAATTTATCTGGTCACATAACCAAAAAAGGAAGAATATTTTTTCCAAAAAAATTGTGCAGTGACAGCTGAAAACAAAAGGCAGTGGGAGATGCAGATTGTAGCTCTGGACCCCCTTCAGATAGATGAAGCTTGCTATCCAAGGGAATCAGAAGCTTGTATATCTCTGTGTTTGGGTGTCTCCTCAGGAGCGCTGCTGCTCTGAAATTATCTCTGGCAATCATAGTATTTTGATTCTTTTATAATCTCTAAGCAGAAAATAGCTGATTGTACTTCTTTTGGTGGAGCAAATTGCTTTCAGTGCTCATCTGGCTCTAATACCTGAAGAGCAAACCAAGTTATCTTAATATTAAATAGATTGTTTCAGAACTTCACATGAATTCAGAGACTACTTGCTGTACATGTAGCAATCCGCAAGCTGGTGGAAGATGAAATGTTTGACTGCGCAGTCATGAGCTGGCAGCGCTGTTTCCAGAGCGCGGAGCGCAGCGCGTCCCGCTGACCAAGCGCGAGTTGCGCTCGGGCGCTCCGGGGCCGCGCCCGGTTCGCTCCTGCTGTGGGCAGGGCGCCCTCTGGCGGACACAGGCCGCGCCTGCAGGCGGCGCTGCCAGGGCGCGCCCCGCGCCGCTGCGGGCGGCGCTCGGTACCCGACACAGAAAACTCCTGCACATCCTAGTCCTTCTTCGATTACTAAGTCGCTATTAATCAGTAGTATTAACCAGTGGTGTAAATTTATTTGTGTATTAAGTTTTAACTGATTAACTCTGGAACTGAAATCTACATCGTTTTCTTCTACATGTAGTAGAGTAGGATTCATATCAATTTCTCAAGAGCCCTGGGCATACTCTACCAGACACAAGCATGACAAATCCCAAAATAAAGTATCAAAAATTGTCTCATTTTCCTCTGTTTTTAATTGCTTGGTGTATAAGTTTGACTTTAGCCTAATTTTTTTTTATGTACAATAGTGAAAAATAGGGAAAATTTTACAAATCTATGTTCTTTCCTTGCTGAATATAGGTAATAATTTTTTAAAAATCTGATTTCACTGTTATTTTCATTAGAGGTGTGAAAAAGATATTTTAGTCTACCTTTTTAAAAAATATTTCGTTTTTGAAATATTATCTAATTATAAAAGAAAACTCAATAAAAGGATTTGTAACTTCCTAAGCAAAGGACATCTATATATCATCTATATTGAATATGTCATTAATAGGAATTGGTATGATCTTAGCCTGTAAGACTTAGCACTTCTTGAAATATTTGCCTTTATGCAGGCTTGGTAACACAGTGAGACAAGAAATGTTAAGCATTACAGCCTGTATACAAGGAAAGAGCATAATGGAGAATTTGTCTGGAAGAAAAGATCTGCGTGTAGCAGCATCAAAAACTTTTGTTCAGAGTGCCAGGTATGTTTTATGTTGAGAGAAAACTAACATAAAACAGATCTAAAACTTAATTACAGTTTTGGGGATCATCATATTTTCTCCCAAGATGGATAAAAATCAACATAGTTGTGAGCTGAAGTCTTTAACAAAGGATTTGACAAATTTTTGCACTTCAGTAAATTTATCAACTACTTTCCACATAGCTGACCTTGTAGTGTCATAGAATCATACCATCCTCAGAAAGGATCTAGTTCAGACTCCTGCTCAAAGCAGGGCCAGTCCAGGGCTTTATCCAGTCTGGCTTTGAAAATCTCAAGGAATGGAGACACCCAGCTTCTGTGAATAACCTGCTCCACTGAGTGGCTGTACCCATGGAGGCCATTTCTGAACCTTTCTCATTTTAACTTATGCCTATTCTTGCTTGTCCTGCCATTCACCGGGAAGAGCCTGACTGTTGTTTCTCAATAACTTTGTTAGGTTTTTGAGAAACTTCCCCTTGTTAGGTCTCCCAGAGCCACCTCTTCAACTAGCCCTCTTCTCAAGGCAAGTGCAGCCCAGTACTGGATCATCTCAGTGGCCCTTTACTGAGCTCCTTGTGGTTTCTCCATGTCCGGCATATACTGGGTGGCCTAGAACTGGATATAGCAGTCTAAATGTGATCTAAAAAGTGCTGTCTAGGGGGTGATCATATTGACAGTTTAAAAAACCTGCTTTTTTAAAAACAGTAGCACTATTCAATTGGTGATTACATTACATCAATCTAAAATTTTTCACCAAAATGCCAAGCTTTTTCTCACTCAGATGAGAACTATGTTGTGTCACAATCTGGAGGATTATTAACTTTTATTAAATCAAAGTATCATTTGCAGAAATATGCTCAAAGCAATTTGAAAGCAGCTAGTGGCATTTGGGGCATATTCTTGTGTTACAGTAGTACTGTACTATGCAAAATCCACAGTATAGTAATAATTTTTATGGTTTTTGGTTTTTTTTAGAATGAGAAATTAATGTAATAGGAAGCCAAAAAAAGGTATATTATTCCAATGAGAACATCTTGAGGAGGTTTCTGCTATTGTTTAAATGAATACTCTTAAACTAAGATTACGTAGAAATACAGTAAAATCATTAATATGTTACTTATTTTTTCCTAGTTCTGCTGAGTGTGTGAAATTGTTTGGTATATAAAAAATGGAAAATTGCTTTTCCATGAAGCTCTTATGCTAAGTCCTCATTGCTGAAGTGATCCATAGATTACATAGCTAAACCCAAATGTTCCTAGAAGTAAAAATTTTTATTATAGCTAAAGTGTGGCTGTTTTCCCTTATAAAGTTCTACTTCCCTTTCTTCAGGCATGCAGGTGAAGCTGGAAATTATTCCCTTGTAATGTTTGCAGCTAGGCACTTTTGGAATGCATGTTTACCTTTGCTAGCCTCACCACATGACAGAGAACAGTTTAAAGAACTTACCACAATTATTCTTAAGAATATTATTAAAGCAGAATCTAAAAACAAACAGGTAAGAATTTCTAATAGGTATTGCTTGTTTTTATTGATTGGTGCTGATGGTAAAGGAACTTAAAGATACCTTTCCTAAGAGGCAAAAGTGACTTATTTGTCATAAACACATTTCTGGTTTCTTACCTGTCATATAATCTTGTTTCTTACCTCACATAATCTTGTATTCCATTTGGTGATTCTTCTGGTTTTGGGCAATTGTCAAACTCACAACGGTTTTCTGCAATGTAATTTGCTTTCTGATTTTCACTGTAGTGTTTCACTTCATTAAACTTGCAAGAAAGAATTTTTAGAAAATATTCAAAACTCAGAAGAAAAGCCACTTCTGGCAAGTATTTCAAATTTTCACAAGTGAAGAGTGGAGCCTGCATTAGGCAGGGGTGTAGGCAGACAGCTCTGTAGGATCTCTGCCAATCTCAGCTGCTCTGAGACTCTCTGAGAGTACTTCAGGATTTAATGTTATTTAATGAGTGATTTAATATTACTAAGTCTCGTTATTTCTGTATTGATTTTGTAGTATAGGACTCACTGTGGAGAAATGCCTGTGGCTTTCATCTGGTCAAGAAACTATTTAAGTTACAGGTTACTATTTATATCAATGATATAGACTGGTTCACTGACAAAACAGAAATTTGATTATACTTAGAGATATATGCAAACTGAAAGACAAAGGTGTTTTTTGTGTTTTGTTTTGGTTTTTTTGTGTTTGTATGTTTGGTTTTTTTTTTAAGGAAAAGAAAGATACATGTCCTTTGCATCAGTGGACTACAAAGGATTTTCAAAATACTGGATTATCAGTTGGATGCTTTCTTCCAGGCATGTTCTTCCTTCTGTTGATTTGGTAATAAAAGAAAACCCAGTCTTTTGTAATCATTATTCTAATTATGCAGTATATTAATAAATCATTTGAATGTACTTCAAAGGTACTGAGGAAGATCTGATGTTAAGAACCTCCTTATATGGTCTATTATTCCACATCTATGCTGATAAAGCTGACTGGGAGACAGCACTAAAAGTCCTGGATGAAGCTATTCAAGTTTTGCCTCAGACAAGATACAAACTGTAAGTTAGTTGACTTATTTTTATTAAAATAAGCATTTTGATTTTTAAGAAGTATAAAACTCCGGAGTATTTTTGCATTTTATATGCATTGGGAAAGTATTATGATTACTTTGAAGCAGCCTGTCCTTACAATACAAAACATTCTTGTGTCTTTTCCATGAAAAAGGCACACAGGGGCAACGCTTTCTATCATTAATTTGCTAGTAATATTTGTAAGTATAATTTTAAAAAAACTTATACAAAAGCAGTATCTTACTTCCCAAGCAAATAGATGCATGAAATGTGGCTATACAGCAGAAGCTTTAGTTTTCCTAACTGCAAACTCATCTTCACTAAATGGAAACAAAATTTTCTAGGATATTGTTTACATAATCTTACCTGAGTTGGTTTCATGCCCTTTTATGCTAGTTTATAAACTTTGCATCTTTGTACTATACAGATACGAACAAGTATATGTGTCCTACTCACAAAGTAACTTCACAGGTACACATGCAAGTATTTTGTAATTTGTTTGATCTTTTCTCTAGCCTGATTTTCAAACTTATGGCTACAGTGAGGGCAGGATCAGGATGCAATTTTATGACGGCCATTCAGAAAGTCAGTCATGAAAGTGAAGATTACTTGTCACAGATGTGGCGACACTTGGTGACAGTCTCCAGAAGTATTGTTGGACAGTTAAGCTGTTTTCAAAATGCGATCATTGCTTTGCAGGTTTGTCAGTTCTTACTGCTTGTTCCCATGCTGATAGAATAGAACTGCAATTCCTGATTGGGTAGGGAGGCCATATATTTGGCCATTGCCTTTTATAATTTAGAGATTACTCTTCAGTAGGAAAATTCTCTATGGTTGAATCTTTATATACGGTAAAATTGTAGTTGAGTTCTGTCAAAGAAAAATGTCTGAGAATAACAAGTGGTTTTAATAAAATGAAGATTTAACTCATAGTGGACTTTTCTGTTACATTCTGTTTATCATAATTCTGATTATGTGATGACAATAAAACTGCTTGATGTCAAATTATTATTTTTTGCTTCTTTTAAGACTACATGAAACTTTAGAATATAATTTTGATGGTTTAAATAAACAAATACAAATTAACTCCCCCTTTATTACTTTTATAGAAACAAGAAGATGAATGGCAGAGAGTTGATTACCTGATGGAATTTGCTGAATGCTTATATTGTAATCAGTTTCCCCTCAATGATGCTATTAAACCTCTGGAGTGGGCAGTAGATCTTCTGCTTTGTATGAAATTCCCTATGCAATCCTCACAAGAGGAAGGTATGTAATGGGTGTTTCTCCTTCAGAGCAATTTCTCAGCAGGATACACAAGTGAGATTTTAAATATGCAGCTTAGTTATCAGAAGGAAAGGCACAAGCTTGCTTGTATTTTCTCATGCACTTACTGTCATTTATTCAATGCAAGTTCAGTATATCTGTGAATTCTGTGTTATGCTGTGGAGAATTATCCTCAGTCTTTTGATATAATATGATACTGCTCCCCTCTGACACAGGGATTCTTGACATGTGAGATGCTACCAGAAAACAGTGCTGGACAGTGTTTCAAGTGAATTCTCATGGAGGGACAGATGAAATTGGAAGGAAATAGCTTCTATGCCAAGATTTGGGTACCTAAGTCCATTACCTTTTCCTTGGCTTTATCTTAGCATTAATTTTTCAAAAATGACCTTCAAAGGGATGTATGGCTTCAAGAACTTTGTAACTGTAAAAATTCTTTACTCCTTTCACACAAATATCCACTTGTACTGGTGTGACCTTGATGACTTATTTGGATAAGATACGCCAATATTTGTTTGGGAAAAGAAGTATCTGATTTCTGGAACCATACTGTCCTGTGTGGCATGATTTGCTCTGCTGGGTTTTATTTTGTGTGGATAGATGACATAGATCAGACAAGTACTTCTGGTGTTTTCATTGAGAAAGATAAATATGCAGGGTCTCTATCACACAGTTGATTAGTAACAGTAGCAACATACTGTTCATACTTTTCTGTTAGTGGTTTTTTTAAAAGTCCTGTGGTGATTTAAGTTTTCACAGAATTCACAGAATTGGATGGAAGAGACCTTCAAGATCATCAAGTCCAACCCATGCCCAAACACCTCAACTAAGCATGACACTGAGTGCCACATCCAGTCTTTTTTTAAACACATTCAGGGATGGTGACTCCACCACCTTCCCAGGCAGGCCATTCTAGAACTTTATCACCCTTTCTGTAAGAACTTTTTCCTAATATCCAACCTATATTTTCCTTGGTGCAGCTTGAGGCTGTGTCCTCTGGTTCTGTCAGTGCTGCCTGGAGAAAGAGACCAACCACACCTGAGCACAGCCACCTTTCAGGGGATTGTAGAGAGTAATAAGGTCACCTCTGAGTCTCCTTTTCTCCAGGCTGAACATGCCTAGTTCCCTCAGTCGTTCCTCACAGGACTTGTGTTCCAAGCCCCTCACCAGCCTCACTGCCTCCTCTGGACACACTCGAGTGTCAAAATGTCCTTCCCAAACTGAGGGGAAAGAACTGGACATGGCACTTGAAGTGTGGCTTTACCAGTGCCGAGTACAGGGGGAGAATGACCTCCCTGCTCCTGCTGGCCACACCATTCCTGACACAGGCCAGGAGCCATTGGCCTCCTTGGCCACCAGGGCACACTGCTGGCTCATGTCCAGCCGCTATTGACCAGTGCCCCCAGGTCCCTCTCTGCCTGGGCACAGAGCAGCCACACCGTCCCCAGCCTAGAGCGTTGCAGGGGCTTATTGTGGCCAAAATGCAGGACTGGGCACTTGGACTTGTTAAACTTCATCCCATTAGACTCTGCCCATCCTTCCAACCATTCCAGGTCTCCCTGCAGAGCCCTCTGACCTTCCAACAGATGGACACACACTCCCAGCTTAGTGTCATCTGCAGATTTACTAATGAAAGGCTCAATCCTCTCATCCATGTCATCAATGAAAATATTGAACAGAGCTGGCTCAGCACAGAGCCCTGAGGGACACCACTGGTGACTGTCCCCAGCTGGACACAGCACCACTCACCACCATCATGGCCATACCGGCTGGCCATCCAGCCAGTTCTGAACACAGCCAAGAGAGTTTTTTTTATTAGTTCTGTAATCCAACCAGTTTCACCAGTTTGCTTATGATTACTATCCTTATACCACTTAAGTTTCAAGAAAATCTTTGCAAAGATCTTAATGGAAACTCAAGTAACGTAATAAGGGAAATTAGATTCAAATATAAAACAGCCCAGGTTGGAAGGAACCTCAAAAGATCGTCTCGTCCAGCCTTTTGCAGATTTAATTTCTCTATCAGGCTTACATAATTTATTATACAGAACTGTTACACTGTCTATTGAAAACACGGCACAAGTAGCATTGCATCACTTTAACAAGAACATCTTTAGCAGATAGATTTCCATTTTTCTTTTTTTCCTCTAAATATTTGCATTTTCAATTCAGAAATTTTAACTTTTAAATACATGTTTTCAATGCTGTCACTGTGAGCATGTGTTTGCTGTTTTTTTTTTTAACAGAAAGCAATGCTATACCAAAATTTTTGCTTATAGAAAATACTAAGGTGGACAGTGGAGCAAATGGTACCATGCCCCAGATGAATTTGGAAGATTTGAGCAATATTAAACAACTGGAAGCTTTGTTTAGAGCACAGACATTAATGGCTTTATTTTCTGGTCATGGTTCTTCTTTTCATCAGCAGCACTGTTTGATGGCATATGCCTGTATCATCCGTATCTGGCAGGTGAGATCATATGAAATTATATGTTGTGCTGTGTTATTATAATGTGGCCAGTATATTTCACATTTCCTTGTATAATTATGGTAGCAGTTATTCATTTGGTGTTTAACTTTGCCCTTAGAGTTTTCTGTTTTATGGTGCAGTTAGTGTATTTTCTCAGTTTTAAGGATTAAACAAGAAAATTGTTTCTCTCAGGAAAATGGAGAAGAAACATTAAGGATAAAAGCAGTGGGCCATGGTTTCTCAGGCGTCTGTTCATATTTTTTATGCTATAGGTTCTCAAATTTTGTATTCTCAGTAGTGGCAGAATACATACTGAAGACATTTCTGGCGGTTCTGAAGGTGAACCTTCATGAAATTGAATCTAAAGGACTATAATTTGACTGAAAGGGATTGTAGAGGCTGGCAGTGTTCAATGATTGATTTCTCTAATTACTTTTTCATAGTTAGAGCACTTCAAATCAATCAAATTTACTTCACTTCTCATAGATATGCCCAATTGAAATGGCTATTCAGAATCACAGCAACGATCATAGGAAAATAATTATATGTTGAGTAGAGTAAATATTTGAAGGGACTAAATATGTACTTGATAATAGTAATGCAACAAATCATTTTAGGAACAGTCTCAGTTGGGACCTACCAAGTAGATTGGTAAGCTATGACTTGTGTATAATTTTATTCCAATTAGAAGTGAAAGCTGGCAATTTGCTACCACTTAATTGTGGTAATTATGAGCAAGAATTTAAAATAAAATAAAAATCAGTTTAACATGTGATGTGAAACAGGAATTTGCAAAATAAAAATAGAATATTGATGTTTTCATATTTACACAAGCATAGCTTTTAATATCCAGCCCTTGACTGTGCATCTTTCTAGGGGAAAAAACTAGCTGAAAAGAGTACTACTGTTTGAATAAGCTATTAAAACTAAGAGTTAATGCTGCCATCAGTGCCAGTTGTAAGATAATGGTAGTAATTCTAAGAATCATATTAACAGCTGAACAGTATTGTGAGAAAAGGAATAACAATGTGGTATTAAAGGAATTAAAGTGGTACAGTATACCTTGTTTTGGCTTTACAAAGTAAAGCCGACCTGACTGCAGACATCCACTTAAAAGCAGGCTCTTTAGTGTTAGGATTCCATAAATAACTCAGTAGAAGATCTTAAAACATTCTCTGAAAAAATCAGATGCCTCTGACTTTTTAAAAATATGATACCTTTAATTTGAAATTTAAATTTGTTTTGTGTATCTAACATTATTTTTTGATTCATATTTTGTATTTTACTCTTGATTCCTCCAGCAAAACGTATTAGTCTTCTCAAATTAATGTGGCTTTTGGTTTTATTTTTGTTGCTGCTTTTGGTTGGTTTCTGTTTATTTGGTTTTGGTTTTGTTGTTGTTGGGTTTTTTTGTTTCTTTTTAATTTTAGGTAAGATTAGAATCTTGCTTGTACAGAGAAAGTTTTGATTTATTCTTTTGTATGCTTAAATATTTAGAAATTTCTTTTATATAATATTCAGTATTAGCATTGTAAAAGACTGACCCAGAAAGAGTACAGAGTGATTCTGCCATCTTGCAGATTACTTCCTTGTAAAATTCATCCCTTGTAGAAAATTAAGCTAGTTAGACTAATAGTTTGGGAAAAAAAAAAAAAAAAGGGTTTTTGCAACCATAAACGTTAAAGAAAAGTAGTAGTAGTATTTATCCCAGGGATGATCTTGTCTTTTGACAGTTCTGCTGCTTAATTGCATTGTCATGATCATCCTAAATGCTTGTGCAAAAAACTCAAGCATCCAGGAGTCTCTGAGATTGCTATTTATTGCTATTTTACTAAAGAAAACTGTTATGCAAGCAGAATATGATATGCAACAATTGTTAATAGTTGTAGATAGTGACTTGCAGTGGATAATAACTATTACTGGAAACTGAGATTATTATTGTTATTAATATTGCAGATTGAAAATAATTAACCATAATTATTTGATTATCTAGGTGTCATTGTCTGCATCAGGGATTATTACAAAAGCATTCTCAAAGACTTCACAACATACAAGTCCTCAGAAAGTGCAGTCAAAAACTCCTAAGAAAGACAAGGACAAAAAGAAAGAGAAACAAGTAAGACCCACTTTTCAGTGGAATTAAAACAGCTCTCTGTTTCTAAGAGATGTTTCCCTGGGCTCATTTGGTGAATAGTTCAGATGCTTTACTGTACCAACTCTCATAACCTGGGAAGAATTTCTGTGTGAATCTGTGGATCATTCCTTCACTCTTGATCATAGTCTTGACAGGTCATGAATTTACAAATACTTTTTCTTTTGTTTGTTGCCTTGGTTAAGATGCTGCTGTTTTGCAAAACCCAGTCTAGAGATCCAAAATCCACCCCAAACCTGACAAAACTTCAAAGGACATTAAGTAAATGTATTCATTTTTTTAGCTGAACATTTAATACCAATAGGATTGTTAATTTGATTTCATAAGTGGTCTTGTTTTTATTATAGGTTGAAGTTTCTAAATTGAGAGAATCAGTTGACACCTTACCAGCAAATGTGGAAGAATGGGCCCAGTATGACTGTCCCAATGAAATCAGATATACTTTTAAACAGAAAAGAAATAGTTATGGTATTCACTGGGATAATTTCCCAAAGCCGGTAAGTATACTCCTTAAAAATCTAGAGCATTTACTATTTAGGAGAAAATCAGAGAAAATGGATTCATTTTAGTTTTACTTTACTTTTTCTGTCTGTATATTTTCAGACAGCTGTCCCAAATACTTTTGTATTGCAGTATTCATTAATACTTCAAGAGGTGTTAGCCTGTCTTCTGCATGCTGAAATGAAGTTAACTTAGAGAAGACATTTACCAGCTTTCTGTGTACCTTGCTGCTCTTTCAGCTAGAAAATGTCTTTCTGTTTTTTTCAGGTTTATTTTGGAACTGAAGATGTAATCATTAATTTAAAATTTATTTTCTACAAAATTATGTTTATACTGACTGAATTTTAAAAAATTTCTTTTCAGACTTGCACTTTGTATTTTATGGACCTTTTATCAAAAGAACTACAGAAAATTTTTTGCCCCCACTTAATTCTTCCAGTCTTTCAGCTAGCTGAAGTTATTGCTAGTGAAGTTCTGGAATGTAGAAGTCTGTCTGATCTCTATCACCTTCGGTTTGTATCCTTTATTTATTTTAAATAAACTGAATGGAGTAGATAATCCATTAATATTTCACCAAGTAGTAACAAGACTTTTTGTGACTTACTCTTTTTTATATTTGTAATGGTTTTTTATTTATTTTCCTTTCTTTTTTATGCATTTAATAGAATTTTGGTGAATAGATCTGTGGGATTCAAGCCATTGAATTTATTATTATGAAAAAGGATTTCCCATATGGAAAGCATATGAGATTATGAAGCCATGCCACATTCATATGAAAAATTTTTGAATTATTATCATCTAAAGGAAAAAAGCAAAGTCAAAAATTTAAGTTTCTATGCAAGTTTTATCTATTAAGTATTCAAAAGGCAGACTCCCTATTTGCATCAAAAATAAATTCTCCACCATAAGGGCACAAAGAAATTGCCCTGATAAGTGCATTTTTAGAAAGTTTTGTCTTTGTGACCAAAATTATGTTATTTTTTATGGATGATAACCCCTAAAAGTTTTGATTTAAAAGTATTTAATATGCATATAATGGAAAATTCCTGCTGTTTTAGTTAAAACATTTTATCATGCTTTTTTGATAGGTATTAAATAATATCTGCTTAATAAGTACCAGTCATAAGTAATAATTGTTTGCTTATTTTCTGATGGTTCCTGAAATACCACATAATGAATCTTTAAAATGCCTGAAACTGATCCCAACAAGCAGAATAGATGTTCATGTATACAAATATATGTGTTTCTCTGCCAATTGATTATTAAGTTTCTTTCTTACAAGACTGAAGGGGCTTTCTGGTAGGAAATTATTTTCAGCCAAGATTTGCCAGACAATTTTTTTTTTTTTTTGATTCCTCAAGATTTGTGTTTATTTCTCAAGATTTGTGTTTATTATTTCATGGCATTTTCTATATATGACCTGATGTCAATATATGATTAGACAGATATGTAGGAATATATTACTCTTTAATCAGGACAGAAAAGTAGGTTAGCACATACACATTGAGGGGCAGGGTGGAGGTGGTTGCATGCTATTGTGAGACCATATAAATATTTTCATACTTTTAGTACATAATCTTTGTCATTAAGTTGGAGTGATACAGGTTTGATGGACTAGACTGGAGCAAGTGTTCAAGGTCAAATTGGTGGAGTTCGGAGCAAGGGTGCAAGGGCATCTTTCACAAAGATCATCTAAAGATAAGATATCTTTAGAAGCTCTTTCCAGTCCAAACCATTCTTTGATTCTGTGACCTCTATCCATGGGTAATTTCCCCTGTTTTTATTTAAAATCTTTGTTATTGCCAGCATTAATCAAAACACGAGAAGGTAGGATTGACAAATGGGGAATGTGTGCTATGTATATATAATGTGCTTATATGAAGCAACATATGAAGGATTTGGATTGCTTCTTAAACATTTCTTCTTTTTATTTGTAGAATTGCCCTGATATGCTCAGATTTAAAACTGAGTCAGGCATCTGTGTATCATGAGAAAGCTGCTGGAGAAGTATACATTAGTGAATTAGAACAAGCAATGTATGTATTTTCACTGCTGAGGTGGTATTTATTTGGGACTGTTTTCCCTACAGTTGATAAGTAGTTGGAGGAAAATAGTAAAAAAAATAAACTTGGAACACACCTTTGGTATATTAGCTGTGCCCTAAAATTCTGTGCATGTTTGGTTAGTGTTTATCTACAGAGTAGTATATGGTAAAGATTCCTAACACACTAATACTTCATTATGAAATTCTTTTTCAAATATACTTGATATTTACAAAGTATACTACAAATATACTTTTTCATTCTTGTGATTTAGGTGTAGGCAAGAGATTGCACTGAAGAAAGAAAAAAACATGTGCGTGAACACAGAAGGAAGAAAATTACTGTTTGAAAATTCTCAGCCTAATGGTAGTAGGAATGAGAATATCCTCACTTCAAATGAAAAGGTTTTTATTTCTACTTCAGTTTCTATACTAAGCTGCTCTTCCCCCTTTTTAAATGCAATTGCTAGTTTGTTTTTAGATAATACTTGAGAAATACATGAACACAAAAATAATTAAAAATGCATGCTACCTAAATTTTGCTAGGAATCATCTGAAGCTGAGGTTTGCCTGGTATATTATTTATATCAGGAAAACCAAGATTGGAATCTTGATTCATACAAAGTAAAACTACTTTCCTACGAATGCATTTGGGGACCAATGCAAATGGATTAAAAAACTGAGAAGAAAAAAAAGATACTGTATTCAGTCTTGGTTCCATTTCTTCTCTTCTTTCTCCATTACATTAGCATGTACTGTTTTGCTTCTGCTTACATATTGTTTTGAGGGCATGCAAGTATTTCAGTTTTGTCTTTCCTGTCTCTTTTTTAGGAAGATAATTGCCTTACTGGTTTTTTAACTCTTACCTGGACTTTGCTCTTTATTATGGCAATGCTGTCTGGTTTTGTCATCACGCTATTTTGCTCTCCTTGTATATTTTTTTCATACTTGTGCATTGTTGTTCCAATTACTAATCCCTCTCAAGTCACCTCTTTTAGCTCTTGTAAATAGTATTCCTCTTTTAGTTTTAGTTATTACCCAAAATCAGCTTTATGACAGCAGCATATCTGAAGTAGTTAATCTGACATACAGTTAATTTAAATAGTATCTACTTACTGGCTCAATGTCTTTTGAGGATTGTAAAATCCAAATCTCATAAACTGCCTGTTGTACTTGTAATATAATGTTAAATTTTGAAGTTAGAAAATCCAAATACAGCTGAGGTGTGGGATATCATAGTTAACAACTTGTATTCTGTCTAGGTTTTTTGACATTTATGAAGATGTAACACTTCTTTAATTTTTTCAGGGTTTTGAGGTAAATGCAGAAACAGGAAAAGGACTGAGTGCACTTTCTTTCCCTCACTTGTGGGTTGAAAAAGCTGAAGTACTAATTCAGCTAGGCTTGTATCAACCAGCAAGGCTTCTGCTTTCAGAGGCCCATGCTGCAACTCAGGTACAATACAAATTAAATAGAAACAGAAACACTAATGACATGTGTTATTATGTTCCTTTAGATGCAGTTATTCCTCAGAATAATAATAATCAAACTGCAAAGCCAAGCCTTTTCCCACCACCCCAAACCAAATTTTTATTACATTTCAACATATATAATATGTACATAAAACCATGGCATTTCAGTCCAACTTTATGGGAGTTGTCTGAAGGTTATATAAATTTCTGAAGTAGTGGCAGCATGTCTGTCTGCTTTGCAGTGGCCTTGGAAGATATAGGTATATTTCAATCTTGTTTGTTTAAATAGGTGGGAAAAGTTCAAGGCTTGTTCAGAAGAGAGAGAGCGAGCATCTAGCCCTATCCTCTCAATATTTTGATAATTTGAAAGTCTGATTATTTAATTTTGAGCTTCATTACGGATTTACTGCTATGTTTTGATAAAACTGAAATTATTTCCTAGAATTCTGGCAGATCTGAAATAAGTATCCATATGTTCCACCTAACAGATCCACCTTATCTCATTATTATGAAGGATTACACATTTCAGATATTTTCCCTACATCTAACATTTTCCACTTCAGCCATGTGCTTTATTAAAAAAGTTTTTAAAATTTAATTATTGCAGTAAAACCTTTACTTAAAAAATGTAATTGATATCATGTTATTTTGTGTAATATTTTTTCTCCTGTAAGAAAAGATGGCCTATGTAAATTTAATACAATCATGACTACTTTGAATAACAATATATGAATGATATTCATGAATAATACATACTCCTTTATAAAGCATTAATTAAGCATTCTATATTGAGGAAAGTTCAAAATACATTAAGGAGGACAGTAATTTTAATTATGCAATTCGTCAATATTATCCTGTATGTCTGTAGGCTAGTACACAAATATTATACAATATTTGTAGTGTAAAGCAACATTGAGAGTTCACTGGATCTCTATCTGTACAGTTAACAAAAAAAATCTTTCATCATCACATTTCTTCATCAGATGCTGACAAACACTAGCAGATATATACATACTAAATCATAGCAGAAAAATAGCTTTTTTGACTGTGAAATAGAAGGTACAGGAGCAGAAAGAAATATGAAGTAGATGTACCATAAGGAATAACTAAGAAATTCAGCAGATACTTGGGAGCGTAGCACTTGCTTTTTATTTCTTTAAGGTTAGTCTAAAATATGGACAGACAAAAATATGAACAGCAGTAGTGGATTTTTAGTATATAGATCATATCTCTTTCTTTCTAGGAATTGAGGGCCCTATCTGATATGTCAAGGTGCTTGTATTTACTTGCTGTGTTGGCTAACCTGGAAAGAAACCACAGACAAGCTAAAGCACTCCTTGAGAAAGCACAGCTTCTAGGAGGAGATGAACAATTTTGGTATAACAGTACTCTTAGTCTAACAGAAGCAATTCTAGAGGAAGGCGGGGAAGGAAAGCAGAGCACGGTAAGGAAATGTTTTTGGTTTGGAGATTGTGGTTTGGGGTTTTTTTCAGCAATGGTCTCTCAGTGAAATATTATAGCCTTTATATTTCAATAAAAGCAAAATTAGTTGTTAAATGCAGTTAATGTTGTTTTCTCTGAGCATTTAAGAAATATTAATTACAGATTCCAAACAGATGCTGGCCACTTGGAATGAGATTCTACCCACAGAAATTTAGGATGTTTTTATGATAAACTGTATGTTCTCCTATTGGAATAAAACCAGTTATAATCTAGTATGTATGACTAAATCCAAGAGAGCTGATTGTCTTAATGAGATCTCTTTTGTATTCAGACAGTTCTGTTTACACTGGTGTATTTTTTTTCATATTCGATAAAAATAAAACCTTTCAGTATTATTTTTTTAATGCTTTTCCTTCCCAAGTATTTAAAATAGTTTTACAAATACTATTTCTAGATTCTGGAAGATATTTCTGTAACAATTTTTTTTCCTGAAACCGTATAACATCAAAATATCCATTTACTGTTAAACCCTTAACTTTCATGAGTTTCTGCATGAATAGTCTTATGTCTGTGATGATCTAACCTATCTTGATAAACTGTGCAAGGCTGTGTCATGTAGAGGGATTATTTTGATTTTGACTAAACTGCTATTTGCTGTCTTTTGCTATGTACCTCCAAGATTAATCTGGCTCCATCTTCTCTCCTTGTATGTACGTGCACCATTCACGTAATCATCAAAGCATCTAAGCATGATCATGACACAGAGAGGAGGACACAGACTTAAGCTGTGCCAAGGGAAATTTGGGCTGGATATTAGGAAAAAGTTTTTTATGGAAAGAGTGATCAAGTACTGGAATGGCCTACCTGGGGAGGTGGTGGAGTCACCATCCTTGGATGTGTTTAAAACAAGCCTGGATGTGGCACTGGGTGCCAGGGTTTAGTTGAGGTGTTGGGGATGGGTTGGACTCAATGACCTTGAAGGTTTCTTCCAACCCAGTGATTCTGTGATTTTGTAACTCAAACTTTCTAGATTTATTTACAGTTTTCAAGAGCCAGCCATCCTGGGGATAATTAACATGTTCTGTACAAAATGTAAGCTATCTAAATGAATGTTTATTATTGTTGTAGACATTTAAAATAGAATTATGAAAATTCTGGTGTTGCCTGCAGGCTTGTGAGATACTGGAACATACTGTAAGTGTGCTTCAATCTACTTTATTGAAGAGACCTGGTAGGCAATCAGAATTGGGTTTTATGATTGCATCCCTTGAAGCCAGGTAAGCTGTCTTTTCTCTAAAATATGCCTTGCTTCTAAAATGCAGCTACATTGCAAATATATGTACTTTTTACAATGCTGTCTTATTTTAGTATGCCAAATTCTGTGGATTCTCAAATATATTTGTTCTGAGTAATTAGTATGGTGGTTTGGTCTTTTAAAGTTTAAATTTCTTTCCAAATTTCTGTATTTCCTTCTCAAATGCTTGCATGTAGCCCTACTGCCTGTTATGTTGGTAAACTAGACACCACAACCTATTGTGCATAGCTTGCAGTACAGGTTACCTAAAGGCACAATGTGTATTTGCCTGTGCAGTGGTATCTATTTGAACACTCCCACAACGCTACTGCTGTCTACAGTCTTCAGTTCTCAACATGAACCAAGAAGTCTGTTCATGTTGAAACTAAACAATGATTTCAGTTCCACTGAAATTCAAGCACAGAGACCTTACAGCGTGTTGGCAAAGGGGAGAAGTATACAACAGTTACACACCTGTCTCTTTCCATAAATGGGAAGATTTTCTGTTAGAAAAGGAAGACTCTTATCAGTCTTCTCAGTTCATCTGTACTTAGAAGACTGATTAGGAGTAAGATGGAAGAATTAGATACATGGAACAAGTGATACCTCTTCTCTAATCTCAAAATATAATATTTGGGTTTTTTCAGAATTACTATAATTTGTAAAACACACAATTGTGGTGCTTTTTGTAGACTTCTTAGAATTTAAAGGAAGGCAGAGAGAAATATGTCTGTTCTCAAAAGCACGCTGTGCTTTCTGACTGCTATCTTGTATTTAATTTTTATTTCTAGAAAAACACTTATTCAGATACATTTGGCCCAGGATCATATGACAATTGATGCCAGTTCTGCTCAGTTGCCACACATTATACAGGAATACTACAATAAATTAGTTCAAGTTGAGAAGGACTTTCTTCATCATGGGCATAAAAACTACAGTGCTGAAATACTGCTGGAACGTGCAAATATTTGTAGGTAAGACTATACCTCTATACCTCTACTGAAAAATTTTGTTTAGGATAAACTAGTCCATGAAGTGTCTTGTTTACTTTTTATAGTCTAATTAAGATGGAAAAGAGCAGATAACATACTTAGGTTTTATATATTAGTGCTAGATGTCTGTTTGCGATCCTCATGTGTTCAAAATGGGAATAAAAAATTGTTTTCATTGAAGGCAGAGTTCTCTTTTGTTCTCTTTTGAGGTCAAAGCAAAGTATTAGGGTCTCAAGTCAGATTTTTGACTTCCCATTTGTAGATGTATTTTAGCAGCCATGCCAATCATTCTCTAGTATTTACAGGCTTTTACAATTCCTACTGTTGAAATGTTTTTCTAGACACTGCTGCAATAGTAAAAGTGCAAAACATGGTATGCTTGCAATCCCAGCTGTTTGCAGGGCACCCATTAAAACAACTGAAATATGTTTTGTACCTGGTACACTGCCATTGTGTTTCTGCTAAATACATAATCTAGAATATGATCTGCCTTTCTTCTCTTTGTGTCTTGGCATCTTCTTGCACTGCAGCAGTACAGCTCTAAGAATAAGACCTTGGAAAAAGAACTTATAAGGGTTCACTTATTCTATTTGTACATTTCAAAAACACACATACAAATTTAATCTTTTTTTATCTATAATTAATCTATTTGACCTATTAATTAATAGATTAATTTTAAATTATATATGCTCAACAGTGTTGATACCATAAAAATAAGAAATTTCTTGTCTTAGTTCTTTTGAGTTTATGGTGTTGTTTTGGTTTTTTTTTTCAGGATGACTGCCAAGCAGGAAAAGAACAAAAGAAACAAACACAGTCACTATCTAGATGCTTATAACTTAGCTCAGAGAGCTGTATCCAAAACAGAGGAAGTATTTAATAACATTTGTAGTTTATTTGCATTGAATGAGGTATTGAATTTTTTTACCTTAACAGTGGAAAGGAAACCCAGTTTAGTCATAATGTTCACTCATTCTTGGATAATCTCATTTGGAGCTCCCAGGATTTATCTTCTTGTAATGATAAACATTCTTTGTATATAGAAGGAAAAAATGAATGACAAAAGAATTTACAGTTGAAAAAGACATGAAGAGAAGATTTGTTTGGTCTTTGTCAAGTTTATTTAATTTTGGCATTTATCTAATACTACAAAAGTAAAATGTATAAACTTTTTGATTGAAATACCTTGAAACTTTAAAATTCCTCAAAATGTGTTTCTTCTCAGAAAAAAAACAAAATGTCTTCACAAAACATTATAAAGTCTGTCTTCAAAATAGTGTATTTTGGGTAATGAAAGCCTGCAGCCTACTTTGCTAGTGTGTATGTAGCATTAGTACATATTTGTTCCAGGTACATAAAACATGAAAAGCAAAAACCCAGCTGCTCTTACTCTATGGAGCTATTTTGATTGCATTATAATATATTTTACATCATTGAAGTTTTTCTTTTAAATTACTTAAATATCTTCATTGCAATATTTCTGCTGTATCAAGGTGGTAATGCTAAAATGTTTGTTTGGTTAAAACAAATACAACATTCTAACTTCTTACAAGGTTAATTTGCAAAAATACTTGAAATTAAAATTGTATTTTCTTTTGTATTTCAGAGTAAAAATGTTAGTATCCCATTAATGAGACAACTAGCTCTTAGAAAAATAAATCTTGTGGAAATTCTTTTGGATATTTTTCATCTCGTCATTACTGAGAAAAAGGTTAAAAATATGGGAGAAGCATCATTTCATGAATTTATGGAGGAAATCAGAATTGAAGATGATGCAATAGAACAGGTAATACAAAATATTTAGTCCTATGATTTGCATAAAAGGTGTAACAAGGTTTTCCATAGCACAACTTCTTTCACTACTGGGGAAATGGGTTCCCAGAGCAGTCATGTAGTTTTGTAGCAAGGGAGGTTGAAGTGTGTGGTTTTAGTCTTGGGCATGGTTTGCTGACCTCCCTCCCCTTGTCCCACGTTTTCCTTGTCACTGGTTGAACTTTGCTAATGGATGTTATAATGAGGTTTTTTTCCTTAATCAGTTGTTAATGAATTTGTACATATATTAAAGACAGCTCATTTGTAGTTGAAAGTATAATCACATTTAATGATATGAATTTGTATGTGAATATATATGTGTTACAATTTTTTAAAGTGCATTCTTCTCTCTGTGTGGGGATATATGAGCAAATAAATATAAATATATATTTTACCAGGATTGGAAATATATGAAACGCACCATGGCTCATATTACACTGGCTCAGCTAGCAAACATACAGAATCTCTGTAAAGGTTGTCCCAGCATCAAAGCCAAATGCCTCTTTCTAACTGGAAAAACCCTCCATTTACTGGCCATTAATGTAGACCCAGTACATTCAGAGATTTACTGGAAGCCAAATGTTATGGTATGCATTCTTTTCTTCAGCTAAATTTATTTTTCTGTGTAAAGTTTATCTGCTCTAATATTTTTTCTATATACATTTGTATAAAAGCTGTTCTTTATGTAGAGCTGGGTTTTATATACTGCATGCAAGCCATAATGAAAATCAATGGCAAAATGAGTAATTTTAAAAACATTCTTCTGCCTACATGCTATCCTCATTGATTTATTTGTGAGATATGCTAATTTTTAATTTCTTTGTGGATATACTCATTACATCCTTTTCAAAGGAGATATAGAAAAATTCCTCAAATGCCTTAAAGGGTGAGTGAGGTACAGTCTGTGAATCCATTCCATCCAAGTATTTATTTGTAGGTTAAAACTTGGGTTTTCAAGATCCTTCTGTGTTGTAGTAAGAACCCTTAAAGAAGAGAATCCTTGCAGAAAGGAGAGTTGATGTAGGCATTATAAATTCAGTGGTGAATTAAAGTTTTCAGAAGAAATGAGTGGAGGAGAAATATGAGAAAGTCAAACTCTCAGAGGCTGTATGGGGGGGGGGGGGGGGGGTGCCTTTTTAGATGTGTTGGTCATATTACCTTCATAGCATACTAAGAAATTTTGATGGTTGATAGTATTACTAAATCTCTCATCATGAAGGAATTAAGATAGTGATTTCTTTTAAGACTAATATACTTTTCACACAAGCTTTCACAAAAGAAATGAAGCCCACCTTATTTAATGGAATGATTAATTGTTCACTGTTTTTTAAACTGTGATGGGTAGGAAGATGCTATATCAGACATCAGAAAATCTTTGCTGACTTCAGCAGAATGCGGTGAACAGGACGAGACAGAGAGCAGTTTATCAACCGATAAATGTCATAAGGATAGGAGGAAAATACAGGAATTAAAGGTATATTACTTTATGAGCTTGTATTAGATTTTGAGTGTTTTCTTTTTGTAGAATAATACTCAACTTATCAGTTCTGTTTAAACTGATAATGGAAATGTTGTAACAAAAACTTGATCTTAAAAAAGACAAAAATCTACAAAACACCTTCCAACAAACAGCTTTCCATCACTCTTTGCTGTGTAGTTCAGTCCTGCTCCTCAGTAGATTGTGTGGGAGCTCCTGAATGAGCTTACTCAGTTGCTCTCAGAAAGAAATAATTTCTCCTTCAGTGGTTTTCCCACTGTTTGAGCATGTAGCAACCAGGACTAGATGAGCAGGCAATTTCTTTCTGCCTCACAGATATGACTTTTTACATGAGCATAGCATTTTGCAGACTAGGAGCAAAGAAAGAAATTATTTCTATCACAAAACATTTGTGAAATTCAGTGAGCTGATCTCTGTTAATTACTGCAGTTGAAATTTCGAATGTGCAGTTTGTGTTCACTAGGAATTGGGAATGTACAGTTTATTTTGCTAGTAAAATCAATAAATATTTGAGGTAAGAGAGTTGTGGGTTAATTTGGACTAAATATGTTAACTGTCCACGGAAACAATTGTATTGATCCTTGGTTCTGAACTGCTCATATTGCCTGGAATTTAAAGTCTGTTCTGCTGGGTACACATTTTATATTAAAAGAAATGTCTTTGTTAGACCAAATATTTTTTTAATGTTGTAAAACAGATGTTAGTGTCTGCTAAAAAGTTAATCGGTCTTTGCATATTTCAATCATACATTAAGTACCTTAAAAAGAATATGCATTAAAATTGCTCATTAAAAAGCAATATTTATCTTCTCTAACATGCTGTAATTGGTGTATGTATAACAAATAATTAATATTAGCCCATTTTAATATAAAGCTTTTTATTTTTTGTCATCTAGACACAACAAAGGATGGCTCAAAAGTATCTTTCTCAATCCAGTGAGGCTTTGCTACAGTCTGTGTCTGTTGCATTCAGTCATAATGTTACTGATGTACTGGCTCTTGCTAGTTTGGAAATGGCTGAATGCTTTCAACAGTTTGATCCAATTTCAACTAGCCAGTTTTTAGCACTTCATCAGGTAAGGCAATAATGTTTGTGCTGCTTTTCAGTGGGAGGATTTTTGACGTTGCAAAATCTAAACTATATTTGCATAGTATAAAAATTGGCCATAGAGAACACATATAGGGTTCTGTGTAAGAACCAGTGTGTAATATAGGTCATCAAATATATGGTATATTTTCTAAGCTCAGAACATTAAATGAGTGGTTTGCTAACAATTCTATTATCTGTTGTGTTTGACCTGGTGTTTTTATTAATGATTGCATATGTGAAAAAATTTTAATAGGAATAAATTACTATATTGTCATTAGCAAAGATAAGACATTGCCACAAAATAATTTCATCCTTCCCTAACAAATAATTTTTAAAATATTTCTCTGGATTTGTTCAATCATTATTTTGAAGTGGATAATTCAGTTTACATTCAGTTTCTCAGACTGATATCTGCACAAAATGGTCCTATATATGGCTTGAAGGTGTATGCATATGAATATGTGCCTCTATCAAAGAGAAGATGCAGAATAGCTGTAGGTCTTATATTCCCTGTATCAGGAGCAAATAACCTAGTTAAAATTACAGGATTAGTATGTTTGCTGAAAGAAAAGTTGATATAGTCTTACCCATTATTTTGCATTTCGTAGAAGTCTGCTGTGTGATATGATGGGTGTCCATTAAAGCACAGAAACAGAAAAGACTCAGCTTACTTGAAAGGCTAAGCTAAGAACACAGTATTTACCATTCCATGTAGAGTTTAGATGACTAAATGCAGGAACCTTGATGATAAATGTAGACAAAGAAATCTATTCCAGCTATTTGTATTTAAGAAATCTTCCTTAGTTATTGTCAGACTGTTTACATTAACCTGTAAGAACAAACAACAGTCTTCTGCTGGTTCATCTCATCTTTCAAGGAAGAGAACTTCTCTTCAACTTAGATATATGTTATAAAAAACATAGTTTATATATTTATTCATTTTATTTTTGTGAAGGAAAATAAATAGATGTAAAAATTTTGCAGAGTTGTTCAGTGTCTATAATGATGAAGAATATGCTTCTAACTGCTACATCCAACACCAGCAGCTCTCAGCTGGCAGCGTTGCTGCATCTGCAGAATCAGTTAAAACAAAACAGAAACACAAGTGATCTTCTAAAATGTGTGGAACAGCAACTGACTGCTAATTCAGTGGTAACCTTCTGACCTACTTATTAGGGGTTTATTATAGTTTATATAAATGCACACAGAGAGATACATGTGTGTATACAGGACATGGGTTGGTGGTGGGTTGGCAGTGCTGAGAGAGTGGTTGGACTCGATGGTCTCTGAGGGCTTTTCCCACCTGAACACATCTGAGATTCTAAGAGCCACCCCTGTACCTTCCCCTGCTACCAAAATCTTGCCACGTAAACCAAATACAATTTTATATAGTCCTTGTTGGAGAAGTGTCTCTAGCAAAACTTTTTTTCAAAAATAAATGTTATTATGAATTATTCTACTTGTATCCTTTGCTAATACTCTGCTATTATTTGATAGCATTTTAACTTCAGAAAGAGTAGCGGCCGTAAAAATCATGTTGGTATGGAAAGTGGACTAAGATACATTATTTGTAATTTGTTTTAAATAATATTTATAAGTTCTTCTGCACTGCAGAAAAATTATATGATCATAGAATAGTTGAGGTTAGAAAAAATCTCTGAAGGTCATCTTGTAAACCCCTCCTCCTCAAGCAAGGGCCACCTAGAGCTTGTTGTCCACGACCATGTCCAGATGGCTTTTGAATTATCTCCAAGAATGGAGGCTCCACAGCCTCCTTGGACAACTTGTGCCAGTGCTTGTTTCCCTCATAGGGAAGCAGTATTTCCTGTTGTTTGGACAGAGTCTACTGTCCTGGCACATCTGCTGAGTGTGTGGTCCTTTAAGTACATACTTTCCTAGAATTACTATCAATTTTCTAATGAAAGAACTGAGAATGGGATTTATCAAGTCTGTGAAAATAATATCCTTTTGAACCACTGTACAGGCATGGAGAAACCTCTGTATTCCTGTTGAACATTTCAATATATTGGATGAATTGCCATCCAGTTTCTGCATACTTATTCTCCAGCATTCAGAAGACAGGTATAAAATGTCATCATTTTGATTTAGCACTGTTTGTTACAAATACAGTCTTTTTTTACATGGTTGACTATTGCCTTTCACTTCTAATTTTACTCAACTTGAATTTTAGGATAATGAACTAATTAATATAGAAATAAAACTGCCTTCAGCTCAGTGTTATGTTTTCTGTTCTTTCCATTTCCCTAATTATCTCTTAAATCCCCAGAGGTCACTTGAAAGGTTTCAAGCCATTATTGATATGATTCTTAAGTTCTGTTAAGAGTTTCCTGCTTTTATTGCTTATGCTCTTGGAAATGTTAGAAGGGGTCATATTTAGCTTTATAAAGCCACCAATTATTTGATTATTACAGCCTAATTATCTGCAATAAACTAGATCATAACTTGAGCTATAGCAACTGATATGAGAGCATTCACCAATTTAAAAAGACTTTAACTTGTCATTGAACAAAAAGATATCTACCTTATTGGTTACACAGGGATAAAAGAATTTACCTTACCACTCTCCATTTGTTCCAGCTAAAATTTGCAGGGCTTTGCACCCAAGGTGGGGATAGTTACTGCGTCATGAGAGTATTTGTGAGCACATTAAATTAGAGGGCAATAATGACTCATATAATAAATATGAGTCATATAAACAAGGCTAGACAGTCAAATAATTATTTTTTTCTGGTTTCCACAGATCACAGTTGTACAGTTCATTGATTGTGATGCCCAAAGTAAGTACTGCAAGGCAGAAAGGAAAACTCACTCAGCAGATGGGTAAGTACCTCTTTTAAGAGAGAAAAATCATTGCACTGATATTATGAGAAGGCTCATATCTTTCACTGTTGCAGTTAGTAAAAATTTAAAATACTTTTAAAAATAATTTTAACTCTTCCTAATTACCAAGGAACATAAATTCATAAATATGTCTCATTATCAAATGTTACATATGTAGTAGCAATTTATATCATTTTTGTTTATATTTGAAGGCTGAGGTTGTTACAAATAAATAATAGGTTTTTTTGTTGTACATTTCTGTATATATTTTGTGCTTATCTATTTATCTAGATTTTATTTTCAAATAATACCATGGCTAGAAACTGATGGTGTTTGTACAATCATTTCTTCAAGTACAAAAAGTACAAGTACAAAAAGACTCTTAAGATGGTGTTAACCTTCTTTTAATAGTGCAGGCAAAAGTTTCTCGGTTTCCTGTGAATCCTGATGTGTTTCGTATTTTGTTGGAAAAAATGCATCTTTACAAGCAGCAAAAGATGAAGAATCATCTCAAAAAAACCGTTTTTCACAACTTGAAAGAGTGTGTCTCCAAAACAGATGTGGTAATGTATTTTATTACCTTATATTCAAAACTGGGTGAAAAATATGTACTAAAAATATGGTAGACATTCTTTATATAGAATTTTTCAGTTCATTCCAAGTGTGGCATCCATAGTCTTCACAGATACTATATGCTTTGTACTCTGCTTCAAAATTTAATCTTACTGTGCTGTAATTGCTGTATTTGTCATTCAGGAGCTTTGAAATTTTCACTAGTTAATCAGAATTAAAGTGATGCAGCTGAGATCAGTTTACTTGAATATGTGCCATATTTCAGAGATTTCAGGCAGCTGGCACACTCTGGTGATTAGCACTTGGTGAAGGTCCAGAACTTGGGATTTTGCCTTCCTCTCAAGAGAAGAGGGCAGGGCAGCTGGCTGGGGAAACTTGATGCCTTCTTACCTCTGCTGGCACTCTGGGGTGACCACACAGAGCAGGGCCACTCTGCTCCTCTCTCTTGATGCTGGCTGCAGACAGGCACTCATGGAATTTGCCCTGAGGACGCCCAGGACTTTGAAATGTGGCCTCTCAGGGGAATAAACCCCAATCATAGTAACCCCCCAGAAAAACCACAAGAGAAAATCCAGAAGAGGAGCCTCCACCTGCACTGCCTCAGCTCTAGGGCAAAAGCCAAGAGGCAAGGGAGAGCTGGGAGGCAAGGGAGCTCTGCCTGGGCTTTTAGGGGGGGACTGGCACTCCCCTGCCCCGTGGTTCTGGTTCCAGCTGCAGGGCCTGAAAGAAGCAGTGACAGTTTGGGGCAGGGATAGATATAGGATACAATACCAGTCTAGGTTACCTTGAACATTGACAAATCTGGCTCTTGAATTGTAATTCTGTTTTATTCATCACATTACCATCTTTCTGTTAAAATACCGAGTATTGCAGATGGTTGAATTGTTGATGATCACTTTCTCTTGCCTGTGGCCAGCCTTTGTTGTATTGGCAACTTTATAAAGATTGCTGAATGGAGTAAGTAAAAAAAAAAAATGGTGCTCAGATAGTGTCAGGTTGAACAGGTGAAAAAAACCACATGACTCAGGTTTTTAAAAAGCATATGCATTAAACTCATAGAACTTATCCATGCACCCTATACTGAGCAACACAAGCCATGGATGAGGATTTAATTCATTAATAAACTCTTCACCATTTAGTTGAGTTTATTTGTTCAGTTAGTGGCTTTTTGTCCATCTAGGTTGGATTTTACAAACCTCAGTTTTCAATGTCTTTCTCTCTTGCATGATTCTATTTTCTCCCTCTCTATTTTCTTCATTCCAATTAGTTTTTTTCCCTAATTTGGATCCACTGATCTCTCAATTTGCTTTCATTTGCTTCTCCTATATTAATCTTACAGTTTCTGTTCACTTCTCAAAATTGTCCTTATGAAGTTTCTTCTCATTATTTGAAAAAACACATTATAACTTCTTTCTGCTGTAGTTTTCTGCCATTCTCCATTGAAATTACTGAAGTATATTAATTGTTGAAAAAAGTATTGACACCTTCTAGTAATTCTATATTAGAGTATTTTGCAAAACGCTGGTACAAAATTTTGGAATAAAGTAGTTTTGAAACCAGCTTCTTGCATTTGTATTTTCCATTTTATGATCTTTCACGTTATTTTCCTTAGTCTGATTTAACATAATACAAAATTTATATATATAATGATATTTAATAAGAATGGAGATTGAAAGTATTCTAATATTTGTTTCTGTGTGTGTGATAGACTCCAACAGAGAACACAGGTGATAGTGAGCTTGATTTGATATCAGATTTCTCTGAAATAATAGAAATTATGGAAGTCTATCTGAAACCAACCCTGTCACAGCTGGATTTTTCTGCTGTCAGGTAAGATATATTGACTTTGGTTATCATTTGTGAAAACAGGGCTGTGACTCAAATCCCTCAAATAAAGGAATGGTTTTAGAACGGATGCCCTGCTGAATGAAGGTTTCATGTCTTGAAAGAGTATAGTCAGGATATGTCAGACTGAGTATGTCAGACTGAGCAATATGATAGACAAATGGCCATTTCTGAGAAGCACTGTTCTCCAGCTTAAGTTATATTTAAGTTGAAGTTCAAGATGCAACAGTATAATTAAAATGTTTAAAGATGGGATTTCTAAAGGACAGGAACCCCAAAGGAAGAGTGTCCTTTGTGTAAAATTTCACTGAAACTGACACAGAAATTGAAGTTGGTAATATTTTCCATTAATTTCCTCTTCCTAGAGAATCCCAGTGTGTATCAGTTTCAGCAGCTGAAACAGGAAAAAATAAAGTGAAAGATAAGGACACCAAACAAGCTGGAATGCAGGGTATGTGCTTCCTTGAGTTGTGTGTGTGTGGACAGATACAAAAATCCAGTAATTTCAATTTTAATTTTATTTAAAACAAAGACAAGGAGAGGACAAAGACTTTAGCATTGTTTTCCTCTGTTTTATTTTCTATATCAAATCAAATATTTCAGTATACTTTCAAAGACAGATTTAGATGCTGGAGCAATGCTTCTGCATTTATTTAGAGTCTTCCAAACCATACAATCTGTAGACACCTAAATGAAATGTCTTTATCACAAACCAGTTTTTCAGGAGAAGAGCTAGAATAAAGAACTTTCTTAAGTCAGTAGTTGGGTAAGTGTCTTTGTTTTGTCTTTTTTTTTTTTTTGCTTTTAGTTTTATGGACTCTCACAGATTGTTAGCTTGTATACAAGCTACATTATGTCTCTAAACACATCTCAAGAAAACACATCTGCAAAAACTGGATAAATTGTCCCCCATGCATTTGCTCTTTTTCTGTAGAACAGAAATATTGCTATAATAATATTTGGTACTTTTCTCCCTAAATAAAAGAAACAAAACTTTTCTACAGAACAAGACAGTATTGGATAAGCGTGCCTCTACAACTCTATTCTGTTTAGCTAATCACTGCTCTGGCAATTTCGCATTCCCAAATATTGTTTTCCTGAATGTATTGCATATACCTGGACTTGGAGCTGAGATGGTTGGTTATTAATACAGGGATGATTTTCCCTCTGAAAAATTGTTGCTAACAAGTACATAGAAATTTGAGAACATCTTAAGAGTAATGATATAAAAAGAAATATTTTTTCTTAATGCACTTAATCCACAGTACAATGAAGTTTATGTGTCATACAGTGGAGGAAACTTAGGTTTTTACATCTAACTGCAATTGTTTATAGACAAACTGAGAATTAAATCTCAATCATGCTCTGTCACATCTCTTTAGATACACCTGTAGATTTAGGATTGTCTGTGATATTACTTGGGGATACATTATTTATGGAGTTGCCTTTGGAAGCTCTGAGTATATTTAAGGAGGAAGGAATAAGTTCTGTTTCCAGAGATTTTTCTCTACAACTTCTCTACAATCGACTACACTGGGCTAAGTCAGGTACTATTAGATAAACATTTTTTCCTTTAGCATAATGATGCATAAAAAAGATATCTAAAAATTTAAATATTAATTGTTGTGTATATTTTACTGGAAGACAAGCACATGCAATAGGTTTTCAGTATCTTTGTTGGACTAAATAGTGCAGTAGAATTATTTCAATATTGTACAGGTTGATTATAGGAGCAGTGGTAGCTAATTTAAAATAACCTTGACACATTAAAGAATTATGTAAAACTTAGTGGAATCTAAAACTGTAAACAAATTTACGAGCATGTTGTTAAAACTTCAAAGGTATTTTCAGCTGCAATGAAAAAAAGGAAGTAAGAATTCACACTTCTGTAATTTTTCTTTATCACTACTTTAAGACTTTGCTTAAAACAGCAAATGTAAAATTTTACTCTCTGAAATACTTTCCTCTCAGTTCTTGTGCCACACCTGGGCAAAATCAAATCCCCACAGGCTTTATGAACTTCTCGTACTGCTGACACTTATACCCTACATAAACTCTAGCAAAATGAAGTTAAGTAAGGTAGTTGGGCAGCTGGTAAACTTCTCCTTATGGCATCATAAAACTAATTTCTTAGATGTAGAAGTGAGTCATAAATACAGGCACCAAGCCATTTTGTATGAATCAAAGATACCGTCTATTAATAAAGTTAAAAATTTTAAGCTGCATTTTTCTCATATGTAGAGAAAACCACATAAAATTATTAAAACTAGATGGTCCAAGATAAAAAATAGACCAAGTGTAGAAAATCTCACTCTGTAATATGAAAGTGTGTTGTTCTAGAGAGGTTCTTGTATTGTGCACATATCTAAAATATTTAGTAATATTTAGTCTCCATTATAACCTGTTCTGTTCTTCCATTTCACTCCTTCTTTCTAAAGGGAATGATTTTTAAGTAATCTGAGATTAGCATATTTTTAGTTTACATACTACAATAGGCCTTTCAGAAATACAAGTTTTAGAACATGTAGGATTTTTTCTATTTCTGTTTTTCCCTTTTTCAGAGTGGAACTTATGGTTACATAATTTAAGAAGTAGACAGATGAGAGGAAGCATAGTTGAAAAGTCTCTTCTTTCAATTATGACAGAGGCCACTGAATGAGGAAACATGAGCAGTATAATCTCAAGCTTCCCTGAACTTCCAGGGCATTCTGTAATAACTGGCTGAGATGTACTCTGGGTGATAATCCAGTGAGAAACATAAGACAGTTTTTTGTGCTTTCTAAAATTCCCTTAAAGAAATAAAAAATCCAATTCAAATATGAAATTTCCCTTTTCCTTTAGATCTCTGTGTGTCCCACAGAAGCTTCAATTATCACATTAACATCAACAATTAGTAGATATGGTAAATTACTTAGAAAGTGCTTTGATGATCGCTGTTTAACTCTAACCAAAATTGGCAGTGTAATGAAGCATTTAATGTCTAAGGGATCACATCTCCTCCTTGTGTTCCACTTTAAAGACTTTATTTTTAGGCAATAAGGCTTGGGTAATGTCCTTACCTTCCTATGTTTTGAAATGAATTTTTATCTTTTTATTTTAATCTATTGCTGTTATTATTTTTATTATTATTCCTAGTAGTACTATTACTACTACTACTTCATGATGTTAAATATGTACAGTCCTTCAAGGACATTTATTTGCTACATCTGCCTATCCATTAATTTTTTTCTTTTCATTTTCACAGAAACTGAATTTAAAAGCAATGTTGAAACATCTAAAGGAAAAACCACAAAAGCTAATCAGAAAAAGAATATCCAAATGGTGAACTTTCCACATTTTTTGTAAATAACCAGAGAACTTGCATAAAAAAGTGTGAAAGTGGGTTGAATATAAGCTCATTATGTGTCCTAGAATTCTGAAGTGGTGTGAATGTCTCATAAGTCCATAAGAGTTTTGGTTCCTATTGATTTTGCAAGGAGTTTTTCTTTGACGAGTAACACTTTATAAGTAGGACACATTTAATAAACCACAAAGGAAGCTGCTTAAAGTTACTTAAAATAATTTATGCAACAAAATATTTTATTTTATATAGTGATTACATATGCTTTTATAAAGTTATATTTATATTTGCATTTATATATCTATACATGTGTGCACACGTGTGTATGTATATATGTTTAATATATGTATATGCATTGTAGCTAATGCAGACTAGTTTATTAATTTCCACTGACAATTGAGTACCATGATGCTTTTAAACTCAGATTCAAAACTTTGTTAGTTCTTTGTCATAAGTAATGTAATATTCTTAGTATTTAATTGAAACTTTAACATATAAGAAAATATGTATTATTTTTAATTGTAGGCACCACTTAATCGTGATCTATCTTCTAATTGCTTGCCTGTTGATACATGTAATTTAAAATGTATCCTTTCACAACCTATTGGCTAAGTGTATCAGCTACATTTCCTTCTTTCGTTGTTTGAATGCGTTGTTTGTGATCAACTGTTTATCAGATATTGTGGACCCTTATAATGAAGGAAGAGAAGCAGGTAATATATATTAAATAATATTTCATTCTCAAACTACATGTGGAATTTAGAACTGTTTTGTACCAAAAAATGAAGTTGTGACATCAAGATGTTGGCAAAAAAGCATTCCTTTTCATCAGAACAGCACAGCTTATCACTTGTATATGGTGCATGTGTGAAACAGCACAACTAACCATTAATGGAGGCTTTTAGCTTCAGAAAGACAGAAGGGAAGGGTTTGGGCTGGAAGGGACCTATAGGCTCATCTCATTCCACCCCCTGCCATGGCAGGGACCCCTCCCACTGTCCCAGCTGCTCCAGCCCCAGTGTCCAGCCTGGCCTTGGGCACTGCCAGGGATCCAGGGGCAGCCACAGCTGCTCTGGGCACCTGTGCCAGAGCTGCCCACCCTGCCAGGGAACAATTCCTTCCTGATACCTAACCTAAATCAACTATGTTTCAGTGTAAAGCCATTCACCCTTGTCCTGTCGCTATATGTTCTTGTAAATAGTCTCTTTCCATCTGTCTTGTTGGCTCCCTTCAGTTGTTGAAATAGTTACTAAGTCCAAACAGATAGCACAAGAAGCTACAGAACAATCAGTAACATAACAGAGTGTGTCTCCATGTGTTTGCAGCTCTCCTTCACAGCAGAACAATATAAAACACTTCATGTGCTCAATATCTGACTCTACAGTGTATCTTTTAACTTATACTAGTATGAAAATGTAGTCAAAAGGAGAACATTGCTTATCATTAAATGTGCAATGTCCTTGGAGAGAAGAGGTGATTTTGGAGTCTTGTTTCCTGAAATCAGGACTCTAGACACTCAGTTGGTTTATCCACTCACTTAAGTCCTCTCTGAGCCCCTGCAACAGATCCATATGAGCAGTATTTGTTTTCAATTCTTTACCCTTTTTTCAGGATACCTAAAATTTTTTCTTCGTGTCCTTAACCTGTCTACCAAATAATCCTTGTTCATTATAAGACACCTTTCAAATGGGCATCCCAATTTTACTCTGAAAACGTCACAATTGTTTTTATTTTACAAGCCAGACTAGGTTTCAAAAAACATGAAATCTAATGATCATTTAAAACACCCTAAATGTAATAGTGTCATTTTAAAGTTATTGAAATTGAGATTGCCCAAAGTAGTTTGTGGTATGTTCCATTCATAATGATGAAATTCTGTTGTTACAGAAGCTTCAAATCCTTCCCGAAAAATAGAGGAAATATTAGAAAAATGCTATGACCTATTTACAGTGCAGTGGGAAGGTGTTATTGGCAATATGTATGCTCCAAGGTATGTAATATTCTATCTACTTTCTTGTTTTATCCATATTTCTTGTTTAAAATTGTACTTTTTTCAGAGACTTTGTTCATAAAATAGGGTTGCATTTTTCTGAGCTGATAAACACATAGCAAACCATTGTTGTATCAAACACAGATCTAGGTTTGTAGACAGAGTATTTTAGAGATGTGAAATAGAGTGCTGCAAAGAGATTCAGGCAGGTTGCTTTTGTCAGAATTGGTGTATATGTAAATAATCTAATTTTGATAGAAAGTCTTCTGGTGCAGTCTTTGATGAATACACATATGTGAGGATAAGTGTAATTTCTGGCTTTGCTCATAATTGTTTGTAAATCCAAGCTGTAAAACCAAAGCATCTCCATGCACCTTCAGCCAACTGTAAATGGGAGTGCAGATTTCAGAAGCACAGTAGTACAGCACACAGTTTCCGATTTCAAACATTGATCATGAAGCTAATACTGTTTTATGGAGTCTACTCATAAACACACTTTGTTCTTTATAGAAATACATTACTTTTAAGATCATAGCCATAGAGGAATAAAAGGGATCTCAAGAGGTCAAACAGTGACAAACCTTATGAGAGAACATGGCCATCACTGGAACTTCCTTCCTAAGTGCTAGTTCAGCAGTCAGTCCTTTGGAATTTTGTCTACTTAGCTAATACCACTGAGTAGGTATTCTACTACTTTTCATAAAAATTGCAAAGATCATTATTAACAAATTGCAGGTTTTGCTGCAAGCTGGCCTGATTATCCACATCTCTTTTTAAAAACTAATTGCTCATGTTCTGGTGGGTATACACATGACTACTCCCTTTGAATGTCAGACAAAGACTGTATTTTAAAGCTGTACAATACGTACTGTGATGATTTTTTAAAATTTTGGTTATTTGATGAAGAAGCTGGTATTTATCTAAAAACACACTATGCCTCTTGCTCACTATTACTGAGTAATCATTTTAATACAAGAGCACAGTATTAATAATCCATATGAATTATTACACTTCTCACAGAATTCTGCAGCCATGCTTATCTTCTTGCTTTGCATGCTGATTTTTGTTATTATTTCTGGAGTAAACAGCACTGAACTGTTTGCTATGGATAATTTTTGAAAACTATGCTTGTAAAAGAGCAACATGAAAGTAATGTACTTTCTTGCTTCTTCCTTCCTCTCAGCCAAGCTGAATGGAAGCAGCTGCTGACAAGCTGTAGTGCATTTCTGTTCTATGGGATGGAGAGATTCATGTCTCATGTGTCGCTTAACTGGTTGGTTGCTATGAACATCACAAGTAAGATAAACAAATTGAGAAATATTTTTAATTATACCAACTTTGATCCCTAGACATGTCCTATTGTATCATTATCACAGTACTGATGTTGGTAATTAAGGGCTTTTTTCTAGATCCAGAGTTTTTAGTCAGAGAACCTTTGTATTATGTTGGTTTTATTCTGTTGCACAGCTTTCTTGTAAATTCTCACAAATAAACTTAGTCCTTCTTCAGTTCCATGTGTTGGAATTTCTTAGGTTTCAAAAATTAAGTCAATATCTAATGATTTTCTCAGTAAACCATCTCATTTTCTTTGGAATTTAGTATTTGGTTGCAATATATTTTTTAATAGTAAGAACAACCTCTGCAGTGTGGCTTCAAGTGCCAAAATTTGTAAGTCTCTGCTGTGTCAAGCAAGACTTGTCCATCAAGGCTGGGTCAATGCTGAAGGATTACTCTGCTATTACAGAGCATTTGTAGACTCTGAGGGGGTATCTTTTCTCTGTTTCTTCACAACTAATTAGTCTTTCTGTTATAGCATAAGGCGTAGATTCAGGACTAGTTTTTCAGACTAACAATCTTTATTTATCCTCCTGTTTTCCTTGCACATCTGGATGAAGCTTGATTTCGGAGTTGGGCTGAATTTGTCAGAGTAGCTATATTGTGTTGACATGTGAAAGTGAGGACAGTACACATCAGATTGTGAAGCCCTGTAGAGCAACAGGAAGCTTCTTCATGAAGCTTTGATTTTAAAAGTGATTTAAATATCTATATGTAAATATTACAAGAAATAAGAAAATATGTTTTCTTTATATACATAGATCATGTCTGAAGATGGTGTTTCAGATATCAACAGACCAGATATTTACAGGTCTGGCAACTTCTGGAAAGTTGTTAAACCTTGCCCTTTTCCCTACTCTTAAAATATACCGGGGTTAATTCTGTCTGAGATTTCTGAAAGCTCTAACCTAGACCAAATATTATGAAGCATTCGGTTTGGTCATTTACATGATGAAATAAAATACATAATTGCTAAATCAGAGCATGAGACCAGGCTGACAAAGAGAATGCAGTGATTTAGCAAATCCTGAAATGGAAGATTGTAATACAAATTAACCTTGCTTTATGCAGGGTGTAATTTGGGAAAGTCTAGTGGGAGATATTATACTTCAGGGAAAATAATCAGTTAATCATTAATAAATTAAGGTATGACTGTTTAAGGAGCAGAGTTATAGAGCAGACTCAAAATGGATCACAAATTAAACAATGTACCCTTGCTAGTGTTAAAAATCCCCCAAGGTCTGTATAGGGGTAGCTATACAGGAGTGTCGCATGCAAGCTGTGTGAAATAATTTCCCACTCTACGTAGTATTCCAAAAGTCTCAGCTAGAGAAAAATATCAATCACATAGAGTAAGTTACTGCTGGAGAACATTAGAAGTGTTCAAAAGGCTGTACCACAGCTTTTGTGCTTAGTTTTATTAATTAATATATATGCATTGGTATGTTTATATGCATTTAAAGCATGCTTTCAGAGGGAAGATTGACATATTAAGAGGATATGTGATAGAAGTGTTAAGTGTGTCAAAGACTTTCCAGGCAGAGAATTTACTTCTCATCTGCTTGAGATAGAAGAATAAGTAACAGATTTAAGCTACAGCAAACCAAACAGTAGGCAAAACCATTTTATTTTGAGAGTATTCTGAGTTGTTTCACTGGAGACCTTTAAGGAAAATAAGGCATGTTAGGGATGTTAACTTGGTTGTTAAGTTATGGAGAGGAGCTGATACAAAAAAATTTCAATACCTGCATACCATGAACTCTTGCAAGAGTTCAAAACTACAGAGTTGGGTCATACAGGTCATTGGCTGTATATAAGATGGTATGTGGACTTCATTGCCAATTATGCTAATGTGGCATAGGGAAAAAAACCCTGCAAAACACTATGAAAAAGTGTAGCAAAATTACATGAAATAAGACTAGGTTGACTATTAGTTTACTTCTACATAATACTTGACAATTGCAGCTGAAATATGTCGATTTTATACTAGTGGTTTAGAGTATGTTCAATAAAATAATTAACTTACAAAAGGCCTGATTTACTTTAATTATTATGCTGGGCATTATTATCAGTGCAAACACCATTGCTATATTTTTTTTCCAGAATGCCATTTGGTGATTCTTCTGGATCTGGTAAGATCACAACAAAGTTACCAAAGAATTGCAAACTCTGATTTCCACAAAAGGTAGGTAAAGTCAATTTTGGTAAAGTCAATTTCCGTAAAGTCCACAATAAGGTAGATCATTTCAAAGCAAAGTTAAAATTTTGAGTTATGAATATTATCCTTTACTTCTATGAGAAAAAGAGCTTCTTTATAGGACTAAATAGGATGAAAGCTCTGTTAGAAGGCAATGATAAGAAAATATGACACAGAAACCTTGCTATATTACACGTCTCTCACAAGTCTGAGAGCAAGAGTCTCAAAATGTTCTGACTGAATATATAAAATTTTCCTTTGACAGATAAACTGCTAAGAGTCCTTCTGAGGGTTCATACAAGGAAAAGTTTAACAAGCTGATTTTTATTTAAACAAATTATTATAGCATGTAAAATAACCCGTTCAGAACTTTTAATATTAATTGCAGCTTTATTTAATCTTTAAACACATTTCAGTATTTTCATTGCTTTTAAGTTGGCAGGTGGTAGGGTTTACATTATTTTATTGCATATCCATTATGAATTATTGACAGATCCCACAGTATTCTAATTTTATTCATTAATTATTTAGTCTATGCTGAATTTTAAGATAGCCTGATCATACTCTTGAGGAATGAGATGCCTTGCAGAGGGATGTAGATAGATTGGAGCATTGGGCAATCAACAGTGACATGAAATTTAACAAGAGCAAATGACAAACTCCTTACTGGTGACAAAGTAATGCTGGACACAAGTGTAAACCTGGAGAGGGGCAGCCGGAGAGCAGCCCTGCAGAAAGGTACTTGAGGCTGAGCTGACACTGTGCCTGGGCAGCAAGTGAGCAAAGCACATCCTGCGGGCAGAAATATCTCTTGGCTTTTCTACTTACTCATTCCATGAAGAAGAAATAGAAGAAATAGAAAAAAAGTCTCTAAAAAGTAGTTTAATTAGTGCAACAATGCCTAAATTAAATCTAGTTATGTGTGAGACAAGTTATACACATATCTACATATGTAAATATGCAGATTTCTGAGTGTATAAACAAACACCTGGTATTTTTTAATATCTTTTTTGGTCCCAAACAGCCATTTCCTAAAGTAAACCAAAACACAATTCCTTAAACAAGTTTTTCAAATTCGAAAAGTTTGAAGTCTCAGTTCAATAGTTTAATAAATTTATCAATAAGACTTAAGTGTTTAAGTCCAAAAGCTTCCTGAAAATTTAGAATCACATTCATTTAAAAAATGAGTCACATAAACTCCATAGACAATCAGATAGCATCTTCCCAAAAGATTGCAGAAAACTTTCATTATCATATTTTGATAAAATTACTACAAAAAACATATCTGAATAAAACCAAAATGCAACCTTCTGTTTACTGCATACTTAGAGTATCACTCCCCTTTTATGACTAAAATAATTATGCTGAAGATGCTTACTGAAATATTCAGCAGTAAAAACTCAAATCCCACATTGCATGTGATTTGCTTTTAAGCCTCTGAATCAACATCATACTTAGGACAAAGAACAAGGTTTCAGTTCCTGCAGTATTTTATGTCTAAACATGTCTTTTCACACCTGATTCTCAATCTTTGGACTATCTTATAAAAGGTATTCTGCAGTGTTTTGTAAAAGTTAGGGTCTTACTACTCCTTTCAGATTTCCAGAAATGTCCAGAACTACAGTAATATGACAGAGAGTAAACCCCATGATAAAACTGCTTCATGAAAAAATGTAGAGACAAGGTTACCCAAATTCATTATATTATTAGTTGTAATAAATTCAAAGTGCCATATGAATGTTGGAAAACACTTGATGACCAGCACAGAAGAAAATGCACTCTGACATTTTCTCCTTCTATCAAAAAACATTGTATATTTAGTTATATTTTTATATATTATGTACATTTTCTTTTATTGATCTCATAAATTCTGATTTTTAGTTGTCAACGTATTGCCCTAGAGAGACCAACAGAGACAGCAATCCTTCTAAGCCTTACAGGTGTTGGTTCTGTAATAGCCACCCAGTGGTACACGAACTTGGAGGAGAATGCAGAAAGACTGGAGACCTTGTTTGAGAGTGAGTGCTTGTGTTTGCCTCAGCTGGTGTGTGTATTGCTCCAGACCCTCGAGCATGTGTGCCCAGGCCCTGTGTGTGCCTGTCTCCTGTCTCCTCTTTCTTTGCTCCTTACCAAACTCTGCCTGCAGTTCCCATAGGAGCGGAACTGCATGCAGAGGCCACCATGGGGCTGGGAGGTTATCTTTCACACAGAACACTAACCTACTTAAAATGGATTTGGTGGGTTGTTCATTCATGGTCATATGGTAAGAATAGGGTTTATATGGTGAGAAGCAGTGCCCCGGGACACGGCCATCTGTAGTTACATAAACTATGGGGGAAACATCCCCTGGATGTAACTTACATCTGCACAGATACATTGCTTAAATCTGTAAAGATATCCTTTTTCATTAAGTTTTAAATGAAAAACCATTTCATGGTGAAAGCACCAGGCTGTATGGTTGATATTTTCTTGTTTTTCAAAACTTTAATTGAAAACTCATGGAAACTAACATTTCTTTTCAGATTTGCTGAGTTTTGGTAAAACGACTGGGCAGACAGTTCGTGTTCTTCAGAAAAGTAGAAGTCGCAGGAAAAGGGATTCCATTAAAAGTAAGAGTTAAAAGGCTTAGTATGATAGACTGGCTATAAACACCAGCTAGGACCTTTAGATAGGTAGTTCACAGGTGTAAGTGAAACCTTATAGATGAGCTATTACAATTTTCTCTGGAACTTCATAAAAGAGCTGGGAGTTGGAAGACCACCAATACAATATCATAATTGGAGTAGCTATATTTTATATAAATAAAATTTTGGGGAGGCTTTGACCAAAAGCTAAATATTTTCTCCACTGAACAAATAAGGTAGTGTTACTAACAAGGTAAATCAATAACACAACATAAGCAATATCAATGGTGTGGGATTATAAACTGCAAAAAGATCAGTAGGATCTGCAGAGATTTTAGTCTGCATTGTACACAGTACATGGCATACTAGACATAAAAAATATCTGGCATCTTCTTGGAGAGAGGGGAAGAATTTCTGAGTAAAACAATTTCTAATATACTGTCTATAAAATTGTACTGCTATTTTTCAATGTGCAGGACTTACCTTTTAAAATAAGGTTTAATAAAATAAATTTTATTTATAGCTTGCACTGTCATAGAATTGAAGAAAGAGCTCAGATCATAAATATTCCCTAGTTTTCTGTGTTTCTTTTTCAGAAAATGCTTCTTCAATATAGTGACAGTTGTTAATATTTTTAAAAGAATGTTAAAGAACCATAAGTATTAATCAAAGAGAAGATGTGTTGAATGATAGCACATCATTCTTATATTTAGCCATATTCAGAAATAACAATGGTTTTTAATACATTTTTATAGTGGAAGCAGATTCTCACAGCTCTCCTGGAGAAAAAGTAGAAGAGCAGTCTGTTTGCACTTCCTCAGATCCTCCTGCAAGTCATCCATCATTTTTTAATTGTGTGCTCTATGGTTTACCCAACATAATTCTGATGTAATAAATTGTGTCAATCTTTTCATGCTGATCTAAGGAGAGGTGAGATTAAGAAAAGGTACATATTTGCTGCTTTCGGGGGGCTGTTTCAGATGTAAACAGTTTGATATTAGAATTTCAGAAAAATAGAATATATAGTTCAGAAATTTCAGTTAGTGCTCTAAGGTTTTTTTAACTTAGCGAATCCTTTAAAAATTTGGTTAGTAACAATATATTTTAAAGAAAAGTGGGCTTGATGCATGAATGGAATTGGAATGTATGAATGTCATTTCCTTGGCGTATTTTATTTTCACATGGACAATTAATCAGAAACAGCTAGAAAATTTATTAAGTGACCTTATTCTGAATGAACTGATCTTTTGATGTGGAGGTAGTTGTATTTTAATTAGAAAACAAATTAGTGTTAAATAAAATGGTCAATTATTTTTGCTTTATTTTCCTGTGTTTTTCTTTAATAACATTCCCAACATAATTCCTTCCCAATATCCCATCCAGCCCTGCCTCTGGCAGTGGGAGCCATTCCCTGTGTCCTGTCCCTCCATCCCTTGTCCCCAACCCCTCTGCAGCTCTCCTGGAGCCCCTCCAGGCCCTGGCAGGGCTCTGAGCTCTCCTGGAGCTGCTTCTGCCCAGGTGAGCCCCCAGGTGTGCCAGGCTGGCTGCAGAGGGGCTCCAGCCCTGGAGCTGCTCCTGCCCAGGTGCCCCCCAGGTGTGCCAGGCTGGCTCCAGAGGGGTTCCAGCCCTGGAGCAACTCTGGGGCTTCCTCTGGACTCACTCTTATACTTCTGATTCTTGAGCTAGATGCAGTTCTCCACCTGGACCTTCAGAAGAGTGAGAAATTATTTTTATTATATTAATCAATTAATTGTTTTAATGATATTAAAATACTTATCTGATTTTTTAAAATAATTCTAAAGTATTCATTTATTTGACTATAAGCCCTTATTTTTTTTTTTTACAATATTATATAGTGCTCAGCAACCTGGAGGAAAAAATCCTACCAACTAATGACCCAGAAATAAATTACAGTAGATACACCTTAGGACATATGAATTCTCTTGTCGAATAACGTTGGCACAAGCCCAAACAACAAGAATAAGAGCTTCTGAACATATTTCATCTACATGGCACTACATCATTCCCATGCACTGTATTCATTCATACAAGAAATATTAAGCAGTTAGTGCTATTCCATGTATCAAGGGCTTTAAAATAACTTTCTGAATTATGTCTCAGCAACATAACAAATCACACTATCAATTAGCTTCTATAACAGAAATGACATTTCATAATATATTTTAGCATGAAAAGAATTGGTCAGCTAAAATTTATATAATCTCAAAAATGTGAGGAAGAAAAAATCATGGTGAATTTACTGATGATATTCCAGGACAAGAACATAATTTGAGTTGTACATAGCTGTCCAAGAAGAGTGTGTGGTTCTGAATAGTCTGCAGTAAAAAGCTGCAGTAAGTTTGCTACAAAATTAATAACAAGCAAACAAGAAAAGCTCTGTCATTAGTCCCTGGTGTAACCTCTTTAAAATGATACTTCCTTAAGCAGTCATTCAAGGATCTCATGGCACATGTGCACCTCTCTCCAGACCTGCTGTGGCTGGTCCTGCCAGCAAGTCTGCTGTCCCTGCTGTGCAAAGGGATACGGTGGAGCAGACACCAAAACAGAGCAGCAGCTGCTGCAGGTGTTTCCAGGCAGGGAAATTGGAGCAGGTTTGTGTGTGATGTACTGATCATTCCCATTATAAGACCATTCATCTTGAGTTTGAACACTAATTTTGTGATTTTACAACCTTCTAGGCCTTCCAGCCTGTGTTTTGGCACTGTCTGACCTGGAAGCTCTCCCAAAATAGGGTATCAGAGGGAATTCAGCCATCCTATATGAGTGTAAATCCTTTCTTCTCCTGCATGTGGATGAAAGACCAGCTCATCACTGTAAAGTCACCAGGAAGTCACTCAACCCTTAAAGTCCCTCTTGGGTATTAACTTAGGCCTCCAAATGCAGTGACTTCATGTGGATATAGTGACAGATGGCATTGACAGAAAATTGAAGGCATGCCTATGTGCCCTGAAATGTTTACTGGTTGGTGGAAGACCCAGATTGGTACTCAGGTAATAAATTGATGGAATACTTCTCAGCTAGTGATAAAAGAGTGTGTGGGACCTTTCATGAACATGGTAGTAGGATTTTCAAAAGTAGCAGGCACAACAGTCTTCACTTCAGAATAAGAAAAGAGGAAACATATTTAATATACTGCAGTTTTCCAGATGGTTACTTAAGGCTTATGGTTACTTATGACTTACTTAAGAGGAACAATTTTAGATCACTTAATGTCATTTTTATAAAAATGCAGTATGGAATGTTAACAATATTTCTGGTGGATAAAATATCAATTCTAATATTCCCTGAAATATGAATCTTGATACCTATTATTATATGTATGCATACTCTTATATATACTAAAATAAACATTGTAAATGCAATAGCCTATCTATGAAGAAATGTTTTCTTCCTCTGCCAAAAGAGTGCTTGAAGTCAGTGCTGAGTTCAAACAGTTGAAGCCAACAAAATAAGGACCCCTTTCAGAAGTAAAGGCCAATATTTTGGGCTAGGAAAGTACAAAAAATTAAAAGGGTGTTTTGTGACGGTGTCCATTGCTATGGGAAATGTTTAGGAAGATATTTCTTTGTCATTGAATATCTACTGTGATTTCTTTTCCCTTTGCTCCATATGATGCTTCAGCCTCACACATGATGGCAGAAGAGGGTGAAAACTGTCAAGATTAAATTGAAAGTGAATTTGTACTGAGCTTGAATAGTGTCCTTTCCAGTAACTGAATGTTCAAAACTTGTCACTTTTCTTGATAGTCTCATACTTGACATTGAGCATTTGAAATGGTTAGGAGAAACTAGATACTTATAAAATTGTACAGCTTTTCTAAAAATCAGGGCTGCACTAATTATTTTGTGTTTATTGTGTTTATCTCCTGAAAAGGCATAAAAAATATTTTTATAATGTTCTGGCTTTTATAATTACTTAATTTTCTTAAAGAAATTGAAATTAATAAGTTTCTTAGCAAGGTGGATGGTAAAGACTTCTGGTTTTTACAGGCCTACCATAAGCATAACAATTTCACAATTCCAAGTTGACGTAAGTTTTCTGCGCTATAGGTACACTGAGATAAGCTGCAGATAATAACAGTAGAATCTGAAGAATCAGATAAACTGAACAATCAGATTAATTATTGTCTAAAATTATTTTTAATTTTGAGTGGGTTTTTTCTTATTTTTGCCCAAGTATGTCAATTGTGAAAGGAGTTCAGGGAGAGATCCAGAATGCATAGAAAAAATATTTTTTTTCTGAGTTTTTCAGAAGCGCAGATGGTAATTTCCCTTGACAATCATAAACTGTACTGGCTTCTGTGTGAAAATATTATGTAATACAGGTGTTTTATTGTCTGCTTTTTGATGCCAAAGTTTTAAGAAAGACATCAGTGCTCCCAATGTGTTTTGATTAGTGCAATGAAGACATGATCATAATCCATCAGTAAGGGAGAACAGTTTCATGTTGTAGGACAGACGTGTTCATTTGGAAAACTGCAAGCAGTGGCTTGGAGAACAACCTCTTAAGTACAAAGGGAGTTTGATGAGAGAACAGTGACAGTGGAATTACAGTTAAAACCTGTAATCTGCAATGCCCTGGAAGAAGAATGTAGAGAAACAAGTTTGTGATGAGAACATTTAATCTGCTCAGAGCAGACATCTTGACCTTCATTCTGGCAGTAATGAGCTTGTCTGCAGGAGTTCTCAGCATTGTAGAAGCAGCCAGAACAGTCTGTTCTCCCACTGATGTGTATTAATTACCTGTCAATACACCAGTGGAGAGAATTAACTGAGATTTTCTGATGGAACAAAAGAATGGGTTACAGAAATATTTGCTGTTCTGTCATGTCCTCAGAATTTTATCTGAGCCTGTCACTCTTGAAGTAGGTTACAGAGTAGAAACTGAGTATGGAATATACTGCAGCTGAGGTATGTAGATGACCACCTGTACTTTGGTTAATCCTGACAGTGAGGCAGCAACTAATTTTCATAGATCCCATAGATGCAAGGTACTGACATAGAGTTTGAACCTTGTCATTCTGCATCTGAGCCTCTCTGGGCTATTATTTTTTCCTGATGATTAGCAAGTAATCCTGTCACTGTCACTAACAACACAGGTGCATGCTTTCTCCTGCACTGCTTCTCAAGAAGCTCAGATACACATGGATACAGAGGTGCAGACATAGAGTGGAAACAGACTTCTTCAGCTGAGGCAGAATTCACCATGGAGATACACTGCCAGTATGCTTTGCTTATGGTGTGGCTGCTGTAGCAAAATATCACTGATGTAACTATCTTCTGAATTTTTATCATATATGGAACAGAAGCTGTTTCCAGCTTTAAGTTGTAACAGCATAACTTTAGCTTTTCATCACATGTGATCTGTGTGGGAACCAGGGGCACCAGATAGTTGAGAGGTATTTAATCTTTAAGGATTTGTCCCTTGCCACTCCATGACACGCCTGCATGTACAACTGGATGCACAGTTTGTGTATGCAGAAAAAGGAAGACACAGCCCTAGTGACCACCAGAATGTCACAGAAGCCAACACTGAGATATTTGCAACAGGTTTTGCTATCAAGTATTTATACACTGGTTGTCTTCCTGACACAAAAGCATATACTACATTTTCTGGTCCAGCAGAAACAGAATTTAAGCCCTACTATTCCCATACGTAAAAGAAATGTTTGTTTTGCTCCTTTGGTATAGTTATATCTATGCCCTTGGGCAGTATCTGTGTTTGCACCTGCACACTGGCTTCTGTGCTGATTTTATAGTTTTCAGTTTTTTTTCCTCCAACACAGTTCACTGGTATTTCTCCTGAATGACATTGACTTTTATTTAATCTGAAAATACCTATGTAGCATTTTTTGGTTATTAGTATTGAAAGATGGCATTAGAATCTGAAGTGGGATGCACATTGAAATAAATTTGTACTGGAATTCCACAAAACTTTCTGCTTCTTCATCAGTGTGATTCAAGGGACATGGCCTACATCTGGCCTACTCAATCAAACAGGGCTGTGTTGGCCAATATAATCTAATTGTTTGACATTTTTATAGTAATTCATTGAGACCAAAGAGAGATGACTACATTAATATCTTGATGTAGCTAGATAATAGTTGAGATAACACTGGTATGCCAAATTGCTGAAAGGCGCTTAAATTCTCTCACAGATTTTTAACTATTTGTGACATAGAAAAGGAAAGAGACTTCAATATAATGTAATAAAAAGAAAAATTAGTACAATCTATAATACTAAGTATTATAATAAAGAACATTACAATAAATTTTCTAGGAATCTTCTCTCCACCAATCATTTAAAATCATATTTCTAAATAATTGAGATGAGAATTATTGTTAATGTTAATGACTCTGTTTTCTTGGATAATCATTTTCACTGAGGTCATAACTAAACAGAAACGTTCTAGCCATATAATATGTATATTATTCCTCTAGCTAGACTGTGAACAAATATGTCAAATATGTCCGCCCTGTGCATATCTGTGGGAACACTCAGGCTGGAATGGTGGTTGAGGAACATCAGGACAGTCTAAACATATGTGAATGCTGAATCTGCTTAGGCTTAGACCTCATCTCACTGTCAAACCCTTCTCTCCTTTGCAAGTGCATTTGTTGGGGGAAGGAGTCTCCTCTGAGTGGGATGCCAGATCTGCAAGTAAGAGCAACCACAGGGAGAATATTAGAAGTGTTTTATTTTGGAGGTGTTGCTCTGAACACAGTAAAGAAATGAATGGAGAAAGCAGGAAACAAAACAAACAAACAAACAAAAAGTAGGAATTAATACTCCATCCAAATTCAGAAACTGAGAGAAATGTGTTTCTCAAACTTGGTTTGATTGATAGTTGCATTTTTGTTTTCAGAGCCCTTGGCAATAAAGGTTCAGTGTGGGTAAGGGCAAGGTCTTTTCACTCAAAAGTGAAAGAAACTCAGATATGTGGTTAAGTGCATTTTTACCAAAAAACAAGGCAAAAATATTTGCAAAAGGAGCAATGACAGTTGCTTTATAATGTTACGTTAATTTATCTGTTTATAATGAGATACAAATAGATGATTTAGAAGCTAATCTGCATCAGAGCTATGACGGAATAATCTGGTTTATGGTGAACTTCTGGTAGAGCTGATCTTCAGTAACAATCTCTGCCCCTCTCCATGCCATTGCACTTTGAACAAGAACTCCTCCAGCAGTGTTTTGCAGTACATGTGGTTTTAGGAGAAACAAAATCTGCATGTTGAGACATTGGTATCTTCAAAAAGCAGTAAGGGATCCCCAGAGAAGCTGTGCTGTTTGTTACCAAAGCAAGAACATGAACATTTTGAAAAGTGCACCAACACTACATTGTGTCTAAGCTTTCACCATCATCCCTGCAAGTGGGTGATGAGGTAAGCTGATCTTATGACCTTTTAAAATGTATCCTTTCTCTAAATCTGAGGCTATGGAAAATAGCTTGAACAATGTACTTACAAACTTCAGTATTTAATCTCTTACTGAAATTATTTTTGAAAGCTATTTTGGATATTTTCCCCCATTCCCAAATCCACTTTTTTGTTCAGGTTTTTTTCTCAAGAATATACAACTTTAAGAACAGATTTGTGTGTTAGTTTTTCCATGAGAAAGAACTGACACAACTATAAATGCAGAGTAGCTCTGGTGGGCCACAGCAGAAGACATGGAAATGAGAAGATAGTGATTCCAAACAGAGCCTGAGCAGAGTTTAGAGGCCTCAGCTCTACAGACCTGTTCATTAGCCTGAGTGACCACTCCATACCCTGTGCACATGCCGTGACATCAGGATACACTTGCCTTAAAAATGCACCTCTATGGGCTCATTCCCAGTGAGAGAGAACCGTGGTGTGCCAACTAGAAAGTGCAGCATTGCACAGACACAAGATGGGCAGCTCTGTTCACTTGGACATATCATAAAGACATCAAGAACAAGGTTGGAACACTTCATCCTGGATAGGGTCTGGGTAGCATGTCATGACCTAAAAGGAGAGATTAATTTCATGCTGAAACATGAGGTCTCCAGCACCAGAAGGGTCCTAAGATTCCTGTTATCTTTTCCATAATTTCTGGTTTTCACTCAGTGAAATGTTTAGCTAGGCTTCAGTGTTGTTGCCTATCATACTGTTATCCCAAAGGAACCAACATGACCTCAATAACACAACAGTAACTCTTATGGCAACCATAATTTATATTAAAAAAACAAAACAAAAAACCACATATTTCCATTGCAAACAAGTAGATTGATGAAGTATTGCTGACATTTGCAATTGCCTCCCTATGCCACGGAAGATTTGTAGGAAGGGCTGCATCTTTCTCCAGGTTACACCATTAGGATGCAATTATCACAAAGCAAAGTGGTGTAGTGCTACGATGCTAGTTTTGCAAACAATAGACAATGCTACAAAATTGTTTTAAGAAATGTGATTTCTAGGTATACTCTTGGTGGCAAAATGAAAATTCAAGGACACAAGATGCTGTTTATTAGCTCCCAATCAAGTGTAAGCAAACTGACTTTGGCACTGTTAACACCTTTTATTCATGAAATCTTAGGTCTTAAAAGCATCCATTGCCTTAATTACTTTTCGTATATGGCAAAATGTTAATGTCATGCTCTTACCACATACTGCAAAAATGTGTGACTTTAATCACTGTGCACAATTCTGAAGCCCTAGTTTTGTTTGTATTTCCAAAATTTTTTTACTGTGTTATTGAAAGATTTAACAACCAGCTCCTGGGAGCCCTGTAATATTTTGCTCCCAGGCTGATACTGTTCTGGTTGGCCCACCATGACAATGTGTCAAGGTGTTCACACTTTTTAAAATGTACTTTCTGACTGGTAAGTAAGAAAAAAGGTATCCTCTTCCTGAAAAGCATTACTGATGAAAATACCCACTGATTCTATTATTCCTTGCTTCTATCAGAGATGGGTACATCTCAAAGAGATAGCTTGCTGTTTTCTATTGCTTTCCATACATTTTTACATAATTTCCATGCATTTTTTACATTAGTTTTTTCTTTGCAATTACTTAATTTTTGTTGCTTTACTTTGTACTACACAGCTATACTTTACATTTCCTCACCTTCTCCAGAGATAAAATAATTCTGTTGCTTTTAATTAAAGACTAGCACTTCTGCCAATTCTTCATGATTTAATATATGTAATACCATTAACTTGTGATTAACCTAGGTCAATATATCCTTGAAATAGAAAATCTGAGTCTTAAATGCAAAAATTTTCACTTTCAAATTATATCTGGCTGTTTTAATGGACTAATGAGCACAAAAAGATGCGTAGAATTAATAAATTAATACCATACTCTTCCTATCTCACAGTATTTCCAAAACATTTTTAAAAGGCATATACATCTGTTCATTGTTCTACTACAGATACCACAGGATTAAAGAATGGTAAAGAATATGCCTGTCAGAATAAGGATCAACATTTGTGTTTAAGATTGAGTCTTGCAAAAGTTCAAGCCAAAATTACACTCTGAAAAGCAGTCACCTCAAAATTCTGTGAGATGAATAGGAAAACCATACAGTCTTTTGCAGTGAGTTCTCACATGTGCAGCTCATGATTTTATTCGTAGACTAACTCCTCTCTTTGGATCTTAAAATCCCAGAATGAAATCAGGGCAATGGAATCTGAACATCCTTCTAATTAGAAGATAGAAAAGGATTCAAAGCTGCCTAATCCTCTCCTCTTCTGCAAAGGACCTTGTAGAAAAGGTCCAAAGGGTTTTGTAAGATGCAAAACAAAGAGCATGACTGTCCATGGGTGTGAGTGCTGTGAGGGGCACAAGCAGGAACAGATGGCCAAGCAGTTCCCTGGGCATGCCAAGGCCAGAGTGGCTCAGGGACACGCTCCTGTGCCTGTCCCTCCACCCCAGCAGGCAGCTACAGCTCACCTCCTGACGAGCAGGGGAGTCATACAGAAACCAGCCTCTGTGACATATCAGGGCTTCAGGATATGCTCGGTGCTGGATGTCCGTGTTATCTTTTCCTGGCCCTCCAGCATCTCCAGCTGCTGCAGGAATGGTTCTTTACTTCCAAGTCAGCGAGGTACTGCTTAGTGACTAGCTTTGACCACAGGTATCTCAGGTAGCCCCAACTCTTTTTAAACGCAATATAGTTTTTCAAACATTAACATAACAGAAATCAAAAAAAAACCAATCTGATAGAAACAAAATGTCATTATTCTGAGTAAAATAATTATATTTTTTGGAAGTAAAACTGAACCATGGATGGTTCATTCCATATCACATCTCTATAGCTAAGGCCTGTACAGAATGGAGCTAGTGTAGCTTCTCTGTACCATTATGGAACATTATTTGTCCCAGCTGGCATTGTTCTGATATCTTCTCTAGAAAGAATGGTTTCCCATCCTAAAGCATTTAAATACAGTCAGCCTTTGCCTTTTCTCCTAAGATGCATTCAATTAAAGCTGAATTTTATATAGGATTAAAATTCCAATGTGCCTTAGCACAAGCTTAGTTCTTAGCAACATTTCATAAAATGATCCCACTTTGTAAAACAGAAGTCTGTCTTTATTACACTCATAATCTGGTATGGCTTTTCATGTGCAAGTGACATTCCACTAAAGCTAAATATATTGCTGCACTTCATTGTGTGGATTAAATATGAGATAGAATACAGACACAGAAAGCTGGCAATTTACATTAGTTTTCACTATTTATAGAAGCAGTATTTGTGTTACAGTCCTTGCTTCTGAAAGTGAAGGTGTATGAACAAGTTAATAATTTATTCTGGAATCAGCAGCCCAATTAAAGCAGTGAGGGTGCGACTTAAGCAGAAACAGGCACTAAAGGAGTGGAGGGACACACACCTGCTGCAAGTTGGTTGTGGATTGGGAAGAGAAATGCAGTGGAGGAAGGGACTCACCTTATGGCTGGGTGCTTGACTGCACCCAGCCAAGCAGCTCTTACCTGCACTGAGGAGCCTGGGATCTCAAAAGCTGGTGTCCACAGGACCCCAGCGACAACATATCTTTATAGTAGGTGATTGTAACAATGAAATACACTACAGTGCGTTGCATTCATGAGCCATCTCCTGCTCTACATGGGACGCATTTTGTTTTCTGAAGCTGTCAACAGAGCCAAAGGATGTCAGCTCTGTGTTCATCTCCAGTTTTCCTCTTCAAAACAGTGCTATGAACTGCCACGGGCGTCCTCTCGCTGCCTCTTCTGCCCTCCGTTAGCATTGCTCTCTCTGAAGTCAGCTTCATGTTGGACTCTGCAGTTTCTACAGCACTGCAACTGAACATTTGAATCAGACACTGCCTGAACTAAAAAGGTGGAAAAAGAGGTAAGTCAAAACACGTAAGAAATGTAAAAACAATTCTATAAATCAATCTGCATATTAGCTAAAGTCTTGGAAATTCTCTTATGAATCAGTTGGGAATATAAAAAATAACCCTATAAAATAGATTTGCCTATGCCACCACGAAGGACTCTAAACCTAAATATTAACTATGTTCTGAAAAGAGCCAGTCTTAATCTAGAAAATAATTTTTCTTTTCTGCTTCTAGCTAATCATATCTAATGGACATAGTTGGCCATTTCTCCAGACTCATGCTTTCATATACTAAATTCCTGGCTACTCAAAGATGGGTTTCTGTTGTTCTCATCCACAAACAGGGTAAAGTGTAGCACACATCTACATGGTTTGGGAGATCAGCGTGCTGTCCACAGGATGTGAGATAAGCAATAGCTCTCTCTGCGGGACTGGATAAATAAATTCACCATTTCTTATTCAACAGTTATTTTGCTGTTTTTCTTTATTTAATTTATGTGCTTGATACCATCACTCTCAGTTGCTTTATTCATTGCAGAAATCTGCCCAGGTTTATTATCACGTCTGTTATCACTGTGAGCGCACAGCGCTCTGGTTCATCCCCATGTCAGGTTTTTTTCCTGCATCCAATCCTCTGCCCTCATTCCAGAGAAAAAAGCTCCCTGTTAAATGGGCATGTGCAATACTTCCAGCCCCCCTGCACATAAACCACAAATGCCTCATTCCCCCAAGACAAATTCAAGCTTTGAAAATGTGCACCCGACTTCAGGATCAACTTAATGGTGTTGCATTCTTAAAGAATTATTGAAATATACTGGGACAGTCTTGAGAACATAATTTTCATACAGGAAGCTAACTCATGTTCCCTAAGGGCTGATTTTCCTTTATAATATCTAAACCTAATAATTATTAACATTTATATTTCAAGAATGCTCAGAGATTTACACTATCTTCCACCAGGCAGATTATTTTTTCATTCTAAATGCTGGCTATTGTAATGCTTTTTAGCTAACATATAGGTAGGTAGAAATAATTCATTATAAAGCAAGACAAAATAGCAAAATATGAGTGTTAGAGACACTCTGAGAGCATACAGTACCTGTTTGTTCATAAAGACATAAATAACTGGATTATAAACTGTAGCTGTTTTGGAAAAGAAGGCTGGAATTGCTGCCAGACTAGGATCCAGCTCAATGGAGGGATATGTGGTGACTAGGACAGAAAAGGTAGCGTATGGCATCCAGCAGATTAGAAAGGCAACGATCATAAAAACAACCATTCTAGTCACTTGTCTTTCAGGTCTCCTGGCAGCCCCGAGCCTGCCTTGTGCATATGACACCTTTTAAGAAAACAGAAAAGATTCTAAAAAACAAACAGTGAGCTGTCTAGCGGCCATGCTAGAAGGAAAGACCTGTTCTTCCCAAGAGCAGCAGCACAGAGGGATGGGTGCCAAAGTTACTGCTGAGGGACACAAATTACCACATACCAGCATTAGTAAATTTTTCTTCGCTTAACTATCTTTATATTTGTATTGTCAAAGTGAAAAAGAAGGACCATGTCATAAGCAGATAGTGAGCTGAATTCAAACACTTTCTATTCCATGTAGCTTTTGCAGACAGCTGGGTGTCTGGCATGGGTATTACAGACAGCACTGCTGAGGCTGTGCAACCTCCTCACCGAGGGGCAAATTCACACCAGGGGAGTCTGTCTGGCTCAGTGGTGCTCCATGGCCTTCCCCAGAAGAGCATTTATGATCTAATTATATCAGAATTAAAGTGGGATTAGGGCATTTAGTAGGAATGCTCTCCCTCTTTTCCTCAGTGATCATGCAAGAAGCTTAAGCACAGAGGTTCATACAGAGATTAGCTGATGTCAAACAGTGTCTTTCTGGGAAGCATCCCTGTCTGGTTTCTGATGACTTAGAGAAAAAAGGTGCTGTTATGAAATGTTATTTTACACAAGAAATCATTAATAACTCTGTATGGCTCCAGAAAAACCTGATACCAGATCTTGCAATTGTTTATAATAAAATAAGATTTGTTTGTATAATGTGGCCTTTTAACTTCTGCAGTAATGTTAGAACTCTGTGGAAACATTTTCCTTACTTTATACTTTTGAACTGCACTTGAAGAAAATTTCAACATTTGTGCTTAAAGAGGTATAGATGCACCTCCTAGGAAGGGTAATGTCCTCACCTCTGTAGAAATTTTCAATTCACATCAGTTTTTACCAAATATAAACATAATAACAACATCAACAATAATAACAACAACAACAACAATGAATTTTTACAATAACTGCAAGTTACTTGGCATTAATGTGTTTGGTACTGATAAGACAGTCCCTTCCAATATATGAGATTTCCATAATATTTTTTACTGTATGCTGTTCCTACAAAGAGCACCCCAGCCTCTCTTTCAGCAGAATTGCAGTCCCCTGGAAAAGAAACACAACCTCCTTTATTGTAGTTTCAAAGGTTTCATCATTGTCTCATTAACAGCCTGGTCTTTTTTTCACATATAGCTTTTCCTTTCTCTCTAAATACTGATAAAGAAAGACATACTGGTGCCTTGTCTTCCAAACAAAGGAATACTGCCAAAATAATTTACCTCTATTGTAAACTGCTAATTTATTTATTTTCTTTCATCAACTTTTCAACTAATTTCTTTCATCAACTTTGATGGTGCAATGCAAGCTACAATTGGCATTATAAAGCTGGCGTCGCTGGGACTGAGGGACTGGCAGATTATTCCACTTGGGAACAAGTCTGTGCTGTGACAAATGTGGGACAAAATGCATGAAGAGGGATGGTTGGGAACAACAAGACACCAGTTCTGTTGCTTGGATCTCTCTCTGTTCACTATAGTCAGATTTTTGAAAATGAGCTTAGTTTAGTGAGATACAGTCATATGGCAATTCAATATAGGTTTACAGAATGTGTTGCAGGTACTGGCTTTTCAGAGCTTTGCAGTAGATAGAGTATCAATATTGTCCCAAAATCTTGTCCCCAAATCCTGGACCAAATAGGAATTTTCCTGTTCTATTGTCTTCTTTGTCTCTTTTTGCAGCTTCCTCTTTGGATCAGGTCAACACAGCCATTAAAGAAAATTCAAAAGCATTTCTCAAGTCCTTTCAATATTCCTGACAATTTTTTATTAAACAGCATTTCATTATTTGCAAAGGCTGAATCTTATTTTGAGCATATTACTAAGTAGTAGGCAGCACTCTTAAAATTTACAACTGCAGTCATTCCAAGCCACATTCTAATTTTCCTGGTTTGAGTCTTATGAAATATCATGAATTGAAGCATAATTGTGAATAAAGCAGTACTGGAGTGTTCCGTTTATTTCTGAGGTAGACATTCTTTCACTTGTATTATGTTTAACTAACGAGATGTACTGATAAGTGATGTGAACTCCACACTTTAAAACACCACTTCTAACCATAGCATGAATCTCTGTGTGTAAGGGTAACTATATAACAAGGGATGTAACTGAGTGTGCTTGCTGCCTGCAAATCTGAACTGCTGACATCTGATCTTTATAGAAAATAAAACACAGTAATTCCAAACTTTTGCATGCACACACATTTTAGAAGTTTACTTATGGGTGCTTCTTACCTTTTTTAACTTCCACACCAATTTTCCATAGGATACCAAAATCACCAATAAGGGTACTATAAAACAGGTGGTGAAGAATGTAATAATGTATGTACGGTCAGCATAAGTTCCTGAGTACCTGTATAAAATACAAAATACCTTTGTGGGTATTACTACTACATGTTCTTATTATTTTCTTGGAATATTAATATTTTTTTCAAAGATGTCACTAGTATTTTTGTCAAATGTTTTTATTCAACATGCCCCTTTTCAGCTCTAGCCATATCACCAGATGGAGCCCTGGGCCATCTCCCTGCCAGGGGCTAGGAGAGGATCCTACAACTACAGGTACAGTATGAAAGAACTGTGGGGATGATTACATGGGAAGGGACATGTAGTACAACCTCCTGCTCCAAGCAGAGCAAGCTATGGGGTCAGACTAGCTGGCTAAGAGCTTTGTCCAGTCTTCTGAAAAAAATCTAACTTCTTTGACTCCTGACAAAAAGCACAAAGTCTAGGGTGATTATTTTCATTAGAGATGGAGGCTCCATTCTTTAGAAATTTTTGTTTTAGAAGGTGATCACAGAAAATTTTTATCAGTTTTATTACAACTTTCTTTACAGCTGGGTTTTTTTCCAGATATTTACATCATCTTTAACCCTTTCCTTTATACTCCTGGCCCTGAGGCATCCTGAAATGCAAGTTTCATTTTTTTACCATACACTGTGAGAGTGGCCTTACCAGTTAGGCTCACAAGTAGTCCCAATCTTACTGGTAGTGTAACTGCTCCAACCAGTTGTTGGTGGAATGGTCCAAATGAAGGAAAAACTCCACACAAAGACAATACCTAGAGCTGCATGCTTCCCCCTCAAGCGCGCATTTCTCAGCGGGCGGCAGATCACAATGTACCGCTCGAAAGCCAGCAGAGCAAGAGACCAGAGAGCTACAATGCCTGTAGCAAGAGAACGGTCAGCATCAAATTTGGGTACACAGCTGAAAAGCAAACACCATCACAAGTTACAGAATCCCAGAACTGTTTATTTTGAAAAGCATCTCTGGAGGTCATCACTCCCCCTTCAAGCACTGTCCATCTAGCAGGTTGTTCAGGACCAAGTCCAGCTGGGTTTTGAGTATCTTTGCAGATGAAGACTCTACAACCATTCTGGGCAACTGGTTACCTTCTTTGACTACCTACAACATCAGATACCTTTTCTATCAGCACGAGTTAAGAAAGCATGGGCAATTTATATGCATTATTCTAATACTAATGAAGAGCATAAAAATGTCATGTTTGTCCAATTTGCCTGTCTACAGTATGAGTGCTACAAAATCAAGCAGCTAATCAGGCCAGTTAAGTGACCAGGACTTGCATTTTTAGTTCTGCACTGAAAAGCTGCAAATAATGTGTAGCATCCAAATTAATTAACTAAAATCTTCAAAACATTATCTTTGTAAAAATTATTTCACGATATCAGAAAACTCAAACCTGCAGAGAGCTGTCCACAACATCAAATTATCAATTTTTGCACATATTACCTGGTGGGACACCAAAATCTTGAAATAGCCTGATCGATAGGAAACGGCTTACATGCCACAAACAGATGTAGAAGCACTGTCCCTCAGCGACATTCCCTCTGTCTATCTTAAACGAGTAGAGAGCAGCTGTGGGACTCCTTTTTGGGCTGAGGATCAGCACTGTGTGATTTAGAGCAGGGACAAGCATTACTGGCTGTCTTCATGCAGCTTCAGAGATGGGGACAGGAATGAGTGTCTGTCTCAAGTGAGTAGATGCCCTGTTCTAAATAAATACCCCATTTATTCTGCAGAGGTGTATTTACATGGGGTACTATGTGGGGTGAGGATTTTTCCTCTTAGAGTACTTCTAATATTTTTTGGTAGTAAGTGAACAAAGCCACGAAAAAAAAAGATGTTGGTGTGCAGACTGTTACAGGTGTGTCCCTGCTCCTCAGAGCCCCTGAAGGACGGAGAACACAAGATGTTCCGTACCCTGAGATTTTCCAGAGTTTATGGGCAGCCACTTACTCTTTTTCTCTCTCTCTTATTTATCCACATATGCACACACTTAAATACAAATTTTGAAAATAGATATGTATAATGAATTTTATCCTGAAATTGTTTTACCATAATCCCCACAACACTGCTATTCTACTGGAAAGCTTTTCCTCATTCTATGGAACATATTCAGTGATCAGTACACATGCAACAGGCTATGTATATGACAGGGATAGAGAGATATATTTTTCACTCTCCACTGCAGAACTTATGTAACAAGGGAAAAATATCAGTGAATTAAAATGCATGCAAAGTCAGTGACTTAGGAAACTGCAGTAGAATACATAGAAGGAAGTTGAAGGAAAAGAACATACAAATACAAACAAAATCAAGCTTACCAAAAAATGTGACAGCAAATCCTTCCAATACACAAGCCCAGTATCCCATAAAAAAATAACCTTTTAGATTCGTTAAAAAGCTGATGGTACCACCAGTCAGTGAGACCAGTAAATCAGCCACAGACAAATTGACTATAATATAATTGATAGGTTGTCTCAATTGCTTGAACTTAAAAGTTACCAGGATTACAGCCAGGTTCTCAGCAAGTGACAGGGAGGTCACTAACAACATTACTGCTGCCAGAAGCCTGAATTGCCAGGGTTGGATGGAGTCCAGGGGACGATGGAAGGGATCCCATCTGGCAGGAGCAGAGTAACTGGGCAAAAGTGACCCATTTTCAAATACTCTGAATGCATCCATTCCTTCGTTCAGTAGCAAAAATAATATAATGTAATAGTGGAGTTTCAACTCTGTAAATAACATTCAGGATTAAAAGGAGATGTTTGCTCTCTTCAACAGAAGTGTGAACAAATTCCTCCTCCTTCTGCTCTCCAATAATAACTGAGGAAAAAATGTTTCAGTTGGAGGAAAGTTTAGTGCTGCAGAGTGAAAGTGGGAAGAGGGATTAGCAAGAAAATCTCTTAGAGAAACCTCTGCCCCTCTCTGCCCACTGCCTCTCTCTCACTGCAGCTGTGCCTTTATCTGTAGTAGATTTCCTCCTCCTGCAGCAGCCAGCAGTGCTGAAATACCCCTCATCTCCACCCTACTCTGTTGGGAAAAAAATAATCAGGGTTTGCTTGGAAGCCTCCCACACTTCCAGCACTTTAAAAAGAAAGGCTACCTGGTGAGAGGGAGTTGTCCGTGGTGAGCCAGAGAGCTTACTGGAGTTTGGGAGAAGTGACTGTAAATGTTGAAATCAAAATAATGTCATGTTTGACACTGTACTGACCCTTCTCAACACGTCGTTCCCAAAGAATTCTCCATGGATGAACTTTTCTCTACAGATCTTAAGAAACCAACAGATAAGGCCATACATGGAACTAGCAAGGAGCAAAAACCAGACCTAGGGAGTGTTCCTTTAGCTGCACAAGATTAGATTTCACTGTCTCTTTGCAAAACAGTTATTTTTTCCTTAATCAACCTATTTCAGATAATCAATAAATGAAAATAAATGTTCTAAATATTTTGCTTGCTCAGTGGCCTTTGTAATGACTGATGTAAAGATAACCTACATCTGGCTGTAGTGATATGTGCATTACACACAGGGTCTCATTATATACGTGTCATATTTAGTGAAGTTCTGCTGCTAATTTCTAGCCCCAAAATGCATTTCTTTTAGCTCAGTCTTGCTTTCTTAGATCAGCTGATGATTGAAAAATGTTCTGAAATACTACTAAATATAATTACAATATTAAAAACTGAAATTCAGCATCAACAGAAACAAAAGCAGCCAAGTTTTTTGCTTCATACCAACAACTGAATCTATCTTTACCCAAAACAATTCCTGTAGCCCAGGTAGGTAGCTGGTGAAAAGACCTGACTGCACATTGCTGACAGCAAGAACTGTATGTGCTGTATCACTTTGCTGGCAGAATTTGTCAGTTTGTTGCTTAACATGTCATCCAACCTCTGATTAAATTGATGGAATTTGACAGAATAGTAAGAACTGAGGCATTACTGAAAGTTAATTGCAAGTATGGATTTTAAGAGCTGACCCTGAATTGATCCTACATGACTTAATATGTGCTTCTGCTCTAAATAGTAATTTTGGATATTATTAAGAGTATTCAAGAACCTACATAAAACATTCCTATCTCTTTCTGCTAACTTTGAAAAAACCAGTCTGAAATTTGAAAAATTAAAGGGGCCTTTTTTATTTCTCTTGCCCTATCAGCAAATAATTATTTTCAGTCTCTTTGCAGATAGTTTCCCCACATAGGGCTGATCTGAACATAAGTTCCATTTCTGAAAACCGAATACACTTGCAGGTGCTTTATTGAACAATGGAAATATTTCCAGAGTACTTCCTTTTGAGATGCACCAGAAGTTATTATCCACATATCTTGCTTCCTCCAGTGTCAATAGAGCTCATAATTGCCTGTGATTGGATTTTTCCGATGGCATAACATCTTTTATGTACTCTTTTGCCCTGAATCTGAATTAGGTTTTACCTAATGCATTTTATTTTTGTATTTATACTGAAACAGAACATTTATTGCTGAGAATTTATGGGAAGAATGTAAAATGTTCTGAGATACTACTTTAAGAGAATTTTAGGTCCTGTATAAACCAAGCCATATGTCACTTCATCATACACAAAGCTCCATGAAAAAGAACAATCACTTCTCAGTTCAGTGACTCTCTTATTCCTAGCTTAAATGTCACAAATACATGTCCCTGTATGCTTCAGAGTATTCAGGGTTAATTTTTTAAACAGCAGTATCTATTGCAGCCCTAAATAAAAAAGTTTGCATATCTTGTCCATTAAATGAAGACTTATACTGATCCAAATGCCATTAAATTCTATCACCAAAAGTGACTCCCATTAAATCACAGCAACAAGGGGGTGAAGAGAAGTGGTAAGAATATACAGAAGGACCAATGCCAGCACCTTCTCCTCATGCTGTGGGAACGCTGCTGTTGCAACACTCCCTTCTGACCCAGCAGATGGATGCAGCCTGGAGAGGGACTGCCAGAGCTTCTCACAGCTGGTCACCACCTGGAGAGCCAGGGACTGTGAAACTTCTGATAGAAGTTTGCTAAGCAGTCCTTCAGATTCAAAACAACAGAAATTGCACAGATTGCTCCAGAGCACAGGCAGACCTCTTGCAGATAAACTTAGACTGCCTGAGACATCCTGTGTGTGAAATACCACAACACCTCTGATACTCAGTGCTTTGGAGAGAAAAGTAAAGTAAGTGTTAAGAGAGGAGATGAGGCTTCCTCAGGCAAGGAGGCAGAACGGACTGGCTATGAATTTGCCATAGTGCAAGGCAGTGCACAAAGATAGCAGCCCTGATCCTGTTGACTTCTCTACCAGAAGAATTACCCCCCAGTACATAGTTTTCCTATATAATCATAGGGAAATGCAAAAAGCACAGGCTGAGAAGAAGACTCAGAACAGTCAGGGTAACACTGAGATCCAGCACAAAGTAAGCTTCTTTACGCATGGAAAAAAATCACCACATTATTCAACTTGCTAAATGAGTAGCAAGCAGCTCTCACTGATTTGGCATTAGCACAGTCATGGGACTCTGGCTAGGGCTGGCTGGGGTGGACAGGCAGGCTTGCAATCCTTGATAGGAGGAACCTTTGATAGCACAGGGCTCTCCCCTCCATTCAGCTGGCTGTGCATACACAGCAAGTTATTTCTGCATTAACTGCACTAACAGGCAAGCACTAAGCACATCTCCTTCTGCCTGACTATTCTGTGGATAAATTAAGATATATGTACTTCAAGAGAAATATTGTCTCTACAGAAGAAAAAGGGTTTCACCGTCAAAATGCATGATGTTTTCTGCCTTCTTCACATTTACAGATGTCTAATTTGCCATTCTAATTATCTTTCCTATTGAAGTAGACATTTTCTAAATGTTTGTGTTTGGAAAGAATCAACTATAATATCCACAGGTTTTTTTCCCTTCAAGAAGGTAATTTTGCACCTTTCTTTCCATGAGATCTTATAAGTACTGCTTCTTAGTCTTTTAACCCCTGTTCCAGGCACAGATCTTGTTAGCAATTTTGTTCCTTCCAAATGTGAGTTCATAGAGTTTTTCTATATCATCAACAAATATAAGTCCTTACATTCTGCATAAATGGTTACAAAATAAATTTAATTTTTGCAGTTCAGATTATCTGAGCTAAAATGAACATAAAATCATTCAGAATTATTTTAATCAGCATAAATAAATCCTATCTTTCATTACCAAAACAAGGGGCAGTGGGGGAGAAGAATGACCTCAGAAACCCTGAATATATAGTGTGGAATAAATGAAGTAACAGCACAGAAGAAAGGATTACTGTCATAATTCATTCAGAAAATTGGATATCAAATGAGAAAAAATTAATGCCAGAAAGGAAAAAAGAAGTATTGGTAATTTGGCATGTGAGAGGATAGAAAGTGCGCACTAGAATGTGTGAAAGTTAAGCCTCACAATTTCACATACGGAGTATACATATGGAAAAAAGTTACATTCCATGCTGGCAGAATATCACTGGAAAGTGTTTACTAATATCACATATAAAAAAATCTGCTAGAAATAAAGCTGCCTAAACATCTGTTTCATTCATAAACACTTGCTGTGAAACACAGCAAATATACTCTCCAAAGTAATTCAGCCTCTCACTAGAGCAAAAACTAACTTCCTGGTCAGATTTCAGAAATATATTTCAAATATATTTCATATTGATTACCTTAATGTAATAAAATAATGTATTAAACTCACCAGATTTCAAGGAAGGAAAATGTACTGCTTCAACAGATTTAAGCATCTATAAAGACAAATTAAGACATACAAACCAACAGGACTAGAGGAACAGAGGATATCCTTGTCCTTTTCTGTTTCATTGGAATTGCTTTACTGGAAGAGCTAAGATCTCTTAAATAACTACATATCTGTTCCTGTCCCCAATAGAGGGTTCATACCATGCCTTTTAAAGGTAGAGTTGTCTTTAAATGAAGCTTTTAAAATTCTTTTTTTTACTTTCCTTTTCTTTAATATGGGATTGCCGCACTCCACATGGGATAATCTCTCAATGAGTTATTCCTGTGTATTTTTAAACTACTTTATCTGACACAACTTTCTGGTTTCTGTTATGTGTTCTAAGAAATCCTGTTATGCAAAACACAGTTGAGGTCATTCGCTTCTGTCCTCAACTGCAAAAGAAACAGTATCATTCCCTTGTTAATCCAATTAGAATACACAAATTAAAAGTATTATTTATGTAAGTTGAATTGGTCATTGTAGAATGCATTAGCTATAGAACTATCCCTGAATGTATTCCTGGATTGCTGAAATGACCAAACTGAAAAAGTCCAGTTTTGAGGCATTTTTCTGGTGGAAACGCACTTGGTTATTATTCTAACAAAATTATAAATACTATCTAGTTTCTGACATGAAGGTTTCACTGTGTTTCATGTGGTATAAAGAGAATAGAAAGGCTTCAGGACGTGATTTCAAGTGAATATACACTGGGAGAGTTCAGCCACTTCCTTGCAAGAAGGGAGGAGTGATCAGTGCCAAAGGCTGCGACCTCTGGAAGCACATCTTGCTGCAGAGGGGCTCCTGACCTGCACAGGGCCTTATTGGAACTATACTTGGAGAGCCTCTTCCAGCACTAGCAGGGAAAATAACAAGATGGTGAAATCAAATTACTAGAGACCAGACCGAAAACCAGTAAAGAATAACGAAAATATAGAGATGGCAGTGTAGAAAGCGCTGAGAGAGAACGTAAACTTGTCAAGACAGAGAAAATGAGCCACATCAGGAGTTCCCATATAGGGAGTTTTTACTGCTCCTATTTCTCACTTTTTTATATTCTCCAAAAAACTCAGTCTAGTGGAAGGTGCCCCTGCCCATGGCACCCCCTGCCATTAGAACTGGATGATCTTTAAGATCCCTTCCAACCAGTCAGTGACTCTAAGTAGAATAAGCAGTGTAAGTACATGGACACAGCACAGTCATTGGGTGCTTTTACATCAGCTCTGCACTTTTATGCACACAGTCAAGAGGCAGCAAATGTAAACAGCCAGAACTGCAGCCCAGGAGTACAGGTCAGTGGAGAATGCAGTGGTGCTTGGACTTGCAGTCCAGGTTAGAACTTGGACTCCCTGATCTTGGAGGTATTTTCCAACCTAAACAATTCCATGATTTTATACAGCAATCACTGCCACACTAGTAACACATAATTTAAAATAATAATAGCATGGTATTTAAAATTACCATCATTCTACAACGGGTACAAGGAAAATATGTTAGTGACATGAGAAAAGGATGGCCTTCTTTCCAAGATACCTGCCTTCAACAACACATCTTTTCTTTATTAATGATATTGATTCATTTCAGTGGTATGCTTGTTCTAGAAGTTCATAGTAATCGTAAGAGGAAGAAAAACTTGGACTGTTTCAAACACTACCCTTTTGTATTTGCCCTGAAAAGTAAAGTAAATAAGTAATACAGTGCCCTCAGGTGGTGTAATTAAATTCTGTCCTACTGTCTTCCCTAGAAAGACAGCTCTAAATATTATTAATTTTAGCAGACTGGGTGAATATGGAAGCCAAATCAGAGCATAAGCAGTTTTGTTGCCAAGGAAGGTTCTTTTTTTGAGTGTTCTGACAACTCCTGATTTTTAAAAAGCATTCTTTAATTTTTAAATACTGTGGAATACATTTAACAAATCTCCAGAAAAACCCTTGAATAACATCATCACTGAATGTAAGAACCAAAACTAATAGAAGGAAAGAGATCTAAAAAAGAAGGTAAAACCTAAAAGCAGAAGATGTAATGAATTCTGTTAAAAGCTTTTTGGAAAAAAACACAAGGTAGGTGTTTAAAAAACCAAAACAGAGTCCAAACCACAATCAATCAACCAACCAAATCCCCCACATATACTGTAGAATTTATTAGATACATTCAAATATGTCTTAATTATGCTGAAAATTGCATAAAGAAAGCAGTATATGATGCATTTGTAATATAACCTGAAACTTTCTGGATTCATACTGTCATTTTAGTCTGAAGAAATCAGCTTCCTAAAGACACAGGATATCTTTAATGTGCATCACTCCAATAATTTTTTTGTTGCTGTTACTAAGAGTAACAATATAAAATTGATATTATTTGGCTTATCTACTGCTCCACAGTCAGGGTAATTCCAATATTTTGTCTCATATAACTAAATGGTTGATGTATAACCATCATTTATCACTGTTTTATGTCTTCAAAAAATGTGAGGAAGATCAGGACATCACCAGGAAAATCTTCTAACTCACCACAATTAAAAATTTGTCAAAGCTGAGGTAATAATGTAATTTGTTATTCTTTCAAGATACTCTTAAAGGAATAGCCTGTCAGCTTACAAATATAAATTATATCATGGAATATGTGCACTGAGGATGATGGGAATCCTACCACCGAACGTGGCTTCACAGAGAACACCACTGCACTGTAGCTTTGCCCTGGTGTCCATTCAGTTCTGTCTAGTTCTGTTGTCTTTCTTGGAAAACAGCTATGAAAATAATATTTACTTTCAGCAAGCTGTTTGAATATGGAAGAAACACACAGGACAGTGGAAGCATAATAAACCTGACTAATCCACTATTTTTCCAACTCCCAGTAAATGGACTCTGCTGTCCTACAGCTCAGAACCACACTGCTCCTCTTCTTACTTGCTCCTGCATTGGCTCCCAATAGCTGCCTAACAGCGTATGTTTAAATATTCCCCAAACAGGTCAGAGAAACACTTTCAAACTGTTGCAAAACCCACACAGGACAAAAGGAATTTGAATCTCACCAGTCTTTTATTTCCTACGCAAATGATACTTTCATTTTCTTCCATGATGATTTGGGGAACTCTTCGATCACTCTGAAATCGTGTGCCATATGAAATTCTGTGCTGAGGATGGCCAGAAAAATTGCTGTCACATTTTGGTCATCTGTCTTTACAGACTGTACCCTTCAAAGAAAAACAACGTAAGGCTCTCACCCCAAGTCATACCCCAGTCCTCTCAGCTTTCAGTAATCCCTGTCTTTTTTCTTATCCTCACTTACATATTCAGGTAGAGTTTTACTAACAAAACAATTCTCTGTGGCTCAGGGAGAATCAATAGTGCTTATAAGCACACTCTTATTTATTGGCAACTTACTCCTGAGTTCCCCCATCCAGGCTATCAATAGGAAGGCAATCTCTTTATAGCATTAATGACTTGTGGTAAAGTATATACATTTGTTTAATACAAATAAGGGCAAGCAACTTCCCAGTCTTGGTTAGATAAAATAGAGCTCACAAGGGCTTATCTTACTTAGAAAGAATAATTTGTAGCCTTCTTTCATTTAAAGGATGAACTATTAGAGTGGAGACAAGTAGGAATAGAATAGCACTGGAGGAACAAAGGAAGTGGGAGAGGGTTGGTGGATGGACACTAAGTTTAACATTATCTAAAACCTCAATGGTCTTAATATTAATAACCATCTAAGCCATTGGCAGAAGAAAAGGGACAGGTAAACCAGGGTTTCCCCAGAAAGAGGGGAAAAAAGCAAAGTCCTGGGAATCTCAGTAATACCAGTGATATACTGGAAGCTGCATCAAAAATTCAGTCCAACCTAAACTGACTGCTAGATCAACTAGGGTAAGAAAAGCCCTTCATTTTGATAAGGACATTAAGCCAAGAAACCACCCCCACCCTGCCCACCATATCCTTGTTAAGTGTGCCTGTCAAGATATACAACAGAGAGAACAAAATGAATGCTAATAACTGCTTATCTTAAATCTTTCAGAAGTTTCACCTGCAAAAATACTGTTTCATTTCTTGCCCTAAAAATATGTATAAAATTATGTTCATGCTACTTTCCATCAATATTTACAGTAATAATTGGTGATTATAACATCAGAAGCTTTCCTTAAACCTAACTCATGTTTTCCAGAGCTTCAAAACTTGTGGCTTAAAATCCAAAGCAGACCAATTCACACAGAGACACTGAAAACTTCCTCATGATACTTTTAAAATCTCACTCTAGTCTTCAGCATGAGTAAGTTACTTTGAAAGGATTTATATATATAGCTCTCCCTCCACCCAATAAAGAGATTAAAACCTTAGAGAGTCACAAGATACAACACATACTGAGCCTTTTGTTTTTGTTCTTTCTAGAAAGCACTAAAAAGCAGTGTCATCTATGTGCTTGGTAGCTGAAATCAACCAGCTTCCCAGGAAGACATCAGTTAGAAACAGAATTTTTACATTTCTTCACATTTCTGTCACAATGTTCTCAAGGTCACCCAGTTTCTCTTGTTGTTGCTCTAAACTATGAACACTCTCAGCTCTACCATTATCAGATACCTACCTTTTGTGCCAAGGATCATAATGGAAAATATTAAATATGGCCTTTCTCAGAACATACATCATCATGTGAAGATGTTTCAACAGAGATCATTTAGTCTAAAATGGCTTTGTTTTCTAGTGACTACATTATTAGGCAAAAAAATCCCCCTAATTTTAAAACATAAGGATATCTTTCAGGTATGCTGTAAAGAAGCAGCATCCATACTGTCAGGAACACAGGCAGACAGCATCATCACAGGGCCAGGACACGGCTTTTCCTGCTCTGTGTAACTCCGTGCAACAGTATAATTTCCCTTCCTCCTCCACTGGTACCTCCATCAGCTGCAGAATAAGTCAGGAAAGGACACCTGTGAGGCGAGCTGCTCTGAGCTTCTGCTTCCTCAGTCATTCTGTTTTTACATGGACTTTACAGCTGCACTTTGGAATAATGCATAATGCAGTGGGGGGATCTATTCGTGACTTATTATATTCTACTCCACAACCTCTCAGACATTTTCAGCTGCACAGAAGCTACAAGAAAAGGTACTTCGGCTGTATACATAACAAATAAAACCAAACCAAACCAAAACAAAACAGCAGGTTAAACAAAACTTGTCTGAAGTTATTTATAATGTAGAATTTAATTCTGGTCCACGTACTGTAATATTCCTCTTTTCCTATGCTGGAATGTGTAAGTCCCAGACGAATTTGAAGTTACTGATATCTGTTTTGTTTCTATGTAATTTTAAAAAAATGTTACTGATGTTAGGGGCAAAGCAAAACGATCGTTAACTTCACACGGTGGGAATTCGTGTTTTGTCCTGCCTGTAACTACGCCCAGCGAGTGAGTCAGTGCCGCGGGTCTTACCATCCGCGGCCCGGTGCGGGCGCGTCACAACTCCGGGACCGCGCAGGGACAGCGCCGGGACACCCGCGCGGGCCTCCCGGAGCCCCGGCGTCGGTGTCCGCCCGGGCGCCTTAGCCCCGTCCCGCCGCCGCCACAACACACGCGGCACGGAGAGAAGCAGCGGCAGCGAGCCCGGCAGGGGAACGAGACCGGGCCCGGCGGGGGAAAACGGGACCGGGCCCGGCGGGGCGGAACGGGACCGGGCCCGGCGGGGGAAAACGGGACCGGGCCCGGCGGGGGAAAACGGGACCGGGCCCGGCGGGGGAAAACGGGACCGGGCCCGGCGGGGCGGAACGGGACCGGGCCCGGCGGGGCGGAACGGGACCGGGCCCGGCGGGGGGGAACGGGACCGGGCCCGGCGGGGCGGAACGGGACCGGGCCCGGCGGGGGGGAACGGGACCGGGCCCGGCGGGGCGGAACGGGACCGGGCCCGGCGGGGCGGAACGGGACCGGGCCCGGCGGGGCGGAACGGGACCGGGCCCGGCGGGCGGCCGGACGAGCCGCCCGGTGCCTCTGCGCCGGCAGGGGGCGCCGGCAGGGCGCGGAGGCGGCGGAGGCCGGGCCGGGCCGGCCGCAGGGGCGCGGGGCAGGGCGCGGGGTCCCGGACAGGTGACCGTACTGCCGGATCCCGGACAGGTGACCGTACTGCCAGGCCCTGTTCTCTTCCGCCGAAATGAACGTTCCGAAAGCGGCCACACGAGCAGTGCCGGTGGCGGGCCCGCCGACGGGACTCTCTCCAGCGCTGCCGGACGAACCCGGGAACGCGCCCGCACTGGCCGTCACAAATGCCTCGGGCTGATTTTTATCTGCTCGGGTAAGCCCTCCATCAGTAACTTCTATTCGGCCACAGGAAGCACCGGAGACGACGAGCGCTCCGGCAGCCGATGAGCCGCTGCCTCTTCGGAATGGCATCCCCGACTTATTTTACCGAGACCACCACTCCGAGAGGCTGCCGAGCGTGATTGCGGGCGCTGCGCCGAGCCTGGGGGCGAGCAGTCAGATGGCCGGGGCCGGGGCGCACGTAGCGGCCCCTGCAGTCGCCCCGAGGACTGCCCGGCCACTGCGACGTCTCGGAGAGGAACGAGCTTTGCACCCGGAACGGGGTTTGCTTAAGGGCTAGGGGAGTCCTTGGCCCCGGAGCAGCCTGGCAGCGCCTGGGACCCAACAGCATCGGGAGAGGGAGCGGCGGGGTGGAAAGAGGATTCCCGAGTAGCCCGCGGGCGGGGAGCCGGAGACACCCGGCGATGCCTGCCTGTGGTTTCCTCTTTCGGTGCCATACCTCATCGAAGAACAGACGCAAAAGTAGATTTATCACGCCACGAGGTCTACAGAAATAAACCCCACATATTTCCACGTGGAAAAACGAGGGTATGGGATTTCAGGAAATCAGTGAAATCGACAAACGCATCACTGATGTGCAACAAGTGTCATTGATAACATCCAAACTGCCAACCGGACGCCGAGGGCGGCTTTAGATGGAGCGGGAGGCTTTGGCTCTGCCCCCGGGACCCGTACGCCGATGGGCGAGAGTCCCGAGGTAGCAGCCCCCTGCAGGGCCACCGGCCACCGCGGTCCAGAGGCCGCCGAGGGCGACGCGCGTCGAGTTTTGCGCGCTCCTGGCTGCGGGGGAAGCCGCGCGGGAGCGGGGCGGCCGCGGGACACACGCACGGACACTCTCGGATGTCCCGGTGGAGCAGGCGGCATGGCCCTCTGCTACCGGCGGCACGGCACCCAGCGGCGAGCTTACCCGTCAAGGGTGGACGGGAGTCGGTCTAGCCCCGCCGAAGCGTGGATGGCGAAGGCCGGACGCTTACCTTGTTCCATCGGTCCCGCGCAAGAAAGTGGCGTCTCTGCGGGGCTGCTCCTCGGTGAGCGGCTGCCGGTGCCCGTGTCTGGATCAGCCCCCGGCCCCGGCCGGACGGAGCGGGAGGAGTCTCTCTCGTTAGCCGAGCCGAACCCAGCGCCGCGGGGTCGCATTCAGAGTCGCAAGATCTGCGGGCTCGGCGGGCAGAGGCGCTGCTGGCCCCCAGCACCGCACTAGGGCAGGCAGACGGGCGGGACGCGAGCAAACCCGGCGGTCTACGCTCCGGAGAGGCACGGGCTGGCAGAGACCGAGCCGAGCCGCGGGCTGACTGCGCGCTGGCACCTGCCTGCCCGGGACGGGTGCTCCCCGATCCCCGGCGGAAGATACGACTCTCCGGAAGGGCTGATGAGCCCCGTCTGCGGCCACCTGCAGCAGCTTTCAACGCCGCCGTGAGCCGGGGCCGCGCCGGAGGCGGAGGGAGCAGGTGGCATTGCCAGCCCCTTCCCAACGCACGCAGGCGTCGCGGAAACGAGCCTGCACTGAGCTGATGAGGCTCTCCTCACAAAGCCCGTGACTGTTCCCTACGCTGCTGATGTTTGCAGTAGATAGAGGGAAAAACAACGAAGTCGTTTATTAAACCTTCTTTAGCGCAGCGTCGTTTTTGATATCACGTTTGTACGCTAAGCTTTTTACAAGGATGCGCAAAACGAGACGCACGGACTGTTACATCCCGTAACTCCAGCGATTGAAAACAAAGACTATGGACGAGCCGAATAATTACTTCCCAAAGCTGACCTACATTGACATTACGGTCTTGTTATAGGTTAAACGAAACCCTGTTCACCTGCAAAAGATTCTGACCACAGACATTACCACATCCAACGGACCACGCTTTTAGTAATTATTCTGATATTATCAAGTCGATTCGTGTTTACTTTATGAACACTTTGAAAATATTTAGTTCTCCGCTTGTTGTGGTTAATATTTTCCTTGGATAACAATGTATCAAACCCGTAGGAGGGAGCAGTTGCAAGGCGGCAAACATGCTAAAAACCCAGTTTCCGGAATTATTTTCTGTCTAAGCCTCAAATCAGAATTCTTCTTGCTAGTGAGTTATGCTTTCGATTAGGAATATCTCTGGTCATTTTATTTATTCGAACGAGCTTGGTTCTGCAGTGATACAACAGCAGTTTTTCTCCCTTTAAAGACCAGAGGCTATACCCCTACATCGGGAAAGGAGGGAGGGAGGAAGGGGGAGAAGAAAGAAGAAAGGAAAGCCTTTGCGATGCCGGTGGGTATCAGAATAGGCAACAAAGTTGAGCTAAACAGTTATTCACGGGGCGTAAGAGAATTTTTTACAACAGCTTTAAAAACGCTGGGCTCTAACGCGAGGGAACGGCCGCTGAGCAGGTGAAGACGGAGCCGATTACCCGACAGAACAGCGATCGGGGCGGGCATTACCGTAGCTCAGTGCTCCAGGGCAGCGCAGCCGCCGGGGCCCCGCGGTCATTGCCCGGCTGCTCGATAAGGCGCCGGCGGGAGGGGCCCGACGCGGCGAGTGGGGGGGGGGGGGTGCCACCGCCTCCGGGTGCTGCCGCTGGCTGGCGGCAGGGCAGAGCGACCGGCGGGGCGGGATGGCGGACCCGTTGGTGGGGCCGGGCTGACCCGTTAGTGGGGCCGGGCGGTCCCGGCGCTGGGGCCGGGGTCCCGTCGGGCGCGGCGCGGCCACGTGCAGCCCCGCGCGCTCCCACGGCTCGGCCCGCCCGTGACGTATCGGGGTGGAGGCGCGCGCCGCCCGCCGATTGGGCGGTGTTGGCGGCGCGGGGCGGTGGCCGCCCAATGGGCGCGGGGCGCGCAGGTACCCGCGCGGTTATCTGCGCACGGGGCGCAGCGCGGAGTGTCCCCGCGGCCGCCGGACACGCGGCCGGGGCGACGCGCGGAGCTGCGGGTTCCGCATCCCCTTCCCGCCCGATCGCGCGTGGAGCGCACCGCCCGTAGTCCGCCGGGACGTGCTGCCGGTGGAGGCTCTTTCTCCCGGGACTGCCGGTCTGTTGTTTCGCCGCGCTGCCCCGGCTCGGCTTTCGCCTCTCTTCAGCCTGGACTTCGGAGGTGCGCGCCGCGGGAGCGGGCGGGCAAGCGCCGGGATTTTCCTGTTCCCAGCTAACTTCGGCACTTGCTGTCGCTGAGATCCCGCGAGGGGCGAGGAGCACGTCCCGCCCGCGGCCGCGGTCCTGGCGAGGGTCCCCAGCGGAGCGGCCGCGGTGCGGTTGGGAAGGACCCACGCTCGCTGATGCCCGCAGATGTTAGCGGTGGGACAGATGGATGCTAATCGCCAGAGCGCATTCGTCCTTAGCAGCGCGCCGCTCGCCGCACTGCACAACATGGCCGAGATGAAGACCTCCCTGTTCCCCTACGCCCTGCAGAACCCCTCCGGTTTCAAAGCACCGGCTCTGGGGGGACTCAACACGCAGCTCCCCTTGGGGACACCGCACGGAATAAGCGATATCCTGGGGCGGCCCGTGGGCAGTGCCAGCAACCTTCTGGGCGGGCTGCCCCGCATCAACGGGCTGGCAGCCTCGGCCGGGATGTACTTCAGCCCCGCTGCCGTCTCCCGCTACCCGAAGCCTCTGGCGGAGCTGCCGGGACGGCCGCCCATTTTCTGGCCGGGAGTGGTGCAAGGCTCTCCCTGGAGAGATCCTCGGCTCGCCTGTCCCGGTAAGTGCGGCCGGTTCTTGAGGGGCGCGGGGAGTAGGCGGCCTAGGATCCAGAGCTGGGGCGGCCCCAAGCCGGCGGCCGAGCGCGGTGGACGGGGCGGGTGGAGGAAGGCCCGGTACGGGTCACTCGGTCCTCACGGCCCCCGGTCTGTCCCGGACCGAGCCCCGCTTTTGAGCCGGTGGACACCCGAAGCAGCTCTGCAGGGCCTGGCGGGGCCCGGCTACGGGCCGGGGGCAGTGCAGAGTTCATCCCTGACGCAGCTCTTTCTCCGCTTCCAGCTCAGACGGGGATGGTTTTGGACAAGGACGGTAAGAAGAAACACTCTCGACCGACTTTCTCTGGGCAGCAGATATTCGCTTTAGAGAAAACCTTCGAACAGACGAAATACTTGGCAGGACCGGAACGTGCCCGGCTCGCCTACTCCCTGGGGATGACTGAGAGCCAGGTGAAGGTAGGTCCGTCCCGTGGGCTTCAGCCTCTCCCGCTCACTGCCGCGGCCGCTTTCTGCCATGTCGATAATTACTAGCTAGGATTTTTTATTTTATTTTGGTTTTTTTTATTTTTTTGTGGCGTCAGTTAGAATTTAAGTTACATTTCAATATTGGATAGATTTTAGGCTAATTTCTAGGTATTTTGTGCTTAGAGCTCTCTGTGCTGCAAATGATTTAGAAAAAATAGACATATTATATTTAATATAAACCTTCATCACAATAACGACAAAAGGTCCCCGCAGGTAATTTTTTTAAAGGGTCACTTTTCCATGAGGATCACATCCACTGGCACAACTTTACCTTGTGTAACCCCGCAAATTTTTTAGCAAAGCCTGCAGGTGCATCTGAATGTTGGGGTGCACTATAAGCCAAAACTACTTATTTTTCCTGGCTATTGCGTTCTGTTTTCAACAAACGACTGTTTCGGGAAGCTGCTGATAGAGGCGTAGTGCAGCCCTGCAGAGCCGGGCAGGTATCCCCAACGGGACGCCCCCTTCCCCGGAGCCGTCTGGGGCTCCGCCTGGTGCAGGCCCTGCTCCGAGTGCCCGCAGCCCCGCGTTGTGGGATGGGATGGGGTTGGCGGGGTGGACGCGGCAGCGGGGCAGAGGCCGTGGCTGAACTGTGCCCGGTGCCGGTGCCTAGGTTTGGTTCCAGAACAGACGGACCAAGTGGCGGAAGAGACACGCAGCAGAGATGGCCTCGGCAAAGAAGAAGCACGACTCTGAGACAGAGAAGCTGAAGGAGAGCTCGGACAATGAGGACGATGATGAATACAACAAGCCCCTGGACCCCAACTCAGACGATGAAAAAATCACGAGGCTATTGAAAAAGCACAAATCCACGAACCTGTCCCTTGTCAGCCCCTGCAGCACCAGCTCGGATACGCTGTGAGGGCACAGGGCCGACGGCCGCACCGGGCAGCGCGGCAGGGGTGAGTGTAACTGGGTGTCTGAAGTGGTGTGTTGTACAGCCTAAGATGTATGTGAAATGTATATATTTTTTACAGAATAAGTTATGAATTTATTTTCTTTCTCATCGATGTAAATTTCAGAGAAATTTTTTCAACTTTTTGGGTTTTGTGTCCCTGTAAGGTTTCCTGCTCTTTTCTTTAGCCTTCCTGTTAATTTCCTCCTCCTAACAATCAGGTTTTGTTACGTTTTCTATGGGTCCCAAGTCCAAGCTCAGCTACTTTGTATATAGCAAATTTCAGATTTTGTGATGTATATTTCTAGTGTAAAAACGGCAGTTTTCTTTCACCCCGTCCCCTCAGCGTTTTGGCAGTTTCATTTCTCCTGCCTCTGGATTTTATGCTTAACAATACCAAAAAAACAAACCAATGCCCAAAAAAAGCACGAGAGGAAAACGGACACTTGATTTTACATTAGAATGTCTCCACATGTGTTGGAAAGACTTTGTATAAATCAATAAATTATTTAACAACCTCCTTTAGTGAATTTCTTCCCGCATTTCTGTGCCAGGGGCCGGGGATACCAGAGCTTCTGCAGGGTGCCCCAGTGCTGCTTCGCAAGAGAAGTGGAGCTGCTGCGTCCGGGGTCGGGCGGGCTGAGCCGGGGGAGCCCCGGCCCCGTGGCACGGCCGGGCGCCGTGGTCACTGCCGGGCTGCGGGACTGCCCATGAGCCCCGGAGCGGGGAGAGACCCGCGGCTGAACGTGCAGCCCGAACTGCCCATGCAGCTTCTCGTCGGCTTCGGGCGGGTGATAGGGTCCGCTCCGGAGAGGAGAAATAGGGGTCGGGACACAGCCCATTGCGCTGCCTGCGTACTGGCCGCTGCAAAAACCCGGGGACGAAGCTGTTGAGATCCGCGGCGGCTCCACCACCCTCCCGTGCTTTCCTGCCAGGCTTCCGGGCTGTGCTTCGGCCCCACACCTGCGGCCGCACCCGTGCCCGAACCGGGCTCCGCGCGGTTCCGCGGCCGCCAAAGCGCTCCCAGCTGGCCGAGACTCCGCATTTCCCCCTCTGCACACGCGAGTCCGTGTGGGTGTGAGCCGCCCGCGTCGTTAAGATGCTTTTTTTTTTTTGCTGCTTTTATTTTTTTTAAGGAACGAGAGCGTCTCTTTTCCCTGTGTCTCAGCCAGGCTTCGCAGCCCGAGCAGACAGCGGCTGCACCGCAGGCGCTCCCACTGCCCTGCCCAGCAGCCAGCGTCCGGTGCGGGACCCAGTCCCGCGGGCCCCCCGTTCTGCAGTCACCTTCTGCAGCGCTGGGTCGAGCGGGCACGTCCTGGCTCCCCGCGCCCGGGCCGCCCCTGCTCGTCTCTCTCCGTGCCGAGGCCCGCATGGCGCCGTCATCCAGCGCGGCAAGACACGGGCCCGCGCCGGCTGCGGGCAGCGGCCCGGACCGCTCCCCGTGGAGCCCCCTCGGCTCCCGGTGTCCCCGCTCACCGTGACTGACTCCCTTCGCTCCGCGTCCCGGGGAGGGCGGGGGTCCCGCAGGTCCCTACTCCCTGCCGCGGTCACAAAGGGAATAAATCGAGTTTAGGGTCTAGTCTTCGCCCGGCTGTGAGCACGCTGAGACCGGATCGGTGTTCGGGCTCCTGAGGGGAAGTGGCTGGATTAAAAGCACCTGCGCTCGAGGCTCGTCATTCTCGCCTGCCTCTTCCTAAAGTTCTTAAACGAAATGAGCTCCGAGGGGGCGTTACGGGAGAAGGGGGCTCCGAGGCACCGCAGGACTGACGGAGCCACGGCCCCGGGCAGAGCGGGAGCTGACAGGACCCGTCCCCATCCTGGGCCAGAGCCCGCCGCTCCTGCGGCGTTGTGTCCGCTGGCAGCGGCCCGGCTCGGCTCACCCCGCGCCCCCGGATTCGCCTCCGGGGCTGTTAAAATGCAAAAGTTGCGTTTCATAAATTTCTGAGGGTTCAATTCGTAGCATTCTCAGCAGCTCACCCCGGCAGGTCACCGGGGCACCCTGCACCCCCGGGGAGGTTCGGGCCCCGGACGACCCGCGGCTGGAGGCTACAGCGAGTTCACCTGTACTCGGGGCCCCGGTCCCTGCTGGAAAAGGCTGGAGAGGTTTCTTCTGAAACTTGGGATAATCACGACGGAGTTTATGGTGGCACATTTACGGACCTGCTGAGGACTTGTGAACAGCTCGTAAAGCTGCATCACCTCCCTCAGATCAGTGCTCCCATATCAGCTCTTTAGTTTTTACTCGGTTTGTATTATATTTTGATTAACACCAGAACTTGTATCCTATCGTAGAAGTTTTCATGTGAAAAATACCCTTGTTGCTTGGCAGATTCAAAGGTATCTCAATAAGAAATGTGACAATTTAATAATTTCCCTGTAATCACCAAATTAAAGGGGCAGACACAGCCATGTTCACCATGATTAGTTTTATTGCTTGAGAACCAGAGTACTCATTTCTAAAGGCCTTCAGAGTTATGAGTTGAGTTCGCTTAAATAGAATTACTGTGTGGTTATAATGCAACATGGCACGGTAACAATACAGAGCTGCAGACAACCTTTGGGCAACAATACTTGCTATAAACTGGGCTGTACTGTTGAGAAAACTCTGCAAGCAGACATCAAATAATTTCCAATGGTAGTGATTTATACCAAAATCAAGCATCAATCTAATGCCATCACGCAGTCCATGAACTCTGTAGTGTTCTAAATTAAATCAATAAAACATACATCTGTGTTTCATCAACAGACTCCCTAATCACCTTTTAATGTTGTATTTAGTGGTGGGAGGAAAATGTCTGTAACAAGACTATATTGTAGGCTGCACTGAGCTACTAACCAGGAAAATTTACAGTTGGGTTGATTTTTTTCTTTTTAATACTGTATAAATACAGTCTGTGTCCAATACAGTTGCTACTTCAAGCAGACTATGATTTTCTTCTCCCTTATTGTTATTGTTTCAATATAGAATATGGCACCATAAAACAGTAACAAAAGACAGACAAAAACAGTTTACAAAATTCTGGAAAGTTACACCCAAACCTAGCTAAGAACTTCACATTCAATCCTTAATATTACATAGAAAGGAGAGATTATAGGAGTAACAAAGTGAAACTGCTAATTTATGTGCTATATAGAATGCTATATATCTATATCCAGGATGGCACTGCTATATATTATTTATTATATAAATGTTGGTTGTTGATGTATACTTAACTAAACCTGCTAAGACTCCAATACTTACTGCTGATATGGCACTCTCAAGCTTTCATATTGGAAAGTATATTTAGCATAAGTTTTGGTCAGGTTTATAAATTATTTATCTGTGTATATATACACATACATACATATATATACACACACATATATGTATGTATAGAAAGCAGCTGCTGTGTGATTCAAAAACCATGTAACATGGCAGTATAGTAAATAAAATGAGAAAAAAATTAAAAATGAAAACAAAAATACTAAAACTAAAACACAAACCATAAGCCTTGGTCAAAAAAGAAAATACCATTTAAAACCACCAATATCTCTATCTATACAATCCAATGTACAAAATCCCAAAGTGGTAAAGATATATAATGGGTATGATACGTCTAAAACTATATAATATGCTGAAATAGCTTTTCCACATTGACAAACACTTATTAAAAGTTGAAAGTTGTGAAATCTAGAATACATAACATCTCTGCTGTCTATTTAGAGTTTTGGCAACAGAACTGTGACATATATATAAAAAATAATTCCACATTTCTACTTGATGTCGCATGAACATACAAGACAGTGAGGTATGTGAGGCATCTCTTGAACAGAGTCCAGATGCTGAAGCATAGTGTACGATCAGCAGTCTAAAAATGTGGCACTCAGGACTGGATTTATCAATACAGCTGTTAGGATTAGATTTCAGTGTGCTGCCTTTCCTCCTGGCTACAGTGTGGTTTCACGGAAAATCTTCTCACTTCGTAGGCATCTTTTTCCTGTTGCAGAATTGGCATTTTTTTAAAAAGAAAGATAAACACAGGGGAAATGATGTAGAAAATGTAATAGAAACGTAAAGAAAAAAGATGATATTTACCACCACATCACTGCACGACACAACACTTGTGCACATTTGCAATAGGTTTACCTGCCCCAGCAGCTATTCGAAAGGACAGGAACACAGGCTGCAGCAAGTTAGGGAAAAATAGAAGTTACATGTTTGAAACATACGTGTTTTTTTTTTTTTTTTCTTTTTTCTTTCTTTAGTCAGTAGTAAATATGACAAAAAAAATTCTCTATGACTGGAAACAACATGTTGCAACAAGTTTTTGAATTACTCTGATTACAAAATGCACAAGGGAATAACATAATCTCCTCACAGATTTCTGCTCCCACTGAAACCTAAGGGAAAATTATCCACAAATTTCTGTGGGAAGAGGTTCAGGTACCATACACATTTCCCTTTTGTAACAGGGCTGCACCACCTTGGTGATAAAGGAAACAAAACCTGCTGTTTCTGAACTGAATGATACAGAGCTTTATGTTTACTGGATAGGTTAGTAAGTTGCTCTATTTTAAAACCTTGGATGATTCTAGACCAAATGCCCTAAGTGCATTTTTCCTTAGAAAACAATTCTCTGACCATGGAATTAAATAGGGGTATGCATTTGTGAGTTCAGATTTGCATGTACACATGCACCCACACATACAATTACCCACTATCCCTCTCTGAATTCAAAAGCCTCAGTGTTGTTTTTAGATAGGCTTTCAGAGGTTACCTCCTACTCCTCAATTGGCTTTTTTCAAAGAAAGCAAGTACTTTTTTGTACGTTTTATTGCATTTCTAACTTAGGTTTCCATCTGGTATCTTTAGCAAAGAAGACCATAGAATTCGGGTATTAATTTAAACAACTGGTATTTATTTATTTATAATTCATTATCCTTTTTCTATATTCTTTTAATCACTTGTTGTTTGAACATGGAACTGCCAATATTTTCTTTTACTAGTAAGTACCTATGCATCAACCTAGTTGAAGCTATGCTTTGAAAGCATAGTTGATAACCCAATGAAATCACTTGTGTTCTGCTAGAAGAGTTTTAAGTGCATAGATGGCTGCTCCTCTTCGCTTGCATCGTACCCTGCTTTCTTTCTAGCACCTGTCCTGTTCTTTGCTTTCATACAAGCAGCCATTCTCATAGACAGACTGGCTGCAGCTGAATGTGACTTTGAAACATTTTCAAGGTATTACTTAAAAATTGGGCAGAGATATAGCTGAATTACAATTACTAGAACCTAGTGCATATGTTCTCCTTCCTAATTAAAAAAAAAAAAAAAAAGACTAAAATGTTTAATTTAATTACCTTGTGATCACCCATGCAGACATTTGGCCCAATGTGGTCATAAATTACTATCTTCTCATCATTTTCTGACTAGTTTAAAAAAAAAACAGAAAACAACAAAACACTAGTCAGTCCAAGAATTCTTCAGATTACACATACAAAAAGGAACATCGGAAATATTGTGCAAATAGATGAAACCAGTTTCTGAGTGAGGTGATATTAATACATCTTCACTTGGCTTCTCTAGAGGAAGAATGTGTAAAATGTACTTTTATGCCCAGTACTGCTTGCAGTAATTTGTGCAGTTTGCCTGCACAAAAAACCCCCCGAGATCTCTCTGCCTGCTCCCTGCTGATGGGACCTTGGGAAACATTCGTGGCTAACGCTGCAGTAAGTGAAATGAGTGACTCGTTGTAGTTGCATTCCAGGCTTCTGCTTCAAAATGCAGCAAGCACATTTGGCCAGTCCTTTTTTAAGAACAACACAATTTTTATTGAATTACATGAGATAAATGTTCTCTGAATTAAATGCAATCCATGTTGCCTTATAACAGCATTTGATTTCATCATATAGGGGATTTTAAATGTTCAGAGAGATGAATGATTATTTTCAGGTTATGAGTATAATCTTTAACCATTTCTCCAAGATAAATTCCTTCATCTGAAAAAAAGCATTCAGTGATTTTAAGAAAAGCAGCAAATGACGGATTACATTCCTCTGGTCTCCATTATGAATTGCTTTCATTTTGTTCTATGTTGAACTTTACCCTTATACACTGACTTCTTTAGCATTTTTATCTTAATGAATAATAAAATGTACTCATCTTTCTGCCATTTGCAATAAACGTGATTTGGGGGAGCTGTTTTGATTCTCTAGCACTGTACTTCAGGAATAAATGCAAGTACATTGCCATACAAAATGATTTCTTATTGTGCTAAACAATTTCTATAAGCTAATTAAATCTGTAATCTGCACACTTTCCAGTCTCTAATGCAATTGTAGATTGCTTTAAACTAGTTGGCGATACTAATTTATTTTGTAGGAAACAGCCAAGACTTTCTCATCTGTAATCAGTCAAGTTTGACTGGGCAATAACTTTATATAAACAGTAGCATTTAGGACTATAAAGTTAAAACTGAATTATCTTTAATGCAGTAAGGAAGCTTAAGGTCAGATTTACTTTACAGCACGGTTGTCTGCCAAAAATATAAAAACATAACCTTCTGCATTGTATGCATGAGCACTTTCCAATATTTCAAGATCATAATGCCACCAGCATCGGAAGTGGGGATACATTCATCAAAAGCGACTTGATAATTTACAAAGGCAGCATAAAATTGTGGATTTTCAACTGCATAATCTTTAGACAGATAAACAAATTACAGCAGTGCACAAGCAGAAACAATATACACTTGGCTGAGCATTCATTACTTCATGTGATCAGGCATCAGCGCAGCTCCCGAGCAGTGGGCAACCTTTGGTGGTTTAGGGCTCAGGAAGCATAAAATAACATGATGGTGAGGTAACCGACCATGGCATGATAGATGATGTTGCATGAAAGCTGTTTACAGCCCCATGTCAGTACAATCTGTAATGCCTACTGTGTAGCTGAACACACTGTATAGTAGCAATTTGTGCACCCTATCCTTTCTTTACCTGGGATTTAAATGCAGATTTACTACAGTTTTTGTTTGAAATAAAATAAAGAATTGCCTAAGCAGAAAAAGAAACACTTTAATTGCCTGTAAGAAAAATTAATACAGCAAAATAATTACCTGAATAAGAACATTCAATAGATAATTACAACTTAAAAAATTATTTAAAAGTTCATATACATTTTTCTTTTAAGGATTTGTTACAGTGTAATCAGTTAATTAACATTCGCTTTACTTTCTTCAGAGTTCCTTTTAAAGCTTTAAAATATAGGTCTCTGCAGTGGAGTAAATTCTCAGTCAAGGCCAACACAGCTTCTTGCAAAGTGCCACAAACACATAGGGTCATTTTGCCCTTTCCTCAATCAGTTTGGCATTCTTTTCTAATGACTGTTTTCATTAGGTTCTATGGGCCAGAATGCCGGTTTGGCTTTGGGCTGGATAAACTAACTCCTGTGTTGGTACAGACTCACTCAGTTAAAGCCCAGCCTAGCCTCAGCAGCACCTGCCACTTTGCATACAAGCTTCTGGAGATGTCCCAAACTGTCTGACCCCAATTTGCACATGCAAAGCTCCAGAGACAGTTATGTGCACTTTTAAAGGTGAGCTTTGAAGGATCCAGCTGATAGGGTTCCTGTTACACAGAGACTGGAAATTGTAACTCATCTCACAGTTACAAACTTCTTCAGTGCTCTAACTTTGTTTTCCTTTGTTTACTTTTCTCCCATTATATCCAAGTTATAGCCCTCTAGATAGTCAGAAAGAATTCCTTTCCCTCTGTACTGTTTACACTCTTCAAGCTTTTGTGTACACATCTATCTCCTTATTCATAGCTTTAAAAAAAAAAAAATCTTCCCTCATTGGCCAGTCTTTTCATGGTTTTAATCCTTTGTTCTTTAGGAATTTCATGGTCACCAAGCACTGTTGGTAACATTTTGGGTAAAGTCTCACTTTTTCACATGATATTTTTGTGTAAGAAAAACAAATAACACTTATTTTGACATTACTATTTGACTATAAAGCCTTTATTGCCCTTAGACTTCACTTTTTTTTTACTCAATACTGCATTGTCTAAAATTTTGGGTGAAATTTTATGATGTCATGTAGACACTTCTTACACATTAGAATGTGTGAGGAAGTGCATTGACTTGAAATTCGAGTAGCTGTGGAAAACACGTTCCCAGCCTTTCAGTGAGTTATATACTGCAAAGCAAACAGTCTAATAATGAGATAAATAACCCTGATGAGGGAGAAAAAGAAGGTTATAAACTTCAAGAGAACAAGTTTCAAGGGTGCAATTAATTTAAACTGAAAAAAAAACCAAGGAGCCATAGAACATTGATTTACTAAGAAGATTATTTTCTGTAATTCACTCCCACTAAACTGCATTAATTATACAGGAGCACAGAGACAGACACATGACTTTTGGCAATTTTGGGTTCAATAGGTCTGTTAGAGTCATACAGCCTGGCCAGCCAAAACAACCTCACTGCAGCACACCCATTCATACAGCTGCCCATGGCCACTGCCAGCTGGCCAGCTCAGAACAGGGAGAAGTGGGAGAGATCTCCCATCACATTCCCTGATCTGCTCTGGCCAGCCACCAGCCTCAGCAGGACAGGGGTCTAGGTGCCAGGAGCATGCACACAGGGACAGAGGCACTGGGAACTGGAACAGGTAACCAGCTGACCCGGCCCAGTGCTCCCAGGAAAAGATGGAGGGCAGAGTGGAACAAGAAGGAGAGAGCAAATGACAGAAAAGAAAAATGGAAGGCTCCTGAACCATATTTAGATAATTTAACCTTGGATAGAACATCACCAGCTAACCTAACCCTAACCCTCTCTATAAACACTAAATCCTAAGAGGAATTGTATGTTCTAAAAATGTTGCACAAGCTTCTTGTTAAAGCTCTAATGGAATGTCTAAATTTAGGCACCTAGTTGGTGTACCAAAGTTAGGAGCCTACCTGCTGGAGACTATCCTCATGCAGGGGACAGGGATAGATCTGGCCTATGTAGGATCTGACATATTCTTGGGAGTACCTTAGGAAATCCACCACTCTGGTAACTGAGGTGCCTCCAGCTGTTGCTGTACAGGTTTTTCTCTCAATTGTGTGACTCCTCAGCCACTAGGCACTTATACCTGCTCCTGTCTGTATCCCTGCTGAATCCTTGGTAGGGGCAGTGTTGCTGCTTATGTCACTGTAGGGTGGACTGGGTTGGGGGACTAATGGGGACTTTTTGTAGGGTTTTTATAGAGGCTTTTTAATTTTCTGTTATTCTCTTTAAAGCAAGCAGTCAGTCTCCCAGTGCTGTGCATCCCTGCACAGAAGAGGCACAGGACAGAAGACAGTCAGTCATCACTGGCAGCTCAGATACCAAAACAAGTGCTTGTGAAAGCTCATATTTTAGTCACTGTCAGCGGGTTTATGGGGACAAATCCCCCTTCATAGGTGCAAAGCACTGGAGGCACACCCCTCCATTTACTACCATGATGTGCTGTCTCTAGCTTAGCAAATTCAAGGGTAGAGTCTTCCAGCCATACCTGCCTTTGGTGCAGATAAATGCAGTGTGGAGGCATTGGGGGGCTGCAGGTCCGTACTTACTTTCAGAATGAGCTCCTTGGCTGAATGGGACATCAGGATTCTGTCGCACCAGGCTGGACATCTCGTGTTCATGTACTGCCTTCCCTGGCTAGAGTCCTCGCTGTAGGGATAACTGCAAACAAATCCCATCCACAACCATCAATGACTCTTGGCAAAGCAGACTGAAACCTCTGGCTCAAAGGGCCATACCACCTACAAAATGTCACTGTTAAAAAGCAACTCTTCCAGACACTTTTTTTTTCCCCTCCTCCCTCTTTCCTTGTCATGTGCTCTTTTTCATCTCTTCTCATATCTACGACTCTACTGAATGGTTAAGAAGTTAAGACACACACAGTTTCAAAGCTTTTGCATGTGAGAGTGTTTAAAGACAGCAAACAGTTTATCTGTGTGGAAGTACAAAAATCAGTTCAACAACTTGAAATTAGACAAGAGACTATGGAAAATGTACATGCAGAAGTTGAAAAACGAAACCTAGGGGGAAAAACGTTCATCTTATGTGATTTCTTCACAGGATTCTCTCAAGGAGAGTTATCCATGAATAATTTAACTGAAAACAGAGTTCAGAGTGCTGGGACCACCGCAGCTGTAGACAAACCTCTCCTGTATGGATTCTTTAAGGGTGACAGAAAGGAAGACAGGACATGCAGCAGACTTTGCAGGAGATTTCTTCAGAACCAAGGAATCAGGAATGTGGTTTAAAGAAAATTATGCTGACTACATAAGATCCCATATCTATGAAATTGTGTTAAGGAAAAGTATATTATTTTGTAATGACTTTTCAAATAGAAGCAGATTAAATGGCAGTTACACTCTGGGGCCATCATAAACATGCTATGACATCTCCAGTGCATTCTAACTTAGCTTTAAAGGGCAACAGAAAGTGTTTATTTTAATCTACAGAATATAACTAGAGGTAACACGCCTGTGTGAGCCCATGGTCTGAGATCATCTGAAGCACCTGAAGGGCAGCCTCTGGCTCAACCTCAATAAGCTGAGGCCAGAATTTTTCATGTCTCATCCAAATCCTTTCATCAGTTTACTATGACAGAACTTTGCATTCGATGATGGCTCACCACACTGTAAAGCACACTGTTTTCTTAGACCATTTCCAAAATGGCATGTGGGAGTAGCTAAGAAGGGGCTTTGGAGAAATCCAGAGGGTTTATGACAGGCTCAACTTCTTGAATACTGGGCTTGAACTAAGTGAAGTCTGCCCTTGATAAAACTCTTAAAACCCCCAAACATCTACATATGTATGTGTGAGTGTATTTAAAATGACATTTGCATTTTATTCTGCTCTTCACTGAATTTATAAAGGAAATACAAAGTTTTTTTCTGATATGTATCTTAAAATAAAATTTCTGGTATTGTAAAAAAAGAGTTTGCATGCTTGAAGAGAAACTTATTTACCAGCCTGCTTGGCGTGATACTCTGAAACGGAGACATACAGCTCTCCACCAAATGGGTTTACAAGCTACACTACCATTAAAAAGATTAGCCATGGCAAACATCCAAGAAAAGTGTACTGAATGTATTGGAACAAACCAGTGATCTCAGTACGTTTTCCACCTCATCAAACCTAACAAGACTCATTTTCAAAACATATTATGAGAATTCAATTTGCTGCTTCACTGACATACAGAAGTACAGCTTATTTCTGAGTGTCTGCGAAATATTTTGATGATGTAATACTATATTGGTAGTAGAAGCTCTTTGTCTGCAACTTAAGGGTTGACTTTTTCTCATAACCTCTTAGTCTACTAATTCCAGAACCCCACAAAACTGAAGCTACTTTTTATGGCATAAAGGTATAAGAATCAATCACATTTCATATAATCCTTCCTTTTACAGCATTAACTGTATGGCTTTTGAAATATGATATTCCATACTTGGAATGATCTGTTACTGCTATGCATTAGAGCATTAAATCCTAGAGCCTATATTCTATTAAATAGTATTTATCAATTTGCTTTATTTATCTTAATGTTTTCACTGGATGAAAACTTCTGCCTATTTTTCAAGGTCCTTAGCACTTATGACCCAGTCAAAAGTTACTGTAAGTTTACAAGTACCTTTGACAAATCAGATTTCTAATGACTGGGACAGAGATGAAAACAAATGTGGCAAAATTGTCCCGACAAAATGGCCTGTAGGTAATAATTTAATATTATAAAGTGAGGCAAACTCTTCTTTTTGTAAGAAAGAAGCCTTTGAAGGAAGCAAGAAGCATGGAGTGCTCTGTCTCACTGCACTCCAATGAATAAAGCTCCCTCCCTTCATCCCCTCTGGCGTGTGGAAGTCCTAATTGCAGTGAAATGCTGACACTAACATAATAAAAAATCCCAACAAGATGCATGCCCCCAAAACTGGGAGAACTATTAGCACTCCTTCATGCTCTAGAGAGGTCACAAACACTTTGGAATAAGCAAAATTCTTTTGCAGATGGGCTCAAATAGTGGCCATAGCTAAGTATGACTCAAAATTCCCATGACAGATCCTTTTTTTTGTGACTTTCTGGGTTGTAGGGCTATTTTAGTTTAATATATGCCACTGATCTTAAATAGATTTTAGCAAATAGAAGTTGTATTAAAGGTTTCTGGAATATAACTGTCACTGAAGAAGATTTTGTGAAACATGATGCTGAAGGTATACTATTCCAGAACAGAACATTTCAAAGTTAGTATACCATACGCCTCAGAAGTTGTCTCCATCGTCCTGTTCCATAGCTAAGTAAACAATGGCATGAATGTAGTGGGACTGCTTCCAGAATCATCTGCATGTGAATTCTGAAGATTTTGCTTGTTTGGTGTGTTTTTAAGGGTCATGTCCCCCAGGATACTCTGGTGTCTTACATAATGTTACATCCTTTGGATGTTTTCTCCCCACCTGATCAGATTTAAACCCAGTCAAGAGTAGCAATGGAAGGAGGAGCCAACAGATGCACAAGTGTTTTAGGAAGGATGATGGCCCTGATGCAGCCAAAACAGAAGGATGTTGCAGAATCAAAGACTTAGGGAAAACACCCAAAGCCTCAGAAGCGGCTGCTGAGGAAGCACTTGTTTCAGACTCAGCCCCAGGGTGCCCCACGCTGGGGGATGAAAACGCAACGCTGTCCTGCCTGCCTGCCCCACACAGCCACTGCCTGAGAGCACTGACCCATGGTGGGACTCACTCAGGAAACTGGAAATACCATCCCACGGTGGGACTCAGGAAACTGGAAATACCACCCCACGGTGGGACTCACTCAGGAAACTGGAAATACCACCCCATGGTGGGACTCACTCAGGAAACTGGAAATACCACCCCATGGTAGGACTCAGAAAACTGGAAAATACTTCCACTTGCTGCAGCAGGGACCCAAGACACGAGTCTGCCGATACACGCTCCTACTTGACCATTCACTTTTCATTTTTTATAAGATGGCTTCATGATTTCTCTTATCTTTTCCTTCCTCTCAACCCCACTTCTTGCTTCTTTGCCTTTAGGCATAAAGAATCTCTTAAAAATTACTGTAAACTTCAGCTTGTGTGCATGCAAAAAGAAGAACTATTCTTGTAATACCCATCTTCCAAAAGACATTAGGAATAAACTGTCTATGATCAAGGGCAATAAGTGAGATTTGTTTTGCTGATCTCCAGCCTCTTTTAACAAATTCACTCCACGCAAGTAAGGAACTCCCAGTTCTTAATTCAAAACTTACTTAGTAATTCTAGTCAACAGGTTTTCTATTTGTGAATTGTAGAAATAATTACAGATTTGATAAAAAACCCTGCAGGTCTGATAAAAAGAAAGTCAAGGACTCAATACAAAATAATCAAAAGTTTGAAATTCCAGTACCAATCTCCTGGTGGGGAAGTACTGTGCCATTCTTCTGTGCTTCTATCATTAGTCTTGACTACCAGGACAATGACTGTGGCAGAGAAAAAGGGAAAACCAGCTTTCCCTATCCCAATAATTAGACAGGAAAGAATGTATTATTTTTTTCTTTCATTAGCATTCTGACTCAATCACAATCTACCTTGTGTAATACACAGAAAACAGTGATCTTGAGAATGAATAGGGAGTGCTCATGTAAAAATGATGACGTAACAGATAGAGGCCTCTAGGTACCACTGAAACAGAAATGGTAAATAGATATAATGCTAACACCTACAGGTCCTAGAGGTAAGGTAAGGATGTACACACTTCCATAGTATTCTCTACAGTTACACACTTTTTTATACACACTATATTACATCTATTTAAAAATACAATAGGGAAATGGGGAATTCCCTGTGGAACAAATTTTATACCCTGTTTAAAACAGTGGAAAACTCTTAGGAATTTAGGATCTTGGCAACTCATGTTAGCAGAGTAATTAATAGCAATAAAAGACTGTTATTCTTTGTGTATTTCAGCCAGAATGATACAAAATACATTTTGACTGTGCATGTTCCTGGATGATGTACAGACAGGCAGTTCTGGAGCATCTATGTGAAAAGCTTGCACAATTTATTTCCAGTTGTTTAGGACTTACTCTTTCTGAAGATGCAGCTTCTAGCTGCTTTTCCATCCTATTTCACAAACTTCTGTTTCAGTTGCACTTATTTAATCAGGACTACTGTCAGGTGGGTTTTCTGAATAAAACTTTGAGCAACATCATTAATATAATGTTTAATACTGTTGAAATTTAACCAAACACTTTGATGAATTGCTAACTTACTCTTTTAATAAGGAGCAGGCCATCCAATGAACTACTGTTATCACAGTCAATAAGGATGAGAACTACTTGACAATTGTTTGGGGAAAATAAACCATTAAAAGGGTCAGTAATATCAGAGCACTACTACTGTTGACAGGTATTGTCAGAGATGATTAGACACCTTTACAAAAATGCTTACTTTAGGGTGAAAAGTCGTCTGACATCATAAACCATCCTGTCAGCAGTGCCTTAACTGAAAGCACAAGCCAACAATGCTGTGTATATAAATGTCTCCTTAACTGGCACTTCCAGTTAGGAAAAACACTCCTAATGAACTCTTCTTGTGTGCAAGCATGGATAAAATCTGTTAGTGAGATGGGTGAAATGTACTTTCCAACAGGAAACAATTCCTTCCCTCTGGAGGGCTGTTACCTGCACCTGCCATAGGCTGTGTCCTGCAGCTCACGCTGCACCCGCGTGGGACATGCTGGGACACCTCGTGCTGTGCTGGTGTCACTCAGTGCTGGGACACCCTGTGCTGGGACATCCTGTGCTGGTGTCACTCAGTGCTGGGACACCCTGTGCTGGGACATCCTGTGCTGGGACACCCTGTGCTGGGACACCCTGTGCTGGGACATCCTGTGCTGGGATACCCTGTGCTGGGACACCCTGTGCTGGGATACCCTGTGCTGGGACATCCTGTGCTGGGACACCCTGTGCTGGGATACCCTGTGCTGGGATACCCTGTGCTGGGACACCCTGTGCTGGGATACCCTGTGCTGGGATACCCTGTGCTGGGATACCCTGTGCTGGGACATCCTGTGCTGGTGTCACTCAGTGCTGGGACACCCTGTGCTGGGACACCTCGTGCTGTGCTGGGACATCCAGTGCTGGGAACACCCAGTGCTGCTCTGGGACCCTGCCTTCTACAGATCACGCTACCAGTGCTGCTCTGGGAACTGTGGCACCACTCACTAGGCAACAGTGGGGAAAATTCAACTATTTGATCTTTTTTAGTCCAGTAAAGGTCATTCTGAACAACTGTGCAGACTACTTCTAGGTTTGAATGCAGATCATTTAGCAAACTTCATCACATTTCAGGGATGGAAATGCCTCCTGTTCAAAAACTCCTTGTGCTCGCTCATCTGTCAATTGTCCCCACACTTTAAATCACTGATTTTTTTATAATACAAAGTATTTGAGATAGGATGACTATAAAGCATCAGTGAAAACTGAGGTCTTTATGGGAAGAGCTGAGACAATTTTGATTTGGTTCATTTTATTTTTGAACTTAGGTATGAGTCCTCACATTTAATAAACCTTTTCTCATTTACAGGTCTTTCTATTTACATATGATATCAACAGAGAACTTCAAAAGAGAAAAATTATTTACTGTTTTCATATTTTCTGAGAAAATGTTGGATCAGTTTACCTTCAGCTCTGATGCGCTCTCAGATTTTCTAGGATACTTTTACCTGAAGAAAGGATGGTGAATTTGGGCTGCCAATACAACCTTTGGGTGCTTTGAAAGTTTTAAGGCCAAAGATATCAATAAAAATATTTCGATATTTTAAATTTACAGTCAGCCATTAGTGTGAGCTGGTACGTAAGTGTGATTTCAACAAAATGCCATTCAACCAATCAAAGGGTGACATCTAATTTTTGTCAGCTACCAGAGTGTTAGTTTCTTCCTCAAAATTGAATTAACATTTTTTATTTCCCTGAAACTGAAAGGAAGAGCTGGATTCCCTAGATCTCTTCCTAACAAATTACCTCATGTAATTTATCTTCATATGCACATCTTAGGCAGCAGATCTAAGCTAAGCAGTAGGACACACTGGTGTTTGAATTAGATTATCTGCTTCATAGGTACCAAAACACTAATAAGCCTTGGTGATGCTCTGCAAGCCAACTGGCCACGATACGTGTCTCACTTCAGCCAAATCAGGAGGGCAAACAGAGCCCTGCAAACACAGTAGTTATAGAGCAATGTGTTAAACAGCTGCTACTTGCACAGGCTACACTAACACCATGGTGATAGTACCAACAATTGGAGTCAAAGGTGACAATGGGACAGGGGGTCACCCGGGCAAACCAGCAGCAAAGGGCAGGATGGGTAAACAGGACTTGAGCCCTGAGCCTGGGCACAACACAAAACAGGAGGGTTAATGACATGGTATTTTTATCAGAACCTTTTTTATAGATTTATGCTGGGCATATTGCTTTTTGGCTTAACACCTCTTTGGCAAATACTGGTCTGTAATATACTTCAGAGTGAGCATTCCTATATCACCAGTGTCACAGGACCTTTTTCAGTTTAAAAAAGAAATAAACCCAGAGCCTATTTCTTTCTCCAGAAAACATAATGCAACCCTTCACTTTCTGTGAAGAATCCAGAATGGTGCCCATAGTGCTGCTGCAACCACCCTGTGGCCAAACCCCAGTGACAGGAGGACACGCGCTGAGCTCGCTCCAGTGCCAGAGGCTGGCACAGGGCTGATGGCACCCGGCACACTGCGCTCTGCTCTGACCCCAGAGCAAAAATGGATTGCTTGGCAATGCTAAAATGGCTTATTTGGCAATACCGGTGTCTCAGCAAGTGAACACTGGGTGATGCACTCTATTGCTTTAGTAACAGTAATGCTGTACCCCACACAATGTATGCAATGTTGCTACTATTACAAGTGGATAAATGGAATTATGAATAATGTTGGCTTGTTGGGAAGGGCCCAGTGCTGACCACCAGAACAGCCTGATGTTACCATCTGTGGCTATGATTGAGCTGGATGTCTTTTCTGGGAATATGCCTACCCGTACTTCTTCAGAAGTACCTTACTTTGAGGCTAATTTTACAAAATCCCGTATTGGAAAAAAAACCTAGGAACCTGAGGGAAGAAATGGGTCAGGATTCAGGCTCCAAACTACCGGGCTTTTCAGCAGTACATTCACACGGGACAGCATGACTGGCAGCAAGGACCATAAGCTCTTTAGAATATGCTTTATTTTCTGCCTGCAGCATGGTCTGTAGTGGGTACCTTACAAATGGCGTAGGGTAATTCTTTGAAACTTTTTTATTTTATTGGTGGTCCTTTCTTTTCCCCTTTGCACAATTCCTTAAAGCAGACCTTGGGTAATGCTGTCCAGTTCCTCACAAAATAAACACCCTATTTCAATTTGAAAATTGAGAATTGGTGAGAGTGGCACTAGTTTAATGGGAGTGGAAACATGGAGGCAAGAGCTGTCTGAAAAATCATTGTAATGATTAAATTCAAACTGCTTTGGACGAAATGACAGCTGTCTCTCTGCTTCCAGCTGGGAAGCTGTTTCTGTGCTTCAGCCTTAGATGCTGGAAGCACCCAGACAACTGCATCATGTCAGGTGGGAATTTGTTCCTTGGGAGCTGAGAGATCCATGGATGATTTCAGATACCTCACTAATAGTGGAAGGAGTTTTACAGTGCATGAGTGAGTGTGAAGTTCAGTAGAAAATACTTCTTAGTTGGCAAAAAAAAAAGAATTGTATTATAAAAGTAACTGATAATGCAAGCATAAAAATAACCTAGGGCTTTCTAATCTGAGTGCCTAACTCCCTCTTTGTGAAAGAACAGGACCCAGCATCATTACTGAGGAGGTGTTTGAGGAAATGAGAATCCTGTTTGCTTCAGAAGTGCTGCCCTGCCCAGTCAGCAGGCAGTCTGTATGATCTGAGAACATGCAGAGAGGCAGTGAGAACACTGGAAATGAAGAGCAGCCTGCTGACACCTAAACCATTATCTTGTACTTCCATTTCACACCCAAGGGTGACATTGGGGCTCTGTGCAATGGCACCCAGAGGTTCTGCTCTGAATAGTCTCTGCAGAAGGGAAGGAACAGGAGAGCACTCTGGGCATTGCCTCATGCAGAGCAGGCTGGCTCAGTGTAAATCAGACCACAAAAATACGTGTTGTTGTGCAACCTCCTAGAACAGAGAAGGGTCATGGGACAAAATACAAGGCAGAGAAAAAATATTTCATGGACTAAATACCATTTTTGCAGAACAATGAAACAGTGCTAGAGATAATTCCAAAGGAGGAATACTCTGATGAGAGCAAATGAGATTCAATCTGTCTCCTGCTCAGAGGCGTCAAAAGCCAAGACACTGTCAGTGCAGAGGGTCTGCTTGAGACAAATATCACACAGAGGCACAAACATATGTCCAACCAGTAAATTACATGACAGCCTAATTCAACAACAAACAAGAACAGGTCACTTTAAGAGAATGATTAATACATGAGATTGCTGTGCATGCAGCCTTATCTGAGAGCAAACCTTGTATGTGGGTGTGAACTCTTGCTAAAGTCAGCTCCTATCTTTGTTATACAACAGCTACAAGAATAATTATAATAATTAATGGAGAGAAGTGATAAAGGTAACAACTGCCCACCTGTATATTGACAGACCACAATGTTTTTACTTCTTTTTTTTCACACCTCCTGCCTTTTGCAGTGATTGTTGACTACCACGAAGCCCTTTGCAGCCTCACAGTGAGCTGTTTGTTCATGGCCAAACTGTTCAGCTTATGAGTGACAGAGCTTACAAAGTTTAAAATTCTAATTTGTATTTAGTCTCCAGGGGCCTGGGTTGCTATGGGCTACACTAGATCACAGAGGGTAACAAGATGAAAAGATGAATATTCACTATATAAAATAAAAGACCTCAAAATATAGGAGTGGGTGAATAATGTCTGAGGAATACTCTTTTGAAAGGTTTTTTACAGGTTGTCTAACATAGCAGACCTGCCACATAGCCCACATAGCCCGTGGTCTCTTGTTAAACTGTGGCTGCCCTCCCAGGAGGCCCTCACCTTTGGCATAGCTCAGCAGGACAGAGGAAGGGTTTGCGAGGGAAGGGTGGGCTCTGGACAGCTTAGGCACATACATTAAAGAATTGAAAGGAACTCAGAATTGAAGAGGAGTTTGGAAAACGCTTTAGGGCTGCTGAACAGAGAGGAGATAACTGACAGGGCTGCAGATGCTGTCAGTGCTATAAAATCACAGAATGAAGGAACCGTTTGGGTTGAAGGAACCCTTGAGCTCAGTCAAGGCTTTGTTCTAGATGGTTCTAAGGGGTGACTACCTGAGCACCCCTTCCTCTGCACTGCATCACAATGGTCACCCATGGCAGGAAGAAGAATTCACAGCAGATCAAGTAGACATTTGGTCTTAAATTACAGTATTGCACTGGGGAAGAACAACAGTTTTGAGTTTCCCAAGTATGCCTGCAGAAATGCCAGGTTTAAGTTTGGCTGTAGGAGCACTCAGAAGTGGCTCTCCAACCCTTCCCACATTCAAAGTTGACTAAAAAGTCCTGAAGCTAATGTCCGGTAATAAAGAGTCTGTCAAGACGCTGTAGAAAGTCCTTTGTATGTGCAGGAACATTAATTTGCTGTGCTGCTTACCATTCCATTTACAGATACAAGCTTAATTTGTAACTGTAAATCTCAGAGAAGTATTATATAAGTAATTATTTATACATACTAAAAATTATGTATGACTAAAAATGGTAATTTATTTCTGTTAAAAATACATTCATGAGCCTGTGGCCATGCAAGGACCACAGGATAGGCAATAGGATGCCCTTGCCTTATGACACAGAAAACAAGGAGGGATGGGTGAAAAAAGCATCCTAATGTAAAGCCAGTTTGCTTTTTATATATACATGCCATCTTTCAGTATATTTTCTTTTTTACTATTCATGGAATAATGTATTTTTGGTAAGCCTTGCTCTGGCTGAAAGCACTAATGTTGGAGAAATGAAGTAGAAGAATAGAAGAATATGTATGGTATAAAAATCGTATCACTTCCCCTCACCTTCATCCACCCTGAGCACATACATGTTGAGTGAGGCACACTTAGGGATGTACACACCCTGCTGGTCTACTGTTATCGTACTCAATCAATAAGGACAATTTAGAGTGGTGGTAACTCTGTGCATACTTCCAGTGTCCCAGGGGATCAATACAAATCAGTATCGCAGCTGGCTGGTAAAAAGTAATGAGATTATGATCACAAAAGGCAAGCTTCCCAAATTTTTTCTTAGTGCATGCCAAAACATCATACTTTTCTATCTGTCCATGAAGCATAAAATAGTAGCATTTAAACATATTAAATCTATTAACAAAAAAGTATATAGAAATCGTAGTTTTATCTGCCTTTCTTCTACTATTTTTTGAACTTTTTCCTTGTGAATGCAGTATTTCTTTCTCTTGAAAGCAACTGTGAGATTTGACTTCCTCATTCTTGGAAAGGGACCATACATGTATAAAACTGCACCAAATCTTCCACAGATTTCTCCTGAATAGAACTACCATTTGCAAAATGCTTGGTTTTATATGATAGCAATAGTTGTCCATTCATGGCAAAAACACCTCAGGGATACTGCTGACTAAATGCATGTGTATTAAGCCAGCCAATTTATTCAAACACTCTTAAGTAGATGTATGATGTTTACTGAAACTGAAAAAGCAGAATCTAAGCTCCTGCCCTCCTCCCTGATACCCCTCTTGGATTTTCCTGAGTGATGGCAGTAGGCTCTACACCCCCAGCTGACTGCACTCCTGCTGAGTGCCACTCCTCACAGTAGTCAAACAGCTTGAGGCAAAGACTCTTTATGGTTGTAGTAATGTCATTTAACAGGTGGTCTGGGCCCAGTGCTTAAAAGTCCTTCCACAGCTCTGAGCACACATTCCTGCCAGGTCTGTTTTAAGAGCAGCTATAAAAGACAGGATCAGCGGAACCCAAATGATGAGCTATGAAGCACTACTGGCATGTGGTTTATTAGTGATAGAGGAGATGTGGGGAGAATAAACAATCACGAAAGGAACAGAGATCATAATTTCTGCAATAAATATGGGAACATTCACATTTTAGCAACAGTGCAAGTAATAATTATGTTGTAGCAAGTTAAATAAATGGATTATATGTGAATCTTACCTGGGAGGAAATGAGATGTCCAGTTCATACAATCTGTCTTTAAAGACTGACAGCTCTCTGTCAAATTCTAAAAGCTATAAAAGATAGAAATAAATGCTTTCACTCATTAATGTTGAACTGAAGCAATTTAAAAATAGTATATTACATAAAAGGAAACTATGATCACACACAGCTTGAGGTATAGCCTTCACAGAATAGTTTTTATAACACAGAACAAAACTGTCTGGACTATTTTGACACATAAACAGTGCCTTGAGAAATGTTGAAAACATTCCTTTTTCTCAGTGGAAGTTGTAACACTGGCTCTTCACAGCACTGCCCTGTAAGTGCACTTACACCGCAAGAAGGCTGCATTTCTTGAAATTTCGTTAGCAGTCTCTTCAGAGATTAACCAGACTAGCATTAAGAAAGAACAGCAGATATGCTAACCAGCCCATGAGAATGTCACTGAAATGCATCATACTACTCTGTATCATCTTTAGTGCAGATAAGCAGGTACAACAATCACAGTGTGCACATCACTCTTGCCAAGCAAAGCCGAGTTCCTGTCCACCTGCTCTGGACGGTGCTTGGCAGACAGCAGACAGAGGGATGTGTGACAGTAGGTAAAGGGTGTTCCCAGGCAGCAACCAAGACAGAGCAGCAGAAGCAGGTGTTTAACAGATTTAATGTCCTGTATAAATATTAGCCCCGGCCACATTTGTTTTCCCCATGACCTCTACAGAGAGAATAAATATCCACAGTCGTTGTTCATAAACACGAACCCACTCACAACTCAGTAATAATTGTCCCCATTAAACCCGTAACTGTTCTGAGGGACACAAATGATCTTACTCCAGAACCCAGCTGGGGTGCAGCCCGATGTCCCAGGGAACTGCAAGCTAAAGACAAAAGCCCATCCCCATGGTGCTGGCCCTGGCTCTGAGGGCCACTTGCTGTTCTGACGAGCGTCCCGGCACTGTCCCGCGCCATGGCGGTGTTTGCCCACCGTTCATTAATCATGTCCCATCTCACAGCTGTGCTGATACCATTGTATGAATGACAGAGGTTCCCAAAGAAATTAGATCGTGTCCCCCTTTCCCCTCTGTCACCTCATAAATCATTCCTGAAATGTGCAATTAGCAGCTACTTGTACACATTAATTATCTGTGTGAAAAGCAGCTACCTGAACCACCTGCACTGCTGATTACTTGCCTCTCCACAGCTCACCCAGCTCTCTCCAGGCTCTCCTGCCATATGTAGGTATCTTTATATGAAGATGCCAGGTGATGGGCACCTTTCCCTACTTTAGTTCATTTGACACCAAACTCTCTGACAGTATGCTGGAAAGATTCTGCAATACTAACAACTGCTACAATTTGTGCTTCTTTTAACATCTGATTAAAAGCCTGAGAATGTTTAGATAAATATTTTGAAATATCTGTGTGGAAACTTACAGTATGTATCTAATAATGTACTCAGTACTAAAAGTGTTGGGCTGGTCCAACACTGATCTAATTGAAGCAGTCTCAACGCCCTTGAAGAATAAATGGATGTTTCCATCACCATGAATGTTTCCAGGCTCTGCTTCTGTTTTTCAGTAAGCAGAACAGATTGGTAGCCACAATGCATACACACTGGCTATGAAAACATATGTTACCATCCCTTTCCTGCTCCACGCATCTCCACCTCAGAGGTATCAGCCACCTTACATGAATCCGGGATAGGAAAACAAGTTCCCATAGCCAGTTAAAACTATTAATTGAAATCTATGTCTACACATGTTTCACACTGTTCCAAGTAAACAGCTCAGAGCAGGGAAGGGGAGGTGTCAGGAGAAAGGCTGTTTCTGAAGTGTTAAACTGTGAGCACTGAATGAAAGAACAATGCTCCACAGAACACAATGGTATAAATTACTCATGGCATCCCAAGGGTTGGCAAAGTTCAATAGATGCATTGTCCTCTCACACCAATTCACATTTTCAAAATTTTACACATTCAGATTGTTCTAGCTATGATGATATCTGCAAACTCAGTGAGGCCTGGGGTTAAGAGAACTAAGCGTTTGGATGTGCATTATCATCCACAGAAGTTTCTGCTGTATTTGTTTGCTGCAGTTGTGTATGCAGTGTCTGTGCTATGCAGATGAGCTGCTGGCACTGGTGGCACATAACAGAAACAAGACAGCATTGTGTACTGTGCTGTCAGTTTCCCAAGTTTCCCCAGGTAAAGGTACAGCTTCAACCTGAAGCCAAAGCCCAGCTAGGTGCCTAGAAGGATTTAGGGAATGCTCATGGTGAAGAATTCATCCTGCCATATAAAACAGCCAAATATTTTTACTGGATTATTTGCAAGTACTTTTATTTCCTGCTATATATTAAATAATAATGCACTTTTATAAATTATTTTTCCTAGTTATTAAGTGACAGTGTAACAGGACCTGTAGCCTTCTGTTCAAACACAGTGTGCAGACACCTGCTCACTTGTGAGGGCAAGGACAGGTTACCTGTGTGCTCAGGGCTGAGCAGTGGGAACCCCCCACAACCTCTCAGTGTTTACCTAGCAGCACTGCAGGCAGTGAAGATAGGAACGGAAGAGATGATGTGTGAAAACTGAACTGTGCATTTTGAGAAAACTGCAGTTATCCTTTTCAGTAGAAGACCGTGTTTTAACTGTTATTTTTTGGTGTGAAAACCACTTGCATTCTCATTTAAGCTTGTAATCTCAAAATGAAAAAAATTTTGATGCAAATGCAAGGTGTTCATTAAGCCTTGTCACAAACAATTACAAATGTCATTTGCCCTGAAAGCAACTTTTGTTAAGAGAAGGCACAGGGACTGACATGGGCATCAGTCAATTCCATCTGCTTTATAGATACATGGGTGCCTGGAGCAACCTGGCATCACAGAAAATGAATGAAAATTAACACGGGCAAGATGATACTGAGGAGCAGTCAGAATTTCACAGGGGAATGCCTTTACTTTTAAAGCATCTAACATTGTCTTTAAAAAAACCCACCTAGAACCTAGAACATACTCCTTTCATGGCAATTTCACCACAAGCTGCTCACTCATTTCATACTGTACACCAATCAGCACTGTGAATAATATCATTGCTGGAACAGGAAACATGAGTATGTCTGTCACTCTAAATGTCTTAAAAATAAAAAAAAATAAGTTCAAATGCCAGAAATCAGTATATTGTTCTATTTAATTTATTCATAATAAGATCATCTTTAAGAACCAAATCTTTAAGAAGTTACATGACATGCTGTGGTAATTCAAACAATTACACAGAGATTTTAAAATGTTGTGACTGGCAGATCACTCCAGAATTATATGTCATAGGCAGTTTTCAGAAGACTGTTTTTTTTTCCTCCAAATTAAGTTTCACCAATGTACTTATGTGAATGCCACATATTTATACCTAAATAAAAGTGAAGATGATGCATGGTCTACGTTTTATTGCTCCAACACAGAGCTGATGATATTACAAGATGTTTGCTCTACAATGTCCAGTGACCAGCCCAACAGGAATGTTTGATGAACACCTGAATGAAAATACCATCCATCCATCCATCCATCCATCCATCCATCCATCCATCCATCCATCCATCCATGTAATGTATCAATAGTTAGCTACTACCTGTGAGCCATTGTGACCTGTGAGCCACTGTGACCCCACAGTGCTGGGAATGCAGCCAGCAGTATGTGTAGGAATGACTGCATTTGCAGCAAAGGATATTTCCTATTTATTTTGAGGAGAAATAAAAGCATTCAGGACTGATGGCTGTGTCAAATGCAGTGCCCATCACCTCCTAGGGGAATTATCAGAACTGCTGGTTTTCTAAGGTGCTGTGTATTCTGTAAAACCTGCCGAAGATAGTCTCACTTTTTGCTCCCTTTTTCTTGGCAGCAATGTAACATGCATTTATGTGCTGGGATGGAGGAGAAAGTAATGCACAAAATTCTAATTTCCTACATTATGCATCTTCACCGTAGTCAAAGGGTTATAAAACAGTTTAGGCAGTTGCAGAAACTGAGGCTCTGCTTGCTTCAATTTAAAGCAACGAAGCACTGTTAAAAGGTCAGCATCTATTGGGTACACTGCAGTGGGCCACCTTGGCTAAAATCATACACGTATGAACCCCTTCAAACAGGGCAACTTAATTCAGTCATTGGAGTAGAACAACGGCAATTACTCATCAAGACCTACAGACCAAAGTCAGAGCACTGGTAGATCAGGAGGTGATATTAGCAGCATTTATCAAATCCATCTGCAGGGCCCACAAGAGAATTCACAGCTGTGAAAGGGAAATGAAGTTTCAGACCAAAAAGAGGAGATGAGCATACAGAAGTGACCTCAGAGAATCAAAACATGTGGACCCCGCTCACTATAACCTCCTCTGCCAGTCTTGTGGAGCACATGTTTTTTTCCAAGAGACTTTGGAAAGACAGTAATTTTATACATTTTTCCAGTCCCAGCAAATTATTTAGAAACTGATTCAGCAGTCTACTGACTTCAGGTAAAGGCCCGTGGAAATGCTGATCCTTCCCACTTATCCATGAAAATGCTGTACATAAGCCTGCCGGATTGAAAGCGACTTCTTTCTCTAACAAAGACTATGTAAAATTACCTATTACTACATATTTTGAATCTTAATCTTCTTTCTCTCATTGCCAGTCTTTAAAATCATGTTTCACAGAAAAAAAACCCCAAATCATTGAATATAAATTTACCACTTATGTTGTTTTTGTATAATATTATATTTCTGCACATATAAATATATCCTGAATGGCAGTGTTGTCAAATCACAAACACCCACACAAATGTGGATCTATGGCACACAGAGAAATGGGGATCTATGGCCACAGAGAAATGACACCAAAGAGATTGTTCTCAGCATTAGGGGGGTGAGGCACAGTGATGCCCGGCTAGTGGCACTGAGGGCTGACATGACTGGTATGGATAAGCTGTCAGACAAACACCTGCTAACAGTTCCAAGGGCTCAGCCACCCCTCTGTTCTGCAACACACAGCAGAGAATCCAGATCTTATCCTGAGACTTCTGTTACTTGAAAAAAACATCAGAAATCAGAACCTGTTGTACTGCTTAGGAAATTAGTTCTCAATGAGAAGACTGGAGTATATGGAAAGGACAAACTAGTGAAGAAGCCAAAAGCACTGAAACAGATTAAGCCTGGGCTTCCACTCGTGCAGCAGCAGGGAACTTTCTGCTGACCACAGAAGCTCCTTCCACACCTCATCGGCTCCTTGCCCAAACGCTGCCCTGCAGCAGTGACCTGCATCCCATCCCTCAGCTGCCCTGTCCCAGCGGAGCCTGGAGCCCCGGAGGTGCCACAGCGCCTCCAGCCCCATCCCCCTGTGTGCAGCCAACGCCTCCAGCAGACGGGATCTGCTCGCCAGTACACAGCCTGCTGTGAGGGCAGTGTGGCCCACAGGCCAGTGGCTGTGCCCTGTTACTACCAGCTGCTCACAGCTGAACACACGCTTTCCATTTTCGGATGGGAAAATTGGATTTTGCTGCTCACTCTCCTGGGATTCCAGTGCTTACTTCGAATTAAAACAAAGTTGACTCTGGAAAAAGGTATTCATGCAAACTGCCATTTTCACAACTTTGCTGGGACAGACACTTAATATTATTGTAATAATTCATACACTGTGCACAACAACTTGTGACAAAGCTCCTTCAAAATGTCAGGAATGACTGAGTGGATGCTGTCTTTAAAACTGAACAACTTTAAACAGGAATATCCTACTTGCAAATATGACACACTCAATGGATTATTTAATTAAATTTAATATATCTGTTACTGTGAAACATTAGTTTGTCCCACTTGGGAGTCCAAACCACCATACACTATCCTGTTACATAGTTACTTGTGAGCTGCAGTTTGGCAAAATCATGAAATATGGAGAATACAGTTTTAGTATTACTTGTAAAGTGGTTAAATTGGAATTTCCTTGAAGAATGACTAGAAATGTTTCTTACCTGGCAAAACTCCCACTGTGGATTGAAGATTCCCTGAGGCTTGGCTGGCATGAGTGTTTTGGGGAACAGCAGGACCACAGAGGCATATCAATGCTGGGTGTGCCCCCAAGGGGTGTGGGGAGCTCCAATCAATCCCCATGCCAACCTCACAGAGAGTCAGGCATCTCCCGAGGTCACTGGGAACCTCCAGACACCTAACACTGAGGTGCTGCTCTTCCAGCAGGGATTCAAATCCATGCCCTCCTTTGTGGGGCTGCTGGAGGCTGCTCTGGGAGCAGCAGAGAGAGGACTGCAGTCAGTGCCTCCCACACCTGTGTAACAAGAATACACAGACCGGGACCAGAACCCATCTCTCCATCCTTGCAGTTGGGTACCCCACTCTCGTCTCTAGCTGTGCCTTTTGTATGAAAGTGTCCTCAAGTACAACTTTTCAAGTTAAACTTAGTATTTGCTTTTCTCTGTGCAATCTTTTGTGCATGCAGACATTCATCTGGGAGGTGATCAGGGGTACGTGGAGAGCACAAGAGGACTGAGCTACTGCAGAGGGATGGTGAAAAAACAGTTTAGAACCTTTCTATTTTTATTTGGCTTACTAGAGACTTCAGGCAAGATGTGGAAGCTTTGGTATGGTGTTGTGTGCACAAATGTTAACTCTAAGGGATGACAGTGAGATCCATAAACTTGGGGACTGGAATGCAGCTGCAAACATTGCCTCCCTGGATATTCTCTTCCATGTCACACAGGTTAAAAAGGGCCAAAGCACATTAGCAGATCATACTACAGGCTGGATTACAGAGTGCAAATACAGATGCTGAACCTTCTCTTAGGACTAGACTTAAACAAAATCCAATGCCTAAAAAAAATAAATATATCACAGTACACTTGAATTATCCTTAGTCCGTACAGCAGCTGTATAGAACAGAACGGGGGAAAAGGTAATGAAATAATATTTGTAACTTTGTGCTAGGAACAAATTTTACACCAGAATTATTCATCTATTTGAAGCTTGCAATAAACAGCTAACCCAACACATCTGGACTGACTTGTTTGCACAATCTGGATTTACATTTATGTTTTGCTAGTGAGAACAATTTATTTGTAACATTTTCTGTCTCTGTCATTTCTCATTTTGCAGTTCATCCAGTGGCATATCAACTAATGGCTCATTTAAGCAAATGCAATTCTAAACACAGGAATGCTGCTTCTGAATAAAGACTCAGAGCATGAAGCTATTTTCCTATTAATACTTTATGAAAGTCAGGCATCTCAGAAGGCTATCTTCAATAAAGGAAGTAGTTTCAGGATAGGCAGAATTTCCTTATGACTAGTCTGAGGTAGCAATGGTCCTAAGCAATCAATTTCCTTTCTCTATCCTAATTTGCCCTTATACATCATATTCAAGATTTTATCTGGACAGGGGCTGGTTGGCTCAGTGGATAAACCTCTGCCTTTTCACCTCTGGGATCATGGTTCAAGTCATACCCTGATGAAATGTACTTGATCGTCCTAATCTAGTTCCTAGTGGACAGTATTCCCATTATCTTTAAAAGGGTCAGAGCCAAGGCCATTGGGAAGAGTGCATTGTGCTATATCTTGTCTGTTGATTAATATATTTTCAGTGACGCCAGATCTTTAATCTTCATAAGCATAAATATTCTCACAAAAATCTTAATAGAGGTCCCTTACAGACTATATAATTCTGCTCAATTTGTGTATCATTTCAGGATTTCTTGGGAATACACCCATTCCCGCCCAAATGTATTGCTGAAAATTTAAAAGTATGTTTGCCTGTACTGTTTGCAATAACATCTCTAGGTTAAGTAGCATGATAACACATCACTTTAAATCACCACTTCTCAGAGGAAAAACAAGACCTTTAACTCAATCCGTACTTAAAGCACATTATAATTTTCTTCTCATACCATATCAGTTGAGGCTGAACACACACAGAATAAAGAGAATTTATTCTGTGAAGGGAAACTGAGTCAGAACATACTCTGCATAAGAGTTCACTGTTTGTCCTCTGTACCAAGAGAGCTGCTGCACAATTAAAGTAACAAATAGAAACACTTCCATTCCATGAAAATCCAGGTTTGGAATCACTGGGCCTTTCAGCATAACACTCTTGGCTCTGGTTTGGCATGAATGCTGGTACACCTCCAGGGCCCTCTGAACCCTCTGGTAATCCTGAAGATGTGTGCAGCAGCGCCCTTGGAGTAATCCTTCTGCCCTGAGCAGCCCAAACTGTCCATCTGTGGATGGACACAGGCTCTGTGTTTCTGTGGCAGGTAGGGGTCTGTGGGGCTGGGCAGCAGGACCAGGACCAGCAGGGACAGCAGGATGCAGGACCACCAGAGCAAGCACAGCCTATTAGTCACCAGCTTCCCCAAAGATCAATAGGAAAAAGAGATCATGATCTTAGCAGGAATATCATCAGGTTGGACTCCTAAGGCAATTAATTCACTGATCACTTTTACTACATAGTTGTGGTCCAAATCCTAAGAACAGTGCATTAGCTTCCACCTGGATTGATTCTTTAATACAGATCATAGAAAGGACAGGAATGTAGGTACCATTCCTCACCTCTAATTGCAGTTAAAGATTATAAAATGATTCCTGATGATTAAATTGTTCCTCTGTAGTCATTACAGGCTTTTTACATTCTTACTATATATTTATTTAATTGACTACTGAAGAAATACAATTTAGCTTGTGGTTCTTTAGTATAAGTCAATAACCTGATAATATTTTTTTCATTACATAATTACTCTTGGCTTGCTTTTCTTTTGATTGTTTTGAAATTAACAGGGAACTCCTTTTGAAAAAAAAGCCAACACTTAGAGCCTGATCTATCACAAACAATTAAAGCATCTGCAAAAAAGTTAGGTTTATTCAAGAACCCCCTGCCCCTCTTCTGGAAGCAGCGGCATGGCTGATTTTTATCACTTAAGGGCTGGAAATCTGAAGCTACACCTGTGTTTTGTTTGAACAACATGCTAGTGAGCCAGTGTGAGCTCAGCAGCGTGGGCAGCCCCACAGACCCCATGGGAAATCCATGCAGGGCTCCAGGGCACTCTCTGCACCTACTGGGCAGAAGGGAAGCAAAACCACAGTGGGGGCTACCAGTCAGGGGCTGCTGCCTCTGGGAAGGTGTGAAAACCCTCATTTGTCCACCACTCCAAAATGAGAACCTTCATTTGTCCACCACTCCAAACTGAGAAGCCTCATTTGTCCTTTTCCAGCACCCATGGGCAAGCCCCAGAGCAGGATGACACCACAGAACCAATCAGCACAGTCTGGCTGTGTGCGACCATCCAGGTCAGAAATGCTGAGCTTTTGCTGACTGAAAACAACAACTGTGTGATGCCAAGGTGGAACTCTGCATGCTGCACCCCCTCCTGCCCACCTCTCTCGGTGCTCCCTTGCAACACCCTCCCCACACACCCACACAGGACAGCTCTGAGTGGTTATGGACTCACACTCTGCTCTGTTGGATGGACCACAACTCCAACGTACAATTCAGAACATAGGAATTAAATAATAAAACACTTCTGCATTATTGCAACAGCTGTTTTCCAATAGACTTTATCTTTTTTCCTATCACCACAGAACTGGGTAAATCTGGGTGTTCTTTCTGAAATACAATGATACAGAGCAGTCATTGCACTCTGGGGTAATCAATATAGGTAATTGCTAAGCTAACTTTGGAATAAGCTACAGCTAAGTCTGAATAAACTACAGATTGGTTTGGGAAAATTAGACCCAACAGATTACAAGTATGCATTTCAAACGGAATTTCTATTAAACAGGTGATTTGTATCTATATCAGATTTTTCATTAAAAAATCACTTTTATAAATATATATTATGATTCTTTTTGTTGATTACAACGTAAAAAGGAAAGAATAACTGTGTAAGGACAATGAAAAAGTAGCCTGTTGATAATAAATATTTGTCAGGTCTTGTCACATCTGTATACATTCCAATGCTACTGAAGAGACACGGCACTGATAAAAAAATACCCTCTGAAAAATCAATGGATTTTGAGCTAAAGCAGTTGCTAAACACACAGAAAACATCTTTATCCAACAGCCCCAGTGCTGTGAAAATTCCCAAGCCTTGCATTGGTACAGCTAAGGAAAATTTAATCTTCCCAAATACTCATCAGGGCACTCCATCCTGCAGACCTGACAGCCCCACTTATAATTAATTATACAATTTCGATGGGAATATCGACTGCACAAAGCTATAAATCATAGAAAAAGTCAATAGGCATGGACACATTCAATCATGTCCCGACCAATGATTACTACTCTTAAAATACAATAATTATTTTCAGGAGCCAGCTTGAATTAAATTTCTGTCAGGCCGGTACAAGACCGGCGGTTGATGAAGGATGCGATGGATTTTTTGGGTTGAATTCGGCACAGAGACATTTATCGTTTTAGATAGGTAGTTTGTTTTTAGTGATCATGGTGCTGCGTGTTTAACTAGACCATGAAGATTAGATTATCTCCAATGGCTCATTATATCGTTTATCTCTTTCTTCCATGTTTGATCTGGAAGATTTCCCACTTCTTGATGCATGAAAGAAATGACTACTGATTTTGAAATGGAATGTGTTTAAGAGGGATTCTGCCTGTACCTTCACACCCCACAGCCCTGTATGCAAATCAAGCAGCAGCCATCCAAAATACCACTAGGACAAGGCAAACAAGCACCAAGAACAGCTTTACACAGCTTCAGGAATGCACTGGGGGAAAACACAAATGACAAATACTTTGTCAGTTGTTCAAAAAAAAAACACTGGAAAAATTACTATAATTATATGCTTAGAAGAAAAATCTGAGACAGGAATGCGATTAATATGGGGAAAGGAATTGGGAGGAGACTTATTACTTTGAATTAAATGTCCCCAAAACTGCAAACCATCAGTGAAAGAAACATTAGGCATTCACCTTGTAAATTGAAACCAAAGAACCCAAACTGATCTGACAGTGACTGCATTTGAAGGTACCACAGAAGCACCTCTCGTAGTGAGCACACAGGCCACATGAGCCATGCTGTGAGACAGCAGCAGGGACTGGGAATCAGATCTTCAGACCCCCTCATGGGTCTTACTCATCAAACTCTTCTGACCTCAGTGAATGAGTGAAATCTCAGATTCTCACATGGAATCAATCTCCCAGGTGAAGCCAACTTAAAATCAGAGAGGGCACCAGGGCTTCAGCTGCTCTCCATGTCCTAGGGCCCTGCAGAGAGCCCTCCAACAGCCTGGCTCTCTGTGAACAGTGAGAGAATGAGCTGTAGGCAGGGGACAAGAGGAGAGGGGTGGAGAGCCATGGATCCTGTGCACAACCCATCCCAGGCAGCAAGCAGCAATGTGCCCTGTGAGCAGGCACACTGCAGGACGGGTAGAGTGCAGCTAAACTGGGAGCTGGGGACCAGGGCCCTTTATGTGTTCCCTAGGATACATAACTCCCAAGAACCCTGGATGAAATGGAGAAAGCTGCAAGCTGTGATACACAGCTTTTCCAAAATGAAGTGGCCACCACTTGAAATAAAATCACATTAAAGAAAATACAGTGCCCCTCTCCACAGAAAAATCACAGTCCTTATTACAAATCAGAGTGATAGTGTCCCCTGTCTGCTTAATCCTCTTGGGAAGCCCTGTATGCCACATAGTGACAGTCTGCTGCAGAGCTTGAGATTGCTATTCTGTTTACTCTTGTGTTTCGAGTATATTTTTGTACAGTTAGAAGACACAGGTATTTTCAGAAGGACTTTGCCTTTAAGGGCTTTTCCTAAGTTACTGTGTGATGCACAATGAGGAGCTAGGAAGAAAAACGGGGTGCTTGAAGAAATGCAGACTAGAGGACAGATGAGAAAAATGAATTGTTGTGTACATTCAATTTACAATATCTTTTTATAAAAAAGAAGGTAAACATGCCAAAGTTAAGAATCTGTACACAAAATAACTGGCTAAGTGGTGAGGAAATCTGGAACAGTTATTGTGTTGGTTGAACTATCTCTTCTCATTCTGCAGACAGGAGGGGTGGTAAGCATAAAGGGCTGGTTAGAGAAATGCAATTTGTATGTGAATTCCCAACTTCTTTGAAAGGGTTTAGCAATGAACTTACCGCAGTGCCATTGTTGTCTCTAAATACATCTTGATTAAAATAGTCAAAGAGCTTCTTTTCTAATTGCAGCATAACCTAAATAAAAAAATAGGGAGAAAGGTCAGCAAAGCTCTTAGACTCAGCAACTCAACACCCAGTTGCTGGCAGTGACCCTTTCAGAGACATGCAGTCCTTTAAAACCACACATTTCCACATGTCCAAAGCCCCTTGTCAGCTTGCCCATTTGCTTGGCTGGCAATCACTTAAACAGATCCAATTAACTGAGCATTAGGTGTGACAATCTATATTCTCCCCTCCCTTTACATTATCAGTTTGGAACAACTATATTCATGCTTTGTAGAAAGGAAAGTGAACATTCAACACTGTTTCTATTTACATAGGGGTGCCAAGGGCATTAAGTTGTTTACCTTTCGGTCATTATCAGATTCACGAAATATTAGCTTGACTACTTCATTTGTGTCAGCTGCCCGGATGGTCTGCATTGTGGCCTTTGCACATAGTGTCTAAGAAAAACATAAGGGGAAAAAGGGAAATAAGCTTATATGCAACAGAAGACCTGATTTAACTGAACATTATGAATAGATGTATCTTCAATGCCCTCCATCAACTATAATTTGCTGTAGGTCAAAATACAAAGCATTGCTAATTTAAGTCACTTCCACTTATGATGGACTTGAAACAATAAACTGAATTACCACTTGAAGAGAAACAGGCAATATCAAGAAAATATCAATCAGGAAAGGCAAATAGTCATTCAGCTTGTACCATGTAGACAGGTTCTTTCACAGGTATCACTGTATGCTGTATCACACATTATTTGCAAATATCCTCCAAACCACTGCTTACAGATAATAACCAGGTTTTGTGCTGGTTCTTAAGAGCTGCTAACCACATTGACACTACAGTTCTGTGAGTTAATCCTTGTTTGCAAAAACATCTGCCCTGTAAATTCATGTTACAAGTACATTTTGCAAGTTGGAGAAATGCTTACACAATCTGATGGCAATTTTCACAGTTTACTTTGCATAGCAAATTCCCTCTTTTAACTAAGAGACACCGTGTCCCTAGATTTTCTGAGGACTGAGTGCCTAAAACATATTATGAACCAACATTTTATCAGGCACAGATGAACACAGATGAACAACATTATATTGAGCACAGTATGAATTTCCACGAATGTGTTGGGCCTTGATGGACTGGCCACTGGCCTGGCTGGGACCCAGTTCCACAGGTAGTGGGGAATAACATGAAACGGGCTGCTCAAAGGGTTGGCTCCCCTGCATGCCAATAGGTAAAAATCTAGAGCTTTTAGCAAAGCAGTTAGCGAAGCTTTAAGTATGTGAAGTGCTTTGAAATGGAGGCATCTTCATCTTAACTGGGCACATTTCACTGAGTGCTCTGCAGCATCCCTGCCTGGGCAAGGCTGCTGGCTGTTGTGCAGAGCTACCCTCTGCCTGACTGCTGGGAGCCACAAAGAAAAAGGCAGAAAGCGGAATTGAGGAAATTGTTCAAACTAGGCATTGTTCAAAGGCACAGATGTGTCCCCACACCTGGGAGGCAACTGAGCATCCATGGCTGCTGCTGAGGCACACTGCTGACAGGATCTGTGCACAGCCGTGGATATGGATATGGCAAAGACCGTCCTTCTGAATGAAACCTTCTTTTCCTAGAGGCTCTTAAGGAAAGTGTTTTCTGTTAAAGAAAGTAACTGAGTCAAGGAGAGGCAATGAGGTGATTTCCCTGCTCTGCTCACCCAATTTCTTTTCCTAATAACCAGACAAAAGGTTTTCATTTTGTATAATGTCAATTTGTAAAATAAATATGTTCTGTGGTATAGATTTTCACATCCTACTACATGCTTCTATCTCTCACAGACAGAAAAACTTATATTTGGATTCATTATCAGAGGTGCAGTTGTCTACTAGACACAACACCATGAACTCACTTCTCCTTTCCCCATTCTTGCCTTCTTCTGAAGGCAGAATTCATGCCAAACATGTATTTAAGCAAAAATCCATCTGCTTCCAAATAATTAAGATCTCAGCTGAGGATCTCAGTGCCAGAACGGGAACAATCTGCCAATGGACATGTTGCTCCCAATTGATAAAGATTTGATCCTTGATAAAGGTCCTTGCCTATTGGCACAGTAGAAATAAAAAGCAGCAAGCTGAGTGTTTTCATTTTTAGCAAGTAACTTGAATGGGATTTGGTAAAAACCCACAAATCTGTTATTTTTCTTACAAGTTTGTGAATGAAACAGGTGTTGATTCCCCATCTCACTGAAAAAAACGATGTCCATTTCTGACAAACTTTTCCTGACCGTTTCCTCCCTCCCCAAAAGCGGCGCCACATCCATCTAACTGTGGGTTTACCCCAGAACACTCCGCACACCCGCAGGTTCCACTGGCAGAAGGAGCGCTGGTCGCACAGGCACGGGCTGCTCTGCGAGCACTCCGCAGGACTTTCGGGTGGCTTGTGAAGGCTCGGGAGAAGAGCGGCGAGACGCCGGAGAAGCGCCGCCCTGCCCGGGACGAGGAGCGGCGTGCTCACCCGCGGGTCTCACCTGTCCCCGCAGCCGCGGCGCCGCCCGTGCCCGCGGGAGCCAGGGAGGTAATCCAGCAGCGAGCCATTCCCAGCAGCGAGCACCCCAACCTCGCTCCCTCCACGCGGGCCATTGACATGCAGAGCACAGATCAGATAATCGGGTCAAGCCCAAAAAAAGAGGCTTTGGGCTCATGTGTCACAAATCAGTCTGGTCCCTTCAAAAAGCACACCAGATTAGAACAAGCACCCGAACAAACCAGAGCGGAAAACCCGCAGCTCTCTAAAGCTGGTTTCTAAAGCTCTAACAAATCGCTCCATCTTTCACTCATTTAAACTTTCCAAATGAGGGTCAATACGGTCCCCGAGCATCCAAATGCTAATGCGCTTAAGTGCGCTTAAGCAGCTTTCCAGAGTGAATGGGCCAAAGAAGGGCTCGAAAAGACACGGCAGAGTTACTGTCACTGTCAAAAAGTCATTGTAGCCACCCCCAGAGTGGTTGCAATTCAACAAATTCATGATTTCTGTCTCTTAAAGGCATCTGCTTGAGAACATTTTTTTCCCTGAGCTGCTTTATCTCATAACGTCAGGCTGGCTCCAAAAGAAAAACCCTGCGATCGACTCTTGAGAACCAATACAGAGAAAGGACCCACATACCTTATTGCTTTCAAATTTCACACACACAAAAAGTTACCTTATTCACAGACAAAAGTGATTGGGCAAAGGTTCATTTCTTATACAAGCTGGAGGCACTCCTTCTTTCCTCCTCCTTTCAATTTCTGCACAGTCGTAGTCACCCAAGCAGAAAACTTTCAGGACCATGTGCCTTTTTAGACAAGCCTGCTTATGAAGGGGATTTTTTGTTGCTAGCAAAGAAAATAAAAATGCTATGAAAATTCACCCTTCCTTGCTGGGTATTCCCTCAAAGGTATATTTTTACAAGGACAGAAGAGGTGAAATCAAATATCATAACTCTACATAACTTTTTTTTTTTTTTTTTTTTTTTTTTTTTTTTTTTTTTTTGAAACAAGATTTGGTTAAAAAGCTTGCAGGAGGGCTGTATTCAGAGCTGAGATAGAGCTCAGTAGCCAGCTAGCAAACACAGTCATATCTCATTCCTGTTTTCCCATGCTATACACGGGTAGATGCTTTGTAGAACTTTGGAAATAGCCCTTTGTGATAACTTAAGTGTACTGAATTGCAAAACATAGTAACAACTTTCCTGACAACGGCCTTAGAATGTAATAACAACATCCTGCTACACAAAGCTAGGAGGAAATGTTTTTTATATCTACAAGAGACAAATCTGGAACTTCTAGACTCGGTAATTCTCAGAATTACACTGTTGATTTACAGCATAACGCACCTTCTGCTCCCCCATAAACACCACAAATCAAAGTGTTTGACTGCATTTCTTCATACTTAGAGTAAATAGGGATACAGGCATTAAAACAATTGTTACATACATAAAACACACAACAGTCTACAAAACACACTTTATATCATGTTTATATGGGAACACTGTGAGCAGCTGTGGACTGCACTGCTGCTTCCTGCTTGGCTGGAAACTGAAGCTGATTTTTCACTGATTCCACACTCTCGCTTTCTGAACATCCTTTAGGCTCTGAATCCACCTCCTGATGTGTGAGCTATTACATGCTTGTAAGTCCCTAAACAATTTTTAGGGGGTGGGAGGGAAACCCTCCAAAAGGGAGTATTTAACCACGCACAGACTCCGCCTGTCCTATTGCATCTGTCCACTGATGTTAAAGATGTGCATTATTACTCTACTTAGGACTTATTATTACTTTTAATTCTTCTAAAAAAAAAATGAAGATAAAATAGAATATATACATTGTTCCTTTACAATTAAAAAAATTCAGCAATAGCTGCCACTGGAATTTGCAGCAAGCTGCATAGATTGACACAGATGTGCTCGTGGCTGAGTGCTAGGAGAGAAGTGCAGAGTCTGAAGATTCCTGACAGGAGCTCAGTGAAATAAGGTCTTGACCACATGAACAACCAAATCAACTAAATTTAAGATACTTTTTTTTTTTTCCAGTTAAATACTCTGTGGATTCTGGAATGACAGAAAAGACAGACATACATGTATCATCTAATTATGAAAGTGAGTACTTCTGAAATGGTGCTCAAGACCCAAAATCAATCTGACACTCATTAAACTAGGATAATATTTTTAAAAATATTATTATAATCTGGACATAAATTGTATTTGAAATAATCAGTGAGGTAAAAAAATTGCTACTTTAGGAATAACAGAAGCATCTGTCTTGTTTGGGCTCCTCCTTACCTTTGAGGAGATGACATGATTTCCTGGATACTGGGAATACAACAGCAGTGAATTCCCCAAATCAAATTACATCAGAGTATTAAAATTTGCAAGTGAGAAAAACAAAGTTACATGTAACTTTCTGAGTCAATGAAAGCTGTACATTTAGCTACAGGACAGATAACACCGTGCTTTTTAAACTGCACTTTCCCATTGAAATGGAGGCTTATTATAGCCAATTTTTCACAGCCACAGAGGTTTTTGGCTTCACAGCTAATGCAAAAATCAAGGGCATCCCAGGGCTCAATCTCCAGGGTACAGGAACCAAACCCTATCTGAGATGACATAAACTTCTATTGAAAAAAATATTCTTTAGACTATATATTACCTTGTGTTAACTTTAACTGTGTGCAAATAGCAATAATATCCCAGAACAGCTACTACACTTTCCAGCAGCAGGAACTGAACTCAGCAGTGACGTAAGTGTTAGCTGAATAAAGAACAAACACAAACAAGTATTAATGAGAATCCACACAAAGTACCAATAAAATTACTTTCTCTTTGGATGTTCCCAGAGGAGTCAGCTCATATCCAGCGTGGGCAGCGGTGGTGGAACTGGGTGGCAGCAGAGGCTCCTGCCCTGCAGCACTGCTTATGTGCCCTTCCGAGGGCACATCCCTGCCACTGACGTGACCCTGCTGCCTGTACCCATTTAACCTCACGGGCTGGTTCAAGAAGCACCAATCCCACCTGTGAGTGCCTGGCCCAGGAGCTGCCTGGGATCTGTCCCCTCCACACAGCCCCCCTGCTGAACTGTGGCACAGGGATATTCTGGGATATCTTAAAATGCTTCTTCAGGTGGTGTCTGTGACCAAAAAATCAGCACTAAAATACTATCCTCATGCTCCCATTGTCCCAGAGATCTCCTGTCTCCCTAAAACAGATGATCCCTGCTGGAAACAACTCGCCTTCCTTTGGTCTCAATTTCACAGCAGCACTAGGTTAATTGTAAAATGCATTTTCTTGTCCAGAAACGGAGATAATTCATGACAAAGTTACCACAGCATGTCACCAGGCAATGCCAAACCCCTCTTGTTTACTTTCCAGGCACTGTGCTGAGTGACCCGATAGTCCAGGTGGCAGCAGGGCCGCTGTAGCTGCAGCGTACCTGGGCACCCGCCTGCGGCCAGGGCGGCTCCCCCACCCTGGCACTGCCCAAAGCACCACCCGGCTCCTGCAGTCACCCCACGGCACTGGCTGTGGCTCCTGTGCGTGCTGGCTCAGCAGGCAGCAGGCCAGGCTTACCGCAGCATGCTGCTGCAGACCGTGGCCCGGGCAGGGACGGGCACTGGCGTGGCTGGCTCACAGCTGGAACAGCTGGCCCAGTGCCAGTGGCCAGCTCAGTGCCACGAGTTGGTGGCACAGCCTGCCCGTCTCCAGGTCTGGAGAGAGCCCTGCGGTCCCTGCCTGTGGCCTCTGCCTCAGCAGCTTTGCTCTGTGCCAACAGCTGGTGGCAATTATGGCTCTCTTTTAGATTCTCTTCTTCAGAAAAGAATCTGAATTAATTCCAAAAGGTCTCTGCCTCTCAGATTCTCCAAGATTTCAGATCAGGCTAAAACTCCCTTTTCCATATTCCCCTGAATGCTGATTACCTTCTTATTTTCTCTTTCTGTCTCTCTGGTCAAGTTGCACATCTTTTTGCATTCTCCTGTTTCATTTTCTTGACTATGATCTCAAGCCTGAGTTCAGCAAAGTATCTACACAGTGATTCACAAACAATTCACCTGTGTGAATCAGGACATGGAACTGTGAAGGGTCTCTGTGGACAAAGGTAAAAGGCTCCCCTGCTCACTTTTTAAGGCCTCAGTTTAAATTCACTTGCTGACATCAGGCATCACTAATATGCAATCAGGACTTTGATCAGATCCAGATAAACCCACAGCACAACAAGATCTGAAACTTGGAAGCAATCTGCCAGAAAAATCCCTTCCCTCTTGCTGTCCATCCTTCTAAATAATTTTGTATTACTACTTGATGTCAAGTAGCCCTGAGTTCCCATTCTAAGAGAAACATTTGCTTTTTCTTAATTACAGAAACTGGGACAGTCCAACAGTTCCTGAAGAAATTCTCTGCATAAATGCAGTATGTATGTCTTGTTCCATAAGGTGTGATCCTCTTCAGATCTACTCAGATGTTCTGTTACTTATCTTCTGTTATTTTTTTCTGCTTTGGCCATGCAGCAATGCCAGTTTGAGAAATTCCTTGTTGGAAACCTTCAGAGCACTTACACTCTTCCACTCCAGCTGACCAAGCAGAGGACTGGATGTATTGTTTCTGTTCAGCAAAGACTTTGGTGAAGCACACAGAATCTGTGATGTAAATCTGTTTCTGCAGAGAAACATAAAATCCCCTGCTCTCTTGAATGCAGGAGGAACGGAATAAGAGGCAGTTTCTCTCTTTATAGCTAAGCTTGCAGAATAGGAACCTCTATTTCTTTTCATTCTAAAAGCTAAACAGGCTGTGAACCCCATCTGCTCCTGTGTACCTTGCAAATGCCTTTGCTTTGCGTGGTAACATCTGCCTGTGTGCGCACTGATGGTGTTTGTGTTTCTGCTGCCTCCAAATTTCATGGTTTCTTACGGCCACAAGAAATGAAACATGGGAGCAGTAACCCCAAGTAGCAAAATCTAAGCCAATGGCTAAGAAAATTATTTTGTGCTTCTTGACTCCCAGCACTGGTTTCTGCAGTGTCTGGAGTCTGGCAGCTTCACTCTCAAGCCTTGCAGGGAGCACACATCCTGGCACAGCACAGCCCGGGCACGGCCAGCTCATGGGAGTGCTCCAGGCTCCCACCTGACCTCAGAACCAACAGCAAGCCCAGAAAGACTTCCAACCAGCACTGCCAAATGGAGTAAATTCAGGAGTTTGCCCTTTAAAATAATGGGGAGTTTTTTACAAGATCAATGGTGTGACACAGCTCAAGTTCAAGGCTTAACCTTTGGAGAGTGTGACCCTTTGGCTCCCACATAGTAGACTCTCAGCAGCAGGTATAATTAGGAGCTGACTTTCAAAACAGTGTTGGGCAATTCTGAAATCAAATTATGTATGTACCTAAAATCTAGATATCCTGAGATAGGCACTGAGTACTTTTAATCACAAACTCAGAAATAACAAAGAAATAAAAAACTTTTTTCTACTTCCTATTATGCAAACCAGAAAAATATCCTTAGTCCCTTAACAAAGATGGGATTTGAGATGTGGAACAGGTCAGTGACTTGCATGAGGCACAGGTGTGTTGTGGGCTGCCAGCAGCTCAAGCTTGGACTCTTGCTAGGCCTAAGCACAAGGGTGGGATGGACATGTGCCCTGCAGGATGGACATGTGCCCCCCAGAATGGATGAATGCCCTCCAGCTCATCCAATGGTCATAAGCATGTACAGCAAAGTGGAAGAGATGTTCATGTTCTTCCACTGTTTTCTATCTATGGGAAAAAAAAAAAACCACTCCAAGTTAACTTTACTATTTAAGGAAACAAATGTGACAGAAAAGCAATCTTGAGGTCACTGCATCTGGTTTCCAGTCCTGAACAAGTTGGGAATGCAAAATTCACTGTGTTGATAACTGAAACATGCTGCATGGTGCTATAGTGAGACTAAAACTTTGCTGACCAGCTGATGTCTTCCTGATGCAGCACGTGAACCATTTCTTTACTGTATTTTTCCTGTTGTTTTGTTTGTCCAGCCTCTTTGACTCAACTCCTTTTTATCCTGCCATATCTCATTCATTTTTCATTGTCAAGCTCCCTGTTTGAATCACCATCATTTGCTGCTTTACTCACTTTTGAAATGGAATGAATCCAACAGCCCATAAGTTCAGATAATCCTTTATAGCTAGTTATATTCAGACAGCTCTGAGAGCCACAAGGGGGGATTGCTGAACTGCCCCTCTCCCAGCCCTGTGGTCGTGCAGGTGCCTGGCTGCTGCAGTGCCCTGGCCACAGCCCAGCTGCTGGCTGTCCCCAGCACACTGCCCACCAGCAGGCTGCTGCTTCTTCAACAAGACCCAGGACATCATGGAGCTCACCCATTTCCAAGAGGCCATATTCACACATTAAAAGAAATATTTTTGGATGAAATGAATGAAGGATATTTTTGTAAAATAACGTGCAAGGCGGGTACCCAACGTCTGCTATATTCTCCTTGATGAAAGCTAAGATGGACTGACAGATCAGCATGTGTACACACTCAAAGAAGAGTGACATCACCTACAAACCACTGTGGGGTAGAACAGTCAGTGTGGAGAGAGGAAACAGGGTAGCATGCTCTATGTACTGCCTCTATTCACCACCCTGGTAATGGGGCTCTGAGTTCCTCTGGCTTGGTTTGTGATGGTGTGAGAGCCAAGTGCTGTGCAGTACAGCAATGTTCAGGACCTCAGGACACAGTGTCCACTGACAGGTTCAAGGCTCGGGACCAACAGCCCTTGGCCAGCTAGGGGCACAGCTGATCAGAGAGAGAACGACTTGGAGGAACAGCAACTTCACAGCACTGGCTGGGGATTCCAAGGGATTTAACCCTGCAGGGAATGCTGATCCCTGGCTCATTCGACCCCATCACTGAGGGCATCACTGAGTGAGGACAGAAAGCTCTGCCAGGAATGAGACAACCAGTGTCCTCCTGCTTGTAACAAAGACCAACAAAGACCCCCCCAGAGGGGATGGGACCTGACAGGGCCAGACAACCAGGAAGTGTATTCTACAGAGTTCCAGAAATAAAAATGAAATTCTTTTCGTTATGCACACGAAGATTCAAATATGTGAGACACGTGAGTACCGAAGAGTTAATGCAGCATCATTTTAGAGCTCGCAGCTGGGGCTGGCTTGTGAAGTGCTATTCTTTCTGCTGTATCTTTAAGTGCAGTTAAATTCATTTGTCACTTGATCCAAAGCCAACAGGCTACAAATCTCCCAAGCCCCTCTCGCGCTGAATAGTGACAGGAGGATTCTGTTCTGCCATCAGAAAACATTTGTGCGCAGCTCTGTCCGCAGTCATACACGCTGCTTTAACTCATCTGCCTCCCCATTCTCCCCAGCCTGGGAGGACAAATTGCTCACTGTGGCTCCCTTTCAGAGGCAGTGCAGCGCGCAAAGAATCATGACTGAGCAGAAACACAAGGAACAGGCACATAAAAATTCATCACTTTGGCCTACTGACCTCTTGCCACTGGATTTGGCAAACCCCATCTCAAAAAGTAGCACCGAGGGAGAGCTAAGCAGAGGGGCTGAGTGAAATTACTGACAAAAAATATCCTGCACACAGGAAAACCCCACCAGATGCTTCATTGTCTTTGCAGAGAAGTGGTGCTGAAAAAGGGGGTGATCTACCACATGGCATATTGGGTGGAATAAGTAGTGCCATTGTTTCAGGGCAGCTCTGTCACTTTACTGACCGCAATACAAAGAGGTGTAAAGCAAGATTTAATCCTGACTTTTTAGTCAGCAGATTAAAACCAATCATGCCAGATGTCCACAAGACTGTTTAACATACAGAAAGCTTTTTCATACTCTACAAAATAGTGAAGTTGTAATAACTTCTTTATTTCCTCTAGAGAGGCCTTTTTAACTCACTTTTAGTCAGAAAAAAGGGAGATGTTGTAACATATTTTAAGATGTGCTATTAATTTTTACTCTAGCCTTTCTTCTTTTCCCTTTTGAGACATAGCTAGACAAAGTAAATTCTTTAGCCCATCCAAAATTAGACAAGTATGCCAAAGAAAACTGCTGGTATAAGAAAGTTGTGATTTTAAAAAGAATTTATACCCATTAAGACCAGCAATGGATGCTAACAGCAGTGTTTAAGATCTTCAAGTAGTACTTGAAGTGGTGAAAGACAGGAAAACATGCTGGTCAGCATGCTGAGAAGGGAACAGAATATCCTTTTCCCCTCAAAACTGGAATTGTGCTGGTGAGACTTCTGCCCAGATGTCTCCTCACGGCTGGTGGTGCACCCCTGGTCTGAGATGTGTGTGCACTGCTGCCTGGAACAGGAGCACACAGGCAGGGCACCGTGGGGCTGGCAGGACCCGTGGGCAGCCCTGGCCACACAGGAACCTGCCAGGACCCTGGCCCAGCACTCAGGGCAGGTCCCTCTGTGCCAGCAGGGGATGTCACCTCCACAGCCATTCCTGCTGTGGGACCCAGAGCCCTGACCACAGCCACTGCAAGCTAAAATACAAGTGCTACTAAGTGAAAAGTACTCACTGAGTGGTCTTCTTTAAACTCACCTACACAACTGTTACACACTTTGCAATGTTTTTGCTTTCTTCTATATCTATTTATGAACAAATTAATATCCAGAAATACTACCATAAAGGATATAAATTCAGCAATAATCAAAGCATATTTAGCATTTTTTTACTATATTAGCAAAATGGAAAAGAGTCTGCATATTAGTGTTCCCCTGCTGAATTTCCATAGCTAAAAATGCTGCTGAATTCAGCACAACTCAGAATATGTATTTAGTTTGTCATATTAAATTGCAAATAATTTATGCATTTAAGAAAAAATAATTAACTTCTCTTTGGAAAAAATGACAGAAAAAATAAATCTCCTTAAAATTCCAGTATTGGGCTGATTTGTATCACATTTATAATTTAGTAATTCAGAAGCCATATGGCAGCAAGATAACACCTTGCTTGGCATCCCTTATCTATCAGTTGCCTTGGAAAAAATACAACTTACGTATTTCATTTGTTTTCTCATCATGTGCTTTAACAAAATCTTCATTACAAACTTCTAAAACAAAAGTAACTATATGGGTGGATGCCTGACCTAAAGCAGTACTGTTAAACCATTTTCTTTAATTCAAACCTGGTAGAGACCTAAGTGAAGAGTTAAGATCATAAACCAAACTAGCACGGCACTGTTTTAGTTCTGCTGACACTGAGCTAGGGACAGGCACAACTCTTTCCTGGCTGTTTGGTGCTTTCAGAGAGCACCTGTAAGACACCTGCCAGCTCTTCCTGCAGGTGGGGAAGGGGCTCTTCTGTACTCCTGCCACCACATGAAGCACTCTGCATTCTTCCAAAGCAGGGTGCTACCTCTGGAACTCATGGCAGACGAAAGAGTGTGTTTTGGCTGACCATGCTTTGCAGCATTATAAACCACAGCCACAGGTACAAGGACAGTAGCCTGCCTCCTTACTGGAAGATGTGCTTCATTAGGTTAATTAAGATGCACAATTTGTCTTTCTTTCATCATCATCATCATTACTGTACTCCTTGCAGCCTTTGTATCATACAAGCTAATGATTCTGTAATTTCTGTACTGAAAATGTTGGACAGGCAGAACCTCCAGTACTGCCTCTCCTTTCCCCACTGCACTCCGATGGCTGAAAGGTGTAACACACTTGGCTTAAAATCTTCTGGCCGTTCACTGTCATGCTGAGGGGATGTGGGCAGGCACTGCAATGAAGATGATGGTATTTTCTTTGTAACTAAGTCCAACTAGAGGTTCTCAAGCTACCTAACAGGAAAAAGTCAACCAAATGTAAATCTGACTAAGAGATTTCTTTCTGCCAGTTAACACTTACTTCAATACTGCTTATTCCATCCCGGAATTTGCACAAAATTACAATTCTACTCTCTACTTCTGAATTTCTTCAGGCAAGTCTTGTGGGTGGCCCTCAAGATACATTTTACCAATTTTTCATGCCCATCCCTCGAAATGTGACCCTGCTCCTGTGCTTTTATCTCTCTGACAACTCCACACAGGAAAACATGCAGCCCCTCTGATAGCATGAAATCGGAAACAATAGCCTCTGGATACAAAGGGGAGGAGGGAGGCAGGGTACAGTCCAGGTCCTGGCTGATTTTAGGCACAAACAGATGTTCATAGGGCCCAATACTCTGAGCAAGCTGAAAGGAAAAGCTTGTAAAAGAAATGGACCTTAAAAACAATGTATTGAAGAGCTTTAAAATAAAGGCAAAGGGAAAGCAATATGGCTTTCACTGATAAATCTCAGCTAAGAAAACCAAAGTGGCACCATGAATTTCAATGATGCATTTTTCTTTCTCAATGAACTCTACAGCTCATTTTGAAATCTACAAATTGCTTCAATCTCAACTTAGTTTACAAGTCTCCCACAGCCATTAAAAGGTTACAATACAGGCATTTCTATTTCTTGTAACTAATCACCAGAGCTGGAAACACCCAGCGAAGCCCTGAAATATAGGCTAATGCCATTATTTTAAAAGCTGCTTACAGCTCAACAAAGAGGAATATGCTGAAAGAATCTTGATTGGAAAAAATCTTAGACTAGCTGTTGGAAGAAATTTTGTTCAATCTCCTGTTCTTTTCATGTGCACTATTTCAGACTCAAAAAGCCCCATGGAAAGAATCCTTGAAGCGCTGTCCTGAATTGGACTTGGGTTGCATTTCACAAAAGCCAAAATGCAGCATTTATAAATGAAACAAAGTGTGGAATCATTCCTCTGACTGAAGTTTCTGCTTTTGTGATTAAAACTCTCTTCCTCTCTCTTGAAGAGCTTGCCATCCAAAAGGCCCTGTGCCATGCTCCAATGCACAAAATACATGTATTCATTACAGGAGAAAAAACCCTGAAAAATTTGGCACAAAGGCGGGTGCATAGCTTAAGTCCTGTTTAGGGTAGCCCTCACTTGAACTCCGCTCATTTGCATAGATTTTTACCTATTGATTGTCTCTATCAGGGATACAGTGGATGGCTAAAAGGAATGTCCCATCAGCTGCTTGTGGTCAGGTGCAGATTTAATTTGATAGTTATTAGCATCAATGAAACTCACACAGTAAAGAAATAAAGAAGTGGAATCTTTTTCCACCAGCATCACAAACAGTAGGAATTATTTTAATGACAAACAAAGCTGAGACTGAAGGTATCTAAGCCTGCTTAGAAAGCTTAAGAAATTACAGGTTGAAACTCCATCCAGAAGTGACTGTGCATTTGTCTACTCTGATCATACATACCAGATCTTATGTGGCACTGATTTCATCCTCAACTGAAGCAAATGGCACCTCTTTGACTAAAACAAAGCTTCAGAAAGGCATGATCTCTTGGTAACACACAGGACACTCACCAATTCCTCTGGCAGCCGCTCCAGGAATAGAACTACTTATTGATCACTCTTGTGGCTAATTCCCACGTATGATTTTTCATGTTAAGTTGTCTGTTAGCAGCTTCTAAACATCACTTACACCCAAAGGAAGGGGGACACTGCTGTGAACCAAGCAAAGTATGAAACTGAAGCCTTCTGACTGCAAACTCCTGGGAAACCCTCGGACTCATGGCAAGGGGTGTCTGAGTTAACTGCAGTGGACCTCTAAGGAAGTCCAGCTCAGCAAAGCTGGCCCTACAAGCTCTGAAACAACTCCTTGGCACTCAGATCTAGCCCAGTGTCTGGGTAAGAGGATAGAGGGCCTTGCTCTCCTCTCACACCAAACTGTGACTTGGCAATACATGGAGTGGAGATGTGCAGTGATTTTAATACACAGGCTCAGCAGCCACATGTAAAGTCAAATATGCAATTACTACAAATTTACCTAAAGATGCCTGAATGATTATGCTATGGCATTGTTGAGGGAGCTGAGGTTCAGCTGTTTGCAGCTGTTTGCCTTTGGTGCCTCCCACTGCTCTGCCACTGACCCCTCGGTGCTCCTGCATGTACAACACAGACAGATGCAAAGTTAAACACTGATGTTTTTAACAAACTCATCTTGCCATGGGATCACTTGATTCCACCACTTTCATCCAAGTTGTTAATCTCAGGATAAACTGCCTTGTTCAAGCATGTTTTGTGACTGCATTTTCTCTCTCAATTTTCTTATCATTACCAACTCTTGCATTAGGTTGCCTGAAATGAATGTCAAGCTAATGAGCTTTCAGCTATTGAGAACCTTGCTCAGTGTCTTAAGTGCAGGGGGGCACTTAACTACAGGAACAAATTTATTCTTCTTCTAAAATTCTGTAATGTCCCACCAATTTGTTCCAAACCAACTTTTAAACCTGTTGGTTACAGATGGCAATTACAAACGGGCATTCCTACTCTTTAAATTCCTTCTCCTGACTGATCTGTCAGGAAAAATCACTCAGGCACTGGTGGCTCAAAGCTTTCCTTCGTTTTTAAATGACACATAAATATATCAAGTTTAGGAAATTTCCAGTAAATTCAGGGAAAAGCCTAATGATTTTTTAACTTCTAGATGTGAACAAAGCTCTTGAACCTTTTATGGCTACAATACTTGTGAAATTCAGCACTTGTTAAACCTGCAAAAATAAAGGATAGAAACAAAAAATAAGTCTTGCTGACTCTTTCTATGACATCTACAAGTCAGGTAATACTGTAAACAGCTACCCTTCATAAGCCTTCCATATCAAAGGGAAAGAGAATTTATATTAGTCTGAATTTCTGGACTATTGTCAGAGACTTCTGCATGAGTGCTAATAATGTAGTATTACTTGTAGTTGCAGTGCTGAACGATCTACAGCAATGTGATTTCAGAACTACTATCAACTGAGCAACCAGTGCAGTTTGCAGTACCTTGGCACATTTTACTCCATCAAGGACATACATTAACTTCTGAGAACTACACTCAGTGTGGAGGAAATGGAACTGCCTATATTATAGGATTTTAAAATTACCACTACAAAAACCCACTATGAACTAGTACACAGATACGATCAGTTAAAGATCTGTAATTCACCAGCTTCAGTGCAAATTCCATTTAGTTCTAGAGAGATTACCAAAAGTGGGGACAATACTAACAGTCTAAATATACCCTTGTGTATCTCCCCAGTGCACACACATAGCTGAAAGAAATCTGTGTGAGTTACTGGCAAAACATCAGATGAAACAGCCATCTGTATATGAATCATGGGCAGAAACTGGCTTTTATTTCCGTGGTCAGAGATTTCACCAGAAATTTTGATAGCAAAGGGCCAGCGTCAGCTGTTTGCTGAAGCACATATAATATGCAGCATCAGGCAGCAGTTTGAGCCCTCTGCACAGCATAACAACAGAAGAATTGCAGCCTTCATTTTGTCTAACCCTGCTTTTATTGTTTCTCATTGTTTCTTAGAGTTATTCTGCTGTCAATATTTGAAGAACAGACTCCTGTCTGGGTATTGATTTCCTAAAGACTTTGAATCACTGCCTTCATAATGCATATATTTTAAGGCAACTGCATGCAAAAGGTGGAGGTGAAGTTGCTTATTGAATTAAATCAATACAAGATACCACACTGGCAATTATCATCTAGTATTCATTTTACATAATGTAAAATACCCAGCAGACAGAAAAAAAACCAAATTTCCATCCCGCTTTGGCTATGTTAATTTAAATCTCTTGCATACTCTAGACCTTGGGCTTGCTTAAGTTCAGCTGTTGTCACTCAAGCATTTAGCACACACTTGACTCTATTCTGAAGGAGGTGATGACAGGATGGCACAGTGCCACCTCCTGTGACACTCCCTTAGCTCCAGCTGAAGGGAAGACACAGACAGCAGTGCAGCTGAAGTCTGGAGATGCTTCTCCAAGAGCAGCTCAGGGACTGCACTGCAGAGACTCCATGACTAAAAAAGCCCCAAATGACACCTGCAGGGAAGCACAGGATCCACACTAAAGTCCACCTCAATTCAGCTTATGTTTGTGTTCTGCAAGCTTAATGGCAGAACCATAGTTACACTGCAGTCAGCTGAAAGCAAACAAAAAACTACATCTGGTTTAATTTTCAGGGAACCATTAGGGTTATATGAATAAAAATCATCTAGAAACAGCATTTTAGAAGCACAACGTGATTTCCATAAGGAGTTTTACCAGCAGGTGCATTTCTTTCCTGTCTCTAAGGGAGCAAGGGGACCTGAGCCACGCAGCAGGCTTGCCAGAACACCATGAGGACCAGAGCTGGATGCAACAAGCAGCAGTGCACCCTAATCCAGCCCAGACTTCCTGAGGCTGGAGAGCAAGGCAGCAGCCTCTGCCTGTCAGAGAGCTGTGTGCTGTGCTCAGAGCTGGACAGGAGGCGATGGGAATCATCCGCAGCTGCTGAACAGCCCCCTGCACTGAAGCACCTGGCAGGGGTCAGAGGCCTCAGCCTGTGCTCCTGCCTGGCAAGGGCTGAGCAGATGTGCTTCACTGAGAGCTCAGGAAGATGTTTTCCCCCAGGAAGCTGACTTCCTCCCTTGTATGACAGGAAAGCAGCAGCGGCTGAGCCCATCTGTCAGTGATTCTGGGTCGGGGCGCTGCCTGGCTGGGGATGGGGAGTGCCCCCACAGCTGTGCCAGGACAGGGGATCCCCCGAGGCATTCCGTGCACCCTAAAGGAACCTGGCCCACCCCACAGCCTTCTTCCCCACCTTGCAGCACATGTTAAACACTTTTTACATGGAACCCCAGGAGGGCCACCACACAGGCTGAACTCAGAATCTGCTCCTACCAGGAGGCTGCTTCAAATATACTGTTTCTTTTCCTACTTCTACCAGAAAGTGCTATTTAACTGTTAGTGGTTATTTGTCCCACTGAAAGGGCAAGTTACATGAAAGTGTGAAAAGTCAGCTGTAAAGAAATCAACAAAAACCAGCAGAAGCCAGAGGAAATGCAACTTCACAGAAAGGTCTATGTGCTAATATAGGATGTTCTTCCAGAGGAAGATGCCATGAAGAAATATGATAATTTTCAAGGATTTTATTGGCATACTCTTAACTCATTAAAAAAAAAAAAATCTATTCCATGATCGTTGAGAATAACATCAGACTGTATAGGTCAAAAATTGACTGACATCACTCTGGACAGGCATTATTGAGACACACAAAGAAGCTGTTGTGCCTTTAAGCTTATGGTACATTGCAACGCAGTAAATGAAAAGCCACTATTATGAGGGGATGTTTATGTCAGTATCAGAAACAAATCTTCTTTTTACTAGCATAATACTGTCTTAAATTGTTAACTGTTGATCAGATAAACAACATGTGATAAAGATCCTATAATCTCTTTTCATACAATTGGTTTTAACCCCTTAGCAGATTTACATATTAAAATATTGCACATTAATGACCCTTGTGAAAGCTTGAAAGAGCTGCAAATTACATCCTAACACACTTCTTGTGTAAGGAGTAATGATAGAATTCAGGATTAGACTTTAATAAGGTGGAGATAGGATGATAAAATTTTCACAGGAGGTAATGTCTCAGTCACTGCTAGAACATCCTGCCCCCTTCCCACTCTTCTGACCTCTGTGTGAGAAGAAACAAGTTTGATGTCCCTGGTAAGGGTGCAGATTTAAGAGGTATTTCATGCAGTGCAGGACATGGAGAACCCCTCTTGCCATGTGGTAGCAGGCAAAGGTGACCCATTGCTGCATGACTACATAAAGGGCCAGGAAGATTTATCTTTCTTTCCTTGAAGAAGGAGCAACCTAGATGTTACAGCAATTATTACAGCTGATTTGAGATTCCTAGATTGCCACTTTGCATATTTTGCTTTGAAATGTCAAATTCTCATCTCAAATTGGGACTGGGAAAAACTGACACATTACAGGAAATCCTATTCTGACAAAAGTAAAATTACTGTCTGAATTATCAAAACTAATAAAGGCAGATTTGTGGACACATCATGTAGATCAGAAAGTCAAAGTTTTCTTTAATAATGTACATGATAAAATACAGTGGAGACCAGCATCCAGTATAATTTTTTTCAGAATTACCACTGCGTAAAAGTTCTCCTCATAGGGGTTGAGGAACAGAAGCTGCTGTCCTGTTTCTTACCTCTCTGCTACAGAACTGTGAGATCAAGAACCATGAAAGAGAGAAAAGTAACAGGCTGCAAGTGCTTATTCCATGGTGCCAAGCAGTTCAGGGTGTGTTTCCTGAGCTTTCTTAAAATTAATACTGATATCTATGCTAATTTACAGTGAAAGGAGGACCAGGTCCATTTGCCTGTGTTAGTGCAGAGAGGGCTGAAGAAGCTGGAAGAAGAGAACAAATAGAAAATCTGTCTGCCAAGGAGGAGTACATGTATGTACATGTATGCCTGCATTGTAAGGTACAATCCAACAATATTCTGAACACCTCTGTGCTGCCAGCCTCACGGCAGAGATGCCAGCAAGAAGCGCCTGTGCCTGAGGGAAGGAGAGATCAGGGGGGTCTGCACCACTGCGACAGGCACAAACCCCAGCCCGGAGCCTGAGGGGCTCTATCTGCCACCACAGGTCAGATAAGCACACTTTGGATAAGGTGGCTTTAACTGCAATAGAAACAGATGTGATCAAGATTTCCATTACAAGCCAAATGATTTAATGAAACAGCAACTGGTATCTCTTACCAACATCATTTGCTGCCTGGCCCATGCAATATCCCACCACAAATGAGCTTTACATACTTTAGGCATCACCTTTGTTCATTCTCCCTGAGGCTGACCACATTTACCACTGGTCAAATCTAAATAAAGTTGTTTTTTTAAACAAAATATACATTTTGGTTTCTTAGTGTTTTTTTCTACAACTTTTGGGGCTTACTATTTTCAGGTAAAATAAATAAATGTTTTAAATGTTTTAACATAGCTGCACACATATCCAGAGATTTCGTGCATTCAGTTAATCAACTCTCACTGTATTTCTAACTCCTCCTCAAGAATAAAATTTGCCATTGCAACAGGTGTTGATGATAGAGGCAAATATGATCCTGTTCCTTGATTTTCAGATAGCTACCAAATTCTTTCTACCCAATTTTGTTTCTGATAAGCAAGCAAAATATCATTATTTAATACAGAGTGTAATTTTTTTGAAAAAACTCCCTTTAGGCTTTCATGTATGACAATGAAAATAGGTATTCACAGACTTTTAATACACTGCAAATATGCAGAGTGTAAATCTTTCCTTCCCCCTGCCCTTTGCTTTAGGTCATCAGTGAGTGATCTAAATACTAGTGCATAATTCATACATAGATGTGAAAATTTTGTATTGCAGCAACACTAAACAATAAACTGAAATGTAAAAAAAATGCACTTTTTGTAGGTACATCTATTCCTTCTAAAATGAAATAATTCTTAAAAAGGGAGATTTTATAGCATCTTCCCAGGTGATATGCTGTCTCATTTGATGTTTCTACACTAGATATAAGCAAAGAGCAATGAACAAGTGGTTTTATTAAAATACTTATCACAGATTTTTACATAATGTGTTGCAATACTCCACTACATTATTTAGACTATACCTGCCTAGACAAGAGCAACTTTAAAGTCCAGCTAGTATTGCTGGTTGGTCATATGTGTGGTTTTCCAGCCCCAGTCCCTGCTGCCCCATGAGCCCCCTTGCCCTGCCTGAGAAGGGCTGGCTGGCAGTGCTGGAAGGTAAGCACAGGATGAGCTGCTTCCCATACTGTGAGTGCAACACTCCCCATGGGATGAACTGCTTCCTATACTGTGATTCCAACACTCCCCATGGGATGAACTGCTTTCCATGGGAAGAACTGCTTCCCATACTGTGATTCCAACGCTCCCCACGGGACGAACTGCTTCCCACCTTGTGACTCCAACACTCCCCATGGGATGAACTGCTTCCCACCTTGTGACTCCAACGCTCCCCACAATACAGGGGCAAAACCCCAGGCATGTCCAAAAGTAACAAACACACCTCCGAGTGTCATCCAGCAGACACCAACCAGACTCCTGCAGACAGACAAGCACTGTGGCACCTGGGCAGGCCACAGTGGCTACCTGCACCTGGCATTAGGATTGTACCAACTGCGAGTCATTGTTGAGCCCGTTTTTCAATGTGCATGGAGCCATGGCCTCTAGAACTGCCAGCCCGGGGAAAGCTGCCAGGTGCCCTGCGGACCGCTGTGCCAGGAGCTCACAGGCACCCCACGGCAGGTGCCCTGCGGACCGCCGTGCCAGGAGCTCACAGGCACCCCACGGCAGGTGCCCTGCGGACCGCCGTGCCAGGAGCTCACAGGCACCCCACGGCAGGTGCCCTGCGGACCGCCGTGCCAAGAGCTCACAGGCACCCCACGCCGGCGACAGCCGCTCACCCGCAGGAGCCTCCCGGCTCCGTGCCCTCCCTGCCCGCAGGTATCGGGCTGGGTGCCCGCAGGTGAGGGCCGGCAGGTGCGAGGCTGGGCACGGCGCTGCCCCACCGCTGCCAGCCCGGGCACAGCTGCCGCGCAGCGAGCGCGCCCTGCGCGGGGCCGGCTCACAGACCGCGGAATTCATTAGCTTAATGACGCCCAGCCCTATCAGAAAGCACGAGATAATTGTATTTAATTTGTGTACGTTTTAATTACGGACCAGGCAGCGCCAAGTTTGATGAACGTATCATCTTTTCCGTTCTGCTTTGTCACCGCGTTGTCGGTAATTTGCATCTGGGGCTGCCGGAGCCGCTCGGCGCTGCCGCCGAGAGGCCCCGCTTGCACCGTGTCATCCTCCACAGGATGACGCCGTGCGGGACCTCTGCCTGCTGATAGCAGTGCCATCCCTCCCTGCAGCCGCAAATTAAAAGCAGGTTTGTGACCACATGCTCCGAGACCCTCTGGGGCCCCAGAGGAAGCAGCTGAGAACAATCCATTCACTCATCTCTCCCCTTATCTGTGATGGAAGTAGAAACAATTGCATCATTTAATTTACTGTTGCAACGGGGATACGGCTCATTGGTCCCTCGTTGTTTTGAAGACGGATTTAATTAACCTCCTATGAATCTTGCCCATACGTGTGGCACCATCAGTATGGAATGAAAGATGTCAAAAAATCAGCTGCGGGGTAATGAGCATTTCTCAAGCTTGCTCTGCTGAGAGGATTCATGGCTACAGAGCTTGGCCCCAGCAAAAGCTGTGGAGCAGATTGAGTTAATACACTGCCGTCTGGCCTCTGGGAATCCAAGCTCGGGTTTGCCTTAGACTACTAAGAAGAGAGGTAATTGAATAATTCCTAGTAGCCACATGTACCTTTAACGCAGAGGCCATTTGCAATCACTGGAAAATAAATAATTGCAATTAACTAGACTGTTAAGTAAATATATCCAGTCCCTCAGGGAAGTAATCTGCATGCTTTTATAAGTCTGGCTACAATATAAAACTCATCACAATGTCTGTGAGAGAAATTTATAATGAACATTTAGCAGGTGCCTCAGATGTGTTGCTGCGATTTACCTACATTAATAAAGCCCTCCTTATTAGACCTGAAGTTGTATGCATTTTAATTTAACAAATCTTTATTACCCTTTCCTTTTACAAAGGATGCTGTTTCCAGCATTTCCTAGAAACAAACAAGTTTGTAAAAAACATTAAAATCTGCATGAGATTAAGGTATTTACAGCAAACTGTTTGAGATTATAAAACCAATCCAGGATTTTACATGCTTTCCTAACTGGAATGAAAACATGATCTAAAACTTGTAAACCATTGAGTTATTTCATGATGTGCTGGTTTATCTCAGAAATAAAGCAATGTGGTTTTTCTCTTACAAAAATGGCTTAGTATCACTTCACGGCAGGAGGAAGGGGAGGGACTCTGTTACAGTTTAAACTACCAGCCCTATGGAGCAGGAGCTCAGCAGTTGGTCTGAATTAAATGAATTAAATGGTTGCACCTGATATCCCAAATGGATATGTGGGCACCTGCATGTTATCACTGCCCAGGAATTAACCGTCTGGTTTGGTTTGGAATAGGGAGACACAATGAGTACACCCACAACTACATACACTTGTTTTATATGCCATGTCAGTATTTTTAATGCAAAGAAACTTTACTGCTTTCTCAAAGCAAAATTGATCAGAATTTAAAAAAAATAAATATTGCTGTGTTTGTAACAAGACTGTGCAATTCTTTCATGCCCTTTTCCTGATGCATTCAAAGCATCTTCTGCAAATATTACTTAGATTAAAAAATATATATACATACACACAAATATTTGCACTTGACAGGACAGCCAGGTGGTTGGTGGTGTATCCTGAATGCACGAGGAGAGCAAGAGCCTCATCCTGACAGGTGACCTGTTTCTGTCCAGGGAAGTACATCTGCACCAAGGAGGAGATAATTAACTCTCTACATCCATCCATCACCTGACTACCTCACTTGAATCAGCTTTTCAAATCAGTGATAATTGTCTAATTAACTATTAATCTTTTTCATGACAATTACTAATGGATCATTTGTTGGCTGGAGTTTGCAAAGGTCCTTGTTTGTGTCCAATACACGGGATGAAACAAGTTCAACTTAAAATACTTGTTCAGATTTGAGTAAGATCTAAATCAATTATTCAGATGTGAAAAGAGGTTAATCAGCTTTTGTTTTGAACAAGAGCTGTTTGTTCAAAAAAGAGCGAGTGATGTCTCAGAGGAAGAGGTGCCCATTTTGCAGGTACACACTGTGGCAGAACCAGGAGTGCTCCTCCACCTTCTGCTGGCACGAGCACGCTGGATAAAGGGATACCATGCCCCCACTGGCTTGTTCAGAATGAAAGACCACATTGTGCCAAGACAGTGTGATCAAATGGAAATTATGTGATTCACTGCAGCATCAGCAACACAGTGGGAGCTAAAAAGTCATGCCAGAATGAAGTTGCTCCTATTTTATCAGATAATATAAAAATCACATAGTCAGAGGTGGCAGAGAGGCACAGTGCAAGTGAATGATGGAGCCAGACATGTAAATTCTTATGAACATTTATTACCTTTTAAAAAACATTTAATCAGCAATTCCAGTCCTGGCTTATTAAAGGGCTGCTTGGCAGAAGTCTAGAAAGGAAATATTCTGGTTGGCTGTAACCCATGGAGCACACAGGGTGGGTGGACAAGGTTAATTCTGATTTTTAAGACGTGGACATAACTTTTTTTTTTCCCCCACAGGTAGAGCTTCAAAGCTTTTTGTAGACCAAAATGTCTGGAATCCTGACGCGCCACTTCTGATGCTACCTTTATAAATTTTCATATACGATGCACCTAATCCCTCTCCAGTTTACCAAGCTACCAACAACCCTAACAAATAATGTTTTTTTTCCTGGATACAAGGCAAAGCTATGGTTTACCTTGAACAAATGGATTTTGTGATTAATGTGACTTTTTCCTAAAGCCTGACAAACTAAACCCATTACTGAACTGCCATTCTTGGGACTGAGTAGCACACAATTAAAATTTTTTTTTCTTGGAAGTACAAGGTACTTTTCTAAGAGACTCTCGAATCAGCAGTCTCAGAAAGAGGGTTTTACTCCCAAACAGTCAAAATAAGCCCAGTTTCTCAAGCCTGTTTATACTTTCCTAAAATTGATGTATTGCATGAGGAAGACATATTATGGAGTTTCAATGAATAACTTCTTTAAATATTAAAGTAATTCTCAGAGATAAATACAGATTGTTACTATGACCAGCTGACTGAAAAAATACTATTCCTTGGCCTAGACCCACCTAAAACAGTTGAATGGTGACTAAAACAGAGCAAGAGTGGTAAACTGGCTCACTGAGACAGAAAGAGAAATACTGCTGTGGACAAGCACAGCCACAGCTGGGAGCTGAGATGCTTTGGGCTGGGGCAGGGTACAGGAGAGAAGCAGCTCCAAGTTCCAGCACAGTGCCTGGGCCAGCTGGAATGGGAAATCTCTCTTTATTTAGCATCTTCTCCAAGGAAGAAGAGGAAAGGGTGCCCTGCAGGTGGCAGCCCCAGGTGGCAGCCCATGCATGGGAAGCCTCACACACTGAACGGGAGCAGTCACAGCCCTCCCTCTGCTCTGCCACAGCTCCAGAAGCCACAGGACCAATTCTGCTTCCACACCACGCCAGCAAGTGTTCGTGGAGTTTACAGAATGTAACAGATGCTACTAAGCTGTTTACATTAAAAAAAGAGCTAAAAGTGGAGATCAGAATGGCCTTGGACTCATCACAACATGAAACCCCACAGCCACCACAGCAGTGAGAATTAACTTACTCCTTCCATGTGGTCACTCACAGTCACTTCATTTCTCTAATTTCTCACCTGAAACAAAAGTAACCTGACCTCCTCAGTTCTCACAACCTCCTCTTCTTACTCTTAATGTGTTCAGAGATTTTAATATCCTGGTTTATTCAGGTGGCAGCCAAGTTGTCTCATTTCAGACCTTTCAGGCACATAACATATTGCCTTTTAAAGAACCAAAAAACTAACTCATAATAATTATTAAATTTCTGGAATATTCTTCAAGTTCAGCCTACAGTATGTTTCACTGCTACTGCAGATTTCTTTGAAGTCACCTCATTAAATCTCCTTTCTACTGAATTTTCCATAAACAGAAACAGTACCTTTGTCACACATGCAATGATAAATTTTGCAGTGTACTTCTAGTAAGTGCAAAGATTACAGTGACCTGTATTATTAGCTTTGAAAGGGGAGAGCAGAACCTTTGAAAAAATTATAGGAGAGCTGTAACACAAAGAAACATCACAAATTCATGTTTCTGTGAAATACTTGTACTGGTGACACTGCAGAGAAGCTATAGATATAGACTAGAATTCATAGTTGAACCAATATAAAAGTTTGCATCATTTTTAACATGTTGCAAACACTTTCATATGTGCTGGGAATAGAGGTGCTGGAAGGTATGTGAAAGCAGTAGGCAAATAATCAGAATGCTGCAACACTTTAAAAAGTCTAGCATTAAAATAAAGAAATCAGTAAGCAAAACTTTGAATTTAAACAGCAACAAATCCTCAGGCACCTTTGCCAGTATAGGATTAAGTGAATTTACCTGGCTGTCAGACAGAAGATTCAGGTCTTACAGCACATCTTAGAGTGACCAAAATCCAAGGAAATGTAGATCTTTCTTCTGCAGTTACTGCCTTACTAAACACATTTTGTAACAACAAGGGTTAGTTTTGCTGGCTGGAGCAGGGTGGTTTCCTCCAAAAGGCTGGACTCCAATGGAAGATTTTCTGGATGTTCTACAATGATAATCACTGGCATTCACCGTCCTCAAAGCAAGAGACTGGCCCCCCAGCTTGGCTCACAGTCCCAGTGGGATGTGCTGGGACCTGGCCCCAGCAATGCTGCCGAGGCAGGCCAGGCATGAGCAGCAAACACACCTGGAAAATTCACTGGTGCTACCTCAGCAACAGCACCTGGCCTTGCCCATGTGCCAGTGACAACCTCCCCCTGGATGACTCCAATAACAGGAAAGCAGATTTTCCTAGCAAGGAAATCAATGTGACTCTAAATTAAGGCTCCCAGAAGTGTTCAATAAATTACATATTAATGATTTATAGTCTATTAACTATGAATTCATATGCACAACATTTTTTGCATCTGATTTAGGACACTGCACATCAGGGTCTGGACTCTACATTCTGAACAGCTCTCAGATTCTCCCTTTAAATGGCTTAATTAGGAAGTTATTTACAAATACACTTTATTCTTTATGTTTGATGTAAGCACAGTCTGCATTTACACAAGTGTTGCTTATAGCATATCAGTGTTCAAGCATTCAGCAGCTGTGGTCTCAAGAGGGAATTCAAAAGGTCAGCAAGAAAAGCAGAGATAAATTTAGTATCATACACAAAGATGACAGGTCAATGGATTAACCCTTACAATTCCCAGTATTAACTCCACTGCTGAATACTGAAGAGTAGTTAATATCCATTTGCATGGGCACACGTTTAAATACCAGCAGGGACTGGGACAGCCTTTGCAGTGGGAGGCTCCCAGCTGAGCACAGGCTCACCCTGGGGCTGGCACTGAGCCTTTGGGACAGAAGCACCTCCGCCTGCTCTGGTTCCTGTTCTGCCAGCTGTACACGGCTGTGCCCACCGCACGTTTGAGCCACACCCTTTACAAGCTACTTCAGGAGGTGATTGGGATCTTAAACACCATCAGACCACCAAGTCCTATCTAGTGCAATTCCCTCTAGAGGTGGCCTATAGCTCTGTCCTTCCAAATTATACTTTAGGAAGGGATCTGTCACCTAGGAGCCAGCCCTTGCTGCCAGTGCTGTACACTACTTACTCCCTCAGGACCATCCCGGTGCCTAGAGACAATCCCAGGCACATCACACAACTGCTTCTTACAGCCTTGGGGTCTGCTGACATACAGATTTATAAACTACATCAAGTACAAAACACTCCAAAACAAACATACTGTGACTTTAGCTGTCCATGTATAAACTGGAAGTTTCTGAACCAACTTCAATTATATTTAATTAACATTGCAGAGTGGCTGGGTGAAGTTCTGATTACTGGGCTATGTTACTTCTCAAAAAAAAACAATAGAAAATCTGTATTATTCTAGTGCTTTGTACACTCACACAGGCTTACATCTTAGGTAGGAAGAATGAGAAAATGAATTTGATTCATCTTCCAATTACACCTTTTGTGCTCACATGCAGCAACATAAACTGCTAGGGGTAAAACACTCCCAAAACGAAGAGAACTGTGTCAGGCTCAGAAACCTCTGGGCTCACCCTGCTTGCTCTGCAGCTCACTCAGTTTCCATCATTTGGGGTTACTGACACTGTTTTTTTTGATGGGGATGATTTTGAAACTGACAGATATAAACATAGAAACTTTAATTTATTGGTACCAAAGCTAACACCCTCTGCAGCTTCAGTCCTGCAGCCTGCTGGCAGTATGTGAGTCAGGAAAAGCTTGGAGCCCCCTCCATCAGTACTGAGTGCAGGAGGTAAGTCTGCTGCAGCGTGACTGACAGGGCTTCTCAGGCAGCAACATCCTCAATGATACCCTCACACCACTGGTGAAGAGAAGAGGCATAACAGCTCTTTGAAGTGATCACCATCAAGGGATTTCTGAACACAGATGATAACTATGGCAGCCACAGGGCAGCAAAACAGGTTTTAACCCTTAACATATGCAGCATGAAGCGGCATATTCTGAATTAGTGACTGGATTTTCATTTCAACTATGCTTTAAGCTTCTTGGCTAACTGACTACACTACAGAAAGGAGTCCAAGAAGAAGTTACTAGTTCCATATGAAATGTTGTAACATCAAACTCCAGTTTTTCAATGGATGACTACTCATCATATAAGGAAGGAGAATAGCACTGCACCTGAATGGGGGGATGCCAGCCTTTGGCACACAGGACATTTCCCACAGTTACACTTACAAAATAAAAACTTTCGGCTCAAAAGATACACGCCTACCCTCAAGGACACCAAAAAGACATTGCAGTACCTCAGAGAATTAAAGTGCGAAAACCATAAGATTAAACTGGTTTTCAATCTGGGCATTATTTCTGCCACCAGCTTACCTGGAGCCTTAGCATTCAGGTCAAGGTTATCTCAACTCATAATCAAAATGTTTAGTACATTGTTTTGGCTTTAGACAAATCTCCTAGTCACCCTTGCACATCAAGATGCTACAGGCACAAAGGTCTGTACTGATGACTGCCTGTACGTTTGAAGTGTGGATTTCTATCGTGGACATTTAGGAAATGCCTCTTGGTTTTCCTCAGAGTTGGAAGGTAATGCAGCACTTCCTCTGCAGGAAATGATTCTGATTCACTGTCAGCTATAAGGAGATGGCAAAAGTCACAACCACACAATGTTAGTTACTTGTTGGACGTTCCTGTTAGAAGTAGTCTTGCTTAAGTCTGATGTCAATAATAACATTACTTTGTAAAGTCACTTTTAGGTTTCCTACAGGCAAAAAAAAAAAAGAACCAAACCTGGTAGGGTCTACAAGAGAAGAAAAAGAGAAATCCTACCTCTACTACTGCTTTGGCATCCAGTCTGAAGTTGAAATCTCCAAAGACAAAATATGAAACTTTCTCAAATCGCTGATCAATAATTCTGGAAAAAAATGAAAACGGAACAAACCTGTCATTTGGCTTTACCAACATGCAAGAATATACAAAGACACACATGCTATCCTTAAGCACAGTCTCAGAAATAAATATTGGAACCATCAAAACTAACAGTTTATGCTGGACCAATATATTAACCATATTTTTCAGTTGATTTTCTTTGCTTAGCAATTTTATCTTCAGCCCCTGTACAACAGTGCATCTGATTTCCCATGCCTGGCTGACAGAGCAAGCTGAGGAGAGCATATTTGCAGCAGTTCATACAAATCTTGCAGAAATGGTATTTGGGGACCATGGAAATCTTGAGGGCATCATGGAGGTCCTTCACACCTTGGAAAGTTTAAGGCTATAGCTTTGGGCTGGGCAGGTAAGAATTCAGAATGCTGAATTAGCAGTGAGTTCAGAGCATGTTTGAGTTTACTGATATGTAAGCAATACTACCTGTGTTTTGGGGTACTTTGTGAACCACACAAGAAGTGACAGGGTTGGGCTAGACATCAATCATCCCAGACCCACTACAGCTCTCTGTGCTGCTCATAGCAGATTTTTGCTCAGGCTGTAGCTAACACCCAACAAGTACTTGCTCCAGCTGTGAAGATTGACTTTTCCTCAAGCCTTTGCTCAGTCCCACCCAGGGAGATATGGCATTACTACCTATCTTTCAAGTCTTGTCTTATTAAAAACCGTCATATTATTAGCTAATCTATTATTAGCAACAATTGTAAGGTACTCTCAATAATACACAATTTTACAACTTCTGGAGATCTTGGCATTTAGAAATCCACCAAGTCATGCTTATTTACAAACCAGGAATCAATACAATTCATCTCCTATCAGTGGCTGAGGAAGGCATGAAACACCCAAAACTCAACTGCCACAGCCACAAAGAATTTACACAGAAAATGCACAGAACCACGCTGGGTGTGCAAGATGTGAGAACTAAGGAATGAATGCAGGCAAAACCCTGTGAACATTCTGGGAATACATCAACATGGAAGCATTATGTCAGAAACTTCAGGTGAGCCTGGGCAGGGCCCACATGGACAGGTAAAGCACTACCCAGCAATGCTGCCCCATTAGGAAGTGATTGTTTCAGATGGCTTTACAAGTTCTAATACATTACACCCATTTATTCTCAAAGCTATAAGGAAAGATGTAACATTGGATCTGTAATGAGATACAGCTTCTCCTCTGAAAACATCCCACAGTTTTTGTCAACAGTAATCTATTACATAAGGAATATTATTCTGTGGAAAAAAATACGTGCACTGGGCCTAAGACACTGATCATTTGAAGAAAATCTCTTGCAAAGACTTATCTGTTTCTGCTATGAAAATCTCCAATCCTCCATTTAGCTGACAGATTATTGCAGGCACTGTTAATAAATACTGCCCACTGTCAGCTCCCAGCGAGCCCTGAGAAAAACCTGTCACTCCTGACCCGCACAAAACATTAGTTTGATTAGTGCCCTCACGGAAAATTGAAGGAAAATGAGAACTTAGAAGTTAAACCATTTACATTGCCACAATTTGCTAAAAGTTAAACCATTCACATCAACACAGTTTGCTAACACTATCATTGCAAAATTAGATCCACAACTTACACATCAGAGCAAGACTCTGCTTTGCCAGCCGTCCTGATTCAAGGAGCAGCTTTGGCTCTGCTCATTGCCATTTACTGCTGACAGAGGAATGACAGATATTGCAGGAATGACATCAAGGTCCACTGAAGAAGGCCTCTTGAAACAAATTTGGGTATGAGAACCATGCCTGTGATTGAATTATGCAGACAGATTTTCCAAATAAACAGACTATTCAAAAAATAGTCTGTGAAAATGTCTCCAAACTGATGACCAAACCAGCTGATTAGTCTGCTTCTGATCAATTAATGAAAACTCAGCCATTTCATAGTCCTGCACATTACCTGATTTAAATGTGATTGGCATTCAAATCAATGCCAGCTCTACAATTTATAATTTTGTCCAATTTCTCCCCTTGTAGCTTGTTGGACATTTTAGAAAGAGTGTTTCATGATAGATTAAAGTAAGAGTCCAAATGCTACTTCTCCAGAATGAGGCTCCACGTGGCTTCGGACACATCTCTTTTCACAGGTAGTGAAATTAGTTTGGGTGTGCAAGAAAATTCACAACAGTGGCACAGCAAAGGATGCATACATTTATGTACCTACTAAGTGATGTGGGGTACCTAACAATGAAAATTCCTTTAAGTGACTCAACTTAATACATGGATGTAACTTAATGTTCTTACTACTAATAAGTGGAACTTCCTGTTAGTTCAAGGGTTCCCAAATCTTAGACCTCTTTGAGCAGTTTGGAACCCTGATAGCTTTGTGCTGAAATGCCTCCTGGTACCTAAAACTGCCCTGAATCAATGGCACAAGAGCCAGTTTTCCTGACTGTGCTTTCAGAGTCAGACCCCAAGTGTGCAAAGGAGATGGCAATAAAGAAGAGCACAGCGATGTCCCCTCCCCTGGGAACGTGCAGCAAAGCTGCCTGTCACTGAGGGCACTGCGACAGAAATGGGGCACTGCAAACACAGCCAGTCTGGCCAGGGACACGGGGAAGGTGGTAGGACTGGGGTGAGAGCTAAAGAAAAGTCCTCTGTTCCTTGTGTTTCCATGTTCTAAGCCATAAAAATGTACAGATCAACATGTGTACAGGCAACTGAGAATTCAGAAGGCAATTTTTTTAAAAATAGACTTGAGTGCTTGCAGAAAAACTAGGAAGGCTTCCAAATCTATGTCATTCTCCTTTGTTTTTAGTTTCTAAAAAATATCCTTCCTTTAACTATGAATCAAATAGTCCTTTAAAACTGCCACCATTGAATCACTCAACGAAGTGATAAATCTGAACCATATAAAAAAGAAAGCAGCCAGCCCATGTCACCAGTATAAATCCTATGGTTTTGGTGGGAGGACCCAGTGCCATTTCCTTTAACAACTTTTACCAGCTCATCCCAAATGTTTCAGCACACCTGAAGGCTCTATTCCTGTTCAACTTTAGATAGCTTATGACAAAACAGGTGACTCAGTTATTCATGACTGTACAGAAGGCATAGGCATTTCCCTTGCACAATTCTACATGCCAGCACACACAAGTCCTCAATGCCTTGGCTGGCCCTGCTGCTTCTTGTGACCTGTGCAAGGCCATCAGGAGGAAACAGGGGTTCAGAGCAGATCCAAAAGTCACATGTAAAAATGAAACAGAAAACTTTTCCAACAGATGACAGCCAGCCCTTCCTTTCCAGAAAGGATTATTTTGAAACGGGTGGAAGAACACATTCACCCTCCTCATCCTCTGCTCTTGCTCCAGAAGGAATCATTTCTAGGGAAAGACTTTTTTAACATTTTAAAACATACCAAAGAAAGATCTTTCCTTCTGCACATTTTTGAAATCAATATAATAAAATGGCAAATCAATCAATATAACAAACTGGAAAATCAGCTGCACAGGGAAAAAAGTGTGCTCCCAGCTGGGCTTACTGCTGTCCCTAGTAAACTTTAGAGCACACAACTATAAACACCACAGATGATTTCTCCTCTAGCAGTTCCAAAACCACAGAACTTGTAATTGCACAGTGAGTCCTTGATAACAGATTCTTCATGCCCAGAACATATTACTTGAATTATTTTGCCAGTTTCAAACACATTATACACTTTTAATTGATGGCACTACACTGAAAGTGTTCGGCACTGAATGGGTTAGTGTCTGTCTTCACACCTTTTTTGTATTTTGAGAGGTGGCAGACAATTTGAATGAAAGAGCTGAAGAACTTTTTAGGAAACGTTCAAGCAATTGTTACTTTCAAGTGGAGTTTACAGTCCAAGTTATCCCCATGCTGAAATGTTTTGATGAGTTAAATCCACCATATGTACTTTTTTTTAAGGAGTAAACTTGACTGTCACTGCAAATTAACACTAAATCACAATTTCTTTGCTGCAAAATAAATACATATAATTCTTATTTTGGTCTAATAACTGCAACTTAGCTCACTCTGGGTATCAGCAAGAGCTTTACAGACCCAGAAAGAAGCTCCGGTGTTGCACTGGAGACATCCATGCTCTGCTGTGTCAGTCATGCTTCGAGCATACCTCACTCCCTCAGCAGAGCCTTTGGCCTGGCAGACCCTGACACACTGTCCTGTGACAAAACCATCTGTTATTCTAGGGGCATCAGGTGAATTATGGGGAACCTCTGACCTCCCCAAGCTGTGCTGCTGAACAGCTTCAGCCTGGGCTGCCCAGCCTGGCTGGGATGGGAGCGGGGCTCGAGGGAGAGGTCACTCAAATGCCACGGCAGGAGCCTGTGCTCAGGGGCTGCTCTGGGAGCCTGGGTGCCCCAGACTCCTCTGCTGGAAGGACCAACCTCTCAGCTTGGGTGGCAGTGCCAGCTGTGCTGACTGTGAAGGCAAAGGTTTCTTAAAGCCACTTAGGAGATGTCAGATCCCTACTAAGACTTAAACAAGGAAAAGAGAGGGGTTCCTCTTCTCAATACTACTGGAAACCTGGGCCTATTTATTAATTTCAGTTGCTACACACAACACGGTTCAGTGCAGTCCTAAAGTGAACAATTCTGTGTTATCAGAATCCCTGAAATCCTTTTGCAATATATTTTACATTGTAGTAGCTAAAAATAAAGTTACTTGATGAAATACCTCTCTTTTATAAATGCTGTATGGGGCACTTCATACATACTTCAAAGCACTGAAATTCAGCCAGAAAATTATAGAATCAGCTTCCCCTTGCTTTAATACTTTCCCCCCTCCTATACTGTCCCCCCTTCACAGAATGGAGAAGACAAGGAAGCAGTTAAATATCAGCAATTTGGTCATGGAATAGAGCAGCTGAACATGATTCAGTGTGACAAGAGGCACTGTGATTTGGCTAAACCATTTCTCAGGGCACTTTGTAAGGAGGATCAGGAGCATTATTCCTTTAATAGCCATGTCGAATGCAATAGCCAGCTGGGTTTTGTCCCAGACCAAGGTATCAGCATCAGGTCAGAAGGTAACATTCTGTTTACACGATTATTTCCTAAAGCACTTATCTTCTCCTCGGTGTGAAAGTTGACTTTTCTGTTTGTAAGGAGGCCTAAAGAATTGAGGGAATGGGAAAAATTAGCTACACTGAGCTGGAGCTGAATGGCATTAGGTGGGAGGTCTGAGAAAGGCTGCAGCGACGCTCAGCAGGACACCTTATTAGCCGCGTCATCGCAGTTCATTCAGGCAAGCCATACCAGTGTCACCAGCATTCCCACACAAAGACAAAGTTCTTCACACAGTCTATAAACATGCCTCCCTGGCCAATTCATCCTAACTTGACACTGCTGAAAAGAGGGGCTTGAGGGTTTTGGTTTTTTTTAAACACAATAACATAACAAAACAAAACAAAAACCGTGCAGCTCTGCCAAGCAGGCTGAATGGGGGAGAAGGAGGGACACTGTCACATTTCTTGGGAAGGCACAATCCAAAGGTCAAGCCATATTTTATTCAGAGAGCAAATTTTTCTAATAACTAAATGTATTTAAGATAAATACCAGCTAATATGAGCTGTTCCATCTCTCTCGAACAATTTCTAGGGTAAGACACTATCTCTCCACAACCATTTATTTCTGTGCATTATCTGCAGATGGGATCTACAGACACAAAAGCTTTTACGAAGGACAGAGAACCAAAGAATGGTTTGGGTTGGAAGGGACTTTAACATATGAGTGCCTATATAAAATGTCCTCTTCTAAGTGAAGGAGTATGAGGATCACAACTAACACACCGAGACAAGAGGATCAGCTCACTCCTGGCGTGACATCCTTTCTCAGGACAAACTGCTCACTGCGTTACTGCTGACCTGTGCAGAGCCTGGAGCCACAGGTTCTGTGCAGAGCTGGTGCAGCAGAAGCAGTGCTGGGCTGTGTCCCCACAGGGGCTCTGAAAATCCTCCCTCCCACTGGGTGAAATGCTCAGGGCACCCATGGGGTGCTTGCTGTGCACAGCCCAGGCGCCCGGACCCTCACCCCTATCCAAGGCAGGAGCGACTGCGCCAAAGGCGGCACCAACTCACCTCCCCTGTCCATGCAGGATCTCCCCCCAACAGGAACGTTCAGAAAAGTGGCTTGGCCACCATGTTGGCAGAAGCCAAGAGCTGGTTGGGAGGTGGCAGGTTACACACACCTTCTCCACGGATCTATAGTGCCAGAGGCAGTAACAGCTCCTGCAGTGACTTCTGGTGGAAAGTTAAGGAACGACAGCACGGTCTCCTGCTACGGCCACGTCAAACAGCTGACGATCAAGAGGATGGAAATACTACGTTTTGGCTTACACCGACCCAGACCATTCAGATTTCTACTGTTCCTATCTGCACTGCTTTTTCTTTTTTAAAGTTTTAGTCAGAGATCAGCTCAAACAACACCTGCACCTTGAGAACTGGTCCCCTCCAGCAGAGGTTTCAGAGACAGCTTTGAAAGAGAACCCTGTCTTCTCCTGTGTATCACCTCCCTTCTGCAGGTCCAAATAGTGCTCAGCTTGCACACTTTTGCAATTTCAAATACACATTTGGTGACACATTCCAGAAAAATCCCCATCAATTCCAAGTACAAGTTACCTGCTGACTGATAGTTTAAGCGTGCCTCAAAAGCCATAACAGAAGTGCCTTCATTGGCATGCCCAAGGTGGTGTAGTGCTGTCATTAAAAAGATAAAGTTTATAATATTTTTGTGCCTTGTTCTTTCTGATATAATGGCTAAAACCTATTAATAACACCAGAATATCTCAAAAGGTCAAGCACCATACAGCAAGATGAAGGGAATTGTCAAGAAGCTTAGGCAATCATCTTAGCACTCAAGACATTTGCCAGGGCTGTTTAACTAATATGTGATGTTCACTTTTAATTTCAATATAGTGCCATTTGGGCGAAAATGTTGTATTTTTTAATTAATTACAATGTCAGCAGCTATTAAGATTAAAAGAAAGACCACATCAATAATAAATACCTAATCCAAAGAAAGGATTACAAGAAGAGCAATAAAAATCAATTTTTAGAGCTGGAAAATTGTGACTTTTTCCTCACTTGACTGGTATTTTCATTATATTGACAAACCCATGATCTTACCTGACACTGACATTCGCCTAATGAAATAGCAGCCCTGGATAATGATGTAAGGACTTGTCAATTCCACTGCAGGACAACACAGCACTACAACACCAGTGTTATACAAAGAAATTTTCATGCACTTCAACTGATATGAGAGAAACTACAAGAAGAAACCAGAGAAATGCAATGTCTTTTTGGATCTTTGCTTAATCATGAAATATTAACATCCTTCCACGTATTTTCTGAGCTCTTCAGTGCTGGTGACACTTGGTGCTCAGCAGACAGCAGGTAACTGTCCTATCTTTCTGCATCAAGCCCAAAACATCCCAATTCTTGCTTTTTGTTCTGCAGGGCTCAAATGTGGGGAGCAAAGCCAAAATTCTGCAGTCACTTAGTGTCAAAAGCACAAACAGTGGGACAGAAATAACCAGGATATGCGGCAACAGGATACTGATCCATTGTTAAGCTGACAAAAATATTTTTGGTGACATATTTAGAGTATCTCAGACTAAAGACACTGTCTGTCCTAAACAGCCCATTGATAGGAACAGCAGTGCGATGGTTAAGGAATTTTGCCAGATTTGGGTCTCACCAGACCTACAAGGAGCATTTTTTCCAGCTCCATCTCCTGTGATGGCTGTATGGGCAACAGAGGGTGAGAGGACACAGGCCATGTCACCCACAGCGAGCTGCCAGGGATGGGCACCTGCAGACTCCACCATCGGGACTGAGTAACAGCTGGGCTCAGGGCAACTGTGAATTTCAAATAAACCCAAGTGTTTCTAGAAAAGGACAATGCAAATGGCTCAGACCCAGAGAGAATTCACTAACAAAGGACTAAACAATGCTCGATGCTGAGAACAGCTCCGGAGCAACCAATTTTACATTATCCCTTTGAAAATCACACTACAGTGGAGCACCAAGAACTAAGAGAGTGAACAAAAAACGGGTGAGGACAGAAACGTTTGAAGTGCTAAAGAGAAGGAAACAACCCTCTTTCCAAAGAGCACGGTGATCAAGAAAGCTAAGAGCTGTCAGCATTAGGTTTGAACAATGAAAATCCTAGTAGATATAAAAGCAGTAGGACCCATTTCCTTGTTGAGTGAGACACTTGCTCATTTTGGCTGCATCTTAAACCCAGCACTGATGAAATGAAGATAAAGAAGCACCACAAAAGGTGAGTCAGCCACACCAACTGACCTATCCAGCCCTGGCCCAGCCAGCCTCATCCTCTCCAGCTCCTGCACAGGCAGACCAGTGGCTGGAAGCACTGTCCCTCCCATCTGAGCATTTTCCTGTTAGGGATGATCCGAACCTTTCCAGGACATGGAATGCAGGGTGCAGAACCCACAACCTCCTTTCACCGTGCTCCCGCCTTATGGGAGTCAAAATCTTCAAGGTGGCTACTTGGCTTGGTGCCCACAGGCTCCAGTGGGAGCAGGATGGGGCTCTTTCAACCATTCTCCATTTTATCAGCTCACAGCCAGCATTGTAAATAAAATCACAATAGCAATTTATTTTCATTTCTCTGCAAATGAATAAGAATTGGATCAACAGCCCATATAGATTCTCCTTAATCAAATCAGAGCAATTTGAAAAGATAAGGCTATAGGATAGGAGATTTGAAAAGGCACAGACCACAATGGATGCTGATGTCAGTGTCACCTTTAGCTGGACACTAATGACTTATCTTAATCCAGCTCCAGGCTCTTTAAGGAGCAAATTACAGTAAAGAGAGAAATATAACTCAATGAGAATCTGCAGAGTGTGTCACATTCTCATATAAAGCCACTTTCTGAGCAAAATCAAGCAGGAAACAAGTTACTTGCAGTAATTTCTCTTTTAAGACGCATTCTCTTTTCTTGCACCACATGTTTAATCACACATGCTCTCCCAGGAGAGGGACAGCTGCAGCAAACCTAACCTTGCCTGTGCTTGCAGCACTTACATTCTACCAGAAAGACTCAGCAGCCAACAGGGCAGCTCCAGGAGATCCTGTTAATGGAAAAGGGGCAAAAAGGAGTAAAGCCCTTGGGAAGATGAGGCGGAAGCTCTGAGTACCGCAAGACTGCCATGATCCACATCCACACTGCCAGGCAGGGACTGTGAGGGCAAACAACTGACTGAAACCTCTCAGGAACCCTCAGAGCTTTAACTGCAGCATTTCTTCTGAAAGAGCCACAATTCTATTCACATTGGCCAGGTACAGCAAAAACTGGGTTAGTGCATCTGCTCCATTTTTTCTTTAAAAGACACCCTTCTCTGTGGTACCACCAGCAAGTATCTAAAGTTCCGAATTTCAGATCTTCGCTTCCAAACCTGGTACTGTTCACACAGATTTATCACAAGAGAAACACCAGATATTTGCCATTTGAATAATGAATACTGAAAATTTATTATAACCTATTCAGTTTATAATGCCAAAAAGAAAAGAAAAAAACTCCAAATGCAGAAAACAGAAAAAGGGCAAAATTGCTGATTAGGATGGCTAAAAATTATCATTCACGTAATACAGAACTGCAATTGTCGTGTCCTTCAAATTATCCTAGTGTATGCTTTCCATTAGAATGCATACCAGTACAAAAATATTTTCCTGCTAAAAATACAACCTAAGTAAAATTCACAATGTGTCTGTGCAGAGAAGGACACACGAGTTGAATTTTTGACAACTGCATCAAAGATGCCAAAGCTCAAGCCAGAAGAGAAACAAGGAGCAAGGAAAAGTGACTTTGGCTGTATCTGACAGGCTGAAAGTAACAAGACAATTTTGCTGGATTTACTCTTTAAAGAGCATATTATCCGAACACGCTAATTTTGAGAGCACTTAACCTTCCTTGAAGGGGGAGAATGACTGAATATTAATGAGCTGAGCTTCGGGTGTTTAATGAAAAGCTGTCGATTTGAATGTGATCCAGGGGTTTAAACCTTTGTTAGAAGACATTTGGCTGGAAGTTTTATTTGCCCTGAGAGTGCTTTCTATCTGAATACACAGAAATTTCACTATGCATTTGAAGGCTCATGTTAAAATCACTGTGGCAAAAAACAAATAAAGTAAAAACAAAACCAAACCAAAACAAAAAATCCCAAGCCTTCCTAAAGCGAGCTGCTTTGAGGATCTTCCCAAATGACCCAGATCTTTAGAGCAAAGTTTTCCTTTGCCTAGAAACTAAGTGGCTTTTCTTTTGCTCATTCAGCTGCTAGTTCTGGGAAAAGCCCAAAGAGAAACATTTAGATTGGAGGGGTCTTTGAGAAGAGGTGACAGTTGACTGATGAGCATCCATAAAATGACAAAGAATAGTTGTGTGGAGCCAGTGCATCACATCGCCTCTCCCTGGGAAACTAATTGCTCTGAATTGTTAATAGTAACATTATTTTTCTGGCAATCATTTCTTTTCAATACTCAAAATCAGCATGAAACAGCTCCTTTGACCGGACATAAAAGTTAAATGTCCCAATGTTGATCAAATTAACTTCAGCTATGTGACAATGGACTATATTTGTGAGAAAATAATGAAGGGCACAAAGGGAAGCTTTATGCTAAGATTTCACAGTTGTAATGTAAAAATGTTTCTGTTGAACTAGGCCAGGGAACATTTCAATAGGAAAACAGAAGAGCACTGTCACTTCCATTAAAAAAAACCACACTCATTTTATGGATCTCAATGCTCGAGATAATTCCAGGAAGTTCAGATGGCTGGCAGGGATGGCAGAGCCAGGGATCAGGCTAACACCTCACGTCCTGTCCTTCCCAAACTCTCCTTCCCACTCTTGAAGAGCCCCCATCCTGCAGCTTTTTCCTCATTCCCCAGCCAGAGTATTGCATTCATACACTTTTCCCCATCAAGTGGCTACATGACATGACTAATATGCCAATATGGTTAATTAATATGAAATATGCACAAGCATTAGTTACAACAGATGCATGAAAAATTAAACCAAAATGTAAACTATTTTCCTCCCTTACTCTCACAAATAGCTTATACCCTCCAACTTCAGAAAACACAAAAAACAAGTACCATGCAAATAGGGCTAACTGTATATGAGAATTATGCAAAGTGGTCTTTGAAGAAATTTTTCCCCCCCACAAAATATAAAGCAGATGTTCTTATCTCATTTTAAAGCAAATTCAGTTTTGACTGTAGACTGTGTCTACCTAGAACAATGTAAGTGACTTCTGGGGGCTCAGTTTGGGTTACACTGGTGCTGACAGAGACTCATTACACACAATTTTCTACATACACACTGTATATGTATTTGTAAAGTTACAAGCAAATATTTGTTTAACAACAGGGTGATTCCAATCCTCTTGGTCTTCAAAGCAACAATCTGACACCACATCTTCTCCCTTGCTAAATGGCAAATATTAAATGCAATCTGGCTCAGCACATACCAGTGAGCTGCCTTTAAAAGTGTTCTTTCTATTTAACTAATTTTAATGCTATTAAAGCTAAATCACTCCAGGATTAACTTTATTAAAGCAGAAGCTTTATTAAAGCTAGAAGAACAAAACCTTCTCCTCCTCAAACATGCTATTAGGATTACTAAGGGATTTCCCCAGGAAAAAACTTTAGCACAACTTTGTATCATTCCCCCAATGCTTTTTCCTTGGTTTTCCCCCACCCTCCCCCTGCTCACCAATGCTGAGTTGTTGCACAGCTTTTTTTGTATGCATTAAAACTTTGTGGCTAAAATAATTTTGGAGAGAGCAACTTCTCTGGCAATCTGAACAGTTAAACTGATCTATTTTAGCTTAATTTGCAAACCCTCTTCTGGTTTGCATCCCAAACCCCTGTGGTAGCTGTTGCCCAGATAAAAGGCTGTACATAACTCATGTTTATGAAGATGCAGCGTGAACACAACTGAGCTTTCACTGACTCCCACAGTGACCTAAAGCAACTGTGAGAAGGTGTTTGTTTCATTCAGTGAAGGTTTAGCTCAATAAACTGTTTTCCTTCTCAGCATTGTTCATTGGGTTTGAACTGCATCACTGTTAAATGCTCTTTAGCAGTTTAAAGGCTTTAAAGGAAAAGACTTATCAGTCTCTGTTTTTAACAGCACTAAATCTGCATTATTAGTTCATGCAGATAAGGGGATTTGAAAGCTCAGCTTGAAACCTCTCTCTTTCTGTATTTATCTGACACTGCATAGTTCCAGTAGCTCAGCTGGAAATGTAGATCTATGAAGCTTTAAAGAGAGATTAAAGCCAAGAAAAGAAGTACTTTTCCCCCTATAGCTGCTCTCACTTTCCCTTTTCCTGCTGTCTGAGGGAGTGCTGGGGGACAATGGCCAAAGATGGTTCCCAAAGCCCCTGAATGGGGACACTGTTGGTGGCAGCATTCATTCAAAGTAAGCTTCAGTGTATTGTCCTCCCCAATCAGGAGATCAGAATAGAGTGTGCTGGTGGCTGCCAAAAGGTTAGTCCTGCCGATGAAAGGGGCTTCCCATTATTCACTGGCTACAGAACTCCCCCTTTGTGCCCGCCAGCCCCTCACCGCACTGTGGAGGTCCGGATCTGCGGCTGGCTGCTCCCTCAAAATGAACAATTCATCCACGGCGAGCTTGCTGTGGCACTGTGCTACCCAAAATCGAAAGGCTCCTTTTCTAAGGACGGTGCTGGGGCAGTTTTTGGCAGTGTCACATTTTAATGATATACCATTGTGACATCCCTGACCCACAGCTGACACTAATACTACAGTCTTATTACCTTACCCTTGCCAGGGCATCGTGGGAGGTCCAAAGCCAAAATTAGCTAATGAAGCACACTATATGCTGCAAACAAGTGTGCAATAAATAATGCAAAAGGTTTGCACAGGTTTCCCTCATGCAGAGCATTAGAAAAGGAAAAGAGACCAATGGAACCAAGCAAAAATGAAAAAAACTCATGCTGCTCTATGCAACAGAACTCAAGAATATGCACCCAGACTGCACCGAGATCCTAATCTTCCTGAGTCCCTGTTCTGTAAATCAGGGATCTTTTATATATATATGCTATCCATGCAAACCTTCCAATTGCCCCCAGCATTTTCAAGTGGTTTGAGCTGGTTTTGCAAGTAATACAAGAGAAAGGCAATACTGGCTTTTTCCTGTTCACCCTTGGGTCATCCCATTCCTGTTTGGAGAAATTCCTGCTTAGCCCCCTGCTGGGGGAAAGGCAGTCTCTACCATCCCACCTACCCGCCCTTACAGGACTGAAAACCCACAGAGAGGAAGGAAATTTGAGAAAGAACATGACTGGAAAGGCATTTACATGCCACTGCAACATTTCAAAACCTTTCCAGTGAAAAGCTACATAGGGAAGAATGGCAGGGAGATATTTTCCAGCACATCAACTGCTTTGTTCAGGAGTGTCGGTAACCTCCAGGCTGCTGGCAGAGAGGGCAGGAGAGCAGGCAGCTCCTGTGGGCAGGGATCCCTTACGGCCATGCACAGGGAGCAGAGCAGCGGCGGCTGTGGGCAGGGGCTGTCCGTGTGCCAGCCTGTGCTCCCCTGCCCTCGGCCAGCAAGCAGCTGGCCAGCGCTGTGGCCTCAGCCAAAGGCTGTGGGCAGCAGCAGGATGGGGCTCAGCACCCTGGCTGGGCTGGGACCCCCATTCCTCGCCCTGGGGAAGGACAGAGGTGGCACTGGCCAGGGAACAGCAGCAATGGTCCCAGGCTCATTGGGGGTCGGGGTAAAGAGTCCTCTGAACCCAGCACCCTGGCTCACGGCCACTGGCTGCTGGACAACAGGGCCGGGGCAGGAGCAGCACACAAAGTGCTCTGGTTCTGCATTCTTCCAGCTCAGTGGTTTGTTTTAAACTCCCCATTATGCCGTGGCTGGCACTGTGTACCACTGCTGCTCTGAAGTGACACGTTAAAGCTCTCCTTCTCAGGCAAACATGAAGCTGGCTGGCACCTCCTAAGAGAAATACCTGTTTACTCTGCCAACACACCGATGCCCACACAGAAACATTATTTTCTTACTCAAAAGAAAGCTGTCTTCTTCCTCACTTTATAATTGGGGCAGCTGTACATTTCTGGGTATTTTTGGGACTCCTCTGTATTGTACCACTCATCAGATGAGCCAGCTCTGTAGTGCCACTTGAGCACACACGGCTGCTAACACCAGTGGTGACTATACACAAATGCTGTGCTGCTGCAGAGATGAGCTGCCTGCTCTACCCAGCTGCTGTGGAGGGACCCACAAGGAGAGGCTGAAAGACCTGGGTTTGTTCAGGTTGCAGAAAAGCTGTCTACATGAGGACTCTGTTGCTGGCTTTACCTGTTTGGTAGTTACAGAGTAGAAAAAGCCAGACTTTGCTCAGCAGTGAATGCCAGAAGATCCAGGTAATGGACACAAACCACTTTGAGGAAAATTCTGTCTGGATAATAGGGACAGAAAGTTTCACAGTGAGGGTTGTCAAACACAGCAATGTGTGGCCCAGAGGAGCTACAAACCACCCTGCTGGAGATACTCAAAGCTCAGTTGGACAAGCTGTTGAAGCCAGCTCTGCTCTGAACAGGGGGATGAATAAGGGACTTCCAGAGGTCGCTTCCAACTGGAATTATTCTGTTGTTCTGTAAGTGAAGATGCACTTGAATGCACTTCATTAGAGCTCACATAGTCTAAAAACAAGCTAATCTACCCAATACATTTAGAAAATAAGTGTGGTTCCTACTCTGCAATTCTGGCGACTTCAGAGTGCTTCCCTGAGATCAATTATTTGGCTTTAAAGAACAAGTGTCATAAAGTGATCTGTAACCAGCACTGTCTAGAAAACTCTGGCAAGCAGTAACCACTTTCAGGTGACAGAATAAAACCCTCTACATTTCTGAGTGTGCCGGTTGAAACATCCTTCATTTGCTGCTTATGAACACAGAGATTTAAAGAGGCCAGGAAAGGCTAATACATACCTATCAAGTACATAGCCAAGAGCCTTATGCCGTATTCCTGAGTAAACCGATGGGCTTGTTTCCCAAGCAATTAAATTGGAAGCATCATGGAAAAGATGAATGTTTACCAAGTCAAAGGCACTATGACAAAAAAAGGAAAAAAAATAAATGATTCAGGATAAAAGAAAAAAAAAACATTTGTTGCATCAGCAAAGCATTTAACACAGCACTTACTGTATTCACGCTTATGTTACCTTAGTATTTACCCATAAGAACTGTGCAGATTAAGCTATCATAATCAGAAAATCGTCAGACTGCCATCAAGTTTACAGCTCATCCACAGGTAAGACTCCATCAAGTCTTTTGCATAAAGGATGTATAACATGAAAATGAAAAGCTATTTGCCAGTTAAAATTCCAGAAATCAGGCAGTACCCTTTCACTAAAATATTTTTAAAACAAAGTTAAATGCGTAAACAAACAACTTCCTGTTTCAAAGCTGCAGCTAAGTGTCAAGTAGAACTGTGGCTTTGCAATAAACAACACGAAAAGCTACTGAGAGGAGAATGTTACTGACATTAAGGACTAAATCACATCACTGTGACTCCTTATCTGTCCCTGTGTGGAGAAGGCTGGGACAGCAGCAGTCAACACACACACCACTTCCAGCTGGGAAGAGGACACCTGCTGCTTCCCTCGGTCCATGCCTGTGAGAACACAGCACCACGGATTTGTTTCGGCCACAAAAGCCCCCTGAGCCTGCCAGCGAGCACATGGACAGCTCTGGCTGAGACAGACACCAAGCAGAAACCCCAGGCTATGCTCAGGGAGGTTTCCAGACCATGGCAGAGCTGGAAGGGACCTGGACACAGCAGGAATGGCAGCGAGAACAGTGAGAGCACGGTCAGACACACAGGTCACTCAGCACAAAGGGCCCTGCCCGAGACCCTGGTGAAAATCTCGGGCCCCAGGGAGCAGCACATCCTGTCCAGTGAGCCCACACTGATGGAGAGCAGACCCACCAACCTTCTTATAAAGAAATAATGATCACGGAACTACCAAACATGACAGCTTGAGATATCCATTCCTGTCTTTCTGAAGGACAAACAGAAAGAATCCCTGTAGGACAGGAAGGGTCCCACGTCACCAGCTCACCTGACGTGTAAAGCTATCTATAACCCAGTCCCAAGAGTCTAAAACATGCTTGCTCTTAAAATTTACTGACAAAGGACTTTCCACCTGCAACTTCCTTGTCCTTAAGCTCAGATTTTCATCATGTTACCTATTTTCCTGCAACTTAAACTGATTTCTGCCCCTTCTGCAGGGCTGACAGCAACCAGTTTCCCTGCTGTGGCCAGCCCAAGTTTCTCACCTCCTAGCCAAACCCTTCCACCATTCCTGACTCTGCTGTCCTCTTTCCAGCGTACCTAGAGCACAGCACTCAAAGCCAAATAGAACACTCTATCACAGGCCTTGGCAGCACTCAAATAATTACTGTGCCTTCTCCCCTCATGTCCTTCACAGCATCTACCTATTAACACATCTCAGTAAGATAATAATGATCCATATTCAATTCCTTCTCCCTTGATTCTTTTCTGCAGCAGGGGTAATGAGTCAGTTATTCCCAAAATAGTATTGGTGCTTTTAAATTCTCTCCTTGAAGTGCAATGCTCTGCATTTCCCTGTCATCTTCCAATACTACTTCCTTGAGGATATCAAAATTATTCTGGTTGCTGATTCTGACCACTGATACACTTGCAAAACATTCCTAAGCTTGGTGCCCTACCTAAATGTTATAAAGTGCATTCTCTACTGCATTCTTGCTATCAAATATGAACCACATATGTAAACTGTATTTAAGACTGTAATGCATTCAGTGCACCACCTTGCACCTGCTAAAATATTGAGAACTACTGTAATAGAAACAAACACCTTCACCTTATAATCAAGACACTAAAAAAAAAAAAACCCCACAAAATGAAAGTACATTAATTATGTAGTTCTCTTTCACTTTTGCATAATGTGAAAACTCATGAGTGCCCCAGGATTCTTTAGTTCTTTGTCCACACTAAAGGCAAGTTAATGAAGAATAATGGATTTGAAAAATCTGGATTCACAGAGAAACTCAACAGGGGCAGAGCACTGATCACAGGGGAAGAAAAAGGACAGTTCTCTGAAGTCTGTTCAGGTCACTCTTCTGGATTTTTGTGAGCCCCTGTTTTTGGTATGAGATACTTTCTGTAACAATGTGTTCCTAGGTAGGGAAAACAAATAGTTCCCTTCAAAGACTCATGCAGGAATACTAGCAAGTGCCTGGACTCTGTTTTTATTGACCTATTAGAATGTAGAAATGCATTGATCAAAAGTCAATACTTATGGAACTGGTTTTCATGATTATGGGCAGAACTTTTGTTCATATAAACAGACACTGGGTGCAAACACTCATCACACCCTGAAAAGTCACATTATGCACTCAGATCTCCTTAGGTGCATTTTATAACTCCCTGTATTTCACTTTCATTCTTCAGAAATTGTAAATAGTAACTTGCCCCTTCAACTTCCCATTAGAAACATCTGAGACCTTCGTAGATCACATGGATTGTAATTGCAAATTACTCCAGACAGAACTATCACCATGGCCCAGCTCATTGCAGACTAGGAGAAGCTGTGAGGCTCCTCATCCTCACTGCCCAACACACCCTTGACAGACACTTACCCAAACATCCCCTACAGCCAAGGACTGTCCTTTTTTAAAACCCCCCACAAGAAAACATTACATTTAAATCTGTCTCTGAAGAAGCATTTTTTTCTTGGAGAGGCCTAAAAATAAATTCATGTTATTTTTTCAGCAGAGAGAAAATCCCAAAGGACAGAAGAGACAGAACCTAGGGAAGTCATGATGCAAGAGCAAAGTCCAGATTAGCATCTGATGTTAACACCCACTTCTGCAATTATCTAGTGCTGGAATCACACCCCATGCATATGCATCTGGAAAAAATAACATGAACCTACATTATCATGCAACTGCCAGCCCAATTTCTGCATCAGAAGTCCTCAAAAGGAATAAACCTGGTACCTTTTCTGTTTTCACAGACTGCCTAATTAAATAAACATGCCTATGCCAACAAAGCCAGAACACTGCTCAGTACTCAGAAGCCAGCCAATGTGAACATTCATGAGATTTCAAAATCGAGCTTTCAATTGTAAGATGTGAAACAACCACATGAGGAAGCAAGGAGTGGTTCATGTTCATGTACATGACTATAATATAAGTAAGCAGTAAAGACAAAAACTGTGACTACATGGTAAAAAAGCAAGGTCAGATTTCCAGGCAGGCTTAGAGAAATCTGAAGGAGTGCCCACAGAACGGGCTCTTTTTGCAGAAGCCCAGAGGTGAGGGCTGCACACAGCCCGGCTGGGCTGCCTGCCCCAGCTGAGACGCTGCCAAGCCCCAGCAGCAGCAGGGCAAGTGCCAGCTCCAGGCTGTGCCCGAGCCGTGCCCTGCCCAGGGGCACCGAGCTGTCCCCGAGCCAGAGCCCCCGTGACTGCACAGCCCCACGCCTGCCCCACACTGCTCATGCACCATCGCAATTTACTGAGCACTCTGTGCTCAACAGACAGTAAAACAGGTGTGGAACCTGCCTGCTCTATGAACAGATCAGTCTACACATGAAAATGCCTTCTTGAAACAGTTGTTAACAAACACACATAAACCAAATGTACTCAGAAACAACTTTAAGGTGTAACTTACCAATCAGTAATACACCACCTTGTTCGAATGAAACCTTTTCTGGACCACTTGCACTGAAAAAGAAGTGAATAAGAACCAATCACCTTAGGTAAAGAATACTGTGAAAGTGAAATGTACTGACACAAAGAACAAAATGAAGCAGAGCTCATCCATACATTATAACCAAGAAGCGCTGAACACAAAACTGAGGTACCTTTAGAACAGATATTCTGTCCTTTATAAATCCTGGAATTAATTAGATTTTTGATTCCGCAGCAGTTACAAACTTATGTGTAAAATTAATAAAAGATCTGGAAGTTTACAGATGAAAGACAACCAAATAGGAAAGCTTTTCAGCTATATTTATGCTTAGCTTAAAGCAGCAAATTCTTATTGCCTACGCACAAATGTTTTCTTTGTAATTTTAATTGAACTGTAAAATGTCATCAGAGATTTACATCAAATTAAAATGAATGAGATCTGCTAGAAAGCTATTTCTCTTGCTGAGCTAAACCACCCAATATTTCTATAAAAGTCAAGAATTTAAAGAGTGGTAAAAGATTCCATTCATCACACCTGTACTATCGGCAAGAAAGCCACAACTCGGCTCGGGCCCAGTCACTCACATACAAGAAGAGGTTTTCCAGCACCACTGTCACAATCTACAACCTTCCTTAAAAGACACGATTCTGCATCCTATTTATTCCTTGTTAACAATGCACATATGTCTGGGCTAATGTGCTCTGGGAATGAATATTGCACCACACAGGCCTAAATAATGGTGCCAAAGATTTTGTAGCAAAAAACTTTGATTCCTTATTGTGAATAAATTGCCAGTCCCAGCAGAGCATCCCCAGTCAGAGGTACCACTCCCCAAACCTCTCCTGAGGCACTGGCCAGGTGTATTTATTCTCCTCTAAAAACAGACAGTTCTCAGTCCTAAATACTGCTGAGATAGCCAAGGGTCTCAACAAACCAAACCAGGCTGACTTGAATCATAGACTCACAGACTGCCTTGGGTTGGAGGGGACCTTCACCTTGTTCCAGCTTCCCTGCCGTGGTCAGCGAAGTAAACAACGTTCCAGTAAACAACATTGCTCCAAGCCCTGTCCAACCTAGTCTGCATCTTCTGACCACCCCACAGGGAAAAGGGACCCATCTCCCCCCTTTCTCCTTAGGCACAAGCACAGTGACTGCAACCAAGACCAACCAGAAGCAACACTATAATGACTGTATTTCAAATAATAATCTAGTTTATTGCAAGATTTTTTTAACAGTGAAGCATTAGCTTCTTCTGCAGGTCCAGCAACCACTCTGGGGATGGCTGGCTGGACAGCAAACACTGATCCTCCCTAACAGGATCCACAGCTGGATCACAAATCCCACAATCCAGTAAGGTCTCTTATGTGATGCTCATGAGGGCATAGTTACAAGTAGAGATGTCAACACTTATTCAGAAAGAAACCAATGGAAAAAAATTAAATGCTAAAAACATTCAAAATTGCCACAAATTTAATCTTGATTTAAAAAGGGAGCTTTGCAATTTCCTTCTTAAAAATAACTACACAGAACTTAAAATCAACTAGTCCAAGCCTATGATGCAGTCCAGGATAATGCTTTAAATCAGGCTGCCATTTCTCATTTGCTATTTTCCTCTCAGGCAAAATGGCAAAGAATGCAACACCAAGACAGGCCCAACCAGATCATCTTGCTTAGAGTCATACTCAGCTGGGTTTTGAGCATCTCCAAGAACAGCAATTCCAGAACCTGCCTGGGCCCATCTCCTGCTGTTTAACCTCATGGTGAAAGCCTTTTCCAGATTAAATCCGGTTTTCCCGTCCTGCTTCTGCAGAGCCCCAGGGGCAGCTGTCCTCTGAGCCTGTCCCCTCCCTCTCCTGGGGCACAGACAGGCTCTCTGCTGTCTCTGCCACAGCCCTGGTCCAGCCCCACAACTGGAGCTCTGACACCTCCCTCTCAAAAGTCCTCACCAAAAAAATACAGGTTTTAAAATCACACTTTGAAAACTGGTAGTTACATTCTGCCAGCTTTTCCTTTGTGAATAGAGTCCCTGAGGAGATTGTGCTGACCTTTTAAAACCCCCCAGAACCACCACCTACATAAATAACCCCTGCTACACTGGGGGAAAGGACCTCCCGGCAGCATTAACATGAAGAGAGAGGTTAGAGAGGGCTAATGTCAAAAAGCACTGTGAGCAATAAGTAATGCACACAAACCATGATTGATAATGACCAGCACAGAGCCTTAATTCATCTTTTCTCCATCATTTTACTGAGGGGGACCATATCAAATTAAATAGTGACCCAGAAAGGGTTTATTCAACCATACAATGCAGGGCATGAAGGAAAGACATATTAAAGTGGTGATGACTGCAGTGTAATTGCAGCTCCTTAAAGGAACACTACAGCTCAGAGGGAAACCTGAAACAGGAATCAGCCAAATACTGGTGGCAGAGCAGCCAAGGTACTGAGCAATACCCAGCACTGACAAGGTTTCCTTGCCCTGGTGAGAACTCCTCAGAGCCTTCCACAGGAGTCCGTGTCCCCCATGCTCACAACATGCTCAGCGTTTCACTAAACAGGAAAGAGAGCTGAATTATGGCAAACAAAAACAATGAAAACAATGCAGAACGTGGTTCCCGTGGTTCCTACCTCAAAATACTTCCTTTCTTCCCTTAGAACTACTTGAAACCAGCAGCTCTATAACACTCCAGACTGAGTCATTGCCAAAAAGCAACAAGTGGTGGACAGAGCCACGAGGGTTTGGGCCTTTTACCTGGCCCAGAGAGAAGCCAGGAGACCAGGGAGGAGCTTGAGCTCACAGTGGATAAGGTCACACAGCTGAGGCTGAATAAAGCAGGAACACCTGCACCTCTGTACTGCAAAGTAACTCTTGTTTCATTGTGCAGCTGGTATATACCCTGACCTGCAAACTACCTTTAGCTACTCAAAACTTGAGCACACTTAATTCTTTTAACTTCAGTAAATACTTCACTTATCAATAACTTGTCTATTTAACATTAGGAATGCAGAAGTTAGCAGGCTTCAGGCCTGCTAGTGCAGCCCAGGAGCTGGAGCTCACAGCTCTGATATGAAGAGTCATCCTCAGCCTTTGGTACACACCGCAGCTGAACAACATGCCTTATGTATTTCTGATCCTCCATGTGCTTTGTTGTTTCTAAATGAAGTATTTGAAATGCAGAAAATTTTGGAAACAGAATGTAATGAAGAGCTATAGCTTGGGAAGGAGGAAAGAGAAATTTGCAGATTTTTTTGGCAGATTTCAAAGCAACAATCTTTATTTTTACTTTAACAAATAGTCACTAGCTGCCATAGCATCTGTAAGCCAGCATAAAACCAGGTGGAGATGACATAGGTCATCTTATGCTCTCGGAGAGTGATCTACATTTTAAAATAGAAAAAAAAAAATCCTACTTCATGTCCCAGAAAGGGGATACCACATCTTTCACCTTGCATTATTAAGTCTCTTCTCAGATCCTCTGTTAATAGGATTCCTTTAGCCAGCAGATGGATTGTGAATACAGGCAGTTTCATCTACTAAAAGACAACATAAATCATAATTGAGAAAGGAGAGACTGCAGTAAGGTTATCACCATACAGCCTCCTCCATGAAAGGTTTGCATTAAAGCATTAGTGAAATTAATTCATCTTTCATAAGAGCTTTGAGCAGTATCTGTGATCTATGATAACAACCAATTTCTCACTATGAGAAAAAAAAATTACTCAGGCCTGATAGACTACACAAATCTGCTTTTTTTAAAATGGCCTAACATTATCTAGAGTGTTGCTCCCAGAGGCATCATTTGAGGTTTATGCCTTGCCAAGAGGAGCCATAAATCAAAGCAGAAAGTTTTGTTAGTTTTATATGCAGTGGGCTGTAATTATTTTGAATTGCATTATGCCTCAATCACTGTAATTACTTTTAGATCATCCTTAAACAGCTGCAATAAAAAAAAATCAGTCTTAAACCATTTCACACACAAAAAATTGCAGATGTGATATGAAAGGTCTGGCTAAAACACACAAGAGGACATCATTGCAATGTTTGGGCAAATACGCTGCTCATGCCTTCTGCTGGGTAAACCCAAATTTCTAAAACATACACCATTTTGTGGCTTTTTAATTGCTACTGCTATTACTAACATTTGTCTAGGGAGAAAACGTGATAGCATGATTAATTTTAGCTTTACATATAGAAACATGCACATGAGAACCAAAACTATCTCCCTGTTGTTTTTTGCTCTTGCTGCGTCTGTGTTTGAGACACTTTTTGGTCTCCAGTTCCAAAGAAAAACAACATGGTATAAAAATCATTGCAATTATTTTCAAACTATTCAAGTCACACGGAAATATACTGGGCTGGCAGATGCCAGGATGCAGGCCAGGTGAGCACAAGGTGCAGAGCTGCCTTTCAGGTGCTGCGGTTACCCATGTCACTGCAGAACTGTCCCTTTCCTCTCCTCCTGTCCCTTCCCTCTCCTTCTGTGCAAAGCTCTGCAACAGCACGGCCCCAGCCTGTTCCTGGGACTGCCTGCAACAGCATTCCCAGGAATTGTGCTGAGGGCAGCAACAGAATTGAACTTCCAAGGTGCTTTGGAGATATGTTCATTACTTAATTGCATATATTTGCAGATTTTCTCTTTTCCTGTTTGTTCCTCTTCCAGGTAAAGAGCATCCCTTCCAGGTAAAGAGTATCCCTGACAACCAAGACACAGAGGTTTCTGCTTAGGACAGTTGTTCAAGGCACTGGAGCCAATGGGAGCAGCATGAGGGTGTCACAGCCTCCAAAGGATGCTCCTCAGGTTCCAGTCCCCACGGTCGCCAAGGTCTTGTCCCAAAAGCAGCACAGGAGGGTGTATTGAGGAGGAGCTGCAGCTGCTAATGAAGTGATCTGATCTCTGAGCACCATTCCTCCTCCACTAAACCACACGGGAGAGCCCTAAGACTCAGCCACTGCTCCAAGAGACTGTGAAGAATTGTTGATGCAAGAGGGGGAATAAACAATGCTGAAAAGTTACAGCTTTGCCAGTCTCACAGTGAAGCAATAGCGGTGAAGTAAATAAAGGAGGAAATAGCTCTCCCTGAGTATCAATGGGCACAGCACAGCTTGTCCTGGTGCTGAAGCTCGCTGGCAGCACTCACGCTGCTCTGCAGCGCTCTCAGCCATGGCACAGCACTGCCAGGCACTACCACAGCCACGGAGGGGAAAACAAGCACCTGAGGAATGGCTCCAGCTCCCTCAATGTGATTTAACACTTAGCTTCAAAGTATTTCATATGTTTATTCACAGGAAGTAAATGCTTTGCAAAATTATGTGAAAGGCACTTTTCCTTCCAGTTCTGAGATATAAAAATAAATCATTTAGTATCAAAGTCAAGAAAAAGAACATCCTTCATCCTATCAATCCCATAACTATTTATGAAATGCTCTGCCAAGCACACAAGCACTGTGTAAATATCTCTATGTGTGTATATTTACAAATTCTAAATTAATTTTAGGAGTTTATTTAGTTCTTCCTTTTATTTAGTGACATGCCTGTTCGATCCACAAATTTTACAGGAGTTCAACAAATTTATTCACTTGGTTTGAGGAGAACATTAACCATTAAACGCCCATGTTCTAGATGTTCTTAATTAAAATTGAGAAAATTAAAGGAAGCATCAAAGAAGAGAGAGTCTGCACTTTCAGGTGCAGTGCAAGAAAGCCCTCATCTCTGCTTATGTTTCTGGTTTTGACAAGACCAGCAATCTCAAACCTCCAGCACCGCCCAGTTCTTGCAGAACAAGTGCAAAAGGGAGTGTGCGGGCAGCCTTAGAGGGTAGTGCCAGTGTGTGTTGGGGTCAGTGTCCCTGGCACCCCGAGCTCCCCGAGCCGGCCAGGCTGGCAGAATCCATGGCACAGAGCGTGGTCTCGAAGCTGCCAGGAGCAGGGCTCCTGAGACAGCCCTGCCACAGCACACTGCCACTCTGCCTGGCCTTTACCTGCACAAATCAGTCCTTTCATCACTGTCCTCACCCTTCACGAGCATTCCTTACTGGATTTTGGTACATCATGCCATGACTTAGAACATCTATTACAGGTGTCAAGAAACAGACAAAATTGCCACATTCCATTCTGCCCTTATCACTGAGAGGAGCTGCTCAAGAGTAGTCAGAGGAAATCAGACTATTTGGAAATTCTAGTATTTGGAAATGCTTCACAGTTCTGTACATACCTCAGGGAAATAATCCTGTGGAAACTTCTCTTTTTCCAGCATGGGTGTGCTTTCTAAAGTGTCAGAGTAGATTTCTTTCCCAGTAACCTTTTTATACTTCTTAGCTAGGAAGAGAGATAAACCAAAATTAATACACATAACTTCAACATTACAAGCATCTTCTCACATTTATTGAAAAAGCAGCAGCATCAGCAAAACAGCTGGTAAATCAACAAGATCTTATAAAAAATGTGCAAGTTTGAACATTTGAACAGTTCTGGGGGAAGATATACACCCCTGTTTATGTCAGACATCTTGAAGTTGCCCAGTTATGGTATGGTCATTTCTACTCTCCAGAGCCCTATGAAGTGTTGGAGCTGTAATTGTGAGCCTGGTCTCTGTACACCCCTGCACTCAAATCCCACCTCAGCTGCTTTGTGACCCTGCAGCCCCCAGGCTCCTTCAGATCGACCCTTTCTGGCCATCAGCACATGAGGCAAGGATTTTTACAGCTGGAATGGGTGATGGACTTGTACAAAAGACTCAGTGGTGATGCACATCACTTTCCAAAGTCTCTAATGAACAATTTTATCATAGACAGAAACAACACAGATCCCTATGGGTCTACTCAGCTCATGAATGAGATTCTCCTTCTTGATCCACTTTATATTTGGTTTCTCACCTGATGAGAACAATGTACTGGCATATCTAAGGCAAGAACCTGACTTAGTTTAACTCCCCTGACACAGGATATCGGGCAACTGATGTACAGCTGCCACTATACCAGACCTGCTCAACTGGATTTAGTTTCAACTGGGAATGTATAGGAGAAAAACTCCAAGTATTATCAAGACTCCTAAACTGTTCAATCCTACTGGATATCGAGGAAGCATTTACTGTAATGCAGCCCTATGTCTTCAGGGAAAAAAAATGTATCATTCTTTATGCACCAACCACTCTGAGGCCTGGCTCCCACAGGACAACTGAACAAATATCCTGATAAACTGATCTGGCATCATTCTAAGTAGATTGTGGATGGATGTGCCTCTTCCAGCAAGTTTAACAGTGTCAGCAAAGAGATCCTGATGCCTTTGGAGTTACAGAAAAGACTTGGCAGAACTATAAGGACTGAAGGCATCTGCTGGGAGAACTTCAGTGACAGGCAGCAGCTGGCAAAGGGAGGCACCTCTCTATCCCCTGCCTGTGCCAGAGGCTCCTTGTGACAGGACTGCAGAGCAGAGCACACAGGGGCAACACAGCCTGGCTGCAACACCAGCTCCACTGCACTGCTGACTTACTCCAGAAAACAAATTCCTTCTGTAAATACAAGTGGTCAACTGGAACTGGCCTAAACCCCCTCTCTTAGAGGACATCCCTTCAGAACAGAGAGCTTGGCACTAGTTTGAATTGTAAGCAAACTTTTGGACCTCTGACCACTGTGAACACAGCTCAACAGATCTACACTACAGCACATAATATGTGAAGCTGCAGGAGAAAACTGTTCCTTTTTCAAAGTGGAGATATATCTGCCTGAGATCTGAAAAACAGCGACAATCTTTTTTTTCCAGTCTGTATTCAGTCACATCCAACTGTGCAGTGAATTTTGAAAAGCAACAGTGATGTTCCAGGAATACTGAATTGTGTATAAATATCTATTTTTTGCATGCTTTTGAGTAGAACCAGAATTTCATAATGATTTTTGTGCAGAGAATGTTTGTATCCATCTGGATTTTTCTTCTGATTTAAGAGCTTAATACACTGTGAAAACGTCAATAGTCATGAGAGAAGAGGCAAGTTTTACATTTCCCCTGAAGGATGAGAGCCTTTGGGATCATATTTTACAAACCCTGTGCTGGGAGACGGATTTTACTCTGACAAGAACAGTGTGTGACTTACAACACCTATTCACCCATTTCCTTATTTTTGTTAAGAGTTTTTTCCTCCCAAATGATGTTTGGGCCAAACCCATCATTATGAGCATGGTTCACATTAGCAAGTTGGCTCTGCTAAGGTTTTTCCAAGAAAACAAAGCAGCAACCATTTAAAGCATTTCTTTTCTGAAACAAGCATCTGTTCACTGTTTTTCTACTAATTGTTTTCTTGTATAAGTTTTCTTGCATTTTCTCACCTTTTAAAATCTTTTACACCTTCTTTAAAAGCTGTACAGTAGCCAATAAGCTGCAAATGAAGGACTAATAAATCCAGAAAGCCTCTATTTTCTTAAAGCAGCTGTCATTTCCCTGCCAGGAGCAGGACACCTCCTGCCTGTGATCACTGGGAGGGACCTTCAGGTGGGGTTTGGGGTGAAACTGCTGCTGCTCCTCTGACTGCTGCTGCTGACGGGGTGGAGCTGAGGGCTCAGGTGTGCTGAGACAGCTCCCCAGCCACTGGCACAAAGCCATTGGCATGGCAGAATGCACAAACAGCCACAGCACACTGTGCCACCCAGGCCTGGGGACCCCGGGAGCCCCCAGCCCCCCAGCCTGTGCACACTTCATTCCTGAGCGCCTGCAGAGCTGCTCCTGTCAGGGACCAAGCCCAGGCATGAGCTCTCAGGAGTGCCAGCCCCGCTGGGGAGTGCTCCCATATGGTTCGTCAGAAATAAAATCACTCTGTGATATTACAGCAAAAATGTTCCTTCAGCACTGAAACCAGTGGTAGCAGGAGGACTTATGTTGGCTAAGTCTTGAATTGTACATACATAGAACTACTGTGCAAATATTTCAAGGCAGGAAGATCCTATACCCTCAATTATGTGAGCACAGAGAATCTGCTGAGAACTAAAAGAATTCATCTATATAATTATGACAATTAGTCCAGTCCATAGTCACTACCATTTCAACAGTGCCTCACATTAATGGGATGCTAGACCTGGTATTAATATGACTCAGCTCAATAAATTAAATGAAGCTCAGGATATTTTTGTATTAAATATACACAGTTCTCAACTGAAATAACATACATTTTATACAATCTTTTCTATATTAACCTCAGGAAACATTCAATAATTTTCTATGGTATTTCTAATATTTAACATATATAGCCCAGCATTACTTTCAAACTTTGAATACAGCAAGACCTCCAACCCGAAGGATCATTGTGGGTTAAAACAGTGCCACCCTCCTACTGACCTGCTCTGCTCCCAAGTAATTTAAGCCATAAATCTACCTCAGCTGCTTTGCAAAATGACTATCACTGTTGAACAATTAAGGTCTTGGTCCTGTATCTGATCTACTTGGAAGAACCTTGTGGCCATTCAGAGTTCTTCTGAAATCCTCAGGGACCACTATGGACCCAAAGGTGCAAGGGAATGATTAATGCTCTGGCTTGCAGCCTGTGGCCAAGCCATTGACTCCTTCTAAAAGGTCTGTAAAAGGTAAGAAAAACAACACCTGCCACCAAGGGACCTGTCTGCATTTTACATAACACAGAAATACTGCCAGGTACCACCATCAGAAAAGAGGATGGAAAAGCTGCCTTCATGTATAACGCCAACTAAGCATTAAAAACATTAAATTCCTTTGCTTACCTTTAAAATCAAACTGGTAGATGTTTTTCAAAGATTCATGAAGAAAGTAAAAACTTCCTAGAGCCTGTAAAAAAATCCAATAAAACATGGAATTAAATATATATGTTATATTATGTTATGTTGTGTTATGTTATATTATGTTATATTACATTATATTACATTAAAAAGATGTACTTTGGCTAGCAAAACCTGAAAGATCATCAGGGTTTCCTATTACAAAAAAAAAACCAAACTCAAGAAATTAAATACCAATAAATAAACCAATGTTTACATTTTCTAAGATCTATATTTTTTTTTTTTTATTTTGCTGCTTTTCTGAGATTTCATCAGTCATTATAAAGATGACCTCTAACAGCTGACTGACCGTGATAAGGGCACTGCCAGGTGTACACTGAAGCCCCAAATGGATGGATGAGATAGGTGACACAGACAGATGCCTTTCTGAGCCCCAAAAACAGACCCTCCATTCTGTTATAAAACTGACCTCCAAAGCAAAACCAAAGCTTTTAGAGCATGTGGTACAGGAAACAAGGGCAATTTTGAAGTTTTCTAACTTACACCCAAAGCCTCTGCAGAAGAGGCTCCACAACCTCCCAACACAGCCTGATGTGGTTTTTCCCTGCCCTGAAACTGAAATAGTTCCTCAACAGGGACAGCCCCTTCTGCCTTGGTGCAGCAGGCTCCTCTGCAGCTGCCCCTCTGCCCCCTGCAGCTGCCCCTCTGCAGCTGCCCCTCTGCCCCCCTGCAGCAGGCTCCTCTGCAGCTGCCCCTCTGCCCCCTGCAGCTGCCCCTCTGCAGCTGCCCCTCTGCCCCCCTGCAGCAGGCTCCTCTGCAGCTGCCCCTCTGCCCCCTGCAGCTGCCCCTCTGCAGCTGCCCCTTTGCCCCCTGCAGCAGGCTCCTCTGCAGCTGCCCCTCTGCCCCCCTGCAGGTGCCCCTCTGCCCCCCTGCAGCAGGCTCCTCTGCAGCTGCCCCTTTGCCCCCTGCAGCAGGCTCCTCTGCAGCTGCCCCTCTGCCCCCCTGCAGCAGGCTCCTCTGCAGCTGCCCCTCTGCCCCCCTGCAGCAGGCTCCTCTGCAGCTGCCCCTCTGCCGTGCCCCTCCAGGGCTGCCTGCCCGTGGGGCTCCTCGGTGCCACGGGAGCTTTGCCATAGTGACACACACAGGGACCATGACTGTGCCTCCTCCACAGACGTCATTTACTGCTTTTCCCCAGTTAACGAGAGGAAAATTACATATTAGAAGAGAGCAAATGAAAATCAAGTGAGAAAAGAAAAAAAAAAACACAGCAAATAGATTTTATGCTGGAATATTTAAAAAAAAACAAAACAACAAAAAAATTAAAAGGACAACTTGATGAGCCTGTAGATATATCTGATGCACTCAAAAGAAACTTAAAAAAAATCCCAGCCTGTTACTGGATAAACTCTTACTAAGAAGAATAAAAGAAGCAACAGTTTAACCAAAAGGGATGATTTAGTTTAATTGCATCTTTTCCTCACCAACAAAGCCCCTCCCAGCACAGCGGGGCTTGGTTCAGTGACTTTGCATTATTTATGAGATGCTGCACATCCAGAGATTAGACATTTGCTGATTTGTCAAAAGCACAAACATGAGGACCTGCCCATCTCCTTGAGATATGAGTCCACCCAACAGAAAGCAGTGCCACATGTTTGATTGATGAGTACACACCCCCACCACCCAGACAGATTCCTTCAGGCCTTTGGGCTCCTTTCTTGTAACAGAGGAGGCAAGCAAGGAACTGCAGGGGACATCCCTGTGAAGGACTCAAGGTGAAGTGTGCTGCAACAGGGACACATTGCCAGGAGAAAATAAATCCTGGTACAAGACAAAACCTCTGCCACCTGATATTCCCATCTGGCCCATCTCTTTCTTCAAAGCGTAGGGCAAAATCTGACATATATAAAGGTAACATTTGCTGTATAATAATACTCTTTAAGAACTCAGTATAAGGATAAAGCTTTTTTCCTTACATGGCCTTCAGAAGAAAAAGAAAGAAGCCTCGGCAAGCATCTGGAAAGTATCATCCCAAATGCATACTGTCAGAAAAATTGAAAAGCAAATGGAAAAGGGATCCTGGAATGGGAAAGCCTAGGCTATGTCAGTAACACATGTCAATCCTGTAACATCTAAGAGATGTTTTTAAGAGAGCTTTTCCTTTTTCTACATGATGCAGGACAGCAAAATGATGCTGTGAAGGCAACTCTGAGGTCTCCAGTCCAAGCCCTGTAAGTGTGGCTGCCCAGGGCACTGTCCAGGAGCCTCAGAACTCTCCTGAGGTGCAGAGTTCCTGCCTTCCCTTCTGAGCTACTGCTCCTGTGTCTGACCACCCTCTTGGTAAAATTTCCCTTCATTTCCATTGGAATTCGCCATGCCTCAGCTGAGATGGAAATTTATGACTAAGTAAAATAAAGTAATTGCAAATAGTGACGAATCCAATTTCAGGTACGAATAATACTAAAAACAGGTGACCATTTAAATCTAGGTGACAGAATTGTGAACTCCAAAACTTCTCTATGTAGCATAACAACAAGTAAACCAAGAAAAAACCAGATGCTCTAAACCCTGTTTCAGTTAGGGTGTCATAACTCTATTAAAAACAGCACTGCCACTCATGCTTAAACTTCTTTTCTGAGTGTCACAATTTGTTCATTGCTTGACTTTGTAAAGGTTTAATCTCATTTTAAAAAACTAATTTTTAAGACTTATGCAACAGAAGTTCAGTTTGATGGTCTACATTTGTAGCACTGAGTATCAACTACTCGTGCACAAGGAATCTGGGACCGTGATGAAGTAACTCTGTCAAGTTTCAGGAGCTGATACCATTAACATTCAGACTGGCTTGGACTGTGCAATTCCAAACACCACATTAAAAGGAATCAAAACTATAATGGAATGGAAATTACAGCTATCACTATCTTCCGCATTATTATAGACTTAATCAGGCTTAGATACATAAATGTAAACTTGCAAAAATGATGGAGTGCACTTATAATTCTGTACCCCAATGCAATGAAATATATTTAAAAAACCTTCCAAGGCCTGCTGCCTAGGCCCTTTTGTTGAGGCAATTATGTTAATTCAATTTATTTATCATAAAATGTCAGTTAGCAATAAAGTTAAATGAGATTAATTTGAAGTTGAAGAGCTTTACTTTATTTTCTTATTTATAATTTCAGTATCCTTTGGAAAAAGCAGAACTGGTGCATATAGCAGCAGCAGCCCATACAATATCTAAGTGATACAACACAGGAACACATTACAGATTATAAACCACCCAAACATTTTAACTTTTAAAGACCTCAAACATAAAGAAAAAAAGCTATTATTTATTCCATTTGAAAGGTTGCTGAGATGGATGACTCCTGCTGCTAGCAGAAATTCTACACCACCTGTAAATAGGTTCCTGTACTGAAATGGCAGCTCAGCAGTCATGCTGTGCACTGTCCCTCCCTTCTCAGTGACAGGGACGTCAGTGGCCACACCATGCAGACCAGCAGACCAGGAGCACTGCAGCCCTCTCCACAACAGCCTCTGGAGCAGAAACCATAATTCCAGAAACCATGACTCTGTAGAGGACCATAACGCCAAGGGCCGCTGAGACGGCTGTCCTCACACGTCAGGGAAGAAGCATCTTCTGCAGCTGTGTCCCTGCAGGCAGTGCTGCAGCAGCCCTGAGCAGAGCAGCCTGCAGGCTCTGATCCCAGAGCAGCCCGAGTTCTGAGCTCTGAGCTCTGAGCTCAGGCTCTGATCCCAGAGCAGCCCAAGTTCTGAGATCTGAGCTCTGAGCTCAGGCTCTGATCCCAGAGCAGCCCGAGGTCTGAGCTCTGAGCTCTGATCCCAGAGCAGCCCAAGTTCTGAGCTCTGAGCTCAGGCTCTGATCCCAGAGCAGCCCAAGTTCTGAGCTCTGAGCTCTGAGCTCAGGCTCTGATCCCAGAGCAGCCCGAGGTCTGAGATCTGAGCTCTGAGCTCAGGCTCTGATCCCAGAGCAGCCCGAGGTCTGAGCTCTGAGCTCTGATCCCAGAGCAGCCCAAGTTCTGAGCTCTGAGCTCTGAGCTCAGGCTCTGATCCCAGAGCAGCCCGAGGTCTGAGCTCTGAGCTCTGATCCCAGAGCAGCCCAAGTTCTGAGATCTGAGCTCTGAGCTTAGGCTCTGATCCCAGAGCAGCCCGAGGTCTGAGCTCTGAGCTCTGAGCTCTGATCCCAGAGCAGCCCAAGTTCTGAGATCTGAGCTCTGAGCTCAGGCTCTGATCCCAGAGCAGCCCAAGTTCTGAGCTCTGAGCTCTGAGCTCTGATCCCAGAGCAGCCCAAGTTCTGAGATCTGAGCTCTGAGCTTAGGCTCTGATCCCAGAGCAGCCCGAGGTCTGAGCTCTGAGCTCAGGCTCTGATCCCAGAGCAGCCCAAGTTCTGAGCTCTGAGCTCTGAGCTCTGATCCCAGAGCAGCCCAAGTTCTGAGCTCTGAGCTCTGAGCTCTGATCCCAGAGCAGCCCAAGTTCTGAGATCTGAGCTCTGAGCTTAGGCTCTGATCCCAGAGCAGCCCGAGGTCTGAGCTCTGAGCTCTGAGCTCAGGCTCTGATCCCAGAGCAGCCCGAGGTCTGAGCTCTGAGCTCAGGGCTCAGGCACAGCCCAGCACCTGTCACCTGAACGGAGCACTGCTGCCCCAGGGCTTGCCCAGGGAATGGCACACACTCTGCTCTCCACATGTCTTACTGGAATGAAGTGCAGGCAGCAGCCACAGGCTTCTCTGCTTGATCCTCCAAGCAGCCTGCAAACACAGACCAGCTCTGAATGCTATTTCAGCAGCCGTAGGGCAGAGCAATGAGTGGATGGCTCCCAGTTAGGCTCGGATCAGAAAGTCCCCAGCTCATCAGGCCAACCTGGCAGCCCCTGGGTCTGTATCTGTATCAAGGTCATTGTCCTCAGTACCACCAGAAGCTTCTAGACCAGCCCAACCTGTTGGCCCAGGGATACAGGGACAGCACATGTTATTCCCAGGACTGATTAGCCAGTGAACTGGGAGGGTGGGCAGCCCCTGGATCCCTGGCAGTGCCCAAGGCCAGGCAGGACACTGGGGCTGGAGCACCTGGGACAGTGGGAGGTGTCCTTGCCATGGCAGGGGGGCACGGGTGGGATTTGAGCTCCCTTCCAACCCAAACCATGACTCTGTGAATTCTTGATTTGTACCTTACTAATAAAGTCAGGAGCTGACAAGACAGAAAGGACTCCATCAGAGTCTGAGGTGCCCAGTTATGCCCAGAAATACATGGACACTTGAGAGCAATACCCCTGGGCCACGAGGAAATACCACACATTCATTGCCAGTAGCTCAGTGCCAAAACACAAAGTCAGGTGGCACAGTCATGAATACTCACTTGTAGCTTGGCCAAGTTCTTAAGAAACCCACAAGAGAGTAAAACTGATTCTTCTGCTGTCCCCCTGTTCACTGTAACCAACAGCTTGGCTTTAACAGCCCTAAATCAGTCAGACAAGCACCCAAGGTCCTGCAGGCACAGCAGGGAAAGTCTCCTTTGCAAAGTCCCAGGACCTCTTTCAATATCACGGTCACTAACTGCAGAGTACACAGGCACACACATCCTGGCCTTTGTCAGAATGGCCCTTATGAAAGGTTCAGGACTCAGGGAAAGGCCAGGCATTTTATCTCAGGCAATGCTGCTGTTAACAAAATACTTTTTCCGGACTGACAGAAATACCTGATCAGTCCTACCAGGCCTGAGTGCACACCTGTACTGCAGCTGGAGACACGGAGAGCAACTGAACCTACAGTGAGCACATTCATTAGAAGAGCTTCACATCTCCCAGAAAAGTATTATGGAGAAAAAACCAGGAATCTTCTCCCTGTTAGCACACTGAAGCTGAACATTCAGTGCATTTAATTAGGTTCCACAATGATACTCATTATGGTTTTAGAGATTTCTTTCATTAATCCATACAGAAAAGCTAATCTGGGATTACGAGTGATGATGGCAAGAGAAACAATTGGTTCCGATGGTTCTGCATTATTAAAAGCACTAGTCCTTTAATTGTACAGGAATTTTGCCACAAAATTTTGAAGATTTTAATAACTATAGTGTTTTAAAAACAGTTAATTGGCATAATTTCTTTTTAAAGTCCACCATTTCAACTGTGGATATTTAATGCAAAAAGGAAATAGATGAATAAAAGTTTAATTACTATACAGAGTAAACATTTACTGCATTACCTCACTAAATGTGACAGTTAATATATAAAGATTGCTTTAAATATATTTAAAATAAATTGCCAATGATGACACAGAAACTGTAATTCATGTAGTCATAAAATCCATAATTAGCTTTAATGAATATTTAAAGTCAAAGTTCAGCCCAACTTTTTCAATGTTTAACCTCCTATATCAATATAGTTCAAGGAATTCATTTATCATGGAACATGACAATGTCTGAATATGAATTAGCACGAGCACTGCTGACAGGAAGCCCTTATCTCCTACCAGGCTTTTTGGCTCTGCTGAATGTCAACAGTGGGTTTGGCATGCCTGACTCTATCGATTGCGCGCCTGCTTTGCCACCAACAATTAAAAAAGTATTTCGCATGTTTATAAACCCGAACATCAAGAGCAGGCATTAGTTTCCTGTTAGCGAGATGGAGTCTGTGAGTGGCCACCTCTCACCCAGGGCCAGCCCAGCACTGGTGGTGGCTGCCACCCGACAGCTGACAGCAATGTCACACTGGAGCTGCCCCGGAGGCTCCTAGCCCGGGCTCACTCGCGTCACAGCGACGTTTCAGGGACTTCAGACAGAAGAACGTGTGCCATGCCCGGCAGCTCCTGTGCCCAGTGGCTCCTGTGCCCAGTGGCTCCTGTGCCCAGCAGCTGCCGTGCCCAGCAGCTGCTTGCCACCACCCCAGCCAGGCTGCTGCTGTACGTGTCTCCCGCCCCAGGCCAGACCTGCTTCCCAGGGACGGCCTCAGCTGATGGGGCACCTGGTCTGCAGGTACCCTGACGTGGGTACAGCCACAGCAAAATGACTCCGAAAATCTGCTCGGAAACAAGCTACGGCTATCTTGGACTTTTCTGCCAGTTTGGAAACACTCTGTGAAAACACCTGGCCTTAGTTTGCTGTAAAATGTCAGTTTTGATACAGCTGCCACTCTCCCAAAAACAAAGGAAGGGCAGGCTGCAGCACAGGCAGGATGCAGCACACCTGAACAGTGAATGACGAAGTACACACAAGGAATGGTGCAGTTTTTGCCTGTGGTTCTATGCACACTCAATCCACTACAGCCAAATTAACACCAACCGTCTAATACCCATTCAAGGTTAAAAAACCAGGCTGGGTACACTGATCAAGTCATTATAAAATACTCTATCACTTCCTATTTGCAAACAAATTAGGTGTCCAGCAATTTATCATTTCCTGAATTAGAGTTATCAGCTAAAGCACATACAATTAAAGTGCCATTGAGACTGCCTGCACAGCCCTGCTCCACCTGAAGCGCAGACAGACGGAGCCCAATCCGACCATTCCAAACAATTACACCCCGCTCCTGCAGCTCTGCACTGCAAACACAGCTATCAGCTGCATTTCAACAGCATTTGAAGAACTGCACCTTTAATAAAGTGTCAGAGTGGGTGGGCTCCAAATACTCACTGAGAAACTTCAAAACCTCTCTGGAAACACACCTTGGCCTGTATTCAAAACACCTGTTCAGTTACATGTGATATTTCCATTGAACCAAATGGAACTGTCCACTCAGAAGGACTAAAACCAGTGACAGGACTGGCACTGCAGATTCTTTTACTCCATAAAGTCTAAGCCAATATTAGGCATCATAATCTAAACATACCATGCCCATAAATAAATAATACATATATTTTATTTGTAATACTCGTGAAGAAGCCACCTGCAGTCTTCAGTGCCCATTTCCCAGTTAAGACAATTTTGTTGGAGTATTAGATACTTCTGGAAGCAGCACATGCAGCTGGTAGGGATAAAAAAGGGTGCCCAGCTCTAGAAGTCTCTAAATCCTGGGAATTTCTTGACTGTAATTGTAATTTCTTGACTCCAAATATCCTTCTGCATTTCTAAAATAATTTCCACATACCGGTTTTGTCTTTAGAAGTTCTTCTGCCTTAAAAAACTCTACTTTCTTTGTAATGCATTTATTTCATGGATTTTCAGACCGACTCTTCCAGCTGTACATGAGGCTGGGAAGTTCCACCTTGGCCTGCTCCGTGCCAGGTAAATCAGCTCTCAGTGCCCATGCTCCCAGCTTCAGTGAGCTCTCAGAACACTCACTGTGGTTTCCAGACATCCTTGACTCATCTGAATGCTGCAACCTTTGCTGTGCAGTCCTTGAGCACCAGCAGACGTACCTGCAACATCTAGCACTGCTTCCTCACTCTTCCTTCTTTCCTTCAGAGCAGCCCTTCCAAATGTGAGGCCAATAACAGTGCAACTAGCAAGAGGGATAATCACTACAAATTTACCACTAAAAAATAAAAAAAACTTTTTAAAATTATGGGGGTTTTTTTGCTTTTATAATAGTCAAACTAAATGTAATTGAGGAAAGAACTGATCAGTAAGTGTTCATACATAGCTTTATACCTTGTACTGTTTATTTCTAGTCTCTTTCACAAGATTTTGGTATATTCAGATGGATTTATCTGTTTAGGTTTAATTCAAGGTTGAGACTTGTCTACACCACAGACTGGAGTAACTATTCTAAAAATTCTAAGATATCTAAATCCCAAGTCATTTAAATGCTTAATCAAGAGATCAATAGAAAAATTAACTTGATTGCAGTCCTGGTCATTACAGATACCTCAGAGAGGTCTCTGCTAACAGTAACCAGCATGGCACATTTTCTGGAATAAAAACCTATCCCCGGGAGTTTTAATTTTCCTATTCTGAAGACTAACAGAAAAATGAGGCATTTTCTGCTAATATAATCCACCTGTATTACCTTCTCTTAGTAATTTTGTTACAGCAAATGAAAAGTCATATTCAATTTAAAAACATTATTTGGGACCAGTTAATTTAAGAAGAGAAAAATGAACAAACAAAGCCTATGAGATTTATATAAACATATCCAGTGAGTTAATGAATAACCTATATGCAACCTAATGCACGGACAAAGAATGTTTAATGCCACTTTTGATACTGATATATTTCACAAAAAGATTGCATATTTTAATTACAAAACAATTAAATTAAAAAAAATCAGACAGAGGTTCTTTTCTGAAAACCAAGATTAGTGCCAGACCGAGGAACCAACCCAAGCTAAAGGAAGTGTATGTGTGCTGAGCACTTATAAAAAGCGCCACTTATCAATATTCCTGAAGGCAAAGTAGAGCCTTCACAAAGTCATTAATCACGCTGTTATTTAATATTTCTATTACTCAAGCACTCTGGAGGCCCCAATCAGGATAAGAGGCTCCCAGCTTGGCTGTGCCCCAGTGCAGAAGGGAGGCTGCAGGAATGCAGGATCAGAGCTGCAGCCCAGGGCCGTGCTCTGCATGCGGCCCCGGCCAGCCCAAGGGCTAATGGCAGGGGCTGAGCTTGCCCAGAGAGCCAAAACCTCTGCCAAACCCCCTGCCCTGCTCAGAATATTCACCAGCTCCTCAGGATGGGAAGGGACAGAAGGAAAGTCTGATTTCTAACTGTGTGCACAGCAGAGAATAAACATAAGTTCTCCTCAAAAGATAACCAGGTAAATTTCAGTGTTGAATCTTATGCAGAACCAAAACTATTCCCCAGGAAGTTAAAAATTCTCAACAAGCTCAAAAAATTACCCAAAGATCCAGATTTATCATGTGGATAGTGGCAACACTTCTTGAATTTCAAGAAGCAGAGCTTGAACTCAGGGTGCAGAAGGTAATGTGCAAGTGCAGGATATTATTTTTCATCTGTATTGTACCTGCTGTTTCACATTCATTTTTTGCAGCCAGGGCCAGCCGGCAGGACGAGCAGGCTCGGCGGAAGCCCAGCCTGCTGTGCAGGGGACGCTGCTGCCAGTGCCAGCTGTCCCCACTGCCACCCGGCACAGGGTGTGCCCGCAGCAGTGCTCCTGCAACTGGACCCAACTGCGTGCAGTCTGAGCAGATGGGAAGACTGACAGATGTTCAACACTTCACCACAGTTTTTTCTGGTAAAAAAAAAGGCACATTATCTTGGGGAAAGCTGGTAAGATGTGTGATTACTACTACACTGACTGATGCTAAATAATTTTAATTTTGAAAACTTTAAATCAATACGGTATTTCATTGCTATGTTCTTACATAATACACTCAAGATGACAAATTCAATTTGATGAGGAGGCATTAATGCCCATTTCATTTAGCATTATACAGGTCATCTACAAATAGGAAAGTACCATGTGGTAAAAGGTTGTATTTATCGTGTCACAGTCACTGGTGGTTGTTTTGTATCTCAGAGAACCTTTGTAGCTGCTTCAAAACAAGAGATGATTGATTTACAAAGTACCAAATTTCAAATTTCATATTCTAGGACTAAACATCAAATAATTGGACAAAGCTGTCCCCTTGTCTGACCCATCACAATCAAGCCCCTTTCAAGGTTGACTGCCTGCATAAGAAATATGTGCATAATTTCATTTTGTCTCCTGTCCAACATCCAATGTTAGAAGTTAATTAAATTGCTTGTCCATTGTATTCATCCACTTACAAAGTTAATGATATTCTGTTCTTGAATTAAAGAGAATTTTATAAAGCCTGCACTATGGAACCTGGCATGCTGTACACTGAGGAGCTGAACCCTGTCATGGTTCCTGATTGCAGCTCTCCTAATTAGGAAACAAAATGAATGTTTCTGTGTCTGCCAATGCAGAGGACAAGTCATTCCAACAGCAAAGGTAAATGCTCTGTACAATAGCAACTTAATAATATCTCATGTTTGACTATAATAAATTCTGCAAGATTAATAAACCTGTTAAATTTTAAAATTAACATAACAAAGATGAACTGCGGAAGAACAAGGCAGCCTCAAAAGAGGGTCACAGATTTGAGGCACAGGAAAGCTTCTTGCAAGGGCATCAACCTTCAGGACACTGAAATTGTTTCTTGTTCTTGCACAGATGAAGAAGGAAAACACAATGCTATGGCAACATGCTGGAGAAGCTGGGATTATTAATAATTATCCAGTACCTACAGCAGCAAGTTTGTTGTCCAGGAATGCTGCTGGTGACAGCCCTAACCATCAGGAGCCAAAGCCAGAACCCAGCACAAAGCCTTCATGCCACATGACAAAAAATAACCACAAGGTTACTATTTTTTTCTACTCTACTATTTTTGTACCTGGTTTGTAGCAGCGAGTGGTTTAGGATTCCACAATGGTTATTATTCTACTCAAGCTTGAGGTCGAGTAGAAGCCCTCAGCACACTGCCCTGCACGAAGTGCTGTTTCAGAGCCCTCTTTTCCACAGCCAGAACCCAGGTGCCTTCCAAGGCTGATGTCCTTGGAGACCCAGCCTTTCTACCTCAGTCCTTCCTCTGGGCAAGCAGCACCAGCCTGCCTGTGGCAGGGGCTGGAACTGGACAGTCCCTTCCAGCACAGGCTGCTGTGGGATTCTGTGACCCGGCCTGGCACTGCCAGGGGACAGGGCTGGAGCTGGGAGCGCCCGCCAGAGCACGGGGCTGGCTCTGCTCTAGGGCTGGGCTGAGCTGCGTCACTGCGGTGGCAGAGCCACGCCAGTGCCTGTCCCTGGTGGCACAGCCTTTACCATCATCTGTCCCTGGTGGCACAGCCACACCAGTGGCTGTCCCTGGTGAGACAGCCACACCAGCGCCTGTCCCTGGTGGCACAGCCACACCAGCGCCTGTCCCTGGTGGCACAGCCTTACCAGCGCCTGTCCCTGGCGAGACAGCCATACCAGCGCCTGTCCCTGGTGACACAGCCTTACCAGCGGCTGTCCCTGGTGGCACAGCCTTACCAGCAGCTGTCCCTGGTGGCACAGCCTTACCAGTGCCTGTCCCTGGTGACACAGCCACACCAGTATCTGTCCCTGGTAGCACAGCCATCGTCTGTCCCTGGTGGCACAGCCATGCCAGCATCTGTCTCTGGTGGTACAGCCGTGCCACTTTCACCTTCTGCACAACATGCAATAGTCTGAAACCTCTGAAAACACCACCAAACACTACAAACCACCAAACACAACCAAAACACCACCAAACAATACCAAACACCACCAACACTACCAAATACAACCAAACACCACCAATCACCACTAAACACCACCAAACAGAACACTACCAAACACTACCAAAACACCACCAAACACCACCCAACACCACCAAACACTATGAAACAGCACCAAACACCACCAAACACAACCAAAGACTACCAAACACTTCCAAAACCTCAGGCTTTCAGTGCCTACCTGTATCACCATCATTACGAACTTAGTAACAAATACAATGACAATTGCCCATATTTGAAAAGCAATTGCAATCTCTCTAAACTTTTTCCAATGTAATACAAAATAATTTACAGTAAAAATCAGAAAGTCTCTCCCATCTCTTCTTTGTCTTTTATTTGATGCTATTAATACAGAGACTTAGTGTTAAATCTTGTATGGGTCACTGGACTGACTGAGCAAAAAAAGTGACCCAGTGCAGTGACTGCCCGGCTCTGTATGCTGCCACTTCAGCTAGAGACAAAGATGCAGATTATATGATTTTAAAAATTATTATTATTGCCTACAAGGAGCCAAACCTGGTATTTATTTTCCAACAGGCTTCACTTCACTGACATGAAGAGCAATGTGATTTATGTGTTTAGATATTTTAAGCCCTTTGTACCAGTTAATGCACTGATTCCATAAAGGAATAACAATATAAGCCAAAGCACCAGTAGCAGAACAATTCAAGCTTACTCTGTCTCAGTTTAGTAAAAATACAGTTATGAAGAATCTTTAAAAAAAATTCAGTGTATGCAAACTAAAAATAAAAGCATAAATGAAAACGTGTAGCATGTTTGGTTTAGCAAACATAAGAAAACATCAGGATCACTGACAAGAAATTAATTTTCTTGGAATTATACAGAATAACTGGATTATATAGAATAATTGAATGCATGCTGCCATTTTGCATTTCTTCATGTAAACTTCAGAGAAATATTTTATTGTAAGTAACTTTAAATTATACTAATTTTCTTCAAGTGGTTGCATTTTCAAAATAATGCTACATGGATCAAACCCAAAGATGTATTTCAACTAATGTAACTTTTGTGAACTGACACTCATTAAATGGTATTGGCAAATCAATAAGGACATAAAGATGTAAAGCCTTTCTTTATGAAATAAACCAGATTATACTCTTCTAATCTAAATACTCAGTTAAGTCAATTGGTAATTAAATCACATGGAAAACCTGCCTTGTTATTAAAGTCTCTTCAGACTGTCCATGCAAGTTGGAGTATGTACATATACAATATATATTATTTCTATTTCTACCTTTCGTAACTTTTCAATTTCAATTAAAATTATGTAATTTTTATTGGGAATCACATTACATGCATGATTGAGATAAGTTAATTAAAGGACAATCAATTCTAAGAGATGGCCAACAATGAATCTAAACAGTTTACAAATTACCTACTGCCATTCAACCAGAGCATGCAATGTCTGTGGGCAATTACAAAAAAGCTTTAATTGATTTTTAAAATTTCAATAATACCACACATTTTGTATATTCAGAAGTACTTTGCCTGGGCTATGATTTTTAGCATTAGAGGAACTGCTGGGACCACCATTGCAAATTCCTGGGCAGTGCAAACCCGGATTTAAAGCTCAAAGCAAAGCTGACACACCTTGTGCACCCCAAACCAGCCATGCCTGCACCTCAACTTGAACAAATACCCAGTTTATGTGGTGTAACGCTTTAAGTTAGTAATATTTTAAAGGAACTCATTCTTGACTAATTACAATTAGAAGGCATTTAGCACACTCCCTTCAAGTTTGTTACAGACAGGCAGATTCCACTGCTCTGATAGCAGACAAGAACATTATTCTCTGAAAATTCTGGCAACCAACCGAATTGCTCAAAAGCAAAAAACTGTCACTCTGTGACTCACTTCTAATACAGCAAACAGGACTCCTTAATGCTCTTTTGCCTCAACATCCTACAAAGTCTGAGTGAAAGGCTTGCCATGACCTGTTTCCACTGCCTCCTCCTTGCTCCACTGTGGCGAGGTCTGACAAGTCCCAGAGCACCAGCTGTGAGAAGCAGGAACAAGCAAAGGATGGGCCCCCAGCAAAGGCATCTTCTCACTTTGGAAATCCCCAAAAAAACTGTATCATGCTAGGAAAAGAAGCTCCAGTGATTCTGTGGCTGCAGGTAGGCCACCTGTAATGTGCAGGGAACTAATTTTGTGAGGCTGCCCCTGTCAATAGACACCACCTGAACAGTGAGCAGAAAGCAAATGCTGTCTCACTCTTCCTGACGTGCTTGTCCTGCTGAGAGCCTGGAGATGAACAGGGCAATAGGATGGAAGTACCCATATCTGCCAGCTGCCCAGGCATGCCAGTTCAGATTTATCCTGAAGCAGAAATTCAGCTTCGAGGTGGGGAACTTGGAAGGATGCCACTCTCCCTGCTGCAGAAGCTCCTTTCACAAACGAAACATCATTAACAGTTTAGGAAGAACCTGCTAGAAATGATTGCCATATTTTGCTTGGAAGTGTAATTAATAATTTCCATTAGTGCTTCACCTTTGGAAATCTCAGATGAACTTCAGCTGTTGAACTGCCACAAGGCAATTCAAGGTGTTGAACTAGAAACAATACAACTGTGCCCAAAGGTTTTACCAGCTTCAGGTGGGGGCCTAGCTTACAAAGGCAGCATTTCAAGTGCATTCCTGACTTCTAAAAAACAAATCCAAAACGAAAAACAGAACCAAAGGGCTCTATAGACCATATGAAAAGTGAGTTAAGATTACTTCATTTACTAATCCTGTGACCACTGCCTCGCTCAAGGGTTTTGCTTCCCTGATTTTGGTCTTGCTGGCATCACCATATTACCACTGTTTTTTTCTAGCTTTGAGCTAGAAAATGGTAAATGAAAGATATTTTAAGCATTTCAAGAACAGCAGAGCATTGTAACATACTTTGTGAAGCTGATCCATCAGTAACAAGAAGTCCACAGGACAAATACAGCTCACAGCTCTGTAACGTGCTTCTTGATCACATGCAAGCTGATGAAAGGGAGCTTTGGTGATGCGGACTGGAAGCCTCCAGACCTGCAGCTGAGGCCTGACTTTACTACAGTTTGCAAGGGCATTAACTGCAGATCTGTTCCTGCTCAGGATGATGCCAACAGCTCTGACAATCCTGAAGAGGAAGGCACTGCTCAGCCGGCCTGGAATTACAGCTGGGCTCAGGAGCCAGCCTGTGCTGCTGCACTGCCAGGATTACTGCGCTTTTACAATTTGAGCACAAATGAATGGAAACAAATTTCTACTTTTAAACTGGAATATGCTTTCTTACAGAAAACAGATGAATTAAAAGGTCTAAAAAAAAAAAGGGAGCTCTTTCGAGGAGTGCAAGGTATCAGTCAGTTTTCCTGTTAGCATACCCACAAGAAGGGCTTCTTGTCCTACAGGCTCACACCTGGATGACAAAGCAGTCACCATCTGAAAGGAATGTCACCATCAGTAATAGTGGAAGTGAGAAAGAAAACCTCTATATAAATAGAAGTAATAACTTGAATTTTATTTTAAAACTGAGAAGATAAAAATAGTCTGTATAAATCAAGCAAGTTGTCTCTTCATGTCACTTTTATGATGGACATTAATCTTAGTTTCTAGACAGAACTGCTGTCTGATGTAACCACGCTTATTGACTTAATGGGAAGAAATTTATATTAGTCTAGGAAGCTGTGATGAATGCAGTCTTAAAGTTCAATGACTCAAACACTTAGTAACCTCAAACATTGACCCAGATAGACAGAAACTTAAATCTTAATCCTGAAGCATAAGTTTATGCTTCATTCACATTTTGTTGTCAAGGCATTTTGAATCTTCATGTGTTTTTCATCTCCTAATGCACATATGTGTGTGCAGAGGCTGTGCATGCCATTTCCACCCAGAGAGAGACCTGCCACTCCTGGGGTCAGGCTCTGGTCCCACTGGCCTCTGCCCAGCTCGGGAGATCCCAGCAGGTTCTCCCAGCACAATCACCAAGCCACGACTCAGCCACAGCCTGGCCTCTGCTAGGCAGCACTGGCCCTGTCCTCAAACATTTCCACTTCCAGATTTAGGACTAAGATCTGATAAACAACCTTCACACCTAAATATGTTAATATACATGTGTTCAATGAAAAGAAACATTCCTGAATCTGAAATCGGATAATATCACTGCAGCAAAAGCTGTTCAGCTGCTGGGTTGTCAGCAATTTAATGCAGCCAACAGTTTATGGATCACAAATGAGATTTATCACACAACTGAAAACCTGTAGTACTGACTCTTGCAAGGAACAAGGCTCAGGCTTTTGTGTAATTTGGTTTGGTTTAGAAAATTAGACAAAAAATAAACCAAACCATTAATGACTTATGGCTCACACATTCAAAATTGGAGATCCCTGATGTGAAAGATATGTATGGACACCAGATGCTTGATTTGTTAAAGGAACTACAGTGAAAACACCCAATTCCACTCCCCTCCACTGTCTGAACCTAGAAAACATTAGTTAACTAATTTATAAAATATATTTTTATAGCAACACTCGTTCCATACATCAGGAGAGATTCCCAGCTGTATCCTGAATCACTGGAGTTAACAAAATGCACCAGTCTACATGGGACCTTTGTTAGAAGATGGTGATGGAAATAGGAGTGTTCCAAGTCAGAAGGAACAAGGCAACCTAGTCTAATCTGATTATTCTGAGGTTGAGGCAACATATTAATCAAGTGGACAAAACAATTCTGTTAATGACATTCAAAAGGTACAGTACAATAATCAATCATTTACTATATTGCAAATGATAAAACAAGCATCCAGAAGGGTTATGCTAATTACATGTTTCAAGTCAAATGAACCCATTCCATGCTTTGTCTTGTTTAGACAAATAGAGCATTCCTGCCATTTAATTGTATTCGGATGTCTATACCAGTGTCTGCAGCGATACATTAGCCTGCACAAACTGCACGTGGGCTGATCCCTCCAGCGCAGGAGCCCCGGCTCTGCCGAGCCCCGGCCACGCGCCCGGCAGCGGCACGGACATGCGGACACGGGACACACGGACACGCGGACGTGAGGACACGCGGACATGGGACACACAGACACACAGACGTGAGGATACACGGGCACGGGACACACAGACACAGACATGAGGACACACGAGCACGGGACACACAGACACAGACATGAGGACACACAGACGCAGACATGAGGACACACAGGCACAGGACACACAGACACGGGACACACGAACACGTGGATGTGAGGACATGCAGACACGGGACACGCGGACACGAGGACACGTGGACACGGGACACACAGACATGCGGATGTGAGGACACGGACACGGGACACACGGACACACAGATGTGAGGACACATGGACACACGAACATGAGGACATACGGACACAGAGACACATGGACATAGAGAAACAGACACACGGACGTGAGGACACATGGACACAGCACACAGACACATGGACACAGGACACGAGGACACACAGACACAGAGACACAAGGACACAGGACACATGGACATGAGGACACAATGATATAAGGACACAGGGACATGAGGACACACGGACATAGAGACACACGGACAAGTGGACATGAGCACACACGGACACAGAGACCCCATGCCTTTTTCTGACTAGCAATAGATTACAGTTTTATTCAAAGCATTTTCCAGTGAAAGCAAAAAAAATGTAAACCATAAGAAAATTCAACTTCCTACACTGCATTACCTTCCTCACTTTTAAGGACCAATCCGTTGGTTACAGGCAAGAGAAAGGACCTCCTAAAGAAGCTACACTAACAAGTGCACAGATGCTATTGACTTCAATGGGTTTCCTTGGGAATTTACATATTTACCAATTTTTTTAAAAATTAACGCCTGGACTCAACAGGGGTGATCTGGCCCTACTGTTCTCTTAAGTAAGAAAAATGTCCATTTTCAGAAAGAAGACTCTTGATTTTGAATTGCAATGACTGCAAGTACCCTGACTCACAGGGTACCCTGTATAATTACACTACTGGTTCTGGTTTTCCTTGATAAAAGTAAATGTAAGGAATAAGGAAAAGTAGCCTACTAGCTCAGGTCAGGGAAAAAAATAACTTTGCTGCTATGTATAAAAACACAAAATTGATTTTGTGCAATTTAGTGTCTACATTTAGTTTTGAATTTTTAAAATGTAAATTATCAAAACAGCAATACTTGTTTCCTAGCAACGTTTCAATAAATTACTAGTCAAATCCAAATCACTGAAATGAAATTTTTAGCCTTAAAATACTGCATATATATGTACCTGCCTGGTTTTTCAAACATCCTTCCTACCAGAGTGGTGACATTTTTAGTTTGGAGGTTTTACAAGGATTAGTCATCATTTTTGCTATTATATGTTGTATAATCAGCCATGTAAACTCCTGTCAGCTTTGCTTAAATTAACTTTAATTCAGGTTTGCCAAAGAAGAAAATCCAACTGTAACTAAATGAGGTCAAGGACTTTGAGGACCTCATCGAGTCCCACAATACCTGGATCTCTTTATGAAGTCCGTCTGCTCATCATGAGTCACGCAAATGGGTGCAAGTATGGATGGCAGATTAAATAACTCTGTTTAATATTAGTCAGAAATAAGAAACAATAACTAATATTTGTAAAAAGTTACACCTGAAATATTCCACTCTGTCTTATGTTAAATGTACTTAGCAGAAAGGTCAGAGCTCCTGAATTTGCTAGATAAATAAATGTTGGTGAGGTGGATGAATCACTGGAGAATTGGTGCATGGCAGCGAATGAATAACCTGCAAATGCTTCCCAAACCCCATTATTTCCCTTTTTCCAGTAGGCCAAAGATTCATGTCCCTGCATGCCGCCAGTTCATTACGGAGAAATATCATTCCTCTCCTGGCACTCTCTGGGCGGCCTCTCAGCCCCACGAGGACCCTTTAATGTTTAATTCCCCATCATCTGCTCCACTGAACAGCTTAATCTCTGCTTGTATGATCAATACTATATCAGTGTAAATTAAAATGACAATTTTAAAGTAATTAAGCCTGTTAATGCTCGATTCAAATGTCATTATTTGCACAAGGGATTGAGGAGAAATTACATCGTGTCCAGGGTGACAGGAAAATGTTTGAGCCTTCTCAATCCTGTTGCCGCTGTGCCACTGGAGGCTTTAGCAAAGCAGATTAACTTCTAGCTCCCACTGCCAGGATACCTATCCAATTTCAAAAGAGGATAACACAATTTGATAAATTTAATTCCAGCTACAAACTCAATTATTGTGATAATGGATGAAAACTGGGAGGAGACACTAAACAAGACTCACATAAAAAATACACTTAACTTCAGAATGAGATACAACAGTAATTGTTTTATTTGATTTGCTCTATCCCTTTTGAAAACCCTTTAAATAATTGTGATTGTTAGAAGAATGGCCAGCATTTATTAAATAGCATGAGCTCTAAGATCAAAGTGGCTGCAGTTTAAAGGATTTTGGTCACAATGGAAATGTTTGCTATCCTTCGTTGTACAGCTACATTTATTAGACAAGTAAAATTACATCATTACAGTATTGGATCTCATAAATAGATCTATAAAACTCAACTATACTCAGATGAAATCTCAGCCCATTCTACGTGCTGGCCTTTCCAGACCCTACCTTGACAGCATGTAGTCATTTATTATTTCAAAGGAAGATTTTAATAGTAGAAAACCCTAAACTTTAAGAGACAGCCACAGGAGTGGGTTTGCATTTCAGGCCTGACCAGTGGAAAGTGCAGTCAAGCTATCGTTACCTGAGCTCATCTTTAACTGTGGGATACAAAAATCCACAGCAATTTAGGCAAAACACTGGACAGAGCAATCAACATTTTATATTTTGAAGGAGAGAGCAAAAGTGAAACACTGAATGTCATGGTTTTAACTCATTGGTAAAGAACAGTCAAAAACCTCTTATGCAAAGGAAGTTTCAACCGCATCACACTCCTACTGCAAAGGTACCACCAGCCTGAGAGGTCCATCAGCATTCCTGTCACTGGATATTGTTTAATAAATTCAGTTTATCTGACCGTTTGCATTTCCCGAAGTTCTCTGAAATAATTATATTGAATTTTTATTAGTGCACATGAAACATTTTTGGCTTTCACTTCTTTGAATAATAAATGGCATATATTAAAGTGCCTTACAGGTCTAATAACTTGCATCAGATCCATGTAGGCCTGTCTTATTAACTTTTAGTTTAAATTACAGCAGAATTCATCAATCAGTGTTTCTAAAAAGCAGACTGCACATTGCCACAGACTCTCAAGAAAAATGGATCTCAGGACAATTAAAACATCTACTGTGTCTGAAGTATTTAATCAGAAAATCTATCAACCCACAGATTTTCTTAGATAGACTGTCTAACAAAGAACCCTGAAAGAGTAACCAAAGACTATTAAAAATTTTTCACAGTGATGAAGAATATGGAAAGAAAGACCTGAGCTTTAAAGCAAGCTTAAGTTTTAAAATTAAATTAATTAACTCTAGCAGAGTTCTGAAATGCAAATTGAGTCGAGCTGCAGCAGGCTTGGTGCTCCCTCGCTCACTCCTTGCACACAGCAGCTGCTGCCGTGGCACAGCTCAAACCCAAGCCCCGAGTGCTGTTTGATGGAATGAGAAAGATCTGTCTCCCGCAGGAATAGCTGCAGATTCAAAACTGGGAGGCTACAGGAATGCTACTAATGTGAGCTTTAATTACATTTTGCTCTGATAATGAAATCTTTAAATTATAAAGCTTCTGCACCAAAACAGAACCAAACTGCCATCTTTAAAAAAATTACCAGAAAGCACATCAAACGAGTGAGGCCACTGTTACTCTGTGTTTCCCAAATTCCTTCAAACTCTGCTTTATCCTCTCTCTTCCCACATCAGTGACAGGCCTAAAGACCTGGCTGCTGCCATAGTGTATGGAAGCATGCATGTGTTGGGCAGGGGTTACTCTTCTCAAGGAAAGAGGAAATTAAACAAACATCTTTTGGAGGGTATTTTAAATTATATCAGGAAATATGAAGTAACACTGTTTTCATACCACAGTGAAATTATCACCCCTAACAATATTATGCAGTATCTGCACTGACAGCTTGAAATATTTCCCCTGTTACGCTCTACGAAAAATTAATCCAGACATGAGTCCATGTATGGATTCCACAGCTGGCTAGTTGAATTCATAGAATATATATTAAAAAGGAGTAATGTGCCAAGAGTATTGAACAAGGCACTTCTCAAACATTCAGCTCGCTCCCACAAGGCAGAGAGGGACCATGGTTCACCAAGGGTACAGATGAGGACAGCTGCCTAACCCCACTGTTCAGAGCAGACGTTCACTGCCTACTGGCAGGCAGGCAGGCAGGCAGGCAGGCAGGAAGGAAGGAAGGAAGGAAGGAAGGAAGGAAGGAAGGAAGGAAGGAAGGAAGGAAGGAAGAAAGATAAAACTTTCAAATTAGTGCCTGAATAGACTATTAGAATATTTCCCTTTGTACCTCACCTAAAACCTGGGCACGCACCACAACAGCGTTTCTGGCTTGCATTACTAGTAGGGTGTGTTAATGGACATCCCACCAAACAGAGCAACACATTAATTGTTTCCCTGCGTACAATAATAGTTCCATTTATCATGCACACGACCCATGTTGGCTTTGCAAAGCTTAATAATCATCACTGATTTCAGCGCCTGAAGAATGAAGGAAGCATTGGTAAAATTTTCCCCAAGTGACAGATTCATTCAGAATTATTGAACAAACCTTTGCTGTTGAAGATAGAACAAGTGTTCAACTTTGCTTTTCAAATTGCACTGGCAGCTTTTAAAGAAATAACACAGGTCAGTAGAAACAAACCAAACATTACTGGGAGTCCATCAGATCTATTTATCCTCATCACTGTTCTATTTGAAAACAACTCTTTCTTTTAATACTATACCTAGTATGAGCTGATTTTTTTTCTACTAGGTCTTTATTAACCTGTGAGAATATAAGGAAAACCAAGTGCTTTAACAGATTACTAATCTAACTTGATCTTCATTACTCCTATGCATATTTGGTTCATTTAGCATCTGCAGTAATGAGGGGCTTCATCTGGGTGATGGAGAGTCTTTGTCCTAAGCTGGCAGCTCCACAAGAAGCTGTTCACATCAGGTACCCATCTTGGGCAAAGTATACTCAAATGAACCCTTTTTGGTGAGGCAGCAGATGGCCATGTTACACCCAAACACTGAGTTCAGCCCCTTCAGCAGAACCCATCCAAACACACAAAGGACAGCAGCATTTTATGAAAAATTAAAGACTTTTCTACAGTTTGACAAAAACAAACTTGATGAATTCTCTGAACACAGACGACAGTTGCTCATTTGCAGGGGTTCTCAAACCATGGAGTGAAGAGGCTCCCAGTGCCAGGCCCAGTCCCAGCACAGACATGGGCACCTGTACAGAGCAGGATCTGCAGCAGAACTGCTGATCTGAATTCTGAATCAGCCATCGTGACTCCAGCTCTTTCTGATCACTGCTTCAGTGGGCTTCTGTCAGGAAATGCTAACAAGCCTCTAAGCTCTTTAAGAGCTTAACAAATTTTCAGTTTGCTCCTATAGATTTCATGCGGAATATTTGTTTCCCACACGTAGTGCCATGACACAGCATTCAATCATATTTGTCTTTGCCCTGATATATGGTCCAACCACAGTACACTTGGTCAAACCTTTGCCAGCCTGTCAGTTACAAATTTTTCGTACTCTTTAGGAAAGTCCAGTGACAAGTGATTGAATTGAAAGACAATCTGGGCACCACACTGATCTTACATAAACTGACAAACTAAACACAACCAGCAAGACTAAACAGCTACTGACTTCTTTTTTTTTAATATCACAGCTAGGGCAAGGTTGCTAAGGACAATGTGGCACAGTCCTGCAGCAGCTAAGGATCCTCCTGCCATGTGATCTCTTAACCCTGGCACTGGTATTTTCACATGTCAGGACAACGATATTCAAAGTTCTCCTTTTTGCCAATGGAACGGAAACATTTTTGAAAACAGAGAAAAATACCCAAATAGATAATGGGTCTGTACTCTCTTTAATTTCCAAAGTAAAACAGTATGCAATATTGCTTTTCCATTTGGAAATATTTTTTAAAAGGAAAGGAGGAAAGTTTTAGTGCTGCTGTGTTAAACACAGCTGTCAAAGCTGCCCACAAGACAATGACTGCAAAGCTATGAAGGAAGGAGACAACATTTAAAGACTGTTAGGAATACTTTCTTGCTTTCCATCTTTACACTGTCGCATGTAAACCTGTGGTTTTTTGCTCTTTTACTATTTCCTTGGCCTACACTCTTAAAGACTTACTCCCTTATTCCCTTCCTATTTTTTGATTACTGAACTGGATATTTTATGAACAAACTCTAAGTATATTCATTAACCCACAGTCAAAAAACATCCCTGAAAATAAACAAAGGATCTTTTCTATTTAGCACATACAAAGAGTATCAGGTTTATAAACTACATTTACAACACTCACATTAGTAAAAAATCAAATTGCATTTTTTTCCCCTTTGCCCTCACCACAAGTGATCTGAAAGGACATGAAAAACATTGCCAGATTTCCCAGGACATGGGGAACCCCACCAGTGAGCTGGTGGTACCTACAGATTCCTATGTCTAAGTCTTACAGCCCTGGGAACACACTTGTGTGCCATGTCACAGGAATACCAGAAAAGCAGACACAGGTTTAAAAAAACCCAAATAGTATGAACCCAGGAATTTTGACCAAACTCCTGCACACTAACAATGGCTGATGAATAACCTGGCTGAAGAGATGCACTCATGGAGGGAAGTGGACAATGACCAAAACAGCCATTAGCTCCAACAAGTAATTTACAGAGATCCAGTTTTAGTCATCCTAATTGATGATGTTGCCTTGAATTAAACAGAATAAACACATGATCCAGGAATGGAACACTGCAAACTGTGCCTATGGAAACATATGAAGGTGTGAACAGTGACTCGGGGACAGCTGGGGTGCACTGAAGGCTCTGCAGGACAGACCCAACGGCTTAAGGGTGTTTTTTAACACTGACCAAACTCCTCTCTGTTCATGGAAGAGGCCCCTCCCATGCCCATTGCAGCTCTCCTTTCCTGCTACGTTTCAGCACTGAGCTGGTGCTCTGCCATTGCTGCAACACATCAATAAACCTGTTCAGAAGAACATTTTGATATCTAAAACTCAACAGGCTGCTTTTTAAGAGAAAACGACATTTTTAAAATGCAGGTGACTGTATTTTACCCTTTCCACTAACCAGGAAGACCTAAATACCTCCACCCCCAGAGTACACAATGCTGCAGCGCCAGGGCCTGAGCAAGTCCCACTTAAAGAGCTCATTACACTGCCGCATACCTATTGCTGGTCGGATGTAAAATGAAGTTAAACCAATGAAGCAAAAATAATCCATTTAATGCTTATGCTCTGTGATGCATTTCTATGGGGTTTCTATTGTTGTTGCTACAGTGCTTCTGTTCATTCTTATGCTTTAGTGGTTCAACTGCAATTTATCAGCCTGGAGTGGAAAATACCTGGCACCTACTTAAAATGCATGGAGCTAGCAATAAAATTAACCTTGTGGCAATTGTTTTCCCACATGTTTGATAGACCAATGTCAGCTCATCTGTTAGAAGGAAATAAAAAAGTCAAGCCTAAATGTACAAAAAATTATGATGGAAGCCTTAAATAAAGCAAGGGTAATGCAAGTTTATTGAGTCAAAAATCAATCAATCAATGACCGAGTGGATTAGGAGCACCTCATAAGCCCCAAAGAAATAATTTGCCCAAACACAGAGATTTAACGGTAGAGGACCAAATTCCAACACTTTTAGGAAGTAAGTAATGAAAAATCAATTTGAAAGGAAAAACAGATCAAGAACCCTGGATTCTGACATGCCGACACATTTATTGCTGAATACCATTTCTTGGCTGACCCGAAAACTTCGGAAGGTGTTTATTTACTTTCAACACCTTCCCGAGATCAATATTTTTAATTTGGATCCGAGTTATTATTTTTCACATCACAGCATCGGGGAGTGGAGTAAAGTGGCTCATATTTTAGTGCTAAAAAGATCGATATGACAGTTTCACCTTCACTGCAGCCCCCCGCAGCCGCACGGGTGCACATCATCACGTCCCGCAGGGGGGTGCAGTGCCGCGGCACGGGGAGCAGGTCATCACCCAGCCCCAGCTCCAGACAGCCCATGATTTACCTGGTCATGAAGGGCCTGGTGCCCTTAGAAAACCAATCTTGCTTCTCTCACTTTATCAGGCCTGTCTCTTACCCGGTGTACGGGAAGGGGGAGGGGGCAGGATGAGAGAGAAGGGGAAGAGAGGGAGGGCAGGAGCAGAGCGAAAGACAATCAGTTTCACAAAGCGGATTACGTCCCTCATCGTAAATGCATCCATTCGTTTTTACCTTCCTTGAACCAGGGCACATCTGTAATCGATAATTAATTTTCCATAAATTTCAAAATATTGTTCTGGTGGCTGGAAGAAGTGGAGCGCATGGGGGAAGCAGGAGGGAGGATCCTGTGGCACGAGGGGCTCTTCGTGGGCTCCGTGGCTCCATCGATCGGCGCTGCAGCGCTGGCGAGAGCCACCGAGGCAGCGGGCACTGCCCACACCTCCTGCCCTGCTCCAGGAGGCACAGCCACCCCTGAGCGCTCTGGCCTGGCTCTGCCTGCCCTCCCCTGGGACACACCGGCTTCAGAGGCACCTTGTGCCGACAGTCTCGGGGCTCCAAACCCCCCTTCCACAACAGCGTCGTCCCTCCAGGGCAGGAGACTCAGACGTGGCACAAACACCAACACCACGCTTCAGAAAAAGGACAAGTGTTTCCAAATACTGAAAAGAGCATTAACTGCAGGTTTTACTGTACACAGGTCAGTGACATGGAGGTCAGGGATGGGATGTGTGTGGCATGAGAACAGGCCTGTGGGACTTGTGGCTGGCAGAGCTTGGAAGACTCAAGCTTACGTGGGCATGCATGCACTGCTCAGGAAACTGCTGCAGGCTGACTACGCTGTCTGGACAAAGTACTTGCATGATACAGAACCACAACTCAAACCCAAGCACTAATTGCACACCCCAAGTGATTCTGTAACAAAATGGTGATGTCCAGCCCTGAGAAGTCATTGGTGATACAACAACATAGCTGTTACTTGTTACTTAGCGCAGTAATCAGTTCCTTAAAAGCCCAGCTCACTTTAAACCACATGGATAGCAAAATGGGAAAATCATCTACCAGTAAGAAGCATTTATGAGGAAATCTCACACTTTCTTCTTAGCGTGTCTTAGAAAACAAGCAGCAGAGAGACAAGGAAGAAATGTGTCTCTGCAAGATGGGCTGCTCCAAAGAACACGTTCTTTTCTCAGCATAATTAATAGCTCACACTCTTTAAAAAATTGCCTTCATGAAGTCCTGTACTTGGAAGAGTGATAAATGACAGTCATCCTCCTGGGGTGTGTTCCAGAATACTAACTGAAAAGTAAATGCAGGACTATTTCTCCAAATTATGTATCTGAGCTAAAGGTCATATTAAAGGAGCAGCTTTATGTAATGACATTAAGTGAAAGCCAGCAGCTTCTGGCTTACTGACAGCAGCACTGCAAAGTCAGGGTAAGGAGACTTGCTCGGACTCACAGGGACATGCACAGCACCCAGGCACGCTGCCCCTGATACACCTCTTCTGTGTGGAGAGGGATTGATACCCACTTCTAAATTCCAGTCACTAAGTCCTTCTAGATTCAAGAAGTGGAGAACTGCAGTGACTGACAAATATCCCAAACGTGTGGATGGTCACCTGTGTTTTTATGATACTGTTTAGAAGGAAGAGTCCTTGGATTTCACTGCAAAACATCTAATTTTCCATTTCAATCTTGCACTCAGTAAGAATTCTTGGTTTGCTGACCTCTGCAGTCAGAAACCAAGGGGATCCAGGCCGACAAATGCAATTTTTTTACTATTACGTTAATATTAGGAGATCAGAAAACAAACACTGAAACCTGGCTGAGACTATCCCTAGGATCCTGGTGTTCCCAGGGGCTATTTAGAAGCCTAGCAGGGAACAAGTTTGTGAGTTGGTATCTCACCTGGGAGAAAGGCTGAAAACTGAGGACATGTCCAAGGCCCCTGGAAAAATTCCATCACTGGATGTGCTCTGATGCAGACACATACCTTGGATAATGCTCCCAAACTTCTCCACTCTACCATCCTTGCTAAGGAACACATCCTTCCCACTCAGCCAGTACAGACACACAGCATTTTACTGGCCTGTTAATACCCGCTGCATCTCTGGAGAAGACTTACAAACACTATGCAAGTGGTGTTTTGTTGGCATATAGTTAAAGGCACAAAAATGAAGCAGAGCTGTAGGGCACTGGAAATCCTAAGAAATGACTGCCAAGTGACTGTCTCCAGTTTCATAGCCTGGTTTAGGATTGGTTCATTGACGTTTTTTTAAGTTTGTATTTTACAAGTGTTCTGATTTTTTTAGCTCAGATTTTTCTCACTCTTTCAGGACCACTGGAGATACTTTTTCCTGGTCCATCAAAAAAATCATTTCCATATACAAAAGAATAACCCTAGTCTACATGGAGAAATTACCAGTCAATATGAATTTATAGCAAAGAAGCTGTTTTGCATTTCCACAGAAAACAACAGCTTCCAATTTATATTTTCATCCCTTCCTTCCCCATTTACCTCCGAGGACTCTGGCCCACAGGCAAGTGTTCTCCCACTGCTGCCCAAAAGCTAAGTGCAGGTACCACCAGAAAGGAGTCCTTGTTCCTGCCTAGAGGGCCAGCCTGGAGAGAGGGCACACCCATGGAGGGAAGGCCCAGAGTGTGTGCAGCACATCAGCTCTGCTTCAGCCTAAGCGTCCCAATGCAGAGATTTGCACTCTCTTTGTTTCACAAAGAAATGAGTCAGTACAGAAATACTCCATCTTTTTTGGAGACCTTTTCAGGAATGCAAGGCATATAAGACTGCAGCGCTTCGAGCCTAGGTTTGGTAAGCCATTACTGTAATTAGCTGAGAGAGACAAAAATTCTTGCAAAACAAGTTAGAGGGTTTTGTGTTTTGTTGTGAGTTTTTGGTATGTGTGTGTGTGTGTTGGTTTGGTTGGGTTTTTTAGATTAGAATTATGATTTGTCTTCTACTCCCCAGGGTACAAACATTTAATGATCATTAGGACTTTGTTCCTAACATTCTCACACACTACCCACCCACGCAGACTTCCTTTCCTTACATGATTCCTTACTCCATGGTCCAAATCCCCCAAACTGCTCTACTCTAAATGGTCAAACCATCAACTATGAATTTGAATTCATATTAAATTCTGGCCCAGTTTTTAGGCAGGCCTATGTCTCACAACTTCCATCATTGTGAGCTGTACCTACAGGCATGTGCTGTCCCAGCCTGCTTCCAGGGTCATGGACTGGCTCATCACTGGCACATCTGCTGACTTTCAGACATTAAAGATCCGCCCTAACACTGTATGAGACAGATTTCCACCTTCCACAGTATTTATATCATTTGGTGCTCCCACTTGGACAAGCTGATTCCCTTTCCTGCCCCAAATAAAACTTTGGATTCCGTTACTTCCAAATAACAAGGTCAGTAAAGGAGCACTTTTCAGATGCCAATTCCTGTTTATAGCACATTTTTTTCCTATGCTTATTACAAAGCAGATGGTAAGATAAACCTCCTAGTTTGAGGAAAAATTACATGGATGTCTCAGAACCCTGGTACAGCAGCAATCTTCAGCAAAGAAAAACACGCCTCCTTGTCAGAGATGGGAGCCTGTTATAAATGTTAGGATGAGTGCTTCTCCACTAAACCTAAGAGACAAAAGATGCACAACCTGAATACTCCAACTGGAAGGACGCTGGGGCCACCAGTCACACAAGCACACCCAAAGCCCATGGGCAAACCTGTCCTCCCCAACAGCCAAGACCACTTTGACCCCATCACCCCTGCCAGGGAGGGACCCTGCACAGGACACAGCAACTGTGGCTGTGTGGGCAATCCAGGAGTCATGTCCATCACTCCCAGGACCAATGTTCACGGGGAGTTTGCTTCATTCAGAAATCAGATTTTACATTTTTCTCCAACAACATCTTTTGTTTGCCTGGAAAAGATGGAATAGAATGGAACCAATCCCAAACTCCTTTACGCTTTGGTATGCACAACTAAAAGAAGGGAACAGATAACAACCCTTCCCAGCTGCAACTGCTGCCACCTCTGGAGACCTGGTATTTATCCTGTTTATTCAAAAAATTGAATGATCAGTTGCTTTTGTTTTGCTACATTTATTTATGTTAATAAATTACTGTCAATATGGCAATCTGTGTTTGGTGTAAAGGCCAGAATTGAGGCACAAAGCTACTCCTGTACAGTGAGCCACACAGTAAATAGCAATATTTGGAACTATTTGGACAGAGACAGCAATGTGTCAGCCAGAATTCATGAGCAAAATTCACTAAATTTGTCAAAATGACTAAACCCCACATTTCTACCTTTTCCTCTTTTGTTTCACACACTTTGCATGTCAGACAAATTATCACGAAAATAGTCCTCGTTTGACATTTCATTGCTTAATGCTTTACTGGTGCAGTAAAACAAGACAACTGCTGAAATTATAGGAAAATAAATTTGTAATTTCTTCCTCATTTAGCCATTTTTGAAGCTTGTGTATAGGAAAGTCATTAATGTTATGTCCTCCTATCGACGTTCCAAGCCTTTCAAGGGATAACTAATGTTTTTTCTATACTCTTCCATGTGGCCAGTTAAATTAGACACATTATTTCTGTGCTGTTAGGGAACACTGATCAATAGATACTTGGAAAGCCCTCTAAAACGAAGTGGAAACACTTCCTCAGTGTCAGAGGGCTCTAGTTTGGGTGTGTATGCTGCAAACACTGCTAAATGTAACAGAGCAGTGAGAGCGTGTCTGAAGCATTCCAGCCCTCGCGTCCAAAGCTCCGCACGCTCACGGCTCTGGCAGGCATGACTCGCTGTCTGCTGGGCCTTTGTCACGGGCTCTGTCCCTGGGAATGCCCCACTGCCGAAACCCACCGGCCTCCATCAGCACAGCCTGCACAGCCCGCAGGCTTCACCTCAGCTCAGCTCCACTCCAGAGCTGTGCAGAACCGCACCATCTTCCTTCGGAAATCAGTGCTCAGTGTCTTTCCCAGCAACAGCCATACCCTGAGATATGATCAGGTGGCATAACACAACTTCACCTTTCGCTCCCATTCGTTTTTAGTTCATTGTGAAATAACAGCTGCATTCCAGCCTTTCTGCACAGTATGGTGGGTGAGCAGTGCAGTGAAACCTGACTGCCATAGGATGTCCACAGTCAGGGTGTGAGCCATCTCATGGATTGCTTTCTTTTTGGCTACAAATGCTGTATTATAACATTATTTCAAACACTAATAAACCCATTCATTTCTGTCAGTAAACACCATACAACTGATTTCTTTTACAGTCACACTGATCTTATTTAAGTATTAATTCAGTGCCTCAGACAAATACATTAGCAAGTGCCTTAAGCAGCATTTCATAATTTCTCAAGCAATTACTTTCTTATTTTCCAATCTCACATCTTTTCTTAAAAGCCAGAGCTGTTCCACATCAAACATTTTGTCACACAAACCAAATTCCACACATGCATTACCTGAAAAGAGCTGTTAATAACATGAAGGCTCTATGTAACTGGCCCTGCCCTTCATCCTGCTACACACAAATGCAAACTGGATTTCTGACTGCTCCATACCTTGGGCTTTTATTTTCTGTAAAAAGACAAAACTTGGGAACTAGGTGCCCAAATTTCTAAAGAGGACCCCTAGGTGGGGGTTTGAAAACTTCAATTTAAAGCATTTCCTGTATTGTGTCAGATCCTCGATTACTTGAGCAGATAACACTGTTTTCCATTACCATGCCTTCTGTTTTATTAAATACACCACATCCTTCCGAGCACTTATCAAGGCTTTACTCAGAGTGCTCCTGGAGCCGCAGCCCTTGTGAGGAGCCCGCTCAGCTGGGGGGCAGTGGGGGCTGTGGACTCTGCCAGGGCTGCTGAGCACAGCCCCGCAGCCCGAGCAGAAGGCTGGGAGGATCCTCCTGCTTTAGAAGTGAAGGTTTAGGTCCGAGTGGATACACTGCACAACACTTCAGTGTCCAACACGCATTCCTCAGCGTGCTGAACGCAGCACGGAATGAAACACTCAGCGCTGGGGGAAGAGACTGCTCAGGGGTGGGCTGCTGAACACGGACACTGAGCAACCCTCAGCTCTCCTTTCTGGTCCTGGGAAGCTCCCTCGCCCTTGGCCCGGACCGGAGATGTTCACAGTGAACACGCAGGTGGGGAATCACAGCCCCTGTGCCCACAGTGCCCGCTGGGGAAACTGGCCCCTGAGCACCGGGCCTGCACTGACCCCATCCTCTGAGCACCGGGCCTGCACTGACCCCGGGCGCTGAGCACCGGGCCCGCACTGACCCCGGGTGCTGAGCACCGGGCCCACACTGACCCCGGGCCCGCACTGACCCCGGGCGCTGAGCACCGGGCCCGCACTGACCCCGGGTGCTGAGCACCGGGCCCGCACTGACCCCGGGTGCTGAGCACCGGGCCCACACTGACCCCGGGCGCTGAGCACCGGGCCCGCACTGACCCCGGGCGCTGAGCACCGGGCCCGCACTGACCCCGGGCACTGACCCCGGGCCCGCACTGACCCCGGGCGCTGAGCACCGGGCCTGCACTGACCCCGGGCGCTGAGCACCGGGCCCGCACTGACCCCGGGTGCTGAGCACCGGGCCCGCACTGACCCCGGGCGCTGAGCACCGGGCCTGCACTGACCCCGGGCGCTGAGCACCGGGCCCGCACTGACCCCGGGCACTGAGCACCGGGCCCGCAGTGACCCCGGGCGCTGAGCACCGGGCCTGCACTGACCCCGGGCGCTGAGCACCGGGCCCGCACTGACCCCGGGTGCTGAGCACCGGGCCCGCACTGACCCCGGGCGCTGAGCACCGGGCCCGCACTGACCCCGGGCGCTGAGCACCGGGCCCGCACTGACCCCGGGCGCTGAGCACCGGGCCTGCACTGACCCCGGGTGCTGAGCACCGGGCCCGCACTGACCCCGGGCCCGCACTGACCCCGGGCGCTGAGCACCGGGCCCGCACTGACCCCGGGCCCGCACTGACCCCGGGCGCTGAGCACCGGGCCCGCACTGACCCCGGGCGCTGAGCACCGGGCCTGCACTGACCCCGGGCGCTGAGCACCGGGCCCGCACTGACCCCGGGCCCGCACTGACCCCGGGCGCTGAGCACCGGGCCCGCACTGACCCCGGGTGCTGAGCACCGGGCCCGCACTGACCCCGGGTGCTGAGCACCGGGCCCGCACTGACCCCGGGCGCTGAGCACCGGGCCCGCACTGACCCCGGGTGCTGAGCACCGGGCCCGCACTGACCCCGGGTGCTGAGCACCGGGCCCGCAGTGACCCCGGGCGCTGAGCACCGGGCCCGCACTGACCCCGGGTGCTGAGCACCGGGCCCGCACTGACCCCGGGTGCTGAGCACCGGGCCCGCACTGACCCCGGGCGCTGAGCACCGGGCCCGCACTGACCCCGGGTGCTGAGCACCGGGCCCGCACTGACCCCGGGCGCTGAGCACCGGGCCCGCACTGACCCCGGGCACTGAGCACCGGGCCCGCACTGACCCCGGGTGCTGAGCACCGGGCCCGCCCGGTGTCTCCGGCGTCTCCAGCCCGGTGCTGCTCCACTGCACCCAGTGCCACACAGCAGGGTCCTGGGGACCGGCAGAGACACACAGGGCATGGCAGCATCAGGCCCTGCACTCAGGGAGGGACGGATGCCACCACCAAAGCCATGAGCATAGCCTGTACCAAGACAGCCTTTAACTCTGCAAAGCCTGCTCTCAGCTCCCCTGCCATGGAAATTTCTTTCCTTTCACCCCCAGAAGACTTGCCCTGTTCTTGGACTGCAAAGAAACAGTATTAAAATAAAAGGCAAGAAAACAAAACTTTTATTCCATTCACAATAAGTGAAAATCCCTACTAGTCATGCTTTCCCTCAAAATTCTTCACTGTTTGAATAGAACATGCTTATCAAACTCAATTATTCTTCAAGAGATATGTACTTCTTTAAGTTTTATGTTCTTCAAGTAGTACGTACTATAACAAAAGGGAAAAAGCTAAGTAAAAATGGAGAACTTTCATACAAAAAGCAGTCAACAAGTCCCTGCCATGGACTCCCAAATCAAAGCCTTGGAAATATGTCAGCAATATTACTGCACTGTCAAAAGCAGAGTTGTCAAACAAATGGCAGATGAATGAGAAGATTTACTGTTCGAAGTATGTGTTGAGCCAACAATAACTCTTTCCATAAATCTTTGGTCAAATTAGTTTAAGAACATGCCGTAATTAAATATGCAACAAGGCAGAAGCAAACAAAAATGCCACCTGCTCCTGCACTAAAAGGAGAGCAGCTCGACCCACGGCAGCCCGCAGCAATGCCGCAGGTGAGCCGCTGCCGGCGGCCCAGGGCGAGGAACTGCCCAAGGGCGCTTTCTGCTGCTCCTGCCACAGCACACAGCGAACAAAACCGGCAAAACAAACCCCCAAACACGCCCTGTGCCGTTCTGCCTGCGGGCAGGCCGGGGACAGGGCCCGCCGGAGCGGGGAGAGGGGCGGCGGCGGCCGCGCCGCCCTCGGCCGCTCTCTGGGGGCCGCTCCTGCCCCGGCCCCGGCTCCTGCCCCTCCTCGGCTGCCCGCTCCTGCCCCGGCTCCTGCTCCGGCAGCTGTCCCTCCTCGGCCGGGTGCTCCCAGCCCAGCCCCGCACAGCTCCCCAGACCCGCGGCCGGGACACGGTGCCGGGTACACGGTGCCGGCACACGGTGATGGGGACACGGTGGTGGGGACACGGTGCCGGGACACGGTGGTGGGGACACGGTGCCGGGACACGGTGATGGGGACAAGGTGCTGGGCACACGGTGCCAGGGAGCACCAGCCAAGGACTGCCAGCCACAGCAAGGCTCTGCGGGAAAGGAGTGCTAGGCTTTGCTTTAGCCTCACCTCTGCAGCAGCAATTAGAAAAGTCTTTTTTTGAAACTTTTAAAAGCTTAAAATAGTTGGTTTCTTCCTGTGTTCAGAGACAGTAGTCTACAATTTAATTTCAAGTATTTCAAGTATTTCAAAGTTTTAGACAGATGTATTCCTACAAAAACAGGTTGTAATTATTCTTTACAAATAATTTCTTTTCTTAACCATGTAGTCTGTTGCACAACTGCAGGATGAAATTCTGAATATAAAATCCACAGCTCATAGAAAATTCAATTATATAGATGAATTCCATAGCTGATACAAAACAGTATAACTATTTTGTGGATAAGGAAGAGCTGCTTTATCACCGATTTTCTCAGCATCGGCACATCTGTAAGCAACAGAGATGCATGCATGACTGTGTTACTAGGCTACTGATCTGTGAAATCCCTCACTGTTTTGTAATTATTCCTCCTCTCACAATTATATAAAAGTGTCAGAAAACAGGTGGAAGATGAGCCATGCCCTCCCAACAAGAATTCTGTTGATGGGTTAAGAGATGCAATTCAAAAATGCATAGGAAAAAAGACAAAACCAGAGGAATGTTCTTGCTGTGGCAACACCTTTCAAATTCCATTTCCCACCCTGAAGAGATTGGAAGATATTACCTGACAGACAACTTAGTTCCCTAAGAAATTAAGTGGAAGGTTTCATTTCAGGTGGTTGTAAGTAAATGTTCATGTCACAGAATGACAATAGTTCTACAACCATTTTTCCAGGGTTTGGTCAGAAACTGTAGGATTAACTTTAACATTCACCAGCTTTCTTCACGAGCTAATTTTTGTTCAATTAAAAGACGATAGAAGCTAATGAAGAGGTCAAACTTTGTGACATGCATTTCAAGAAAGCTCCCAACCTTGTACTTCACCAAAACTACTGAAAAAGCAGGAAGCTTTAAAAGGAAAGGATTCTGGGTTACAATGAAGACAATGAACACGATGAGGATGGACACAGTGAGGTAAGAACTGCTGGAACATGTGCAGAACCAGTCTCCACCAAGTGTAGTACCAGCCCTGATCCCTGGCAGGCACTGCCACCACGAGGCTCCATCCTGCTTTGCATTTTCCCTACAAACAGGGTTAAAATTCTCATTTTTCCATTTCCATTTTTCTACCACACACACCTCGCTAGAAGCACTTCTGTGCATGTAAGCACATGGCTGGAGATTTGCTTCTGGCACTTTAGGGCATTTATAAGGAATACTAACATGTTTTTCAAATTGTTTTATTCCTTTTATTCTGCCTAGGAAGGGGAGCTAGGAGAAAATAAAGATCACACAAGAATCCAAGTAGCCAGCACTTGCACACAACCAGTGCTCTGCTGCCAGCTCTTGCCCAGGACACCCACCCAGCCCTGGGCACCCTCTCGCTGCCCCTAGCTTTACACATGCTTCCACATGCTTGAATACCAACAAAAAAATCCCAAAGGACTGGCGGGGTAAGATTTGTTTAAAAATATTTACACTAATTTATCACTTAGGGAAAACAAAACAACAGTGAGACACAGGGGAGAATTTGCTCAGGAGTGATGTGGGAGACTGATGATGACAGAACACCTGCAGGTTTCTCATATGTGCCTCTTAGAAAGGAGTCTGGACTTTTCTCCATCCCAGAAGATTGTTCCCTGGATGAACCTCAGAGGAATTAATTTGAGAAGAGAGTCTGAATGACACTTGTGGCTCCTTCTGTGGCATCACCTGCCCTTGCAGAACTGCCCAGTCTCCAACCCTCCCTCCAGAGATCATCACATCTTGCCAAGCAGTGCTGCTGCCACCCACTCAGACAAATTCCTGCTTCTCTGGGTTGGCATAATTTTTACAGATAACAGTATAAAATTCAACACTGGTATACAAATTATCTTTCTATGGAAAGGAGAGGGAGGAAGAAGGGGTAATATGGAAACAGGTTCATGTGAGTAGTAAAAGAAAATTCACTTAAAGACTACAATAATCAAGAAGCAAGAAATCACACTCTGAAGTCTGCTGTTCAGCAGTGGGTTAGTGACAAATCTGAGCCTGTGATCAACATCCCAGCAGCAGCAGAGCCCCTTCTCCAGCCTGCCCAGAGCCAGAGCGCTGCCCCTGAAAGTCTCCCTCTGTGTGTGTGCGTGTCCCCAGCATGGTGACAGCATGTGCCCAGCGTGTCCCCAGCGTGGTGACAGTGTGTCCCCAGCATGGTGACAGCGTGTCCCCAGCATGGTGACAGCGTGTGCCCAGTGTGGTGACAGTGTGCGCCCAGTGTGTCCCCAGCGTATGCCAGTGTGTCTCCAGCCTGGTGGCAGTGTGTCCCCAGCGTGTCCCCAGTGTGGTGGCAATGTGTGCCAGCGTGTCCCTAGCGTGGTGGCAGTGTGTCCCCAGCCCGGTGGCAGTGTGTGCGCGTGTCCCCAGCCTGCTGGCAGGGTGTGCCCAGCATGTCCCCAGCCCGGTGGCAGCGTGTGCCCAGTGTGTCCCCAGTGTGGTGGCAGTGTATGCCAGCATGTCCCCAGCGTGTCCCCAGCCCGGCGGCAGTGCATGCCCAGCATGTCCACAGCGTGGTGGCAGTGTGTACTGGTGTGTCTCCAGCGTGTCCCCAGCATGTCCCCAGCCTGGTGGCAGCGTGTCCCCTCCTGGTGGCAGTGTGTCCCCAGTGTGTCCCCAGCCCAGTGGCAGTGTGTGCCCAGCATGCCCTCCCAGCTGCAGTGCGGGGCTCCTGCAGGGTGCCCAGCGCCCGCAGCCGGGCACTGCAGCCTGGAGCTCCAGCTCCATCTCCTGGGGAAATCCTGCCTTTCTGCCAAGCCTCGACATTCCTGTAACACTGTTAATGAAGAAGTGGCCTGAGAAGTCATCACCATGTGAATTCCCTCAATATTCAATTCAATTACAGCTCTCTTCTTAAATCATCTTTTTTACTTAACCAAACTCTAAATTGACAGAACTAATAAGCTCGGGAGAATCAGTGTACACCATCCATTTCTGGGAACAGGACAATATTTTCTAAGACGCATTAATAACTACGACAGGATTTATGTGTAAGATAAATTCATTTCAATTTCCTTTTTCAATTAATGGCCAATTATTTGAACTCAGCTCAACCAAAAATATTACTCAAGTATCATTAATCTAACAAAAATTAACTTTAATATTCTCTCAGTAACAAGCAGATATAATTTTAAGGTACAATAACACACTTGAATAACATGTTGTCCATCTGTATTCTCAGGACCACTGCTCCCCACTGGACCCCCCTGTCATGCTGGCTCAGGTTATTGCCCTTAAGGATAGTGACTTGGGCAAAGGTCTGCCCTGGATGCTGCTGCAGGCTACCAGTGCATTATCTACACTGGAGTAAGAGCCATTTTACATTTAAAAAAATGCTGGTACAGAGCGTGTGAAGTAAAAACCATCCAGGGGAAAAAAAAGCAAGCACAACCTTTTCCTGCATACCCTGGCAGTGCCTGGACTTGCCTCAGTGCTCCCACAGCCTGGTGCCACCCACCCCCAGCAGGGGCACGGGCGCTGCATGGCCTGCGCCAGCGCTGAGCCTGTGCTGCTCTGGGTCAGCGAGTGCCCGGGGTGCAGGGACACAGCTCGGACAGGGCACCCACCAAGCACCAGTGCACACAGCAGGGGCAGCGAGGGGCGTTCAGCTGCCCACAGCCCCCAGGACCCGTGCCCTCGGAGAGGGTGCGATGGCAGGAGACCACCTGGGCACTGACTGACTGCTGCCTCTGCTGCCTTCAGCACCCACCTCTCTGCCTCAGCAACTGAAGCACAGGGGCGTGGACAGAAAGCTTGTCAGAAAAGTGCCTCTTACCACTGTATTCTTTATAACTTACTTTGTCCATCCCCCAGGTGGTTATTGCAGGGAAGTTTCATTTCAGTCATTATCTCACCAAACCCACATTTCAATGTGGGGAGCTGTGCAAGCACAGCAACCTCTCTCTCTTCAGTCCATTGGAATTAATAAAATTCTGCTTGCAGTTTGAGGCTCTGGTGTTGTTTAAACACATCTGTCTAATGTCAGGAATGCTGGTTTTGAAAGGATGGTTTTTGTTTTGTTTTTTAATTTGATTGAAACCCTGCTATACAATGAACTATTTGCAGTGCACTGCACTGTTATCAGGAGGAGGAGGCTGGAACTTCAGCACACCACATGCAGAGCCCAGTGGCATTTGTTCATTGCAAGGTCACCTGCGGGTCTGGGCAGGCACACAGACAATGGAGAACTCTGTTTATTTTTAAAAAATAAACCTACACTGGGAAGCAGAGCAATTACCCCACTGTGCAGATGCTTCTGCCCATCAGCTAAGGGCTGTGCCAACCACACAGCTCCCAAAATGCTCCCTCAACACTCCAGGCAGGAGCTGGTGGTCAGCTTGCCCTTGGAGGTCTGGTTTGCCAGGAGTCCTCAGGAATGACGTACTCCAGGAAAGATTCTCTCCCAGCCTACAGAAACCACACGTTCAATGCAGCAAAAAGGCTTTAAGCTACACAGGACTTTCCTCTGCCTTCTCTGAACAATGAAAAGGAAGCCAAGGATTTGCTAAGCTATGTAAGACCTTAATTGAGTACTCCAGAAATCAATAAATACACGGCACAAAACAAAACTAGACTTGATCTCATTACAATAAAAATGTCACTGATTATACCGACATGTTTTCATATAAAAACAGTTATGGATTTGATGCAAACATCAATGTATTTCTGACTGATATTTACCTTCAGTACATTTTCTTATTCCAGAAAAAAACCACTTTATTTACCATTAACTTGGGTTATTCGAGAAGTATTGACATGCAAAGTTCAACACTCCCAACAATTTTTGAGTAATTCTTCACATAGAAAAGTGACAAGATTTATAATTTACCCCTTACATGAAATATACCAAGTACAATAAAATTAACAGAGAATGTAAATAACGGGATGTTTGGTAAAATCAATGGAAGTGCAAAGACCTGTTTTATTACAAGTGAAGTCCATTCAGTATAGTCACAAATAAAAAATGCAATGTTCTGAATTTTTCAGCCTCTCATATTTTTACCTATTTCAGTCTTCTTATATCTGTCTTTTCATTAATTGTACATTCTTCAACAGAAATCAAGATCTACCCCCTACATAACATTTTATACAACAAAAGAAAGTACCATGCTTTCAAACAGGGATTTACAGGTATTTGAGTGTCTGAAATTCAGCACATGAGCCAGTTTATCCAGACTTGACTGCTATTGGTATTTCCAGTCAGAAATGAAACAGCAGCACAGCTGCCAGTTTAGTTAATCTGAAATTTCTGGGAAGCCATTGTCAGCCCTGCAGAGGCTGTCACCCACTGTCCTCATCCATAACTGCTGGAAGCGCTGAGCTCCAGCACTGCCCCCTTCCCAGCGCTGAGAGCCATCAGCTCTAATGCAGCAGCTCTCTGCCAAGAGATTCATCTTCAGGTCATTTTATAATTTTTAAATCTGAGAGAGCTGGGCCTCTCCCAGGTGTGACACGGACTGCTTCATCCCTGTGCACCCTGTGAGACCCGTGCTGCCCCCAGAGCCTGGCCCCAAGAAAGCCTTGGGCCAGGAGTCACTGCCCAGGCTGCAGTGCCAGCCTGACCCTGCGGGCTGGCCCCTTCCCTGGGACAGGGACCTGCTGCCCCAGCACCTTCCCTGGCCTTGCACTCTGCTCTGGCATTTATTCTGTGCCATGCGTTTCACAGTTTTGAGTGGAAGGAAATCCCACACAGTCTCACCCTACCATCCCTCCTAGGAGAACAAACACAGCCCACTGAACCACAGCTCTCTCCCTCATCACAGCACCTACCCCACTCCCCACACCTAAAACCAGTCGCTCCTACACCAGATTTGGTATACATGACCATAAATGACAAATCCTGGTAGTAAGATGTACGTCTGGGATGATGCAAAATGATCCATTTTGATCCTTCATACAATGTGGATTATTAGTTTTTAAAATGAAGTGGCTCCACTAGAGACTCCTCATTTTTATGCCAGTTTCTTACTTCTGGTGTGGAATTTGCACCTGTGCTGCTGTGAGCTGGAGACAGAGGCTGCTGACAGTGTTGTCTCAGATCCTGCTGCCAGTCCTACCACAGCCAAGCTGAGTAACTGTGGCAGCAAAATCTGGTTCGGTTTTGCAGGAGCCAAGCCAAGGAAAGCCTTACAGAGGAAGTGATGCCAAAACTGGTAAAAAAGGGGATGTGAGAGCAGCAGGGATAAAGGTTAGCCAAACTGTAACTACTTGAGCTTCTCCCTTTCTAAAGCAAATAGCGTTATACAACAATATATGATAAACATTTATATTTCAGAGAGGTAATAATATAAAGACAAAGCTACAATCTGCTGCCAAGTCTGTGCCTTAGAAGGGATGGAAAAAAGCCCACAGAAGTTACAGAACTTCGCAGTCAAACAGAACTAACAAGGAAACACGGAGACACGTGACATTGTACAAGGCAAACCACACTGCAGATAAGACCAAAACTTTACCCTAAATGGACACAGCACACGTGAAACCCCTGCTCACGCAGTCACACATACACACACACACACTGAGCAGAGGAGCTGGAGATCTGCCATTCAAATCACAAGTGTGAAAAACCATTTCTATGAATCTTTGATTCCTGACAGCAGTGCCAGGATGTGTGAGTGCAGACTGGGAGCATTCAGTGCCTAAAAGCAGACTCTAACAAGCCAGAAGTTTAAAGAACTCAATGTGAAAGTGCACTCTCTCTTCTGTCCAGGTTTTTGGGCTTTGGTTCCAAGCCACAACTACAGACTAACAATGAAGGTATAAAACACTCCTCTAGCACACAGCATTTCCTCCCAGTGATAGTAACACAAAACATCATTGAATAATTGCTCTTCCTTTGGGTTCTGCCTTTTCACGCTAAGCAGATTCAGCTCTAAAAGATTCTTAAAGATACAAACAGCCTATCATGTGGAGTACACATCAAACACTTCTGTAAACCCATTGTGTATCTTTACAGTCACCACTTCAACAGGAGGGCAATTTAACCAAACAATAAGAACATGTTTTTGGTTACACTATTTCCATGGAAAATAACATTGGTACTAGCTGTCTTTTTTTATATCTTCCCCTTTATTGAATCGATACGTTGAAAGAACTTTTTTTTTGCCCCCTGGAAAGCTCAGCTTTAGTAAACGAAGGATTAGAAGGAAAAAAACTTCAAAGTAATATTTATGACAAGAAAGGGGGAAATACAAAGATGGCTGGGGAATACTGCAAGAAACACAGTGCTAGAAAATAATGCTGCTATGTGAAACAAGAAACCACATTAGTTCTTGAACTGAGGACATTGCAAAATACAGGGTTCTTCACAGAGACACAAACAGCACATGCTCTGACTGGGATTCCTGTTCAACCTAAGAGCCTTTCTATCCACCACAGGAATGCCATCAAATCGAATCAAGGTACCTTATGCTAAATAAAATAATTCAATACTATGAAGGATGTGACTATTCTTAAACACAAAAAAGTTGTATCTTGTTATTGGACTGTATTTTGTTATGGATTAATCTTCTATGCTGTTTCCCTAATTACGATCACAGATGATTATCCCTTTTTCCTGTATCACAGAAAAGTCTTGGCTGGAAGGGAGCTCTGGAGCTCACTGGCTGAAGGCAGATCAGGTAAATACAGAACCCCTTGCAGCTCCCCTGCCCACATCAGGAGATCTGTGCTGCAGGACCCCAACAGGGTCTCCACCAGTGTGTGGAATCATCTGGATGCAGCTCAGACCTGTGAGTGACTCCAAAACATGCAGCTCTGTACTACTGCTTTTACCTACCAGCACTTTCTGAACATCTGCAGAGTACAGTTTCAACATTAGTGACCCACTAACGGTTTGTCCCTCTAAGGCTCAGGAAAGCTGATAATCTTTTTATCTTCTCCAATGAGCAAGAGAAAAAAAACATTGATTCCTCTCCTCCAGATTCATCTTAGTTGGGCTTCTAGCCAGGTTTATTAAAAAAAAGAAGAAATAAAAACCCTTCCAGGTTCTTATTCCCTGAGCTTATATGCATCCAAGCTGGGGTTTGTGTGTGTGCTGGGTACCTGTTTTTTTATTGTCTGAACTTTCCCAGGTGCCATCTCTGGCTGGCCCAGGTCTCCAGCCAGGCTCCTCCGAGCCACCACTGCCCCTGAGCAGCATAGTGGGGGAGAAGGAATCTCTGCCCTGGGAACGAGGGTGCTGTCACTGATTCACCTCCAAAGGGCTGTTTTCTCCTGTACAACCTAGCAGTGATGACTTGGACACACAGCAGACGTGTTGGCACGATGCACAGCCCTGGCACCAAGCACACAAGCCTTTCTGCTCTGAGGAAGGGCAGCCCTGCACACATCATTCACATGTACCTGAACACCACTCATGCTAATGCACACTTGTGCTCTGGCTGCTGCCACCATGCCTCAGGCCAGTGAGGCTGTGAGCCAGCTCTGGAGATCCCTTACACAGGCCCTGCACCCTTGCCAAGCTCGCCACCAGCTCATCACACTCAGTGCTGGCACCACCTCACACTGCCGGACACTGCCAGGCTCTGAAACAGAAGGTGATTCTGAGCTAACAAAGTCTGTGCTGGACAAAAAAAGACCTTAGACAATCATTTGAAAGAAAAGATGCCCTGCACACTGATATTCTGCTCATTCTAAATGGATGCACCTCTGTGAAATCAGCAGGTACCCATGCCACAGAATAAACACTGTTAATAGTAAAACACAGTAGTAGTAAAATCAGAATCATCATCAGGATGGAAACAGCGCACAGTCCCACATGGGTCACAAACCCCAAACAGAAGAAATTCACCTTCAGTTAAACTACACTCATGAAATAAAGAAATTTACCGTGAAATGTTCCTGTGATTTATAGTTCTCATCCAGGTAAACTCGAGCTCTGTTGTAGTCTTTCATTGCATCACTTGATAACAGTTCTCTGAAAGAGAAAGAAAAGACTGAACGTTGTGCAGGGAGATACAAATGTGCTGCCTTGCCTCAGCATTGCTCTGTGCTGTGACATCCCCAGCACCACCTCTTGCTCTGGGGGGAATTTCAGGGACGGCGCTGTCCCTGACACAGCCGCCTGCCTGCACGCTCCAGAGCTGCCCTCAGCAGCCGCACCGCGACTTTCCCAGCGCCGTTTGGACACGACCAGGAAGGGTGCGGGTCCGTGGTGCCCACAACACTCCGGGAATTTGGGCATTTGTGCTGCCGGTGCCGCAGCCCCGAGCGGGCCCGAGCGGGCCCCGAGCGCGGCCCCGAGCGGGCCCGAGCGGGCCCGAGCGCGGCCCCGAGCGGGCCCCGAGCGCGGCCCCGAGCGCGGCCCCGAGCGCGGCCCCGAGCGCGGCCCCGAGCGCGCAGCGCCCGCCGCCGCCAGCAGAGGGCGCGCGCGGCCGCGGCTCGCGGGCGCTGCCCGCGTTCCCTCCCAGCCCGATAGATTAAACCGGGATAGATTACACCGGGGATAAATTAAACTGGGATAGATCACACCGGGGATAAATTAAACTGGGGTAGATTACACCGGGGATAAATTAAACTGGGGTAGATTACACCGGGGATAAATTAAACTGGGATAGATCACACCGGGGATAAATTAAACTGGGATAGATCACACCGGGGATAAATTAAACTGGGGTAGATTACACCGGGGATAAATTAAACTGGGGTAGATTACACCCAAATAGATTACACCCGAATAGATTAAACCGGGATAGATTACACTGGGGATAAATTACACTGGGATTCATTAAACTGGGATAGATTACACCGGGGATAGATTCCACTAGTATAGATTACACCGGGGATAAATTAAAATGGGATAGATTACACCCGGGATAAATTAACATGGCATTCATTAAACTGGGATAGATTACACCCGGGATAAATTAAACTGGGATAGATTACACGAGGGATAAATTAAACCTGGATTCATTAAACTGGGGATAAATTACACCCGGGATAAATTGGACCGGGATACATTAAACTGGGATACATTACACCAGGGATAAATTGAACTACAAATAAATTACACTGGGATACATTAAACCAGGAATAAATTAAACCGGGATACATTGAACTCGGAATAAATAAAACCAGGATACATTGAACTGGGAATAAATTAAACCAGGATACATGAAACTGGGATACATTACACCGGGATAAGCAATCCCAGCGCTGACTGAGCGCTCCTGCCCTTGCCCCTGCCTCAGGCCCAGGCTGTGCCCCCACCACTTACTTCACGAACTTGTCTACATGAGACATTGAAGCTTCATAGTTCTTCCCTCCGAATTCCTGACAGTGTAAAGCCATGAAATGGGGCTTGTGTGCATGGACCACCTGGAAGAGAGAGAAAAGCGAGGTTTAACGCTCAGCACACAGCAAGAACACAGATCTGCGTGCTCAGGGAGGGCTGGCAACTACTACCCGAGAGGTCACTGCACAATAAGCAGCAAGGGGAGCATCATTTGCTATCCACATAATAGACTCATAATACATAATTATTATCTCAAATATTCTTAACTAATATTTCCTTTTTTAAACTATGACTTAGTTCCTGGGCTAAATATATATTTTTAATATATTTTAGTATTTATATTTAAAATGTAAATAAACTTTTCCACTCAAAGATGACAGGATTAAGATAATCCAGACCTTTCCTTGTCTGGGAGGTAGAAGAATTCAAACAATTAATTTGCTAAAGTGGATTTTTTTTTCGACTTTTACAAAATTTCTCAGTGCTGTTTAGCAGCACTTTAGCAGTTGTGTTTGATATTTTTATTTATGGAATATCTTATTTGCAAAAGTATTTAAATAACAGATGCCCGTACACACCTGTTAACACTGAAGACATGGAAATCCATCATGCTATTCCAAGTGTTAGTCTTGAAAACTGCAAATATCTTAGATACTACTCAGTCAGCACTAGGATGCAATTACCATACCAAAACCCTTGAATGTCCGTCTTTCCTCATACCTCAAATCAAATAAAGTGTTTATAAATTTGCTGCTGTTTTGAAGAGACATTCAGTGTTTTTCTGTTCTATGGAATTTTCTCTGCTTTGCCTCTATTCAGAACTGCAAACACCACATTTAAAATGTCTCTGCTAATACTGAGTCTCCATACCTTGTGTTCCATGCCTTATTGTGAATGGATGGACACAAGCTCCAGAACAACTTCCATTTCAAAAGGGAACAGTCCGAAACAATCGACCCTGTGCCAGTGCAAGCATACGTGGAGAGAATTCAAGTCCCAGATGGGATTCACTCGTTTCTCAAGGGTGGCACTGGGTGGCCCCAGCCAGCAGAGGCCACGCTGTCCGTGCAGCCTTGGCAGGAGTGGGGGGCTGCTGGCAGCCCCTGGGCAGGGCTGGGGTGCTCTGCCCTCGGGTCACACTGCAGAGCTCTCACCTCAACACACAGCGAGGAACAGCTGGAAAAAAGGGACTGCTCCCCCTCCTGCTCACTGTCTTGCTGCTGGAGCCCTGCAACTCCCAAAAAGCACAGACACGGTATTGCTGTTACAGCACGGTAGTGCTGCTTTTAATTATTTAAATCAACAGTGACCAATATCGCTGTTAAAAGGTCTTTAGGCATCGTGGAACCACAGAATAGCTGAAAGGGGCCTTAAAGCTTATCTCCTTCCACCCCGTTGGCAGGGAAACCTGCCACTGAAGCAGGCTGCTCCAAGCCCTGTCCAAGCTGGCCAAGAACACTTCCAGGGATGGGGCACCACAATAGAGACAATAGAGAGAAACTGCCATTTGATGCGATGACAGAGTGCAAAATCCTTCATTCCTGACTACACAATTAGACAATTAAGCTCAAAGACAATGAATTAAGGATCAGCAAAATCTGAAGTGCAGCAGGTTCCATTGAGCCAGAGGCAGTCACAGGTCCGTGCTTTGAGCTGGCACCTTCCTGTGGCAGCGGCAGAGCTGCCCAGCTCGGGACAGCAGCAGGGAGGGCACAGGGACCTGCAGGTGCCAGACCCTGCCCCAGGCTCCCCGGAGCACAGCAGGGCAGTGCCAGCGAGGCTCAGCACCGCTGGCAGCACGTCCCTCCCTGCTCAGGGACACTCCTGGCACGCTGCTCTCCACCCGTGCCCAGCACAGCCCCTGCCAGAGGGCCAGGGGGCTCAGGACCAGTGGGACAGGGCGGTGGGGCTCCAGCCAGGGCCAGCGAGGGGAAGCCTGGCAGCGGCTCGTGCACACCAGAGCCGAGCAGAACCTGGTGTGCTGCACATCCAGCGAGCCACAGCGCTGCCAGTAACCCCTGCAGAAAGAAGGGAATGTCCTGCCTGGGTTTCTGAGTCATGTCCAACAGCCACTTCCTCTGTGCCTCAGCTTCCCGGCCACTGAGACATCTTGGCACTAACCTGCTTGGTGAAACATTCTGAGGTGAGCTGCTGCTGGCAGGGTTACTGGATAAAAGGAAAAAGGAAATACTCCCACTCAGGTGTTTGATGATTACTGAGCACTTCAATTAGACCATTAATGCTGGTTTCTGCCAACAGAGATATCAGCACCTTGCTTTAAAGCATGCCATCATCAGTAGGGACGGAGAATGAGCCAGAGTAGGATCCAACAGTAAGTTTAACTGGGGGGAAGGAGGGGAAAAATAAAAAAGCAGATGACAGACCAGATGTCAAAAACCATATCTGAAATGCAAGGAATTACACCCAGCTGGGACATGCTTTTCCTCTGATATATATTTCCTATCATAGATTTATTTACAAACAACGAAGACACAGTTGCTGAGAAGATGTCCATGTACAGATGTTCCTTTCTTCCCAAGGCCCTGCCCAAGGGACCACTGGCAGTAGGCTGCCATCAGAGCCAGCAGCAGCAAATGACAATGAACACTAAATTTACCTCACTGGCTCATTTTGTTGGCTGTCTGGAGAGCAACACTAACCAAACACAGCCCATGAAGCAGAGCTCTGCAACAGAGCTCATCTGTGGACCCTAACACCAGGCCATCCCAACTCTCCATGCGCTTTACTGCTCCCAGTCAGTTCTGGATTCCAAGTCCTGATTTAATCTACTTGGAGAGCTCTATGAAGACACCATGATCAGAAAGCAGTGTAACTATTTAATCCTGTAAAGCAAACACACCCCCATCACTGTCTCAGTACACCACACACAGGAACGTGCTGAGCATTGTGTCACTCATTTTAACTGCTGAGAGTTTGCTCCAGTAAGAGCTCTTCTTACACAGCCCACAAAAATACTGACTGGTAAGACAACCGTAATAAACTATTTTAAGTAAGATTTAGGAACCATCAGTCACAAGGAGCCCTGAATTGGGAGTCCTGCAGTGAGACAAGACAACAGAAAACACTTCCAGGCTCTGAAGATGCAGGACACAGTTATTTCTTTGTTTGTACACAAATCTTTGAGAACTTGAAATCTTAGTGGGTATTAAAAAAAAAAAGTATTTTTTTGATGGGGAAATAGCATTGGCTTAATAGCAGTGAGGTCCTTGTGGCATTTCTTGCAGGTTAAACCACTAGAACATACCTGAATATTAGTTACGTCCTCTCATATAATAAGTACCCTCCAACTAAAAGGAAATTGGCTCTGCTTCATTACCTTTTACTAGTTTTCTACTCTTATGGAAGAACAAACAGTACATAATAATGAGTAATGAATACTTCAGAGCTAAAAACTCCCAGTTGCCAGAAGTTAAAGACCATACATGAGACCACATAAATAATGAATTTGCATCCACAGCAACACAGCGTATTTACAAAGTTGGGCATTATTTTCAATTTGGGATACGCAAAAGTAGTGAAAAGGCAGCCACAGTCAGGAGTTTCTTTTGGGGGTGTATGTAACTAAGCAAGATGCTCCAGCACAGCTGAGTATGAGCACAGAACTGGTGAGACCTACAAGCCTGACTGACATCTCCTCGTTCCACAGGCGTTTTCCTGCCTGGGCAGGGCATGGGCAGGGTGGGGCAGGCTGTGCTGGAGCTGGGGCAGCAGCCAGGACAGGACACAGCTCCACGCTGCTGGCCAGCTCTCGGAGAGGGCAGCGGGGGCACGGGGGCACGGGCACCAGGGTTAGACCTCAACTGTATTGACAGAGTATTTTCAATTTCTCTAAGCCTGAAGAAGAGGCTCCTCCTGGGGACAGCACCCAGAGCTGCACTCAGCTGCACTCAGCCAGCACCCCAGCCCCGCATCCCCCTACCCTTGTCACAGGCCATGGGTTCAAACCAACAACCAACAGCCCACACAGCCCCACCTGAGGAAAACACCCTTTGGAAAAGGGTGGAGACCTCAGCTTGGAAGAGCTGCAACAGAGTTTTTTCATCCCCTTTAGTTAAAAAAGTAGCATTAGGTCAACCAAAATAATTAAACAACCTTTGAGTGTCTGGGTGGGGTTTTGTTGTGATTTGGGGTTTGCAATTTTTTTATTTGGTTGGTTAGGGCCTTTTTTGTTTGTTTTTCTTCCTTCTCTCTGAAGGGTAACACACAAAGTTCCCACGCAGCTATACCAAGATGACCTTTAGCTATTAGGTAAACTTTTAACTTCTGTATTCCTACAAATAAAAGCTAAAAATACTCTCAAACACATCAGGCAACATGGAAAATGGCATTAGGGGAAAAAACCCTCTGGGTCCAAATTTGCATCTAAAATGAACATGTGCCACGAATGCAACAGAAAAAGATAGTTATTAAAATCAGTGCAGATTTTCAGCAGCTCCAGCTCCTGAACTCCTCCTGCCCCACATATGAGGCCCAGTGCAGATGGGGAAAGGGCAAGGGATGGGGGAAGGAGGGAGTGAAAAGGAAAAGGAGTTGTAAGTAAATAAATAAGTCAATAAAAGTTCTCCCTCTGCTCCTACACCCTTTGCTTGCAAACAGCTTCCTTCATGTTCTTGGAGCTTGTTCCCCCATATTTCTCCTGTGCACTGACTGACGTGGAGGCTGCCAACCAGGGCTGGGCACCTTGCACAAGTGGGACAAAACTGCCACGTGCATATTCTCATCTGCATGGCAGCGAGCTCACCAACCATCCCCCTGCTTGCTCAGCACTACTGTCTAAATCACCAGTCATCCCAGTTCTTGATAAGAACCAAAGTCTTCCCTATCACAATTAAACACACCAAAATGCTGCTCTCAGGCTGTTTCCACTCTCCCCCAACAAACCCTTTCCCTCCTTGTTTCCAGTGTAGGTTTTGGGGTAAGAGAATTTTTACTGGAAAGAGGACTAGTCCAAACTCAGCTCTTTCAGACCCAAGTTACCAGCAGCTATCTGGAGTTAGGAGATGGGGCACAATCTCCAGCACCAGGACTTCACTGGCTCCTGCCTCCCTCTAAGGCAGCTTTTCCAGCCTTCAATGTAATTCCCAATTATCAGGGCCACAGTGTGACCCATTTGCTCACAAGCCTTTTTTCTTTTGTTCTGGTTCCAGCGGATTGCCTTCAACTGCAAATACAATTTTCTGCCTTGAACATTAGAAACCAGAGCCAACGCTGAAAGCCCTGGGATTTGCAGCATCCTTCCCCCACAGCGCTTGCTTCTGCTCCTGACAGGAACATAGGATTGCTGCTGAAATGGCACCTGTGGCACGGAGGTGACCCAGGGCACACGATGGCACAGTCCTGCAGCACCCAGGCCAGGTCAGACGGCGGTACCGGGGAGCTGGACGCGTTTCCTACCCGCAGCCTGGGGCTGCTGCGCACTCCGGTCCGGAGCATCCCCGCAGCAAGGCCCGGGACAACCCCAGAGCCGCTGTGTGACACCGCTGTGACACGGTGTGACACTCCGTGACACTGCTGTGTGACAGCATCGTGTGACACTGCTCTGTGACACTGCTCTGCGACACTGCTGCAACACTCCGTGACACTGCCGTGTGACAGCATCGTGTGACACCGCTGTGACACGGTGTGACACTCTGTGACACTGCTGTGTGACAGCATCGTGTGACACTGCTGTGTGACACTGCTCTGTGACACTGCTGTGTGACACTGCTGCAACACTCCGTGACACTGCCGTGTGACAGCATCGTGTGACACCGCTGTGACACGGTGTGACACTCCGTGACACTGCTGTGTGACAGCATCGTGTGACACTGCTGTGTGACACTGCTCTGTGACACTCTGTGACACTGCTGTGTGACAGCATCGTGTGACACTGCTGTGTGACACTGCTTTGTGACACTGCCATGTGACATTGCTGCAACACTCCGTGACACTGCCGTGTGACAGCATCGTGTGACACTGCTCTGTGACACTGCTGTGACACTGCTCTGTCACACTGCTCTGTCACACTGCTGCGTGACACTGCCATGACACTGCCGTGTGACACTGCCACGACACCGCTGTGACACTGCTCTGTGACACTGCTCAGTGACACTGCTCTGTGACACCACTGTGACACTGCCATTACACCGCTGTGACACTGCTGTGACACTGCCATGTGACACTGCCACGACACTGCTGTGACACTGTTGTGACACTGCCATGACACCGCTGTGACACTGCCAGGACACTGCCGTGCCACTGCTGTGACACTGTGACCATCCCGCTGACCTCGACAAAACCTGCACGTGTGTCTTCAGCCAAGAAGCCCAGCAGACACGCCCTGTGCTGTGCCATGCCAGAGCACATGGCACCCTGCTGCTGTCACCCTGAGCCCGCTGTCACACAGCACGGGGCCAACCTGCTGCTCTCTGCCAGGAGCTGCTGCTAAAACCAGCCTGGAAAGGGCCTTTCAAGGGTCTTTTTTACTGTTTGCATTTCTTGGAGAAACTGTTTCATTTACCAGCATTAGATCTGCCACAATTTCCATGTTAATGATGTAGGATAGGGTATTTGTAGATCAATGGCAGAAGTTTCAAAAATTGAACATGTGACATTTGAATCTTATTTTAGCCCTCTGTATGCTACCATGTCCTTGGAAATGCATATGGCATGTAAGCCAATGGTAACACATAAACGACCTGTACTCACCCATGACAGCAAATAAAATCCCTCATTTTAATTTACTGGAATTTAGAAACAAGTCCACAAAATGCTCTTTAACCAATATGCTCTTTGACATCAGTTCAACAACATTACGGGTTTAATTTCTAGAAACATTTTAAACTTAGAGAGGTAATGGTTCTTCCTTTTCTGTGGAGAACATTTTGACTACTTACACAAGGACCTCATCTTCAGAAGTTATGCAAACCGCCCTGACACAACTGCATATGCAAATTGAATTCCTCAGAAGAATGGAAAAAACTGCCGTCTGCGGTTTATCTGGTTTCAAGCTTACCACGAGGCACAGAGTCATTTTCCAGCGCTGCTCTGGACCTCAGTTCACAGAGGTTTCGCACAGAGCGTGAGGAATTAAACACAATAATCCCTCTGAGGCTGCACGTTTGCGGGGTCGCTCTGAAGCCAGAGCGGCACTAAGTGACTTTTGGTGTGTTCAAGTTTGCTCTTCCCTAAGGAGCTTTCTGTCCGGTTTGGTTCCACCTCCTACTGTGCTGGGGAGTGTGGCGTGAGCAGCCAGCCCGCTGCCGAGCCCAGAGGGGAAGCAGGATAAGGCAGCAGCAGCCATGGCAGCACTGCTAACTTCGTCCTGTGTCTATTTTTCTTTTCTTTTCCTTTTTCAAAATACAGTTCCCAGACTGCAGGGCCAGAGGGCAGAGGTATGGAGAGGGAACAGAGCAGAACCCCCCTGGCTGAGGGATGGGCTGGGGTCTGCCTCAGCAACACTTTTCCTGGTCTGGACCCTGCAGCAGACTGGCATTATGGAGCATTAATTTTATTCCTCTTTGGAATTCCGTACACACAATATTTACTGGGCCAAAGACAGACCACGTTTAGTCACGTGTCAGTGGTCCCTGCCCTAAGATAGCAGCAGCTCAGTCTTTTCCCCACCTCTTCCTGTTTTCCACAAACTATTCAGAAGCATTTCTGCAGTGCTCATCCCACTTCAGAAAACAAAATGAACATAGAAGGAGTTTCCTTGATAAAGATACATAAATCAGTCATGTGGTGATGAAAAGTATGCAGCCATCTAAAAAAAAAAACAACCAAAAATAAAGAGTTGTCCCTGTTTATTTGTATTTCCTGCATAGCAAGAGTTTTTCCTGAAGCTGTGGAGGGCTGGAATCAGAACCAGCTGAGACACTTGCTTAGAGGAAGCACCATGGACATATGGCAATGATCAACCAAGGTTGAAGAAACAAAATAAAAAGATTAATCTGAAGTTGGCAGATACTAAACAATATAAGAGTGGTTACTGCACCTTGGATTTTTGCAAATCTCTTACATTTGCCAGTAAAAGTGAATTGCAGTATTTTACATCAATGTAATAAAGGTCACAGGCTGCACTGGCAGCCTGGGAATGCAAACACTCGTGGGATGCTTTCAATTACAAAAGGAAAATACAAAATACTGCTAATCATATTTTCTGCACACTTTACAATTTGAACAGCACAATTCTGTTGTTTAACTATTTTTCTGTAAGAGATGTAGGACTGGATAAAGGAATCCCTTCAGTACCAGGTGGCACTTTTCCATGGCCAGGTCAGTAGGGCTTGGAATAGAGTGCTTTAGCAGAAAGTGTCCCTGCCCTGGCAGGGTGGCATCCAGATGCTCTGTCAGCTCCCTCGAGGCCCTTCCAATGCAAAAACCATTGTGGGGCTCCAGTGCCTCAGCTCTCAGCTCTTCCCAGGGATGACACCTCCATGCCCCAGCAGTGCTCATTTCCTGCTGCTTATTGACACATTTTGCACAAAGACTGCAAGTTAAGTCTCTACGACAATATCATCATGTGAGAGGGGCTTTTATACTTTAAAAACCCCCTGACACCCAAAGGTTACAGCACATTTTATATAATGGGTTCAGTGTCAGTATCTCCATATTACCAAACAAGAAAATTGTTAAGAAAGAGAAGACAGGACTCATCTACTCCAAAACAATGCCCAAAATTGTTGTATTTCAATTTTAATACAGACTGGGCTTGCCAACAGATCTTTTTTTTAAGTACTCTAACATATATCTTATTCAGTAGACTTAAAAGACCATTTCATGCCAAACTGGAGTCAATTTTATAAAACTTGAATCTATTTTTTAGGCAGAGAATTGTTGATGAGAACAAATTGTGCTTATATGCTGAATTTTTATAATGATTGCTTAGAAATCCAGGAAGAGACATATTTTCAGGGCTGTCTTTTACTATAAAATAAAATCACTATCAAATAGTAATTTCCCTTCACAAAGCAAAAGATCCTGACATTACTAATTAGTAATAAACAAAGATGCACAAAACTCCATGAGAAAATAAACTTTACCTTACCTGATAAAATTCCCGAAGCCAATTCTTCTGTAAATTTTCTGGCTGAAAAACAAAAGGCAAAAATTAATTCTAAGTAAGAGAAATCTATTTTTACAACAATACCGCGATATTATTGCTTTCCTCAGTGCATTCAAGAAAAGAGCTTTTTTCACAATTAAAGCAAAAATACAAACACGAGGATGTTCCTCCACGATGCCACTGGACAGGCTTACCCTTTCATTGCCCTCTGGTTCTCAGCAAAAAGGTGCATTTTGTGTATGGCTGCACAGCATTGGCAGCCACACGTTCATCAGGCAATGGCAGAGCTGAACTGTGCCCTGTCAGAGGGGCACGTGGATCACCTGGGATCAGAACTTGCCACACCCAGGTGCTGCTCTGAGCTTCCAGTGACCCAGAGTTACTGCACACAACGTGGGTCAGAGAATGACAGCGCTTTTGGGGACACTCCATCCCATCAGGCCTCCTGCCAAGGACCAACTGAGAGAAGCACTTTCAGATTGCTCCAGAAATTATGACAACAGAAGCAGCAAAACTGCAGTTAAGTGCTAAGTTCTGTATTCTTACAGATCCCAGATCCCAGCCTCAGAGGGCTGAGAAGGGATCTCAGAGGGAGAGAACTGATTTGTCAAGCTTTATCTTCAACAACAAAACTGCTGGATAATTTTTGCATCCTAGTGGGGAATAACAAAAAAAATCAGACTTGCTTGTCACAGCAGTGGCAGGAATGTCCAGAATCGGTGGGAGGCAGCAGAACTTATCAAACTGGAAACAGAGACAGTTTATCCCTTCCAAACAGCTCTGACACCAACTGCCCTGAGGCAAACACACAGGCACCGAGCTTCTGTTCTGCTCTGTTCTCCCATTAAGTGTGCTATTTTCAAACAGCTGCACACAGCTGCAAAACAAGAACTGGAGAGGATGAGCAGCACTGGAAGGTGCCCGCTGAGCTCCAGTAACCAGTTCCAACAAAGAGGGTGCTGAGGAGGTCTCTAGGGCTGCCAGCATGGACTCCTGTGCCCAGCCCATGCCAGCCCTGTCTCTGGCTGCTGCTAACCCTGAACTCCTGTGCCCAGCCCCGTCTCTGGCTCCTGCTAACCCTGCACTCCCGTGCCCAGCCCGTGCCAGCCCTGTCTCTGGCTTGCCCTGGCCATGCACCCACAGCTTGGGCTGCACAGGAAGGGCCCTGCCGGCTCCCACTGCTGTGCCCTCCTCCAGCAGTCCCTCATCTGGCACCACCACATCTTTTCTTTCCACTTTCACCACTCTGTGGTACAATTCTTTAACCTAGCCCTTACTTCAGACTCCTCTCCAGCCACCTCACATAAATGAAACAATTTTAACTTTTGAAGGACTGGAGATAACAATAAAGTAGAAAGATAATTTATCTTCCTCTTATTTTTCTGTCTAAAAATAGGCACATTATATTTCATGTCTTCCACAGACTTCAGACTTCTTCCTATCCCTTCTCTCTGCACTCTGTCCTTCATTAAATTATCTCATTCTTTTTGTAGTATAATGGAAATTAATCTTTTCCCTCTCCTCTTTGATGCTAAATCCTTTCATACCCATTCACCAATGAACCAGGTTCTCCTGAGTTATTAATCCAAACCCCACTTTATCAGGCTCTTTCTGGCTACTGCCAGTGGGAAGCATTCCCTGTGCCCTGTCCCTCCAATCCCCTGTCCAAAGTCCCTTTCCAGCTCCCTTGCCACTGAAAGGAGCTGCAGGTCTCTGCTCCGGGTGTCTGTCCTGAGCACCCGGGGCTCTCCTCTCCTCCCCTACCCTCCCCTCCATCCCCAGGGCTCTCCTCTCCTCCATCCCCAAGGCTCTCCTCCCCTCCACCCCCAGGGCTCTCCTCTCCTCCATCCCCAGGGCTCTCCTCCCCTCCATCCCCAAGGCTCTCCTCCCCTCCACCCCCAGGGCTCTCCTCCCCTCCATCCCCAGGGCTCTCCTCTCCTCCACCCTCAGGGCTCTCCTCTCCTCCCCTACCCTCCCCTCCACCCCCAGGGCTCTCCTCTCCTCCATCCCCAGGGCTCTCCCCTCCATCCTCCCTTGCCCTTGCAGTTCCAAGGCGCTCTGCCCTGTGTCCCCCCTCCTGCCTGGGAACACAGGGCTGGTCAGCACGGGTTGCTCAGGGTTATTTGCCCACAGGCTGCTCCTCAAACACACCAAACTCTGCTGTTCTCCGGGCAGAGCTCAGCAAATGCCCCTGTGCCCGGAGGAGAACGGCTCTGGTTTTATCCTGCCCTTCAGGCATGCATTTTGACTCCACTGAGCCACAAATAGAAACCCTTCCCCTCAAACAAGCACAACTTCCAGACAGCAACACCACATGGGATCCATATTAAAAAACCAGAACATGCATCCCACATGCACTGCTCCCCTCAATTAAAAGCAGTTTTGACCTTTTCCTGGAATTACAAATCCCATTCAAACTATCTCTTTTCATGACGAGTTTCCACTTGAAGTCTATTTATGTCACACTGGTCACTGTAATGGTCAGGTTTATAAGAAAAACCAGTCAGCTTGTGAACACATGAACACCACATGAGCTGGTAATAGCCCAAAAACAAGCGGCTTTTCAAACTGAGGATACAAGCAGTCTCTCTTCTCCCCAGTATGTCTGTTTCCTACAACTTTACACTCAACAGCCAACAGGAAAGCTTTAAGCCTATTGCAATAATATACTCAGAGGGGGAAGGAGTCTTTTCAAAAAATGAGAAAGAGAACATATATTTAGACAAGGTAAGGAGCCTTTCATTCAAAAGGAAAAAGGGAAGAGAACTAAATGAAACTAAATTAACAGCCTGGAAAATTCCTTTTCAGCTTTACACATAGGGAAATGGAAGAACGCCAATGAATTATAGAAAGCAGGTTCTGTTTTGTGAAGTTTATTTTTAGCAAGGAATAACCTCATTTTTTAAGCTAAAAGGAAAAAAATCTTGACTCGCTTTGTGGAAGTTGCATTCTAAAATGAATCGGAGGACAACTGGCCACTTGGACTCTGCACACTGCTGAACACAAGGCTCAACCAGCCCGATTTTTACATGCCTGACTGGAACAGCCCCAAGAGCCCCACATGGGTGAGGGATCACTGGAACCCTGAGTTCCAGAAGTCTCCTGGCATCCCACAGCACCACAGGGGCCCTGCTGCAGCCACAGACTCCCAGGGTGCATCCCAGGCAGGAGCCAGAGCCTCTCCATCTTAACTGCCAAGACACAAAGAAAAATATGAAACACAGGCTATTTTTCCCTGCCTTCACTATGATTGGTTTTCTACTTATTTAATGCAAAGCAAAACCTTTGATCACGTTCTGTTTGAGCAGCAACAGGCTTACTCAAAAACTTCTTTTGAGTCTGCCAACATGGCTGACCATCACAGTTGTTTCAACAAAATTTTAGATTGTGAATTTTTTATCAATATTTTTGATCTCTTATATTGTCTTTGCAAATTTGCTGGCACCCTTTAGACATTTATATTAAAAGATCCACTGGATCAAAATATTTTTTTTATTTTCAAACAGACTTGTAAGCACTGCTGCTGCTATGCTCTTTTGAACTACACAGATGATACTAGCAAAACCCCCCCATCAGCTGGGTACTATTAATGTGGTGTTCTGCAGTCACTTTACACTCTTAAACGACAAACAAAAAGATGATAATCTGCATGTTCTGTTCACATTATGAGTTCAAAACATTTCAAAGTCCACATAGACAAACCGACCAGGACCAAACAGGAAAACAAGATTTATGAGTTTAAGAAAAAACATTGAAAGAAAAATGCAGATTTTTCAAAATCCAAATTTTTATTTAAACACCATGCATTTGCACAAACAGCTTGCAAACATAACTGTGGTGACCCTTAGTTCAGCACTTCTGAAAGCCTACAGCTTTCCCAAGGAGCGGCAGAAGAACAGCCCCATCCTCGCTCTGTTACAGCCCAGTGACAGTCGCAGGATCAAGGACCCGGTGCAGGGGAGAAAAACACAACACAGCCCAGTTGAGTGCAGACCGAGAAACGGGCTGGACACTCGCGTCTGTCCCAGGAGTCTGAGGCCACTTCAGCCCCAGGCTGAGCAGCGCAGCGCTCGTGGGATGCCGAACAGGAGACACGGAGGCAGACAGCCAGCAGGTAAGGCGGTAAAGCAGAGCTGGGGCAGGGATGGGGAAGGCGCTGCTGCCACGGCAGGGAACGGGGCCAGAGAGCACGGACAGTGCCCGAGGGAGAGCATGGACAGAGCCCGGGGAGAGCACGGACAGTGCCTGAGGGAGAGCACGGACAGAGCCCGAGGGAGAGCACGGACAGAGCCCGGGGAGAGCACGGACAGAGCCCGAGGGCTGGAGAACATGGACAGTGCCCGAGGAGAGCACGGACAGAGCCCGAGGGCTGGAGAACATGGACAGTGCCCGAGGAGAGCACGGACAGAGCCCGAGGGAGAGCACGGACAGAGCCCGGGGAGAGCACGGACAGAGCCCGAGGGCTGGAGAACATGGACAGTGCCCGAGGGCCGGCGAGCACGGACAGAGCCCGAGGGAGAGCACGGACAGAGCCCGAGGGCTGGAGAACATGGACAGTGCCCGGGGAGAGCACGGACAGAGCCCGAGGGAGAGCACGGACAGAGCCCGAGGGAGAGCACGGACAGAGCCCGGGGAGAGCACGGACAGAGCCCGAGGGAGAGCACGGACAGAGCCCGAGGGAGAGCACGGACAGAGCCCGGGGAGAGCACGGACAGAGCCTGAGGGCCGGAGAGCACGGACAGAGCCCGAGGGCTGGAGAACATGGACAGAGCCCGAGGGCTGGAGAACATGGACAGAGCCCAAGGGAGAGCATGGACAGAGCCTGAGGGCTGGAGAGCACGGACAGAGCCCGAGGGCTGGAGAACATGGACAGAGCCCAAGGGAGAGCATGGACAGAGCCCGAGGGCTGGAGAACATGGACAGAGCCCAAGGGAGAGCACGGACAGAGCCTGAGGGCTGGAGAGCACGGACAGAGCCCAAGGGAGAGCATGGACAGAGCCTGAGGGCTGGAGAGCACGGACAGAGAGTGGCTGGAGCGGGGCTGCTGCGCACCGCGGCGGGGAACGGGAGCGGGAGCGGCGGGGAACCGGCAGCGGTGGGCCCCGAGCTCCCCGGCACAGCCCGGCACACGCTGAGAGAAACAGGCCCGGCACCTGCTGCCTGTTTCGGAGGCTCCGTGCTTCCGAACAGCCAAAGCGGTCTGCAGGAGACACCAGCTCCCCCTGAGACAGCCGAAATCCCCGTCCCAGCCCGTAAGAGACAGAAACAGGCCTGCCTGCCAGGGATGCTGAACTCTGAACACAGCAGCACTCTCTTAGGCACAGAAGTGCAGCCTAAAACGGGAACAGCAAGCAATGACCTGTTAATTAACGACTATGGCTCCATCTGAGGGAAATGTAAGGAATAATGGAACAGAAGCAAGGGGGAGGAAGCGAGTCCCTACTTCTTCAAACGATGTGGATGTAAAGACATACACAGATGTGTATGTAGCATATATATGTATTATAGTTCATACCATAACCATAATTACTTGCTCCTCTAACAACACAGGACAGTGGAGGGGAAAAGAGACACCTGTCTTTACCATCTGCATAATAATGACAGCATGTCCTGTCAGTACTCCCATCCGGACAAGATCTTTCAAACCCTCGAGAACCTCACTGACCAATCTTACAGGTTATAAGACTGTAAAAAAGAATCACATAGATGCCCTCAAAAGCAAGGCAGCTTATGAGCAGCAGCTGAAACAAGCTCTAGTTCTTCAGCAGATGAGGCCGATGCCATAACAGCACAAAGCAACCCCTGGACAGAGCCCAAGAGCCCAGAGCCATTTACTGAACCCAAGTAAAACAAACCTCCTCTGGCCATGTAAGTGAAAAAATGAGTTAGAACAACAAATGCTTTTTAACAAAGAACATCTGTGTCAGTAGAAACCAATGTAGTTTAATTTCAGGGCTGGGATGTAGAGTCTCCTGCAAGCTTGAGCCCAGTGGGCACAGGTGCCAGGAGAGGGGGACCTGAGGGTGCCAGGAGGGTGAGCAGCAGCTCCCTGCAGGCAGGACAGGACAGCACAGTGACGAGGGAACACCACAAACACGCTGCTGTTCAAAAGGATTGTGCATTTTCTTTGCTGCCCCACAGAGTAGCTCTGTCTCAGGTTCTCAGTGGGAACATTTGGGAGCCCCACCTAAACTCTGGAGACAAAGGAACAAGGTCAACCCAAAAATATCCCTCAAAGAAAATAGGAAAGGAAAAAATAAAACCAGAAAACTACTCATTACCAATAGAAAAAGTGAAGTTCACATGACAGACTTGAAACTGTCACCTAATCCAGCATAAATAATGTTTGCATCTCATACACAATGATTCAGGGCAGTGACTAAAACTAATCTGCCATTCCTAAAAACAACTAAATCTCAGGAAGATCATCAAGCACATACAATATCCAAGTTTGTAACACAATATTTATAACTCCCAAGTAGAAAGATGAAAACTGCACTCCAAGTTCCTTGTGGCTATGGAGCTTTAGAGCCAGCACCAAGCACCAGCCTGGACAGGGCCTGGAGCACCCTGCTCTGGTGGAAGGTGTCCCTCCCTGCCCGTGGCAGATGGGTGGAATGAAATGATCTTTAAGGTCCCTTCCAACCCAATCCATCTGTGATTCTACAATATTCCAAACAAAGTATTAATGTCTGTCCCAAATCTATTCCTTTCTTGGCTAATCCAGCATCACAGAACAAAAGAAAAACACTTCTCTCAGCACAATGGAGCTCAACTTTCAATTGTAACATTCCCACAGAACAGTTAATTGAAGATACACATTTCTAGTAGAGTTTACATAACATATAATTTTCTTAAGCATTACACTGGGTTATACTGAGATGGAGCAACAAAAGCTCCAGATTTTCAGAATTGCTGGTGTTGAGTTCAACAGATCTGACAGGAAAGTGACCATGCTTACACAGGTCTAACACACATACAGGCACACCCTTAAGGCATGAAGCTGAACTGTATTTAACCACGTTTTCTGCAGGTATGCCGCACACAGACACTGTTTATCCTTGGGCACCTGGCGAGCTCAGCCTGGTTTGTCCCTGGGCACACAGAACAGCAGAGCCAGGGCACAGCCACAGCCCACACGCAGGATAAACCCAGACAGGCACAAGCACAGGGCAGGAACTGCTGCTGGATAATGACTTAGAAGTAACTGCAAAGATTGCAAGTCCAGGATCTTGAATCTCCTGACCCCAGTGACCTGCCCATGTACTTCAAATTTAACTTCTATTACTGACATCTTACTGAAAGCTTAAAAGCTCCTGGATATTTGAAAAACCAATGTGTTAAGAGCATTAACAAAAGTTAATCCAACACCACACAAACTCTAATTGGTAGCGAGATCAACGACATTAATACACTTCAAGTTTTCCATTGGTTGGTATCCTGATTTTGGAATGACATGGGGAAAACTGAAAGAGTTTAAATCAAATTAATACGCTTTTGCATGTAGCTAGATAAAATAGAGCTCTGGCAAAATTCACACCCACAACCACCACCATGGCCTGTCCTGTGTATTTGTGGGGTTTCTTTCTATATTTGTTTGAAGTGAAATCTTTAAAACTGTCCCAGGCTGAACAGGGGGATATCTACAACTGTTCTTTTAAATCTGCATGGCACAGAAACATGCACAGGAGAGCAGCACCATCCAGACTCACAGCTCCTGGGAACTGAAGGCCAATGATCCAAATGAAGGCATGAAAACATCCCACATGTTTTATTAATCCAGTGCTCTGTGTCAGCTGCAGGCCTCTTCACAGCTGTGCTGTGCTGGCACCATGAAGCAGAACATCCCCAGACTCCCAGAGCCTTCTCCACAAGTCCAGAGACTGGTGAGAGCAGCACAGGTCACTCATTCCATACAGACACATGCTCCTAGCCTGATACACCAACAGCTCTGGGCATCTGAGCCCAGCAGCCCAGCGAGTAACTGCAGAGCAGGAGACCTGTAGAAAAAATTGCCTTAAATCAATAAGGTACAATGTCCTCTGCAGAAAAATAAAAATAATAATGTAATTTTATCTAAGTGCTCATGTTTGCAGACAGTAACTTCTGTGACCTAAAGCTCAAGAGCTGAAGGTCACAAGTTGCATGCCCTGCTGTGAAGCAGTGTCTATCAATTCCTCTAAGTAATAAATGCTCTTTCCTCAAGCAGACATATATCCTTATTTATGAGCCAAATGCTGTGTGATGGGGCACTGCTGTGCTAGGGGTGAAAGCCCTAGCCTTTCCCTGAATGGCTGCAGAGTCAGTGCCATGAGAGTGCAAGCTGTCAGTGAGGCAGCTCCAACACACCCTATATTCTATTAGAAAAAAAGAGCCCTCACACCAAAACACCACAGTCCCAAGACAGCAGTGAATTTACCACCAAGTGAATCCCAGCGGAGTTCAACACATTAATAAATACACAGTGATCTAATACATGTATTTGATAGCAGAGTGGACAATGACAGTTGCTTACATGCTATTTCAAAAATAAAGGGCTAAGGGAGATACTTGGAAATTTATTTCAATTTTATCTAGAGAGTAGGTTTTCAGGATTGGTGGAGTTTTTTCCTCCTCCTTGCTGCTATGCCAATTTCTATAACAAATGCATCTTTGACCAAAGGTCCAATAGTCCACAAAGCTTATTTTCAGCTTTATTCAGAGCTGCCACATGAAAACACCAACCTTGTTTTGGTGATGCTGAGGGTGAGCCCAGCAGAGGTGGTTTGGATGATTATGGCATTCTCCTATGGGATAACATCCTCTACCAACAATGCTCCCAGAAACACATGGCAAAAAGCCCAGCTGAGACAAAGCACCACACACTGGGAAGGAGCTCTAGACTCATCAGGAGACCCGAGTGCTGGGTACTGCATGCTGCTTTGCACTACATTACTCCTGAGAGAGGGAGTGAGTCTCTGCCAAACGCTGCCCATCAGGGACTGATGGCAGACAGCTCTGGGGCTGAGAGTGGCTGTACATGAGACAGCTCTGGGGGCTGAGGGTGGCTGTACACAGGATACAGACAGCTCTGGGGGCTGAGGGTGGGCTGTACATACAGACAGCTCTGGGGGCTGAGGGTGGCTGTACATACAGACAGCTCTGGGGGCTGAGGGTGGCTGTACATACAGACAGCTCTGGGGGCTGAGTGTGGCTGTACACAGGATGCAGACAGCTCTGGGGGCTGAGGATGACTATCCATACAGACAGCTCTGGGGGCTGAGGGTGGGCTGTACATACAGACAGCTCTGGGGGCTGAGGGTGGGCTATCCATACAGACAGCTCTAGGGGTTGAGGGTGGGCTGTACATACAGACAGCTCTAGGGGCTGAGGGTGGGCTATCCATAGAGACAGCTCTGGGGGCTGAGGGTGGCTGCACACAGGACACCAGGGCAGCAGCATGCAGAAGAGCAGTGTGGTCCCAGCTTGCTCAGCTTAGGTGAAGGGACCTGAAGACTCTTCCCCTGACAGGTGACACTGAAGCAGCCTCCACTGCTGTGTGTCACAACCAGGTCTCCTTGAGCAAAAGCAAAGATTTCAGGTTTGCTTTACACAGGAAGGATGGGGGGAAGCCACCCACCAACAAGCCAACCGAACACAGGAAGCCTCTGTTGTCCCATATATATTATTACTGACACCTTGGTTATTCAGGAGCCAAATCCTTTTCCCTCCTACACCCTTGGGATAGCCCAGAACAAGGTTTAGGTGCTACATTTGCACTTAACATGCAATTGCTGTAAGAGCAAAAATTTATGAATAAACTATCTAGATGATTCTTTATGGTAAAAATAGCATACAAGAAGAAATAGGAATCTTCAAAACCATGGACAACTCAGAAGAAACAATTTAGAGAAACAAAGTCCTGAAAGGAAACCAGTTTTATTCATCATAACCATTAATAAAACATTACTGATGCAGTTTCAAGGAAGCCAAAGCATCAGAACTGATATATGCAACTGGAAATAACCATGCTCAGTATTCCTTTAAGTTTCCACAAAAGGCCATCAGACATCTGGCAGAGAGGCAAGCTTAGAAAGAAATAAATTGGCAGAGATGTGTGCAGCCCTTTGCAAAGTGTTTCATCCAGCCAGCTTCAGCAGAAGCAAAGTCTTAAATGAAATACACAGATACTTCACTACTGCTTTTAAAACAGATGTACTTTAGATCTGACATTTATATTCATTTGGAAACCTAACAAACAAGCAATACTGAAACAGTGATTTTTAGATGTCTGGAATGCTGATATCGCCACGTTATCTATTTGAGTATATAAATCTCAGGGGTTGTGTTTGGACCCCAGTTACAGAAAAGAGCCCGTTGTTATATTGATCCATTCACAGCTGTAAGGTCCTTGGGCTTCTATGCATAAAAATTGGATGTACAGTCAGTATTTCTGATTTCAGTCAGAATACACCTTACAATTAGACACCAGGGCTCAATCCTATTGTTACAGTGGAAAAACAAGCAAAAATCCCAAACACAGTATGCTTTGAAAGATGTTTTCCTATTCCCCCACCCCTCAGATAAAAATACATTTATAGTATGAAATGGAATTTTAGAAGCTTTATATTATAAAATGGAATTTTAGCATGAAAGAAGAAAATAAACAGTAAACATATGAGAAGAAACATAAAATACATTCCAAACTGATTTGTGAAACATTATATTAATTCCTATGAGGTTACGAGAGTGTTGAAAAGGCAACACTGATGGCAGTTCTGGAATCCCAGAAACCCTTCACTGCACTGAGCAGTGATGGGGAGCAGCTCAGCACCCCAGTGAAGGACACCTGTCCAGTACTGCCCAGGGCAGGGTGGGCAGCACCCCAAAAGCACAGCCTCTACTCACCCTGGAAAGAGACAAGCACAGAGAGCAGCTGTCCACCCCCAGCCCCTCTAGCTAATGGGCTCCGGGCACAGAGCCTCCCTCACTGTGGGGAGAGGCAGAAGTGAAACTCGCTGCAGGACTCAGCAATCCTCCTCCTCCCACTTCTTCTCTGAATTTCAGCTCCCCGTGGAAGCTAGAGCGGGGGAAAGGCCCAGCTGTGTGTCCAGGCAGGTGTGTGATGCCCCCAGCCCCTCGGTGCCCACGCAGGGCAGGAGCAGCTCCTTGCCCGGGCGTGCTCCAGGTCTGCTCTGCTCCCCCAGTCTGCCCTTCTCCCCCAGCTCTGCTCTGCTCCCCCAGTCTGCCCTTCTCCCCCAGCTCTGCTCTGCTCCCCCAGTCTGCCCTTCTCCCCCAGCTCTGCTCTGCTCCCCCCGCAGCAGCAGCCAGCCCCGCATGAGGATGAGGGCTGCAAACACAGCGGCCCACAGGCTCGGTGACACCTGCCACAGGTGCTCCATGTCACCTGCAATGTGTGAACAGGGCAGCAGCAGCTGGGTCTGTGCCCACCCGGCAGGTCCCCGCTGTGGGCGCGTACCCAGGGGCATCCCCGAGGATGCAGACCTGCAGCCCCTGCTCAGACCCTTCCCCACCCCTCCCTGTGCTCAGTCGTTTCTGTGCATATAAACTCCTCAGGGTTTCACTTTGCCTTTTTTTGCCATTAACTTCAAAGTAAAAGTCGAGTCTCCTGTGGGTGCGTTTCCACAGGAAATCCTGCCCCTTGTTCACTCTTATCCTTAAAGAGAACCATTTCCTTTGGCTTGAAAGCAAACTGCCTGTAGCCTTGTGCCACAGTGAGGGCTGTTGAACACTAAATATAGACTCCAAAGGAAGGAAACATCAGGCAGACAACAGCAGCGAGGAGTGCCAGCGTGCAGTGTTGGATGAACGCGCTCTGCTAACACAAAACCTGCAGAATACCCAACAGTGAGATCACAGCTTCTCTTGGGTTTGAGGAAAAAAAAAATCCCCCATTGTTGAAAATTAATTTTAAAAATACCTAAAGCAACAAAAGCGTGCACAGATGAGAAAGACACCCTGCCAGCACTCCAGCCTCCAGGATCCTGACTGCTCCTCCTCATGTTAAAATGCTCAAGCGAACGTAACCATTATGTTTTAAGCATGTGAACTTTATCAGCTCTGAAAGCCTCCATGCTGTTTTACTTTGGGAGTGTCCCACACTGCACACAACCCAGCATACACTACCTGGTGCCCCTGCTCCACAGCTCCTCAGCCCAGCCACTCACAGCTTTCCCTGGCAAAGTGAAACCTGATTCAAAATACCCCAAACAAAGCCTCAGGAGTTTGGGTATTCCTAGTACCCCAAACACAGCCCCACGTGACAACCTGTGACACGAACATCTAATTCCAGTTCTGCCTTCAAACCATCAAGCTGTTTCCATGACACAACGCACCAGTGAGCAGCAGTGTAAGCCAAACTGGGAGCTGCTGCACCCCTTTGATCATTTCCACTCAAACATCTGGCTGGGAAAGGAGGATGCTGGAGCTTGCCAATGCACCAGCTCCCACATTGACACTTCCCAGAGGTACCAAGCTGGGCTCTCCTCCAGTTCCCATTGCAAGCACCATCCCCACTGCTCCCTTGGACCACCCTGTCTCTGGCTGCAGTGACCTCCCCTCCTGCACAGACAACTTCTGAGCTCCCACGCCTCAGCTGTATGTGCCAAGAGCTCTGGACAAGGAAAACAAAACTCACAAAGCCCATTCCTTGTTTAAAACAAATGGTAACACTCCAGTTGAAGACTCAGCCAGAAGTCTTTGCTTTTGCCCCAAGAAGTGCAGTAAAGGTTATCCAAGTACAACCAGAGGTCAAAAGATAAAGCTTGGTTTGTTCCCTGGTCCCGTTGTACATGGCCAAATGAGCCCCTGTGCTCCAGAACACACAGACAGTTTGACCTGTGAGGCAGCACATCCAGCACAGCTCAAATGGTGTGCTGCCCTGTTCCTGCCCCTATAGACAGCTATTTGACATTTATCCCTTTGTCACAGTAAGTGTTGGTATTTATCAGATTTCCATTTGTCTCCCAGCTCCTCCAAGCCCGTTACACTCAGCAGGACAGTGCATTCCACAGGGATCATTTCCCCAGCATCACTGTGGATGCAACAGCCCAGCAGTGCTGTGACCACCCCCAGAGGGGAGCACCCAAGCTCTCATGGCTCCCAGGACACACAGTCCCAGCTCCACCTGAATAAAGGTTTACTTGTAATTTGCATTTACACTTGTGAACAGATTAATCAATTAATTAAGTTACTGTCGAACCAGTGTGACCAGTGGTTAGTGGTGCAAAAGGTATTTAATATCTAAACCCTCCTGGCTGCAAAGGCTGCTGAAAACCAAAGTGGTAGTTGTTACCACAACTCTTTTGCAAAGAGAAAAGCTGTCAGAGCAAGCTTTGGAAGAGTTGCTGGGCTTCCATCACTTCTTATCTGCATTTCCTGCACAATTTTCCAGGCTTTAGGCAAGAGGCATTTTGTTTGAAACTAACTGAACACAGGGACAGATATTAATAAAGGGTAATAATGTGTGTTATTTTCACAATTTTCAATACAAGTCTGCAAAACAAAAATGTCAATTAAGCTGAAGCATCCCTGTCCTACAGCTAACCTCATGCTTATGTGTGGCAGAATTAGGCCCAAGCCACCGTTCCGCAGATTTTCACTGAACACTGATGGAAGGGAAGGATCACATCAGGCAGCAAGCGAAGAGTGCAGAAATGAGAGCACGTTTCCAGAGTACACCTGCTGAAGGCACCCAAGTACCTGCCGAGCAGGAGACCACCCCAGGAACTGAGGCTCCTGCCATGCAGCCCTTCCCAGGCCCTTGTTGGAGTACAGCCTGTGCAGTCAGCTCCTCAGCTGCACCAACTGCCTCAGCACTCACAACTTGTGCTTTGTGTTTGATTTAGACTGTTTTAGATTATCTTTTAAAGAAAACTCCAATGGCCAGGTGAGCATGTCAGGTATCATTCCTATGAAAAATGTGACTCCTCAAAATTTCTCTCCCTGTGGCTATACAAACTTGAAAACATGAGTCAAGTATAGCAAGTTAAGGTATAGCAACCAGAAGCAAATGAGTAAGACCTCAAATATCCTGATTTCAGGCTTGTGGCGACAGTTTTAGTGCCAGGCTGGGGGTTGGCAGCTCCCCCAGTGCTGCCCCGAGCATCCCATAACAAGGGCAAAACACCTCACACTTCAGCCCCACGTGTGAGAAAACTCTATTTCACTGCATGACCAGTGACAGGCTGCACAGCTGCAACCAGCTCCAAAGCACTGAGGTGTTGAAAAATTACTTTTCAAAGTGTCCTTTTTGTAAAAAACAAAAGAAAATTTACTTGCCATGCTTTCTAAAACATATTTTGTATCTGTGCTTGATATTCAGTAGGACTAGTTTCACACAGGCAAAGGGTAAAGCAGGGCAGTGAGCTGGACAAACAAGAATAAATTGTAGAAGTTCTATACATAATGGCAGAGATATGAAGCACCACCGTGGTTGGGACAAAGCTTCACTGCTCAGGCAGAAGGTGAGTTTTGCCACCCAATTTAGAGCCCCAGGGCATCTTTCCTCCAAGGCTCCTGTGACCTGGTCCCCATCTGATGGCATCTCCATCCCCCTTCAGTGTGACTGAGGTTCTCACGGTTTCACAGGTAAACACTTGGCAGCTCGTCCTGTTTGCATCTTCCACGGGAGCTTTCCCTCCAGCACAAGCCCCCCAACTGCCTGGTCCCTGTGACATCCCAAATTCCAGCATGGAGGGGTGCCAGCCCACAGTGGTACCCAGCGTGCCAGGCACAACACCCAGCACCGGCACTGCAGCCTATCCCCAGTTAATTCTTTAACTACAAACGCATATCTGTGGTTTTATATATGCAAATATATGTTCAAATGCTATTAGCTCTGAAGACTGCACAGGGAGCTCAGCAGGCTAGAAGCCAGCAGAGAAGGCTGTTGTTCGAGCACACAGGCTGTTCAACTCCTCTCAAATTTTTACAGTGTCCCCCTCAAAGTTTTGTAGATTTCCACATGGCTTTGTCCTGCAATAGAGCAAAAACATCTCCTGGCAAATCCAGTGTGAGAGCAATCAAGACAGGAAGCTTTGGCCAAAAGCAAATAAACAAACCAGGCAAGCAGAAGTCAGTTTCCCGCTATCGACACAAAATGCCTTGGCAAGGCTGAGCAAGCCACGGGGCTTTACATGAAGTTAGGGAGCTTATCCTCAAAAAACCGGAATGTGAACTAAACGAAGAGACGCTACAAGGAGCAAAGGATCTGTGACAGACTGAACCTGGCAGCTCAGGCAGGATCTGTGTGTGAGCACAGCCCAGACAGGTGGGACACAGAAGGTGGGGAAAGCCTCCTACAGTAACCAGGAGCAAAGCAACGACTGAGCAAGGCAGGCAGCAGGGCTGGCCATCAGCCTGGGCAGGGGATCAGCAAGGTCACGACTGAGCCTGAACTTGAGGAGCCAGAAAAACACTGTCTGCACTGGGGTTGGTAGAAGCACTCCTGTGGGACTCCTGAAGAGATTCTTAAGCTCACGGGGAAGCTGCTGCTGGCAGAAAGCTTCACAGATAAGAAGAGCAGAACAAAAATGACAAGACACAGCAATATGCAAACCTACAGGTAAAGGAACAAAAAAACCCCCAAAGATGCAAAACACTTAGAAATGTTTTCCTCCAACTCATTAAATAGCATTTTGCTCTTCTACACCCATCTACAAAATTAATCACAAGACACAGCCAGGAATAGAGACTTCCAATTTGGAAGTTATATCTCCAGAATGTTTTTCCTCATTTGTAACCATGCCTTGCTCAGATAAGAGACAAGACTGCAGCAAGAGAATTGATGCATACATTGCTCCAGAACTATTGAACTATTCCCAACCTACTGTACATACACAGTCTGGCACACTGGACTTGAATAAGCACCTGCTTGAAAATTAAATGCAAGTCAAGCACTGCAAGAGCATGTACTCTGGGACCTGCTTATCAGAAGGAAAAGTGTTTCAGAGAAAATCATTCCCCTTTTGTTACACAACATTCACCATCCACTGCTGCTGACAAGACAGACTTTGGAGGGAACAGGGGGAAGACATCCTCCCTCAACTGCAAAATTTACTTTCCATCTCCAAACCCCTCCCATAATTAGAAGTAAGGGTGAGCCTGCCACAAGGAAGGGCCCTGGGAGGGGAGGTGACCACGCTGCTGGGCAGCTTGCACTGCCCTGGAACACTGCAGCTGGCATGACCACACTGCTCCTGCTAAGGGGTCAGACAACCTATTCTGTGCCCGAGAAACTAAAAAGCCAGGCACAAAATCCCATTTCCACAAACATGTTGTGGATGCATTTATTCAACCAGGCTTGATCAAACACTGAAACCAAATGTGTGGCATTGTGAAGCAGCAGTGGAAACCCCCCAGCAACCAGCCAGCAGTGACACTCTGCAGCCAAAATTCATTTTGTGTCCATGGCTCCAGAAATCCAAAGCCACTATGGAAAATATTGTATATTTAAACCTAACTATTCAGAGATATCCTGTTTGCAGTGAGGTAACACCTCTATTTTTCTCTGTCAGAAGGAAGTGCACTTCACCTAGTATCAACATTCCTCATAGTGCTGGAATGGCTCTTTTCCTGTTTAGGAAAATGGGCTTCAGGCTTCAATTAAATTCTGAGAAAAAGTAAGGACAACTTTATTGACTTTTTCTCCATGAAATTGTTTTCCTATTTCAACATCCCAAATGAGTTGTGTATTACTCTGGAGAAAGCCACCTTGAGTTTTCCTCTGACCACCTGGAAGAGATGAAACTGCAATGGACTCATCACTGGTTACCAGGGCACGAGGATGCATTTCAGGGCAGTGCTGCAGATCTGGGGACACACAAGGACAGATGGACATGTTTTTACATGCTTTCTAGGAAAGCTATGGAAACATATATTTATGCTGAAATATGTGAATTTTATTTAAAAAGCAAGGGTAAAACGGTCCTTAAATTCAGGATTGAAAAGTAGGATTAGCAACACAATTGCCATGCCCTTAGGTTGGAAACTGCCCCACAGTCCTCAGGCAGGAGCTGCTGCCTCCCAGCAGAGAGCCTAGAGGCAGCATGAGAGGGAGAAGGGAGGCTGCAGCTCAGGAACCACCCTCGAGCAATCCTGTGCATCACACTCTCTATATTGTGATTTTTTCTGTGTGCCACACTTTTCTACATTGACAAACTGTTCTCCACCTAGTGGCACCAACACAGTCTCCAGCCCATTCCACAGGAAAAGAGTTATGGAAACTGTCAAAACCTACAGCAAATAACTCACCATCACATTCATTTAGTTTAAACAATAGCAACTATTTCCATCCTTGAAAAGGATTTCATTTGTCAGAGCAGCTCAGCACGAAAAGCTTGGTCTCTCACCAAATCCAGCCCTCCTGGAAGAGTGCAGCAGTTGACATTTGCATGCCCACAGCCACCCACCTCAGTGGCCCCACCACAGGTCACCAGAGTCACCCACCGTGGGTCACTGGTGTCCCCCCACGTGGGTCACCAATGTCACCCCACACGGGTCATTGGTATCCCCCTACGTGGGTCACTCCACGTTCACCGGTGTCCCAGCACAAGGGTCCCACGACCAGTGTCCCCCCACGCAGGTCACAGCCTGGCCACACCCAGTGTCCTCCCAAAAGCCCCTCTGACACACAGAGACACGAGAAGGAGTTTTAACAGGTGACCTGAATGCTGACTTAAAACTTCAGATTCCACACGAGAAATGGAATTTCCTCCCACAAAAAAGTTAAAAGCTGTGCTCCACTTCTGGAATACTTTCTTTATTCATAAAGCAAAGTACAACTGAGGGCACTTCACTCAGTATTTTAAGAAAACAACAGAACAAGTGAAAATTCTCTTCCTGCCCTGTGCTTACAGCCTTCTTACATGCCCAAATGGGTTTTGTTTCCCTTTTAAGTTTTCACACAGATATTTTCCATAGTAACACAAAATTTACTCAACTGCAGTTACAGGTTAATAAAACTAACTGGAATTATTTATTAATGCACTCTTAGTATCTAGTATGTACAAGCTGTCATATACCTGTTTTATATTTCTACTTGAAACTAAAAAGGTTTGATACATGGGATTAGCTAAATACATCCCTGTACATTGTGCAGCTTCAGAAGTCACCAGAGTCACATCAGAACAGAAGCTTCCAAAATTCCACAGCAAAACATCAAGTTTTTTATACTTCTTTTTCTGGGGCTCAGGAGCTCAGTTTTCCACCCGAGCTGCCAGCACAGGTGTCCTCATGTGACAAGTATACTCAGTGTCAGCTCACCTGCTTTGCCACTTATTCTATTTTGAGAACAGATAGCTCAAAGTGGCAGGGCACAGCTTAATACATGCAAAATAGACCTACTTTTGTTTTCAGCCATAACTGGCCTGTCAGAGACCCTTAAAGGCACACCAAATGCCTGAACCATGTTAAAACTCCAGAACTTTCCTCCCATTCTCCAATGTCCGGTCTTTAATTAAGAGGATATTAGCCATGGTGGTCATTTCATAGTTCACACAGGTTGGAGTGCAAAGCCCAGTAAATGATGGAGCTGTGACCACTGCTGAGGCTCAGCAGGGCTCCCTGGGCTCCGAGTCTCCTCATCTGACTGGCCATGAAGCTGCCAGTGCTGCTGCAGAGCCACCAGGCACAGCCCCAGCCAGGACTTAGGGCAGGAGACAAGGAGCCAGACCCAGAGGGGCGAGGATGTCCTTGTGCAGCGAGGCATCTCCCCAGGGAGCAGTAACTTGGGATTTGCAGCCTTTCCTCACAGCACCCCGAGCAGGGCTGGGCTGTTGGTGTGACGGGAGCTGCTGTCCCTGTGCCACAGCCAGGCCCCACGCGTGGGGCTGCGGCAGGGCAGGCCCTTGAGGGGCCCCGTTTGCAGTGGGACAGCACAGCTCCCAGCAGCACCTTTACACAGCCTTCCGTGCAGCTTTGCAGTCAGAAAACACTCAGGATGAAAACAAGAGACTCAGCCAAATCCCAGCTGGGGCTCCCTGAGCATCCCTCAGACTGGGCTTCTCCTGGCACATCCCACGCAGATGGTGTTAATGAAGTGACCCAGATTACACGCGCTCAGCTCGCTTCTCCACTTCAGCTCTGTGAAGCTGTAATTACATTTACAACCCAGTGACAGGAGTGTATATGGGCAGGTTCTCAAATCCCAGACAGAGCCATAGCACACCCATAAAGTGCACCCATAAAAAGCATAAAATGAACTTTACATATGAAGTACATAAAACATACTTCACTACAGACTGGTAGAAATGGAGCTCAGGGCAGCGCTGGGTCTAAGCAGGCTGGAGTCCAGCTCCAGGCTGCACATTCACTGACCCCAAAGCAACGCCGTGCCTTTACACCTGTATATCTGTCCTCTACCTGCTAGGAGGAATTCAAGTCCTTGAGGTGCCAGCTCAGGCACCGAGTGACACTTGCAGCAACAGCCAGACAACCCGTGGTGCTGCTGGGAGGTAATTACACCGTGGGGAGACAGCACACCCGGGCAGTTCACAGGGAACAGCAGCAGAAACAAGTGTGCACTAAAACTAGCACTGCCACTGGCAAGGTGAAGATTGCACTGACTTTTAAAAGCCTAACAAGTTGATAGGGTCAAAAGTTAATTAAACCCATTTTACTTCCAATTATCTGCCATTTCAGGTTGGGTTATAATACTGTTAAAGAATGAGCAAGAAGGGTCTAAAAGCATCATTCCATATTTACAAAAGGAGATATTCTCATTTTTTAATTACAAAAAAACCCAGCTTTCTTAGTATTTTAATGGAGTTCCCTAGAAAACTTGGATAATTTTGAGTTACTTTTTTTTTTTAATTCTTCATTCACAGTTCCAACACAACCACAAAACTAGAAATAAAACCACTTCACCCAGTAGCCTGAAAATTCAGAGTCAAGGTTACTCAAGAAATACCTTCTAATTCCATCAGCGGTGATCCTGGAAGCAGGCCTAGGCTTCCAGAACACAAGTATATTGTTGAAGGCAAGTGCCTGCTATTCAGAGCTCTTCAGTGGGGCTGTTGAACACACCAACTATTAACAGAAAGAAGCAGCAAGAAAGAAGCATCATTGTTCCCACAATTACCAAATCTTGCATCTACTGTAAATACATTAGAACACTTAACAGCAGGGCGCCTTTGTGTCTTCCTATGCAAACATCTCATTATAGTTTTACCTCCCTTTCACAGAAGGCTCTCACATCCCAAAACATTCCTTCCTATCAATTTCTTGTTGACAAAACAAGAAAAAATCCTGATTTCTTCCCCTTACTGTTGATAGGAGTGAGCCTGCTGAATCTTCTCTGAAGGAAACCACCAGGAGTGATGCACTCCAGCCTTAAAGACAGGCATTTAGCCCACAAGATCAAATTCCAGTCTGAACACTGCTGTTCAAAATCGACAGATTATTTCCAAAACTACCATTTTCCAAATGGTATAAAAGTGCAAAGACATAGCGTTTTTAACTGAAGTGTCACATCTTGTGTGACTTAATGCATTAAACAGACATTTCCACCACAGGAAATAAAGTAAATATACCAATTAAAATATTTTTAAAATATCAATAAAAATATTCAGGACTTGGTGTCCAAGTCCACTTTGGAGCTTTTGAAGCATTTTAACCTGAACTTCAGCTTGTATTATCCAAGATACGAGAGACATGTCACACTTAGCAGACCTCAGCAGTGCCCAAGGCAAAGCTCCCACAGATGCTGAAGGTCCGGCCTGCTGTTCCCAAGCAAACAGCTTTGTCAGGAGAGCAGTGCAGGGAATTCCAGCCTGCTCCAACCAGGAAAACAGGGAAATGCAAGTCATGAAACATCCCCAGATACAGCTTCTGTTTGCCCTTAGAGAGCATTAACGCCCAAACACTTCCCCCACTTCAGATATCATGAAATGCTTACATTTTCTCTAAGTCCCAAATCCCACTTTCAAATGGCACCAGGCAGCTCATCCCCACCTTTGCCCAGTGCACTGTATCTAAAGGAACCCTACAGGGAAAACAGGAGAATATCTGCCTGGGCTTCCTAGCTGTGAAAATACTCAGCCTGTGAGCTGGTTTGCCCAGCTGAGCTGCACACTGAGTAGAGGCACCCCCCGTCCCCCAGTGCTGCTGCCCGGGGTCCCAGGAGAGCTGCCTGCCTGCCCTGGGACACAGCCACTGCAGGGACACAGAGCTGCCCTGGGACACAGAGCTGCAGGGACACAGCCACTGCAGGGACACAGAGCTGCCCTGGGACACAGAGCTGCCCTGGGACACAGAGCTGCAGGGACACAGCCACTGCAGGGACACAGCCACTGCCCTGGGACACAGCCACTGCAGGGACACAGAGCTGCCCTGGGACACAGAGCTGCCCTGGGACACAGAGCTGCAGGGACACAGCCACTGCAGGGACACAGCCACTGCCCTGGGACACAGCCACTGCAGGGACACAGAGCTGCCCTGGGACACAGAGCTGCCCTGGGACACAGAGCTGCAGGGACACAGCCACTGCAGGGACACAGAGCTGCCCTGGGATACAGCCACTGCAGGGACACAGCTACTGCAGGGACACAGCCACTGCAGGGACACAGCCACTGCAGGGACACAGCCACTGCAGGGACACAGAGCTGCCCTGGGACACAGAGCTGCAGGGACACAGCCACTGCAGGGACACAGAGCTGCCCTGGGACACAGAGCTGCAGGGACACAGCCACTGCAGGGACACAGCCACTGCAGGGACACAGCCACTGCCCAGACATCACAGTGCAAACACAGCCTGTGTGCTGCCAAGCCAAATGCCAGCTGCTGCCAGATGGGCCCAGGCACCTCCTGGAGGAGGCCATTCCCTCACAGACCGCCTCAGCTCTGTCCCAGCCTCTGGCACTGCTGCACACCCTGGTCAGGGATGATTTATTTGCTCCCTGGTACGTGCAGCAGCATCTCCCTCGCTCATCTTTTGTACAAGAGGAAGACATAAATGTAAGAGAGGCAGATCTGGAGTTCATTACTACATTGAGAGTCTGAGCTCAAGGTTAAAAAGTCTCCTCAGCTTTATTAACAGCACAGAACCAGCCTTCAGATGCTAACAGCCAGCAGGCAGCTCATGCCCAAGCAGCTTCTGATCCTGCTACACACAGACCTGAGCTCTAGCACAGCTAAAGCCAGCACAAAGCCTGATGTCCTGCACGAGTGGCCAGAGGCAGAGCCACTGCCGTGCTGCTGAACCAGTGCACCCGGAGCTGGGGCAGGGATGGCAGGCGCTGGCAAGGCTGTGTGCTCAAATCAGGAGCAGGTAAATCCTGAAAAGATTCTGCCTGTGCTGGTTTGGCCCCTCCACCTTCCCAGCTGCAGCAGCTCAGTCAGGGAAGTTAAAAATACTTTACTTTCTAAAAATCCCTTTTCCACAAGAGGTGGAGCTGTGGTTACCACAGAGATGGCACCACGCAATCCCCACAGATCACTCCACACCACCGTGGAGCTCCGAAATGCCCTCCCGAGGAGGATGAGACCACAGCTGCAGCCAGGCTCACCCCACGGTCACACAGCTGCCAGAGATGCCCCAAGAGGGGCTGGTGGTCATCACCAGGACTGTCAGCCTGGGGAGGAGACTCCCTCTTTTCAGAGCAAACATCCACAGAAACCACTGCCTTATCCTCCAAAGTATTCTATAAAGCACTATTTGAGTACCAATTCATTCACACATCACCTTGCTTAGGAACAATTAATCCTGATGGTCGGGACAACTATTAAGAGCTCATTCCATTTCTATCTTACTGTCAAACAGTAATTCTTCAAAGCCAGGAACACTGCAGGCACACAGCCCTCCTGACACTGCCAACAGGCTCCCAACAAATCCAACAAGCCATGGTGCCCTTCATGATGCAGTGGGAGGTGTCCCTGCCATGGCAGGGGCTGGAACAAGATGAGCTCTGAGGACACTTCCATCCCAGCCCATGCCATGGCTCTGGCTGAACACAGGGTGCAGGTCAGTCTGACGCTGTAAAGCGGGGTCACACCTGCCTGCTGCTGCCCAGGATCTGTCCCCTGGCACAGGAGAACAGTTAGCACCTCGCACAGGGCACACCTGCAAGTTTCTTCCCTTGGTTCCCCAATGGTTCATTCCCACACTGCCCACAGGAGCAGTGCCACCAATCCCAGCAGGCAGAGAGCCAAGGCTGTCTTAAACTCAGCAGCCAGAACCAGTCATTAAATCCATACTTAATGGACATCTTCAAATTAATCTCACACATGATACCAACTAACAGGAGTTTTCTCTAGATGCTAAAAATCCAGCAGCTCTGCTTCTGTGAGGTTCTCATTCTTGAATAATTAATAAAACAGGCAATCTCTCTCTTTCTCTCCTCCTCCCGCCCATTTATTATTTCTGTCAGTACACACAAACATTTGGCAATAGCTTTCAGAGTTCAAAAGGAACCACAACATCACAGCTGGCCTCTGATAAATTTCACCTACATTCCCATACACTGGCTGGAGAATTTCAAATTAAATATTTCTATTCTCAGCAGATTAGATTGTTGAAAAAAAGCAGATGCCAGGAGAGCTGGAAGCATCATTAACCCTAAGGCTCCAGCAATGCCTGGGAGTTAATTAGGTGAGATAAGAATGAAGATGATGCATAAAGCAACCCACAGGCTCTGCTGCAAATCAAGGGAACACTGAAGCGCAAAGCCGGTCTGCTGGCACACCTGAAATTGAGCTTAGATCCAAAACCCATGAATAAAACATCCTGGCCAGACATCTGAGAGAACACATCGGGAACACTGGGAACAGCTTGCAGGACAAGTGGGATCTGCTCTTCCCTTCATCAGCACGGAGAAAACTTCTCAGTGGGAGCTTTCCCAGGGCTCTGTGCTTGAAAGGAGCAACGCAGTCACCTGAGCAACGCCCTCACCAGAGCCTCTAAAGGCTCCAGTCCCATCTCCTCCCTCACTGCCACACAAATCTGCATCTTAAGGATGAAGCTGGGGCAGAGTTCCAGACAGCTGCACCCGTTTTGTTTGTGCCACCTTGGTGGTTGTGCTTTGACCACGTGTGATGCCAGGGGAAAATAAAAGGATCTACTGGCAGAGCACGGCCCTGATCTGTGTTTGCAAAGCTATATAGGGAAGGGAGAAGCCAGAGGAAGGCTGGAAGAGAAAAAAAGCAGCAACTGGGTCACTCCAAATTGACTGGATGAAGACAAACTTTGAATGAAGGAAGCTGTCTCCTGCCCAACAAAACTCTGTTGCACAAAGTGCACCCCAAACATTGACCACTGGCCACAAAGCCTTTACTTGGAACTTTGGCTTTGAATAATTTCACTGCAGAATTCACCTCTTAAGATGCAGCATGTCCCACAGACAGCTGCTGCTGAAACCATTTTCCAAATAAGGATTTATCAGAATTTCAGCCCTTTGGCACAAAAGAACCTTTATGGAAGATAAAGGTAAATGGCAGTTTTTACACTGCTAGGTATCCCCCTGCACTGAAAAAACTCGAATTACATTACAGAAAGAAGAAAAGCTCCACTGTAAGAATTAGTAAACACTGCACCCTGTCACTCAAAACCCAGCCTTTCTGGTTAGTCTTTCCATCTCTGTTTTACCTGAGGCACATATATGTTTCTGTCATTACAGCCTTAACCTGAAGATACAGTGCCCTCAGTTTATGTACATCCATGCACAATACTTGATGAAGGCAAACAAAATACAATAAAAATATTGCACTGGAGTGTAAAACTTGGCTTATCAATTTTCAGAAAGCTGTCCAAGAAGATGGTTCAGGAAAAAAAAATTAAAATCCAGTAACACTTTCAGGCAGCTGTTAACTCCATGTCACAGTATTCGTGCTTGAGGATCAGCTGGAAAATCTGCTTTTTGCACTGTAACACAGAACATCATGAGAGAGGCTCCCAAGGAGCGTGGGAATGGAATGGCAGAGTTTGAGACACACATGGCCAGTCCTTTACAGCCAGTGATGCAGCAACATCATTTTCACTCAGCCACTTTTCCAGTAGTTACTACAATTTGAGAAGAAAGTCATTTCAGTGAGTATCTGAAAAAAAGCATATTAATCCCTCACACATAAAGGTCTCATCAAAACCTTAAAAGATTTGCTAAGCACAGTTATTAATAGTTTGCCTGTCTGCTTTGATTATATTTGACATAGTTTCCATATGGAAACTTAAACTAAATTTCATCAAGAGATTTACTTTATTTAAAACATCATGTAATAAATATTTGCAGATATAGGAAAACATCACCTTTGTGGGTTATCCTTATACAGAAGAGTGAGAGAATTCACACAGCTTCACTCCAATGCTTCCTACTTCCTTCCTGAGTAATACACACCTTATCCTCCAGACCAATCCTCAGCTGTTTCACTTTGAATACAGCTATTTTGGCTTTACTGCTTGTATTTTTGGAAAATCCTGTTTTGTTTTCTTTGCACTAAGAGGCTTGTGGGGTCAATGAAGTTGCTTACATAGATAAGCCCTATGAAATCTCCCATCAAAAAAAAAAAAATATTGGAAGTAACAGCATCATCCTAATCAGCCAAGTTAAAAAAAAAGAAAACAAACTAACTAACATCAAGCTGATAAACCAGTAAGAACAGATACTACAGACACTAGTCCCGTCATCTTTCCATTCCTGCCTTCCCTTGTACACAATTACAATTCTTGTGTGATGTTGCGAGAAATAGAAGCAGCCATGTCAAGGTCAAAACTTGGATAAAAAATTTCACATCATTTTCATTAAGATTGTCGTCACAAGTTCACGTCTACCACCCTAAGTACTAAGTTAGGATGCTTTCGGGAATCAGCCAGGTAAGCACCTGGAGACACCCTGAGGTGAGCCCAGAGCCCTCAAGCACAGCCCTGGGGCACCAGTGCCAGTGTCACAGGAGCACTCTGTGCTGTGCCCGGCGTGCAGCACAGTGCTCCTTCCTTCACCCACTGCTGGAAATCCCAGCAGGAACACAGGCACCAGCCGCCCCAGCAGCCCTGGCGTGCAGCACCTGTGCAGCCGAGAGTCAGCAGCTCACAAACACTGGAGACCCGGTTCAACACACGGCAAAAATCATGAACTGAGAAGTGCACTTCAACCTTTTTGCTCACTAAATACAAAGATGTGACAGTTCCTCTTCGTGACAGATAGGAGGGGCTGACATCAGTACAAGAGATACACATTGCTGCAACATACCAACCAATAAAAACCATTCTGAAGGAAGACTACAGCAATTGTGCTTGGAGTTTTTACCTTTAGCTATTCCTCAGGTTTAAAACCTAGCAGAGTATTAAACTTGGTTTACCTTGAAAATAACACATTGTTTGAAAAATTATAAAAAGGTCTTATCTAGACATGCTAGACCTAAATATTGTTGAACTACCAAAATTCATAGTTACTTGGTAAAAATCCAGGAACTGGCATGCTTTCATTTCCCTGCTATCTGCAGTGCTCCACAACAGAGCGTGGCCATCACAACCAAAGGAGCAGCAGAGCTCCGGGCTCACACTCTGCTCACAGGCACAGCCACTCACAGAGCCTGCTCTCACAAATCCAACTGCTGGGAATGTCTGTGCCGAGTTTAAAAAAAGAACACAACTTGAGAAAGAAAACTAAAAGAAAATCCGGTTCATGGATGGCAAGCAGAGCTTCTTGTGGCTAGAGATTTCAGGGGGCCTTGCCAAGCAAGGATGGCAGACACATTTCAAAAAATATTAAATTAAACAAAATGACGTCGAATAGAAATCACACATTGCCTCCTTATTTTAAGGCCAAATCTGACACTGCTGTGTTTTCAAGAACACTCAAAGAAGTAAACAAGATGCAGCGATAAATTCCAGAGAAAGTCTGAAGCGCTGCTCAATGAAAGCGGGCCAGTTTTGCTCCCTGCCTCGGTTTGTGCTCTGCAGTTTATCAGAGGAGCAAATGTCAGGCAGTCTGGAGAGTGGATACTGCAGAGAACCGTGCCCCTCGATTTTCAGCACACCTGCTGGGCCAAAACCACTATCCCAGCCATTTCCAGAGTCCCATGAGGAACACAGGCTTTTGCAGACCTGGATCTTGCACCCTTCACTTCCACAGCAAACCCAGCTGTGTGCTGATCTCCTCTGCAGAGCGTGCCCAGCACCGAGCAGCCTCTGTGCTACTGAGCTACCCAACAGCACGGGAAACAACGGGGGAACTAATTAAATAACTTCTCGATTAATGTGCCAAACAAACGACATGCAGAGCTCGGCCACTTTGCTGATGGTGCAGCATTCCCTGAAGTAATCTCACCTCTATCCCTACTTACAATATTTAAGCAAAATGCAGCATCTGATGAGAAGGAGCAGCAAAGCTGTAGAGCAGGCTGTCTAAATCCAACCCACACTCCCAGCAACAGGCACCTCCAGCTCTGCTCACACAGCAGCCACCACCTGTCAGGTGCCCCAAGCATTCAAATTATCTCTGTTAATGCGTTCCTTTGGCATTTGCTTTGTACTTTTTCCACAAGGTAAGATACTTGCTGTACTCCAGGTTCTGTATCAGACACTGAATTTTAGGGAGGTTTTAAAAACAGCTTCTTAGGGCTCTCCACGCACCATAGCATTAATTAACCATAAATGCCACCTGAGCTCAGTTCACCTGTTGCTCCTGTTTGAGATCCCTAAACAGCTGTATACAAGATTTCTGTATATATATACAGAAGTATTTATGCAACATGGCTTTAGACATGAGAACTTCAATTTTTATCCATCTTTGAGGCACAGGTAATGATAAAAGGAGGAAAAAGGTACAAGACAGAAGGGAGAACACTGCTCCAAGAAAACTCACTACCATGGAGCCTTGGTTACCCTTCAAAACCTAGAAGAGGACTAAAAAGACCAGAGATTTACCACCTCTCTAATAACTCATTTCAAGCACAGTTCACTGGGGCAGTATTTACTGCAACCTGTTCTCATCACATTTCCTTCAAGTTCATTGTCAGAAGTCAGTCTTTCAAAATATTAAAAAAAAAAAAATCACACAACCAAAACCACCAAAACAAAACAATTAAAACATCATCCCCACAAAAAAAAAAAAAAAAAAAAAAACAAACAAAAAAAAAAAAAAAAAACAAAACAAAAAAAAAAAAAAAAAACAGTGAACAAAGAAAGGAACAAAAAAAGCCTGTCATACAACCAACTAACTGCATTTCTAAGCTCTGGAGAGCAGCGCAGCTGGAACAGACCTGGGGGCACGGTGCTGCAGCAAAAGGCACCGAGGCACAGATGGGTGCTAAGGGAGAGAGCAGGGCTGGGCAGGCAGAGCCTGCACATCTCAGGCCACTGCAGCACACCCACCGCCAGCCCCAGTGCTGCTGACTACAGCAGCAACCAGACCCCAAACCCCTGCAGCTCAGGGTTTTCTGAACAGAGAGCTCTGCAGCAAACAGTCCCACTGCTTCAAAGCTCTGTCAATCACCTTAAGCTACAGGGGAGCAGCCTTTCCAGCTATTTTCTGGGACTTACCATAAGCTTACTTTATTATAAAGGTCAATTTGCCTGTAGATACCTTGGTTCAGGGATCAGAGGGAAAATGTGACTCACAAGAAGTGATGCAAAGATGCAACCAGCTCCCCCTTGGCCTTCGGGGCAGCCCAGCAGGGCAGCACCACCAGGAACATGCAAGGGCCACTGTTCCACAAAAAGGCCAGGAGCCCCAGAGAGGCTGAGCTGTGAGCAGGGCTCTGATCCAAGGGCTCAGTGCTGCAAACACAATACTCAAACCTGCCTCTGCCCTCAGACACAGAGCTGCAAACACAATACTCAAACCTGCCTCTGCCCTTCAGACACAGAGCTGCAAACACAATACTCAAACCTGCCAGTGCCCCGAGACACAGAGCTGCAAACACAATACTCAAACCTGCCTCTGCCCTCAGACACAGAGCTGCAAACACAAAATACTCAAACCTGCCTCTGCCCTCAGACACAGAGCTGCAAACACAATACTCAAACCTGCCTCTGCCCTTCAGACACAGAGCTGCAAACACAATACTCAAACCTGCCTCTGCCCTCAGACACAGAGCTGAGTGCTTTGGGAAGAATGCAGCTTGTACCTCTCTTCTTAGAGCTCTAACATCTATTTCCAAAATGCATTGAAGAATGTAATTTGAATTCATGGTTACTTAAATTATTTGGAAAAAGCACCCATCTGTCTCCCATGGCAAATCACAGCTAGTGCTTAGAGACATGCAGAAAAGTCAAATGAAATAAATCCCCCAATTCCAGATGGGGTTTCGGCAAATCCACCTACTGTATTTTCACATTATGATTTGCTTATGCTCTACACAAGAAACACTAGCACAACCCCACGGATATGTTATAGGACATAGGATTATACTTAGAGTGATGTACCTCAGGTTGGGCACACAGCAGAAAGGGATACTCCCTGAACATCAGGCAAACAGCCTAGAAAGGCTGTGAGCACCTCTCCTCTACAAGCACTGACACCATACACCTCCTATTCTTTACCTTAAAACATGTACTTAAAGGAAAAATACCCACTTTAAGCATGGAAAAGCATGAAAAATGGAACAGAACACATGGAATAGTCTAATAAGCTGTTTTTGTGAATGTCACATTTCAGAAACACTGGAAATTTCTAATTTAACAAACAACTTTGTAAATTTCCCAACTCTTTCATATGGCTATTTAATGAGAACTTCCATTTCCTTAAAGCTTTTAGGTTCATGGATTTAATGAACAGGTTTTGGAAGAAGTGCTGTGAAACCAAAGTAAGAATTTCAGTTCTGCCAAGATCTCAGGCAAACACCTCACATTTTTCAATTAATTAAAATACTATTGAACCTTCTGGAAATGCTGAGCAGCCGCAAGTATCTCCCTCTAGGGCAGTGAGATGCAGGAAAGTGACAGCATGTGCACATTTCATGCAAACATGGTTAAAGTGCTGTCTAACATATTCTCTAATTCTCAATGAAAGCTCTGAGGAGCTCTAAAGAACACAGTAACATGACCCAAGCATTTCCAGATTCCTCAGCAAAGCCAACTTTTCACTATAGCCGAGATTCACCATGGGCTTATTCTTGAATTTGGAAGAAAAAACAGTAACAACCTTCCTGCCAAGTATGAGGCTACATAACATTCACTTTTAACTGCCTGAGGAGTTGGGAGTTTGGGGATTTGCTTGGTTTTTTCTTGGTTGGGTTTTATTTGTTTAGTGTTTTTTTTAAACAACTGTCTTATGCATGATATACATTAATGTTTCAGTATTTGTGTGACATCCCAGGGAGATGCCTGTGATTCTGGGTAAGAGCCCTGTCCATCCTCTTCTGCTCCAGTCCTTGTTCCCATTTCTGGATCCCACTGCAGAGGTGAACGTAAAAGTCACAAACCATTCAAAACAGAGCAGTGCGTTTATGGTGCGTGGCACAGACGGGTCTCTCCATTTCTAGGACATGACCCTGCACAGACTTTAAGGATAAACCCAAGCCCACCCCCTCGAGCAGCAGGTGAGACAGACTCCTCCAGTGAAGAACTCGCACAGCTGCAAAGCTGCTTTCTGCTGTTGGAGAGAGCACCGCCGACAGCCGCGGCCCCGAGCCGCCGAGCACCGTGACACCCGCCCTGCCTCCGTGCGCTGTCCCTGCTCGGCCGGGACCACTCGCTGGCCGGGAACCGCCCGCGAACCCCGGCTGCGCCGCCCGGGGCCAGCGGAGCGCCCGGGCACGGCCCCGGCGAGGGGAGAGCCGGGGCACGGCCCCGGAGCCCCGCGGAGGGGAGAGCCGGGACACGGCCCCGCGGAGGGGAGAGCCCGGGCACGGCCCCGGGGAGGGGAGAGCCGGGACACGGCCCCGGCGAGGGGAGAGCCGGGGCACGGCCCCGGGGAGGGGAGAGCCGGGGCACGGCCCCGGGGAGGGGAGAGCCCGGGCACGGCCCCGGAGCCCCGCGGAGGGGAGAGCCGGAGCACGGCCCCGAGAAGGGGAGAGCCCGGGCACGGCCCCGGCGAGGGGAGAGCCGGGACACGGCCCCGGGGAGAGCCGGAGCACGGCCCCGGAGCCCCGCGGAGGGGAGAGCCGGAGCACGGCCCCGCGGAGGGGAGAGCCGGGGCACGGCCCCGCGGAGGGGAGAGCCGGGGCACGGCCCCGCGGAGGGGAGAGCCGGAGCACGGCCCCGAGAAGGGGAGAGCCGGAGCACGGCCCCGCGGAGGGGAGAGCCGGGACACGGCCCCGGGGAGAGCCCGGGCACGGCCCCGGAGCCCCGCGGAGGGGAGAGCCGGGACACGGCCCCGGGGAGGGGAGAGCCCGGGCACGGCCCCGGAGCCCCGCGGAGGGGAGAGCCGGGACACGGCCCCGGAGCCCCGCGGAGGGGAGAGCCGGAGCACGGCCCCGCGGAGGGCACGGCCCGGCCCCGGGCCGCAGCGGCGGCTCGGGCAGAGCGCCGGGCCAGCGGAGGCCGCTCCGAGCGCGGGTCTGCAGCGCCGGCACGGGGCAGGCTCCGAACGCGCCCGGCTGCCGGGGGAGGCGGCAGTGCCGCCGCGGGGCACGGGCGAGCCCGGCCCCGCCGAGCCCCGGCCCCCCGACAGCCTCACAGGGCTGGCAGAGCTCGGGCTGTGCCAAAGGAAACGGCAGAGATGTACATGACATGGGCATTGAACAAAAACGTAAATCCAGAGGAATGCTTTCTTTTTACTTTCTGTCCTCTGACGTCTTTTCCCGGTTCTCAGCACAATTTGGACCAATCATACTTCAGGCAAAAAACAGCAATGCCGCAAGCACAGGAATAGATAGAAGAGAAACACAACCGTAGCAGTTTCTCTGCTTTTGAATCACTTCCCAGCACGTGCTTCTGCTGCAGATTCATTTTGGGGTAAATAACCACATTAGCTGCCAGTAAACCCTGTGGATCTACTGCCCTTACGGTCCCAGGCACTTGGAACGTTCTTCCGCCTCTTTCCCACTTCTGAAGTAACTGGGAACAGCATATTTATTTGCTACTGAAATGTCAACAGAAAAGCAAACAAACAAAACCCATCAGAGCTGCAAGCCTGACTTGGAGACTCCAGTTTCCACACACCAGGAGAGCATGAGGAAGCTTTCCCAATATTCTGAGACTTTATAAGCTGACAGACAACATGCATGGTTTTCCTCCAATTTTTAGAAAAGCATGCACATGTTCCAGTTCCCAGACCAGTCACACCGCAGAGCATCTGGAAATGGTCTACATCCCTAACAGAAATGCAGATAAAAATGGAATGAGGATTTGCCACAAGATACTGACATCCCTAGCAAGCGCTGGAAAGCAATAGACAATGACATCAGTAACAAAGTTAAAACCAAGGGAAAAATTTATAATGTCTGGCTACAGAGTCACAGAATGTGGCGGAGTTTTGGAGGTCCGCTCCCTGATCCAGCCAAGTCTCCCAAGAATCAGGGACTCAGGGCCTTGTCCAGATGGCTCCCAAGGACCTCCAGTGACAGAGGTACCACAGCTCTCTGCCATTTCCTTATGGACTTTCTTGCACTGTTCCAGATGCAGCAGCTTCTACCTCATCTGTTTAATATGCACTTTCATTATACAACACAATGTTCACAGAAGTTCATTATTATTAAGAACCACAAGCAAGTCTTGCACTGAAATTCACCTGCTTATCAAGGATCTCCCTTCACCTGGCTGATAGAGTTCTGTCTTCATCCATCCTGTGAGACAACTTTCTGTTCACACACCTCAGTGACACTACAATGATAGTAACAGCCTACAAGGACAAGCAGATCCAGACAACATTCATATAATTTACAAAAGAGTGGGAAAGGAACTACAGATCTTTCTTTTCTGAGATAAGTAAAAGGTGCACAATGGTCATAAATAAATACTTTAATATTTAATAAGGACAGCTGAAAAGGGTTTCTTCCTTTTTGCTAAAAGGCTGTCCCACAAGACAAATGAGAACTGGCTTCAGAGCCTGGTGAACAGAGAAGCCAGGATCAAGACTGTGATCGCAGCCCACAAAAACAACACTGCCAGTTCATGAAAATAAACTTGTTTTAGCAGAAGATTTTTGGGTCACATCCAGTTCTCTGAAGTGCATGGGTTGGTCCTATCATATTGTTCCACCCATTTCATGACTTCTTCATGTGCCTAGCAGCATTTGAAGTTAAAAATAAATATTAAAAATACCCAAACATTTTTTTCAATTTTTTCCTCCAATAAAAAGCACAGTAGGATTTGTAGATCAAAACTTTCACTTTGAATAGATGGTTTTTAAAAACATTTTGAATGGTCAGGTCAGGAACACAAAGAGCCTATAATTTCATCAAAGGGAACCTTCTCTGTGCAAATCTGCTGCAGTGCTGGACCCAATGACAGCTGTCTGCCCAAAAGTGCACAGAAAGGTCTTCTGTGCCCAGAGTCTGAGAAAAGCACAAATTAAATAAAAATTCTGAAGTAATTAAAACAGAGCCAATGCTGGCTGATGGTGCTTGATGAGTACAGCTTTAAGTGATTTTTGTACAATTTCTTTTCGTATTCACTTGACACACAGAGTTCTGCATACAGTTCTGAGCTGTTCCTACAGGAAAACTAGTTTTGCTTTTTCAAAAGGATTGGCAAAGCTTCTAAACTTAGACAGTTTGCCACACCAGGAAAACAAAAAGCTTCAAAACAAGCTCCCACCACATCACTTTAAAGCTTCAATGAAAGAATTCAGAATTAGGTCCTGCTCCCAGTGCCTGTGTGCCTCTACTGTTCACCCACTGCAGTGCCACCAGCCTGGTACAGAGGTGCTCCAAGGAGCTCTGCCATTAATATGCAGTGCCTTGCCAACACATTCAAGCATTCCAAGACAATAAAAAATTCTTTTCAAGAATGCAGTGGAAAATGGGAAGTGAGGAGTGAACATGTAGAGACAACTCCACCTCAGGCAGAGCACAACAAACAGGTTTTGGATCTTGCGTGTTCCCATGGTACCCAGAGCCTGTGATTGGCCACTCCTGCGCCTGAGCGAGGCCTCGTACGAAGGGTGAACGTTCTAGAGAAGGTGATGTTCTCCACATCCTGTAAACACTGTCTGCCAGCCTCACCAAAGCGCAGACTCACACGGAGCAGCTTTCCCCGCTTGTACTTACTCCCATAACCAAAGAGAACTGGTTTTGCTTTGAGCTTGTGCAAGCCAAGAACCCTGGTTCAGCAGAAAGCTCACACAGCTCAGATTATCAGAGCCTTTGTTTGGCCAGGAGCTCCTCCAGCAACCCAGGGTGGAGCATGCCTGTGCAGGCAGTGCTGCATCCACATGAGGTGCTCCTCTGCCTTTCCTGAGCTGAAGCTGAAGGAACAAGCCATACCCTGGCTGTCTTCCATGGCCCACACAGTCCAGCTCCCCTGACAGCTCCCGTTTGCACATCAGCTCTGGCTGCAGAGTGCCATCACAGCCCTCCACTGCTCTAGCTTCAACATCAGAACCTCCAGAGCATCTTTCCAAAACCCTCGCCTTTAGGGCAGGGGAGCCGAGAGCTGTGTCCGCAGCCTGTCCCAAGCATGGGAAGCATGTCCCAAGCATCTGTCAGAGGGCAGCTGGCAGGGGACCTGCTGCCACTTGCTCTGGGTCATGCAGGATGCTGATGGCTGAATGCAAACCGAGCCCTGATTTCCAGAGCCTAGCCCAGCATTCCCATCAGGAACCAGCACTCCTCCTGGAACACCCCTTTTGCCCTGAAGGCAGTTATTGTTTCTCCAGGCTGTTTTGAGGGTGGGACAGTCCAGGGCACTTGCTGCACAACACAGGCACACAGTCACTGTCTGAACTGTGGTGGCTACTGGTCTTCCATACTGTGAGCTGCAGTCCAACACTACAGGTTCCAAATCTGAGCCTAATTTAACATGACATTTTGTGTTGCAAGGGAAAACCTCCAAACCACCTCATTCCAGTGCCATTCGGTACACTGTCCCTGGGCACGTCTAAGAGGAACAGCGCATGGCTTCGAGATGCAGATCAGCCCAAATCAACACCTTTTCCTTCTGGCTTTCAAAGACTGAGCACAAGCAGGATATGAGCAAATGCCACGCATCCAGCGCTTCTGGAGCTGTCAGGGACCTGCAAGGAGCAGGCAAGGCCAGGGCATGGGGGGCTGAGAGCAGGGCCCAGAGCGTGCGGGGCACAGAGCGTGCGGGGCACAGAGCCGGGCACAGAGCCGGGCACAGAGCGTGCGGGGCACAGAGCCGGGCACAGAGCGTGCGGGGCACAGAGCGTGCGGGGCACAGAGCCGGGCACAGAGCCGGGCACAGAGCGTGCGGGGCACAGAGCCGGGCACAGAGCGTGCGGGGCACAGAGCCGGGCACAGAGCGTGCGGGGCACAGAGCGTGCGGGGCACAGAGCCGGGCCCAGAGCGTGCGGGGCACAGAGCCGGGCACAGAGCGTGCGGGGCACAGAGCCGGGCACAGAGCGTGCGGGGCACAGAGCGTGCGGGGCACAGAGCGTGCGGGGCACAGAGCCGGGCACAGAGCGTGCGGGGCACAGAGCGTGCGGGGCACAGAGCGTGCGGGGCACAGAGCCGGGCACAGAGCCGGGCACAGAGCCGGGCACAGAGCGTGCGGGGCACAGAGCGTGCGGGGCACAGAGCGCGCGGGGCACAGAGCGTGCGGGGCACAGAGTGGGGCCAGGGGTGCAGAGCCTGGCCCGCTGACTGCAGCCTGCAGCATAGATGCAGGAAGCGAGCAAAGGCCAAAACATGTATTTGTCTTAGAAAAAAGCTTGTGTGTGAGAGGTCAGGATTTCTTCTCCTTTACCCACACATTATCCAAAAGCTCTGGCTGAGCAGAGCCCCTGGCCAGCCTCTGCCCAGAGCAGGCAGCCCCACACACCCCATGGCACCCATCGTCTCCTTTCTGCCTCTGCTACAATTCTGTGTGACATTAAAGCCTCTCCTGACTAGAGCTTCTGGCTGTGAATAGTATTAGAAAGCAAGCCAAGGTGAAACCAGGGAAAAGAAGAAGAGACAAAAGAGGCAGGAACAGCAGGCAAGGAATATAGGTGGGAGAGCTCAGCATCTGTTTTACTGCGGACAAACCACAAGCTGAAGGGAAAATCCTTCTAGTCACAGCCACAAACGAAAGGAAAGCTCTCCATGTTGCAGCCTGGCACTTGTAACCACATCCCTGAGCCACAGGTCCCATAAAGCTCAGCCCAGAGGTCTGAGCTGTGCTGCAGGGTAATAAACACCTAGGTGTCAGTGACAGCCACAGCCCCAGGAGCTGCTGGAACTGACCCTACGGTACCACCAGAGAACAAAACCTGTGACAACACCACAGGTTAACTGCTTTCCTTAGCTTTAATGCTCTGCTTTCAAGGATATCATTTGTTACAGCTGACTGACTCATAAAGATGAGTGCTTAACAACTTGAAGACATTAACGAAAACCATCAATTATATCTGACTTCAAATATCATATAAGAACAATGAACACTTTTGTTTGCTTCAATACCTGCTTTAACTTCAAGTTTTGCCAATAACAGGAAAAGCATTAGAAATTAAAGTGATTAAATAAAATATTTACATTATACAGTGATGTACTAATACTGAGAGTAGTGCTAAGAGTGTTGAATAACTACTACACACCATTGGAAGACAAGAAGCCAAAGTAACATATTACTTTTAATACTCACTCTTCCCCAGAATGGTGATTATTGTGCTTAATGTGACTACTCCCCATTATGAAAAATAACCTATTTCCATGGGAATTTCAGCAAGAAGAGATGCCAGTTCAGTAATAAGGATGCCAAAAGGATGCTAAAGGACTCTGATAGGTCATTCAAGCAACCACTGAAGTCAGAAGGTTCTGTTTTCCCTTGACCACCTCCTATTCTCCACAGAGAGAAAGATGGTTAGAGACTGTTGAATGAAGTATTAACCTAAACTAACACAGACGTATTTTGGGAGCTTCCACATACTAAAAGCACGCAACTGGCTTGCAGTCACACTGGCTGCCTTTTTCCTTTTTTTTCCCTCCAATTTAAGGTAAGAGTTTAGGGGCAGAGGACAAGGCAGAGCTACAGCCAGAGTGGCTGATCTTCTGCAGGGTGGTGGAAGAGACACCTTCCAGAGCCACACTTGAATCCAGTTTGCCTTCCAAGGTAGTTCTGTCACTGGATTCCCTCTTCCCACTCAGACAACAAGGCATGGCATGCCCATGTGGAGAGGAAACTGGGTTTAACCTGGTGGGATCTCCTCTTCAGCAGAGAAAAGCGTGTGCTCACTCACAGGGCAGCCACACTCCCCCTCCTGATGGCGTACAAGGCACCCACAAAACTACACACCAAAAAGACTCCTTCGAGGGACTCCCTTGAAATCAGAAACGAGGAGTAAGGCAAGAGCTTTCAGAAGGAGGGGAGTACACATGGCATCAGAAAGGGAAAAAAAGCATCTGAGGTAAAAAGAGGAAACACATTCACGGGGGTAGAATATACAAATGGTGTATATTTGTAAAGGGGAAAGAGAGTAATAGTAAGTAAAAACCAGATCAGCTTTTTTTGCAAATCATAAAATCTGAGGGTTTGACTCATATTCTGTATCTTTCTAATCAAATTTTGTGATAGGAAAATTGATGATGAGAACTTTGGAACAGGAGCAAAACCTTTAAAACATGCCCTAGTGCTTGACCAAGCTAAAAAACTATCAGACCTGTGTGTAAAGCTTTCTTCCTATGGTATCCTACCCACATTGCATAATTTCATTTTCAAATATGAAATAAAACAGGAACTAAGTCCTTTTAAAACCTCACACTGATACACTAATGATTTGTGGAAGCCTGACAAGCTGCAAAACGCCAACTCTACTGCTATAAAACCACATTAAAAGGAAGGTGTAATTATAATGCACTTTGTCACTACTACCTCCTTGTGTTCCATGTGCTCTTGTTGTCAGTGATAACAATCAAAAGAAAAAAAAAAAGATAATCTAGAAGATAAACCCCTGAGCATCTTTCTTAGGGAAGGCTAGACACTGTACCAGCTCTTAACAGAAACTCTTTTGCTCAGAGAATTGTAAAATTATTTGCTAAAAAGAAAAAAGTACTGGATTTTTGCTAAAGAAAAACTCCACCTTGGAGGAAACCTCCACCCTCCGTGCTGCCTGTACTCTTACTGCTCCAGTTATCTTCAGCAAATTAGAGCTTTAAATTTTACAAGTACATAGATGCACAATAACGTGTCGCTGCTTTCTTGCACATCTGCTTCAGGTCTTGCTCCTCATTTATACTTAAAAGAGGACTTTGCTCTGCAGCTCATATTCAGCTGTCACTCAGTACAGCCCAGGGGCTGCCGGTGAGCAGGACACGCACCCTGGATCCCAGCATGGAGCTGGGGATGCTCTGAGCGTTACCAGTGACCCCAGCACACACTGGCAGGCGTCCTTAGCCTCCCTCGGGATGCCACGAGCCGGCTTCGCCGGGAGCTGGAAATCAGGACAAGCACGAGGGACCGACCCTGACTTGTGGAGCTGCACAGCTGTGAGCAAATCACCCCCAAAGACCAGCAAAGGAGGGGTTTCCAACAGCTACCAGCCCAGCTCTTTCCAACAAGGTACCAGCCCAGCTGTTTCGGATACCAGCACTCTCCTCCTGCCAAGACACCAGCTCAGGCTCTGCTGCTGCCGCAGCTCCACCATAGAGCACAAACACAGCCCTCAGCTCATCCCCAGCGCAGAACACAAGCAGCAGGGAAGGATTTTCAACCCAAAATCCCTTTCCCACAGCATCTAAAGGACACACAAAGCCAGGGCTATTCCACAGCCAGGTCTAAATCAAAGTTCCACCTCCTGCACAGGGAGTTTAGAATGGAGTAAAACAAGATAGCCTTCTAAAATACAACATAAACATGAGTATGGCAGAAACTGAAAGAAAAACATTTGAGAGTTTGCTACAGAAAACCAAACAAACAGAAGGCAGCAACAATATTTAAGAAATTAGCACAGCCACTCCTACAACAACAAGAAAAAGCCAGAAAGCAGATACCAAAACAACCAGAAACTAGAAAGCACAGAATGCAGAGTCAGAGATCACTTATTTCTATAGTTCCCATCATGGAGAACAATGAAAAATACTTTTCTGTCAGCCTTCTATGTTATTGCTCAAAAAGTACATAGCCCTCCAATGCAAGTCCAAGCTGTGAGCACCCAATCTTGCAGCACCAAACAGAGCAAGACAACAACCCCTAAGTCTGGGGCCCTTGTGAGGCAGCCCAAGTGCTCAGTGCCGGCTCAGCCCTGCAGGCTCCAGCCTGGCCATGGCCCCAGCTCCCCCAGACCGGCAGCACAGCGAGCAGCACGGACCCAGAGGCAGCGCCAGGCCAGCAGCCCCCACCAGCCTCTCCCCAGCTCTGCTGCTCTTGGCCTCACCTGGCCAGAACCAGAACACGAGGCCAGGCTCCCCAGTCCCTCCCTGGCAGCGGCCAGCCCAGCCCACCTGCAGGAACGCTCCCACACCGGAGCATCCCAGAGAAACACCACCCTGACCTGCACAGGCTGGGCCACTCTGACCTGCTCCAGGTGACACCAACGCTGCCCCACCTGACCCTGAGGATGGGGAAGTGCTTCCCAGCAGTGCAACAAGAAGTGTCTTCTAAAAAGTCATAATGAATCAGATACTCCCTTTCACTCAGTCTCACAGCCGTGGCTTGAAGAAAGGGTGCCTTGAATTGCAACACGCTACTCTTAATGCTTATGTAGAAATCAAAACCAAACGAATACATTTCCTGTCCTACCACATTTGAAATGTTCCACGGAATTCAGATAATTATTCATGAGGGAAAGAAATTTAAAAAAAAAACCAAACTGAAAGCCAAAAAAACTTTTATAGTTATCAGCTAATACCAGCTAAATACACAGATGTCCAATACCAAAACAAACCCACACCCACTACTTCAGAATTAGAGAATTAGGATCAGACATGATAAAGAGAGACTGCAGTATGATCATCGCCCATTCGAAGGCCAGGCTGTTTTGAAAAATTATTATGGAAACTATTTCTACTTCAAATTCACTTGATGGACTCCAGATTTTAACAGAAGTAAAGAATACTTCAAGTCCATACACAGAGCTAAAGAATAAATTTATTTATAATAATACTACAAACAGGGCTTTGTGTACTGTATGAAAACGGGACACATTCACCCAAATGTGGATAAGTGAAGGCCACCCTGAAATGTCAAAGCTTACTGCCCTGCCACAGCACTATCACATGAAGGCCAGTGCTCTACAGAGTCAAAGAAAACAGGGCCATATGCAGGGCAGTAATGCTGTCAGTCATTCAGAATTTTGGGTATCAGCACCATACAGCAATTCCCTGGCACACTTCTCCCCTTTTCTCTTTTAAGCTAATAAAATAACATGTTCTGGTTAACTTTTACCTACCTTGTCATCATTGCACATCTATTCTGACTAAACCTGTCCTGAGAATTTAAGAATTATATACATCCAGTGCATGAAGATGGAAGGGCTTTGGAAGCTCTGACCTGATTTAGGCTCACACACTGCAATTTCAAAGACAACTGGAACAAATTAACTATTTTCCAACCTGAGGAGAAATGTCAGAATGTGTAAACTAAGTCTGCTGGGCATCTTGGAAATTCTCCCTAAGGACCGACATGGAGACACCAACACAGATGGTCAAAACCACCTGAAAGTGAGCGGAGCAAGAGCTGATTCCCAGGGTGAGCACCGAGGTGGCTCTCCAGTGTTCGTGCCTGCACCCAGACAAACACACAGCACACAGGAACACAAATTCTGAAATTCTGGGCAGCCACAGCAGCAGGACTGCAGAGGTGCCCAGCTGCCCTGCAGCAGAAGCAGCCACAGCTCCTGTGCTGCCATGTGGGAGGGAAGCTTTCTCCAGAACCTCACCCGCCTGCTGCTCACAGCCTCTGTCCCAGGCGTCTGCCACAGCAAACACCAGCAGCACTCAGCTGTTCAGAGGCAGTTGAACCGAATGAAGAGGATATACCAGACTGGAAAAATGTCAGGACATAAATTAAACCCCTGTACAGCAAAGGCAGCGCAGTGCCAGGCAAATGGATCCTGTCCCCACCACAGCACTCAGCTCATTGCAATGTACATGTGAAACGTTGTCAATGCAGAGGAATCAAAGGAAGCAAGGAATCAGGGAGGGAGAGGATGGGATCACAGGTTTGGGTTGAAAGGGACTTTTAAAGATCATCTAATTGAATTCCCCTGCCATAGGCAGGGGCATCTGAGGAGGGGGAAAAGAGCGACTCATGGGTAGCCTGAACTCCATCTTTTGCTACTGTGCATACTATGATAAACCCAGGAAATTATTCTACAGCAAGAAAAGCATTAAATGCTTAAGTAAACACAAAGGTACCAAAAATCATACACGTTCATATTAATGAAATGCACATGTTCATGTAACTTGGAAGAATATTTGAAAATCTAATACTCCATTAATATTTTTAATAAAGCACCAAAACTACTAGAGGAATGAAATGAACCCAGCTTAGTCCCTCTTCACTTTCCCATGTTTATTCATGAGTTTCCAGGTCACCACTGCAGCAGGTAATTAGTGGATGGGGATGGCTGGCAGGAGCAAACCCATATGTTATCCTGACCTGCTTCTGGCAGCCAGAGAGTAAAAAAAGCAATTTCCCCCTCTTTGAAAAACTACAGGGCAGGTCAGCAACACCACTGATCTAGGAAGGACTGTCCCACCGAGGCCAACCTGCCTGCCAAAGGTATTTTAAACTCTGAAATGCTGGTCTCAAGAGCATTTGTAGACACAAGCAAACAGTGCTCATACAAATCACACCTGAAGTCCAAACCATGCTGCTGCCACCCAGCACCACTCGGGGAGCACACGGAGACGGGGCAGCACAGGGTTTGCTGGGTGGGAGGGGGCAGAAAACCCACCCTGCAGGGTCCCCATCACCAGAGCCACCTGCCCAGCCCAGCCTGCACCAGCAGCCTCGCTCAGGGGCACCTGCTCCCAGCGGAACGCTTCCCGGAGGGCTCTGGCCACGCAGAAAGATCCCAGTGCAGGGCCAGCAGGGCTGCGGGAGTGCGGCTGCTGGCCACCCCGTCTGCCAGTGCCCCTGCACTGCCCTGCCACAGCACACGCTGTCACACAGCCTGCAGGTCAGGCTACATCTGAGAGTGCAGCATTTCATTAAAACACATATCACCCATCGAAATCAGAAACAAAAACCTGACTTAAAGGAATGGGAAATAATCTTCCAGCCCAGCTCCGGCACAGCCCATGAAAGCAAGCCCTTGTTCAGGACTGAAACCATTCCAGGTCACGGCAAAGAAACATGTTCCTCGACTGCACGGGAAGGGCCCAGCAAGCAGAAGCAGCCACTGACAGCTCCCACACGCAACTGGAGAGCCAAGTCCCCAAACCCAGTTCATGTTACCTTTCCTGCACCCAAACTGCCCTAATGTAACTCCAGAAGCCCGGCCAGGCAGCCGCCAGTCCCAACTCCAACAGCCACGCGCCAGGGCCACAACCACAGATGTTCAGAGCAGTCTTCCCATTTCCCACCCTGCGGCAGAACTGACCCGAGCAAGCCCGGTTTCATTGCTGCAGAAAACTCAAGTTTTTCACGGCAAGGCAGCCGCTGGCTAGGACTGAAGTGCGTTCCCTCTGCACAGCGAGCACGCTCAGGAACGCCCCGAGCCCGAACACCGACCAGGAACAAGCAGGAAATGGCTGGGTCTGACAGCCGGGGATTCTGCAGGGAACGCTGGAGTGCGTGCTCCTGCCAAGGCACAGGAGCACAGCGAGCCGCAGGGCCCAGATGGATGGCGAGCACAGAGGTGTCACCCCTCGGCTCCAGCCATGGAGTAGGAAAAGGCAGGAACCACCTGCTGAAACCCCACTGAACACACCGGCAGCATGCCGGGTACGCCCAAGGCCACAGCCATGGCAATCACTGTGAAATGAGCAGTTTCACAGCGTTCATTTAACACGAAGTGGCATGCTTAAGTGTAAAACTAACTGGGGTGATTACAGTAAAAGTCTACTTAACTTGAAGAAAAGACTAACTGCATCCTTTGACTACAGCAGTTACAATGGAAGTGTGAACATCAGAAAAGCCTTTAAAGTGACAAAAAGCAAAGCGAACTTTGAAGACCAGACAAAAAAACTCCCTGGCTTACTGCACCTCGGGGCTCTGTGCATCAGGCTTAGAGCAAAGCCCCTCCTAACACACAGCAAGAACAACACACGGCGCAAGCCCGGACCCAGTTTTCTGCCAGAGGTGTTTTGCTTTACAGCGAGCAAACCCGTGGAAAGGCCACCCCCGCGCTGCGGGACGTGTCCGCACTTCTCGGGCACTGGCTGGCTTGGCTACTGGGTTCAGCGGCTCTCGGGGGCGGCGTCCGGGCCGCGGGAGCCCAGCGATGGTCAGCAGCATCTGCGTTCCTTCGCGCACCGAACCGAACGGAACCGAGCGTTCCTCCCCCTGCTCGCCCGTGCCAGCTGCGGCTCTCGCCTTACGTGCAGCGACAAGAACCGTTCCGGAGCTCTGCCCTCTGTCTACCGAGCAGAAATTACGCTGCATTTTCGTGTCACACCGTGCCCGGTAGCCGGGGAAGAGCGGCCGGAGGCGGGCAAGGCGCTTCGGGGCTCTGCCGCGCCCCCGAGGGGCCCCCGGACGCTGCGGACGGCGGCGCACGGCGACAACCTCGGGACGGGGACGCGGCACCGGCTCCCCCTCCCCCGGCGCTGCCACGGCCGTGCCGCCGCCCCGCGCTCCGGCAGAGCCGGCGCGCCCCGGGAGGCGCCGGGACTCGGCCGGGACGGCGGCCGGGCCCCCGGCGCCGCCGGCACCCGCGGTCCGGGCGGCGGCGCGGCGGGCGGGCGGCGCAGCGACCCGCGGAGCCTCCGCCCGCCCCGCTGCCCGCGGTACTTACGTCGTCGAAGAGGGACCCGACGTTGGCGGTGACCAGGAGCACCCCGGCGCCGGCCGCGGCCGCCTTCCCCGCCATGGCGCGGGCGGAAGCGCGGCCGGGAGCGGCGGCGCTGCGGGGAGCCCGGGGGCGGGCGCGGGGCGCTGCGGCGAGCGGGGCGCCGGGCCCGCCCCGTCAGCGCAGCGAGAGCTCCCGGCGCGGGCAGCCCGCGAACATCCGCGCCCTGCGGGGCCGCGGCTCAGCGCTCCTCCGCCGCCGCGCTGCTGCTGCTGCTGCTGCTGCTGCCGGGACGGCTCCCGCCGGCGGAGGCTGGCGCCGGGCCGCGGCGCATGGCAGGGCGGCGGTGCCGGCGGGGCGGAGCGGTGCGGGCCGTGCGGGCCGTGCGGGCTCGGCTCGGCTCGGCGCGGCCGGTGCCGGGGCGGGTCCGTGCGCTCCGCGGTGCCGCCGCCGCTCCCGGCTGTGCGGGCGGGCGGGCGCGCCGGGCTAGCGCTCTGCGCGCGCGACGTCACGGCCGCCTCGCGCCGCTCTTAAAAGGGCAACGCCAGGAGCGGCGGGCGCGCGCACGCCGGCGGCGCCGTCCCGCGGCCCGGCCGTGCCCGCGGCGGGCAGCGCGGCCCGGGGGACGCGGCGGGCGCCGCTCGGCGCGGGGCGCTCCCCGGGGACCGGGCGGGGCCCGCGCCGCCCCACCTGCGCGCGGCGGGGCCGCCCGCCCGCTGCCGGGCTCGGAGCGAGGCGGGGCGGGCGCTGCCCCCCGCGGGGAGCGGCTCCCCCGGCCCGGGGCGACCGGGCTCTGTTTACCGGGGCCGCCCCGTGGGGCTGGCGGCCCTTGGCCCCGGCGCCGCCCCCGCCCGAGCGCGGCTCGCGGGAAGCGGTTCCGGTACCGGAGGGGCCCGGCGCGTGTCGCGACAGGGCTCCGTCGCAAGGGGACGGCGAGCCGGCCGGCGGTGCCGGCCCAGCGCCCCGCCGCTCGCCCCGGGAGCGAGCACCCCGCGGGGAGCTGCGCTCCGGGCAGAGCCCGTAGTGCCCCGGTCTTCCGCAGCTCACGGCAACCCCCGCTGCGGAAGAAACGGGGCCGGTAACTTTGCCAGAGAAGCCCGCGAAGTGACAGACCCGTCACTGCTGCCGTGCGTGCAGCATCCCCTGTGGCGGCCCGTGTCTCACGGCTGCTCGGGGACGCGGCCGAGCCGGGGAACCCGGCACGGCGCAGGGGACGCTGAACGGATGGGACAGTCCTCTCGCGTCTCCTCCGTGGCAAACTTTATCGGGCAGGAATGCCACTGGAATGGCAGAAGTTCTGCCAGATCCGGAGCGCCGGCCTTCCTTGCCAGAAGGTGAAAATTAAATATACATTAATTAAAAAATATATTGAAATTCTGCTTCATCCATGGGATACTTGCTGACCTCCAGTGATCTGTGGCACACAGATAGATGCAGTGCGGAGACACGGAACAGTGCTGGACTTCTCTGGAAAGTCTTTTCTTAGGTTTTCTGCAGCTCCTGAGACAGCTGCATAAAGTTGCACTGTAGATACAGTGATCTCACGTGGATGCAGCCATCAGAGCTGTTGAAAGTGAGCTGATCCAATACACCATCCCGGTGTACCTTGATATATCCACAGACAGGGAAAAAGAAAACAAAACGGGGAAGGAACTTTGGCTGCTGTTGTGTTTTTGGCACAGTCCTACAGCGTTCGGCCAACAGCGATTACACCAAAGGCAGGGTATGCTGGAGGGAGCCGTGGCTGATCACAGCAGCTGGAAAGGCAAACAGGTGAAACGTTTGGCACCGCTCAAGAACAGGAAAGCAGGATGGGAAGAAGCCGGTGAGGAATCGCCGCTGCGATGTGCAGGGACCTTGGCAGCTGCTGCAGCAGAGGAGCTGTGCAGTGTGAGAGCACCACGGCTGCACACGAGCAGAGCGGTGTCCAACCAACGCCCGGGCTGATGGCTGTGAGCCCCACACCTGCTGCACACAGAGGAGTGGGTAAAAGCCTAGGAAACAGGAACAGAAAGAATCACAGCACACACAGAGCGCTTTCAAAGGAATTCCCAAGAGCCTACTTTGTCCCATGGGGGATTATCGTGGAAACTGTTTCCAACAGCAAGGAACGCTGAGCACCGGAGAGGGCAGTGGTACTTGGGAGCAGCGGCTGTGGGGGAAGCTCGGGGCAGACAGAACATCCCACATCCCCTCGGAGAAGCCAAGGGCAAGGAGCAGCCCAGACTGGGCCTGGGCTGCTCCAGGAGCCAGTACAAACATGATGGAAGGTGCAGGGGAGGGCTAGAGGGGACACGAGCTGCTTTGCAAGGCAAATTGTGAGGCGCTGATACTTTGGTACTTGTTAAACTTGGATGAACGAGATCTGTACCTGCACTGTGTGGGAACAAAGTAACTGGGCAAATCCATTTGAATATGAAAGTTTGCCCGTGGCAATGTGGAAACAAGTAGTGAGTAAAACACTCATAAAAGGTGAGGGCTGAGTTTTGCATCCTGACACGAATGTTAAACTTCAGTGGGTGCTGTAGAGTTGATGCTTGCTTTCACCTTCTGCAAAGGATAACTCTCAGAGGGGATGGCACAGTGGAATGGTGGGGAAATAGGAGTAAGTATGAAAATGCCACTTTGCATCTGTTCAGTGAGTTGGGGCTGTGGCTGCCTCCAGCTGCGTCTGCACCAGCTCCAGCATTCCCAGCTCGGACCCTGAACTGAGTCCCTCGGGCTCAAGGGTCAGATGCAGGTCAGAGATTTCCCTTCCTCCCCACACAGAGCTGGAGCTGGTCCGTGTGTTACTGTAGAGAAAACACCACTGCCAGCTAAGGCTGCCTCAACTTTCACTCGTTTGCCAGTACTTAAAACCCAGACAGTGTAGTCTGAGTATTTCCAGTCTTGGTGCCTGCCTTGAATGCTAAAATTGAACAAGAGAGCTCAAGAATCAGGTTAGTTTTTACTAAGGAGCTTTGCAACAATGAGGGGGAAATGGTCTGCAGGTTTGGCTTAGATATGGAGCCTAAATATCTTCAGCCATCACTAATGATTGATTGGTCCCATGAGCTGTTGAGGCTTTCCCTCAGGGTGAAACTCCCATCTCTGTGTCCCACACCTGCAGTGCCATTTGTATTTAAAGCCTTTTGCTGTGATTCTGGGCAGTTGCAGCTGATCAGTTTAGCACTGAAATTCCAGGTGATGCACGGGTGGAGCTGTTAACAGCTCAGTACACGTGTGCTGCCTGTTTTGTCTCTGGAGGATGGCAGAGACCAGCAGTGGCTGCTCACACTCCAAGCCATGAGGGAGGCAACAAGGACAAATGTAACTTCTAACAGACATTGACTGTTCTCTATAACCATTACAAATGCCATTTCTTTTATTTAAAACTGTTTTTTTAAATCCTACATTTGATCAGGTCTGCAACACAGACAAGAAGATTCTTTGTATTTCCTGGAGTGGATGTCCCTTACCCCATCAAGCACCGAATCCAATGGCAGCCCATGCTATGCACTGAAAACACCACTTTAAAACAAATAAATAAAATATAGTTACAGAATTTGTTATTCAAAAACCATTTCCAGGTGCACCACAATGTTTCCCAGTGGGCTTGAAACTATTTGGATGTTTCTGTTCTCTGTTTACAGCCGGGGTGATTTACAGGGGGGACAATGCTCACTCTGAGGCACTGGAAGAGGTTGTCCAAAGAAGCTGTGGCTGCCCCATCCCTGGAAATGTTCAAGGCCAGGTTGGGTGGAGCACTGAACAGCCTGGTCAGGTGAAGGTGCCCATGGCAGGGGCGTTCTCCCTTCTGACCCTTCTGTGATTCTGGGACTTTTGCAGTGGCTAGGATGTGATTTACTTTATGCTGAGCACACAGGAGTAAATCAGGGCAGAAAGGACATCACAGGCTGCTGTCTGCAGTGAGGCTCGGTTTCTTCCAGCTGCTCAAGAAGTGAGATGCTGCTGTTCTTTGGCAGGGGCAGCCCAGTGGGTGCCTCAAGCAGCTCCTGCAGTGAGGTGAGGCTGGGGAGCAGCACAAACAACATCAGGACAGATGGGCAGAGATGAAGTTGGCACCTTCACTGCCCTGGGCAGCTGCATCAGTGCTCGTCACCCTCAGTGACAAAGTCCACAGGTAAAGGGATCCTAAGGAAAAGGACTGGTACACATGGGAATAAAAGTGAAGACTCCCAAATTCCCTCCTGTAGCAGCAGGAACTGCACTGCCTGTGCAGCACCTGCACGGTACCTCAGGAGTCTCCTGTACCGCTGAGCACTCTGTGAGAACCAGGGTGCAATCCCCAGGAAGGTGGTGCCTGGACAGCTTGTGAGCATCTCTAGAGTAATGAGATAGAGAGACAGAGCCAGGCACCCAGCAGCCAAAGCGAGGGAGGGGAGGAGGTGAATAAGTGTTTTTTCGTCCTTTGAAAGGTGTTTCCAGCCCAGCAGTCCCTGGATGAGCACTGGCAGGCTCCTGGCACAGTGGGCTGCCCACAGGGGAAGTGGAGCCGTTCTGGGGGTCCCAGGCAGTGGCGTGGCTGCTCCTGCATCTCCTGGAGCCCCACACGGGGCCCCTGAGCCCGGACTGACCGTGGCACTCGGGAGAGCTTGGTGCTGTGGTTCTGCAGCGTTGCGGGGCTCCCAGAGGTTCTGCTGCGCCCTTCATCTCTTTTTGGCTGCCCTGGTGGTGTTCTCACGCACATTTCCAAATGAAACTACCGGGGTTCCTCCAACAGCAAAACGAAACCTACATGTTTAACATGGTTCTTTCTGTGTTTGTCACTTGCCAAATAAAGATTAACAGAGTGTTTTGAGATTTTAAACTTCAGCCAAAAGAAGTATTATTGTAGAAGCCAAGCAACAGCCCTACTCCCAAACTGTTTGCTCCTCCTGTTTTTAAACATTTTGCTGAATAAAAGATTTTTTTGTACATTCTTCCAACTCTTTGTATTTCTCATATTTATTCTCTTCTCACAGCTCTTTCCCTTATGAGGACTTAGCCCCAGATAGATCCATCTGATCTGCTAAATGCTATCTAAATATTTACTTTTTACAGCTCATAAAGAGTCACACCTTGCAAACACTCCCTGAGAAATGGTAAAGCATTGTATAGAGTTTGTTTTGGGGTGTTTCTTAGATAAATGAGGCGCAGCTGCTCCTGAAGGAGCTGATCACAAGGCCACCCTTCAGCAGCAGTGGCAGCAGGAGGGCAGTGCCCGGGAAATCCCTCGGGCCGTTCCCAGCACTGGCCACTCTCCAAGCAGCAGCACTTGGGAAGGGCTGGGCCTGGGCTGTTGGAAAGCTGCAACACCATCTGTTTGTTCCACAGGAATATGGATTGAGTAGTGATTTATCCCAAAACAATAAATGTGCTGCTGCCATGGTGGGTTTCAGCTCCCCAGCGTGCCTCAAGCCCAGCTTTGCTGGTGGGACAGCAGGGAGTGCCCCAGGAGCCACGGGCATGGCAGTGGCACTCAGGGGCTTCGGTGACGGCCCTGCCATGCCCTCCTGACTCCCGGGTGTCCCTCGGGTGCCCCAGGAACCCTCTCAGCTCAGAAAGCTCGGGAGGGCACCAGGGCTGGGGCAGAGCAATGTGCTGCCAGGCTGAGCAGCCTTTGCCCAGCTGTCCTCGCCCCTGGCAGAGCCATGGGGGCTGCCAGACGCGCTCTTGGCACGAGCAGGAAAAGCTTTGGCTTCTCCCTGTCCTTCTCCCCAAGGCAGGCTGGGAGACTGGGCTTCTGTCTCCCTGATCTTTTGTAGATCCAAAAGTGAAGCAGTAGCTAAAGCCCCTTGTCACTGCACTAAAAGAGGAAGGACGCACGGCTTTTAAAGCCAAACCTTGACCTGGCCATTCCCTGGCAGAGCAACAGGGCAGCTCTGACCCTGATTTTCTGCTGGCAGCATTCAAAACGTATTGCAGTTGGATTTGGGCCTCTGCCAGCTGGGGATGAGCTGTCTCTGCTCTTAGCTAAAGTTTAGTCTCTGTTGCAAAAAAGCTGTATGTATGGAAAGGTGTGAAATGGAAAATTTTATAAATACATGGAAGAGATTAGAGAAAGCAGGATATCTAAACAGCAAACCATTGGTCATCCTTGGGTGTAGCAATCTCCCAGAGCCCAGTAACAGCCTGTGAGACCAGCTGTGAGCTGCAGCAGTGCCTCTGTCTCTTGTCAAGAGTCAAAAGAGTGTGAAAAGAAAAGCTGAGGACTTTCACCTGATTCTACCAGAAAGTGGACAAAGAGGGACTTTAGAGAATGTTAAAAACGCTCAGTTCTACTCTGTGGTATCAATCCCTCACTTTTACATAAAGCAGTAAGAAAAAACCACCAAGACCACAGTGTCATGGGATTAGTGTGGAAAAAGTCACAGGGGTATCACAATATTTATAAACTCTTTTTTGAAAATCTGGATTTATTATATTGCCCATTTATACCTGGTAGAACAAACAATTCCTAAAAATAAAGAAAAAACCCAGAAAACCATGGGGGCCTGTGATATGCATGGTGGCACACTGAGGGAATTAAGGATTTATGCTGAGCAATTTCCTCATGAAAAAATTTCAAAGTCTCTTCCCAGAGGCCATTGATTTTCGTGATAAGAAGAATTAACCATCTTTTGGCCATCTTAAATTACTAAATTGTCTTGGATGCTGATGGAGGACTCTTGGGCATCTTGGTGTCCAGCTGTCAGGAGAGCTGGCCACTTCGTGACCCTGCTGTGTGCCAAAGGGAGGGACGGTGCCAGCAAGGGGTCCTGGTGCCACCGAGGGGTCCCGGTGCCACCGAGGAGTCCTGGTGCCACTGAGGATCTGGCTGTGGCCACGAGCAGGGACAGGGGCTTGCAGCATGCAGGGAAATGGGATTGTATCCTGCAGGGAAATGGGATTGCAGCCTGCAGGGAAATGGGATTTCAGCCTGCAGGGACAGGGGTTGCACCCTGCAGGGGCTACACGGGGGCACCAGGACGTGGTTTGGTGCTGCTGGTGGCAGCAGTGCATGGTGAGGGATCTGTGCAGCTGCCCTGGCCCCTTCCCAAGGCTTTCACAAGGTCATGACAAGGAAATTCCCGGTCTCATAAGCAAATCCTTCACACATAGATGCAATTAATTTATCATTTAAGCCACTTACTGTTTCTCAGGATTTGGTTTCTTTCGAACAAGAGCTATGATGTAATTTGGGTGTCTGTCTGTGTGATTAGACCAAACCTGCTGTCATTCCTAACCACCGTAATGACTCCAGTTCTTTTCTGCACCCAACTTTTTCTAGAAATTTGATTTTCCTGTTAAGAAAACCTCAGGCTCTGTGGGTAAAGCACAGGGGTGGGACACTGGGAAAAGGCAGGGTGGCAGAAGTGAGTCCTGCTGGGCTCTGGCAAGCCCTGGAGGGAGGCTGGCCCTGGGGTGTGCCTCCCCACAGCCCTGGCAGGAGCAGGGAGTGCCAGCCTCTGACAGCAGCGCCCTGGCAGAGCAGGAGCTGCTCCTCATGGAGCTTCTTCATCCCTCCGTGAGCTGCCCACGTACAAAATACAAAGCCCATAAATATCCGGATGTAGTTTAGAATGGGCAATACACTGAATTTGTCTGTAGCCCATAGGCTGCACAGCCACTGGCACTTTCACCCTTTTTACCCTGCCCTGAGGCTGGGATGGGGAGGGCCTAGAGGAACAGAACTTTTAAACTAAATTACACAGGGAGTAACAGTGTCAATATCATTGCTGCAGAAAGGCTATTACCTAATCACCTAACACTAAAGAAATAGATTAACATGGTGTCTGTTCTCCCAGGACCACAGATATTTTTGTGGGATGTGACATTATCATAAAAATTCCCCAGACTTCACTTAATCTAGAAAACTCATTAAATAGATTCAATACACTATGGAATTCTATATAGAAATATTATTGTTAAATGTGTACCATATTTCTCTCTGCCTTCTTTGCTCAGTCATTTTCGTCTTGTAGCATATTTTACAGTGTGAAGGAGGTACAAAGAAGACTCAGAGATGATGCAGGCTTTAAAGACCAACAACCTGTGTGCTTTCATAAAACCATAGAATCACCAAGTTTGACTTGGAAGGGACCTTGAAGCTCATCTCATTCCATCCTCCTGCCCCGGGCAGGGACATCTTCCTCTAGGCCAGGTTGCTCCAAGCCCTGTCCAACCTGGCCTTTACTATGTGGCAAGATGGGAGGAAAAATGCCATAATTTGTAAAATATTTTATCATAAAATATGAGCTCAGCATGACCAGAAAATCAGGACTAAACCATAACCTGGTGAGGTTCGGATCCGCAGCCAAAGATGTGTTCCAAAAGGCACACGTCTCACCTGAGCTACAGCAACACAACTTTCCTGAGCCCAGAGCCATCAGCCTGGGGAGATTTTACCTAAAGATGAGTTCCAGGGCATGTCTGACCAGGGTGCAGGAGCACGGCCCCTCCACTCCAGAGTCTTTGGGGAGCCTCTGCCAAGCCAGGACCTCCACGATCCTTGCAGGGTCCTCCACTGCACAGCAGCAGATCAGTGGACGTGCAGGGAAGGTCATGATCAGTAGCTTTGCTCATCTGGAAAATAGGTGGTGACTCTAAAATTTTAACTTAAGAGCAGAAAGCAGATCTGTGAGGACCAGCTTGAGATTCTCACAGAAATTCCTACAGGATCTGAGGCTCACCAGGAATCCCGGTGTTTTTGCAGTAGGTGCAGTCCTAAAGCTGAGCCTTCCTCGCCTGGGCACTGTTGAATTCCCCGCGGATGTTTAAATGCTGCACACGGGAGGAAAAGGCCTGGGAGCACGGTGGGTTCTGCAGCAGGGCAGGGAGCAGGCAGTCCCTCCCGAGCCGCAGTGAGGGGGCAGGAGCAGGAGCAGGAGCAGGAGCAGGAGCAGGAGCAGGAGCAGGAGCAGGAGCAGGAGCAGGAGCAGGAGCAGCCCTGGCACGGCTGCAGCCACGCAGGGCAGCCCCTGGAAGGATGGAAGGATGTGCTGCTTGCACGGTGTGAAGGATGTGCTCCCTGCACGGTGTGAAGGATGGAAAGATGTGCTCCCTGCACGGTGTAAAGGATGTGCTCCCTGCACGGTGTGAAGGATGGAAGGATGTGCTCCCTGCACGGTGTAAAGGATGTGCTCCCTGCACTGTGTGAAGGATGGAAGGATGTGCTCCCTGCACGGTGTGAAGGGTGTGCTGCTTGTACTGTGTGAAGGATGTGAAGGGTGTGCTCCCTGCACGGCCTGAAACTGCCGATGGGAACTTCCCTCCCAGCCCCTGCAGGGCTGTGGGACCCAGCTAAGCACAGGGGTCTGTGAATCAGGAAGGTTTCCAGGCTGTTCTTTGAAGCATTGGGATCCCTGAAATACTGTGAGCATAGCGAGTTCAAAGTGTGAATGGTTTTTGGAGTAGTACTTAGGGAGAGCTTTCCTGAAGAAAAACAGCCCTGTCCTGCAAGGCAGAATCCTTGTTTTCAGCAACATGTGGAAGCAATAGCTTAAAAAATGCATTAGAATAAACTCTCCTGCTGCACATAAACACCAGGGCACTGTATGGAGTGGCTGCATGGCTCTCTTGGACAGCACTTGTGTTTAAAAATAAGCTGTTTGCTTTCTGCACCACTAGTGAAAGTAGAGGACGTTCTTGTTTCGGAGGAAATGGCTTCCCATGCAGAGCAGGGAGGGAGGCAGGGAGGGCGAGCAGCCGGAGGGGAGGAAGAGGGAGTTGAAGGCCGAGGCTCCTCCTTCCCAACTGAGTAATGGAAAAACGATGTAAGAATTCCAGCATCTGAATAAATATGTGCCCTGTGACCTTAATCCCCTAGGAACCAAAAACATCCAGAGTCAGATAAAAATAGTAGACCCTTTACATTGGTGAGGGAGAACAGCACTGCTCACAGCTAATTAGCTAAATCCTGTTAATAGTGGGAAGCTGCAGAGCCACCAGGAAGCAGGTCTTGCAGAGATGACCGAGCTGAAGGCACAGCCAAGGATGAAGGCAAGGATGAAGCTGAAGATGATGCTGAGGACACACACACCACATGGAACTGTGAAAGGCCACGGGAGGATCCACCACAGCCAGGGCACTGAGTGAGCAACGTGCCCTGGAGGAGACCCCCAGAGCAAGTCCTGCTTGATGGCAGCTGCTGTCTTAGACCCAAACCCTCAGCTCGCAGACCTTGCTTGTGCTGGGAACCATAGCTGGACAGCAAGGATCCCCTAAAAAAATAAAAAAGAATTACAGTGATCCTGACAACAAATGCCAATGAATTGTTTGGATTCAACCGTGCCACTTTAAGTACAACGGCTTTACAGTGAGCCAAAGATGAACTTGTATTGAGCCTATGGTGGAGACAATGCATTGCTTCAATCAGCATTCACAGCTCTTTGCTCTAGTCCCGAATCCCTGTGGCATTAGTCAGTGTGGGGTTTTCCTTACAGCTCCCTGTGTGCAAGCATTACCACCAGGTGAGGCTTTTTCACCCTACACCTGCACAGGTGTGCAAGGTTATTGTTTGTGCACAGCCAGGAGTCCTGTGTCAATTAAATTTTCTCTTTAATACCTTAGATTTTTCGAGCCAAAGGAAAACTCATCAAAGGGCAGGAGCCTCACTAGTGGATCTCTCTGGCTGCCACTCTTCACCAGAGAGAGCTCTGGAGCTGGCCCAGACGTGGGATTTGGTGCAATGCAGCGGCTGCTCAGCTCCCTCGCAGCGCTGCCAGAGCTGCCCCTGGCTCCCGGCCCTGCTCGGGCAGTCCCTGCTCCCTCTGCAGCGCTGCCCAGGGCTGCTCCTCTGGCACCACCTGGACTGACCTCCCCGTGTCTCTGTTCCAGGTGTCCCTGCGTGTCCCTGCGTGTCCCTGCTGTGTCCCTGCCATGAGCAGAGCACGTTACTTGCTTGCTTGTCCGTGGCTCCTCCAGTTCTGGCAGCTCCCAGCTCTGGTACAGGGACTGCCCAGGGAGGAGCAGGTAGAGGCAGGGATGCAGGCACCACTCCTGCATTTCTTCTGCTCTAGAACATGCAAGCAGGAAACTGGAACAGGAACTGGAGTAACTGCAAGGCATGACCCAGGTTATATTCAGTGACTGCTTCCTTTCTCCTCCTCGCTCTTCAGAAGCCATCTATAGAAACACCTCATCATGAGTTTATTTGCAGAGCTGTATTTAAATTTCTTTATGAACCTGTATTGTCTAGTGCCCCTCTCATAGCCAAAATTGTTTGCAATTTTAAAGAAACAGCTTTGTTTTTATTTTTCAGTATCTGTCAAGAGACAGATAACTGGATAAAAAATATTCTCATGAGCCTGTTTCAACTTTTGCCAAGAAGTCTAGTAGAAGAAAGTGAATCTGAGAATAATATCCAATGCTTCCCTTCACATGAAAATTCTGCAAGACATCGTATTTGTAGGCTACCTGGTGAGCTGGCATCAGTCTTCAACATGGACTAACTGTACTTCCTCTGTTACTGGTGAGGGCCATGGAGGAGTTCAAGAATGGACAAGACTTGGATGTGGTTAAATGCAAAGTGCCTTTTTTTAAATGTAGCCTTTAACAGAGAAGTTGTCATAAGGACACAATTCCTTTAACTGTAAATACAGAGAATTATTTAGGAATAGCTTTGTCTCCGAAGTGACCCAGCTGGCTCCTGTGGATTTGCTCAGGAGCACTGGGCTCCAGCCTGGCATGGCCAATGTGATTTCACTTCCCTTTCCAGGCAGCAGATGGACCCAGGACCAGCAGAGAATGGGAATCTTGGGCCCACCAGGAGTGTTTGTCTTTGCAAAGCTCAGGGCTCTCACCACTTTTGGAGCTCATCTCATCCTGGGGACCGAGGGTGGACAATGGGTGGGCATCTGCTGCCCTTCTTTCTCCCTATTGTAACTAACTGGGTTTTGTTCTTTCAGGAGCCGTTTGAAGCTGAGGAAGAGGTGTGAGCTGGAGACCACCCGCCGGCTTACATTTATGTAAGCCTTTTAACAGCAGTAATAGTCCCATTAAAGGGAAGAGATTTGTATCAGGACAGAAACACGGTGAACAGCGAGAGACTTGGCTGCTGTGGGTAGAGATTCATGAAAGTCATTTCAAGCCTCTCTGGGAGCATAATTAGAAACATAAAGTCCTGGGATGTCTTCCTTCCTTTTTAATCCAAAACCACTTTTAAGAGCTGCTGGCAGCTTGGAAAATAGTTATTAAAGGAGAAACGACTCCAGCCAGTTTGAGGGACAATCAGCCTGCAAAGTTTCTGCAAATTGGAAGGTTTGGAAAAAGATCTACTTATTCAATTTGGAACAGTACACAGGCTGATTCTGGAACAAAAAGGGATGTCAGAAACACGGAAAGAAAGTTGTTCTTTAATCTCCCACAGGGTGATTTAATTCAAGGTGACAGATACCTTTGCTTTTTGGAGCAACACCACCTGCAGAACTTTCAGATGAGGGGAGGCTTTTAAAGTTCCCACAATCCCACAGAGGGTACATGGGGGAGCCTGGCAGAAGCTTGTTCCCGTTACATTACCTAAGGACAACAAATCAAGAACAGAGATGAAATGTTAATTCATTCAAGATGTTATTTTCAAAGGCTTCTCTGCCATGTTAAACAATCCCTGCCTTTGAGCAGAGCAGCAGGCAAGGACAAAGCGGGCACTGGCCATGTGCTCAGCTGCTGGAGGGTGCTCGGGCAGCACGGGAAGCTGGGAAAAGGGAGCCAAGGTTGGTGTTCTTCCATGACTGAGGCAGCTTTCCCTATCCCCTTGCAGACAGATAAGTGGACCTGGGCTCCTTTAGGTGCTTACTCTAAGGGTAACACATATTTCTCCTGCTTTCTTTCTTGAGAAGGTTGTGTTGATGTTTTAGAGAAAATCACAGAATCCCAGAACTTTTTAGGTGGGAAGGGACCCCAGATCCCACCCAGTGCCACCCAGCCATGGCAGGGACTCCTCCCACTGTCCCAGCTGCTCCAGCCTGACCTTGGGCACTGCCAGGGATCCAGGGGTGCCACGGCTGCTCTGGGCACCTGTGCCAGGGCTGCCCACCCTGCCAGGGGAGGTGTAAATGAGAGGATTTTGGGGAGGAGTGGGCAGAACAGAGTGGAATGCCCTGCAGGTTTTCCATGACAGTGACTCAAGTGGGTGAACAAAGGCTTTAAAAATTAGTTGAATATTTTCCAAATGTTTGACAACTCACAGTGTGTCACAGAGATGGGCAGCAGCATCAGAAGTAGAGCTGGGAGGCTTTGCAGCCTCTCCCTGGGATGCAGAGGAAATGTCAAGCTGTCCTTAGCCTGGATATGAAAAGGTTACACTGAATTAGGAAATCAGCACTGACTGAACGGCTTTTTCTCCCCCTTAAGTCTGACAAAATGTCAAGAAGCTGTGCAGCTGCAGCACAGGGCTGGGGACCAGGGCAGTCTGGGACCAGGGGAGAGCTGCTGGGGCAGGGCTCTGCTGGGCCACGGGGCTGGGCCACGGACCCTTCGTGCCTGGCAGCAGCAGGGCTGGGAGCTGAGCAGGGCACCTGGTACCTGGGCTGGAGCTGCTGCCCTCCCTGAGGAGCGAGGAGCGGTGCACAGCCCAGGCTTTGATGTCTGCCTCCCGCTGACGAACAGGGCAGCATGGCTGTAGCAAAGAGTTTGTCAGAGAGAGAAGCCAGAGCAAAAAGTGACTCATGGCTTGGCCCTGAGGAAGTGCCATCCCAGAGCAGGCACACTGTGCCAGCAGGAGCTCCTCTGCCCACCCGTGGTGCACCACCAGGAAGCTGGGAGAGCTCTTCTCCTCCAGGCAGGATGTGAAACATGGGCACTCTGGAGCATCTCCCAAGCCCAAGCACGTTGCAGACTGTTCCTGTTTGCTGTGACTGTGGAGAGCCCAGCTGGGCTGGGATTCCAGGCATTAGTCCCAGCCTCTGCCACCTGCATGGGGCACACGGTGTTGTCACCAGACACATAATGTGCTCTGGATGAGCACCAGACCATGTTGTTGTGTGAACTCTAACAAAATACCTTTTCCAGGGTGTACTAATACACCACAAAGCTGGTTGATGCCAGGAAACAGCCACGGGGTAAACTGTCCCGAAGAGGAGCATGAAGTGACCCCCACTGCAGCCAGGGCTGTGTCCCTGAGCAGCAGCAGCAGCAGCAGCAGCAGAGGTCTGCAGAGGGTCCCAGACTGCTCCCAGGCTGGTGGTGTCACAGTGTCCCTGCTCTTCAATGCGGACAGTCTGCAGTGCCAAGGGCTTTTAACTTCAGGGAAAGGATATTCTTAGTTTAACTGTATTTTTGTTTTTTAACTTTTTCTATAATTGAGGTGAATGAAGTGTAATTGGAAGCATCTGCTCTGATTTTGGTACCTGATATAGCATGGTATTCTGCATCTCCTGGAAGACACTCTCCTTCTTCAACTCCCACTAGATCCAGCTAAAAATAGTTAATCTAAATCACATTCTCTAGGGCAGAAGTGCTCTTCAGCTCTCAGGATTTGCCCCTCTGTGGTACCAGATCTCTTGTCCTGGCAGGAGCGGGGGGAAGGCAGCAGGCCTGGAGGGCGCAGGGGAGAAGCCCCAGTTTGTCCCCAGTGTCTGACCTGGGGGAGGTGGCAGCTGGTGGGAGAGCTGTGACACCAGGGAAGACACATGGCCCTGGCACAGGGACCCCCGTGCCACAGACTGCAGTGGCCACAGCCAGGCTGGGCCGAGACTGCTTCACCTGCTGAGCCTCAAGGGCCAGCTGGGCATCCCTGCTGTGAGAGGAGCTGCTCCCACCCCTGGGCACCAGCACGGGGCTCTGCTCCCCCTGCCGCGGGCTGGGGAGCTCCTCTGGCCCAGGGCAAGCACAGCTGTTCCTCACAGGGGGAACAACATCTTCTAGCCCTAGTTTTTATCCTTGTTTTTGAGCTCAGCATAGGCTGAGCAAGCCTAGAAAATTTCTGGAAAGAAAACAGAGGAGACTTGCACAAAAGGCTTTGCATAGAAGTCTTGGCACAGCGGCAGAAAGTTGTGGCAGCGTTTGCTCTGTAGGCAGCAGGCATTTGTTATGAGGTCAGGGCATTTTCCAGAGAGCAGCATTTTGGTGGGGAGAGCTCTCTGTGTGCCACTTCAGCCAAAATTCACCCCTTGCCTGCAAGATCCCAGCCCTGAGTGGCGCACACAGGGAGGATGTGCCTGGACGAACAGGAAGGGTCACAGGAACGTTTTCATGTGCCCAAATCTGTGCCCATGCCTAGTGCATGCATTTACACACAAGTACACATTTCAGATTGGTTTCCAGGTCCCAGTCATTCCCCTGGTTCTTACTATATAAAACTGAGCATTGCACTGTATTACAGAAATTGATTCACTGAGATTTATTTTGTCTAAAATTTATCATGGCAGAAGGCACACCTGTGAATATTGCATGTAATTTTGCTTGTAGGCAAGGCTTAATCCTTTCCTGGAAAGGTTTACAGTCTCAGAGCATGACTTCTGATCGAGTTCCTATTCCCAAGCAGGAACTGTCACCATGAGTCAGGACTGAGAGTACGTGGAGAATGAGGTGAATAACACGGTAAGTATGTTGCAGTTTCATTAGACCAATAACTGGGGATTCAGAAAATACATTTAACCCTGAAAACAAAAGTAGACAAGCTGTGAAGAAAGTCAGGATATTTGCTCAGGTTTCTTGGTCTCCTCCCACGCTTATGCCAGCAGACCCTGCTTGTGAGAAGGAGGATTCCCAAATGAATTCCTTTCAGAAAGTGCTTCAGGGTGTGAAGCAGCTAAAGCACAAATACCAAGTCATGAATTGGCAGTGTCTGAAGACCTAAAAGATGATGACAGCCCACATATTAAGGATATTTTTTTATTTCCTAGTGGGAATGAGAGCTTCAACATTTTGTCTTTCTCACTCTGCTAAGCCTGAAGAAGTCAGGAGCATGGGTGGGGCACCTGAGGACCTGTGGAATCTTAGGGGCTGAGGAGACCTGGGGGAACAGATGAGATCAAGGGGCTGCAGCTGCTTTACTGCCAGGCCATAGGTGTAGGAGCTGGAACTTATCCCCCCCACTGCCTCCCCCCTGCCCTCCGTCCTTCCCTCCATTCCTCTCCGCCACTCCGGGGAGCACAGGCACTATTTCCTACAGGCTGTATTTGGATATCAGAGGGGACAGGGGCTGGGACACGGACACGGACACAGACACGGACACGGACACGTCCCTCGGGACACACGAGCCTGCTGTGTGCCCTCGGAGGAGCTCGGAGACCCCTGCTCTGCCCTCACAGGCATGTGCCCGGGCAGGAGGCAGTAGTCAGTGTGCCCGGGCAGCAGTCAGTGTGCCCAGGGAGGAGGCAGCCCTGAGTGTGCCTGGGGAGGCTGCAGTCAGTGTGCCCAGGGAGGAGACTGCAGTGTGCCGGGGCAGGAGGCAGCAGTCAGTGTGCCCAGGGAGGCAGCAGTCAGTGTGCCCAGGGAGGCTGCAGTCAGTGTGCCCGGGCAGCAGTCAGTGTGCCCGGGCAGCAGTCAGTGTGCCCAGGGAGGCTGCAGTCAATGTGCCCAGGCAGCAGTCACTGTGCCCGGGCAGCAGTCAGTGTGCCCAGGGAGGCAGAAGTCAGTGTGCCCGGGGAGGAGGCAGTCACTGTGCCCGGGCAGCAGTCAGTGTGCCCAGGGAGGCTGCAGTCAGTGTGCCCAGGGAGGCTGCAGTCAGTGTGCCCAGGCAGCAGTCAGTGTGCCCGGGCAGCAGTCAGTGTGCCCAGGGAGGCAGCAGTCAGTGTACCCAGGGAGGCAGCAGTCAGTGTGCCCAGGGAGGCAGCAGTCAGTGTGCCCAGGGAGGCTGCAGTCAGTGTGCCCAGGGAGACAGCAGTCACTGTGCCCGGGCAGCAGTCACTGTGCCCGGGCAGCAGTCAGTGTGCCCAGGGAGGCAGAAGTCAGTGTGCCCGGGGAGGAGGCAGTCAGTGTGCCCGGGTACGTGCTGGGCTGTGAGCCCTGGGAGCCACATTCACCCCAAAGGTGCCAGCACGGCACAGGGAGAGGCAGCTCTGCAGGGGATTCCGTGTGGCCCTGCCTCTGCCGCCTTTGCCCGTGGTAACTGGGCCTGCCAGCAGCCCCAGCACTGCAAGGGAGCAGCAGTTTAATGATGCTCCTGCCCTTCAGCCCTCTGAACGAGCTGCGTAGGCCAGCAAGTGTTCCTGCCCACACAGACAAGTTCCCTCTCAGCTCACATCCATCCTGTGTTCATGAGGGCTATAAATACATCTTGCATTCTATACAAATCAGGCATGCACTGAAAATATTTATACATTGCATCCACTCACACAGTCCTCTGGATTCCAGCCCTCACAACAGCAAAAGCTATCATTACTCCACAGCGTGGAGGGGAGAAAATTCTAGTGTGGAAGCAGTTTATCTTTTAGGGAGGTTGAGGAAATTTCAGTGGTGCACAGACTGCAGCTCTGGCGGCTGAGCTGGGCCCTTTAAGGAAATGTCCTCCAAAAGAAGGCAAGGTTTATTGGGTTTTGTGCTCTTGCACTTTTAGACTGTTCAAAATTCTCCCAGGAATCCTTTTAATATTCCCATAAAATTGAAATATGAGTTATGCAATTGTAATTAGAGCACCATACTCCTGATAACATTCACGTCAAGTCTGTAGGCTGTTTACTTCCTACCTTGTACCTAGAAGAAATCTTAAAACCCAAAACGAACAGTTACTCTCTCCCCTGTCACAGCGCAGGCCAAAACAAACAGGCAATTGCTCTAAACTTATTAAACCAGTTTCCACCAGAGCTGTTTCCATAGAGCTGCTGATGGGCAGGAGGGCACAGCTGGGCAGGAGGGCTCAGCATGGGCCTTTTCCACCATAAAGTGTCAGTGGCACCCTTGAGGCGAGAGGAGCCAAGAGCCATCAGGACGTGTGACATTATCTTTTCTTTCTGTAAAAGCAGGACATGTGAAATTTGGCAAGGGCTGGGTGCATCCCAAGTCCCCTTACACGTCAGCTGCCTTCCCTGGGTATGTCACGGATGTTTTGTAAATTAAAATCCTACCCCCCATCCCCAGGTTGGCAAAGACCTGGATGTTGTTTGGTCTCTTCTCCTAAGGAACAAGAAGCAGAACAAGAGGGAAGCCATGAGGTTGCACCAGGCAGGTTTAAGTTGGATATTAGGGACAATTCCTGGAAAGGCCAAGCACATGCTGCCCAGGGAAGCAGTGGAGTCACCATTCCTGGGGGGAGTTAAAAGCCATGTGGATGTAGCACTTGGGCACATGGTTTAGTGGTGGCACTGGCAGTGCTGGTTGGAACGGTTGGACTCCTCGATCTTAGAGAGTTTTTTCAAATTAAATGACCTCACTGTACCTCATTGACCCTTTTAGGGCACATGACCTCGTCATGTAGGGGTGGTGGCTCCTTGAAAGAGGTGTTTGTGACCTTGAGTCCTGATGTGTCTCAGGCAGCTCAGTGAAAGACAAGAGGTTAACGCTGAGGCAGTCCAGTTTCACTTTGAATGTAGAAATCACACAGTTTAGGCCTTTTTACACTGTGGTTTGACAGCTGTTAGAGCCCAATGAAAGCATCACCAAGTAATTTCCCTTTTGCTTCCCTTTGATTTTAGCACTCTTGGGCCTAGTGCTGCCACCTTTAATCATGAGGCAGCAATATCTGCAGTGTAAACCACAGAATTTAAATTCTGCAGACTACTGAGGAGCACAGATTTTATTTTATTATAGAGGCGTTCACATATGTGAGCAGTAGAGAGATGATGGCACTGAATGTGATGAGCCCTTGGGACACCATCTCAGCACTTTGGTGTCTGGTGCATTCGGGGCAGCTCCGGGGCAGCCGCTGCAGCTCTGTGGGCAGGAGAGGGCGGCTGTGCCAGGCTCTGGCACCCGCGGGGCAGGCGGGCTTGCAGCGGCTCTGCTCTGCCTGTCTGTCCCTGCTCTGCCTGTCTGTCCCTGCTCTGTCCCTGCTCTGTCCCTCCTGTCCCTGTTCTGCCCCGTCCAGCCCTGCTCTATCCCATCTGACACTGCTCTGCCCATCTGGCCCTACTCTGCCCCGTCTGACACTGCTCTGCCCCTCCTGTCCCTGCTCCGTCCCTTTTGTCCCTGCTCTGTCCCTCTTGTCCCCAGGCTGTGCCCCCGCTGTCCCCCGGAGCTGCCTGGGACTGCCATGAGCCGCCGTGCCCGCTGTCCCCGGGGACAGACAGGGCTGCCAGGACGACACCGGGCTGCGGGCAGGAGACGTGAGCCAGGCCGGGAAGGAGCTGTGCGTGCGAAAGCAGGAGGGGTTGGCGAAGGAATGCTGTGTCCTTGCAGCCGGGCGAGAGGCTGGCACGGGCAGAGCAGCCCTGGCTGGGCACTCCCAGCGGCGCATCCCGCCCGGGGCAGCGCATCCCACACAGAGCATCCCACCCGGGACAGCATATCCCACACAGCGCATCCCGCACAGCGCATCCCACCCGGGACAGCATATCCCACACAGCGCATCCCGCACAGCGCATCCTGCACAGAGCATCCCACCCGGGACAGCATATCCCACACAGCGCATCCCACACAGCGCATCCCGCACAGGGCAGTGCATCCTGCACAGGGCACCACATCCCACCCGGGACAGCATATCCCACACAGCGCATCCCACACAGCGCATCCTGCACAGAGCATCCCACCCGGGACAGCATATCCCACACAGCGCATCCCGCACAGCGCATCCCGCACAGAGCATCCCACCCGGGACAGCATATCCCACACAGCGCATCCCACACAGCGCATCCCGCCCGGGACAGCATATCCCACAGAGCGCATCCCGCACAGCGCATCCCACCTGGGACAGCATATCCCACACAGCGCATCCCGCACAGCGCATCCTGCACAGAGCATCCCACCTGGGACAGCATATCCCGCACAGCGCATCCTGCACAGAGCATCCCACCCGGGACAGCATATCCCACACAGCGCATCCCACACAGCGCATCCCACCCGGGACAGCATATCCCACACAGCGCATCCCTCACAGCGCATCCCGCACAGGGCAGTGCATCCCGCACAGGGCAGTGCATCCTGCACAGGGCAGTGCATCCTGCACAGGGCACCACATCCCACCCGGGACAGCATATCCCACAGAGCGCATCCCGCACAGCGCATCCCGCACAGGGCGGTGCATCCTCCTGGCTCGCCCTGGGCGCTTGGCACTGCCCACACAGCGGAGCCTCCTTCCCCTGCCCTTGTACCCACTGGACGGGCCGAGCCAGCTTTGCCTGGTCTCCTGGAACAGGAGCTGCCCCTTGCCCAAAGCTCCCTTGGTGCCCCAAACTCTGTCCATGCCCTCCTCTCAAAGGATCATGTGCTCCACTGTCCATCCTCAGAGCACCCTGGCCAACAGTCCAATTGTGATTTTAAAGTCAAAATGTTTAATTACCCTAATCACACTGACGTTTTAAAATAATGTTTATCCCAAATACTTCTGTCCTCACTTCACACATCCTCAGAAGTCTCGAATTTCCCTTTGCCGATAGCTACAATATTCAATAAAACAGTCCCTCAGTTGTAACCAGAACATGAACTGAATGCGAGGGGGTGTCATAACCAGCAGAGCTCCAAAGCCCCCTGTAGCCAAACTGAGACTGAGCTGTGCCAGAGCCCTCATCCCTGTCCCCAACTCCTGCCCTTCTCCAGCCAGCCAGGAGCAGCAGATAAATATGTTCTTAACCTTTGCAAGGAAGTGCGAGCTTTGGGGGTGGTATTTGCACTTCTAAGCTGGAGCCAATGCCATCCTCAGAGGACAGAATAGAGGAGCAGTGTGACACTTTGGCACATAAATACTTCTGAAATCATGCAATATGAAATGAAATTATTGTTAACATTCTGTGAGCTTGCGCAAAGCTGAGTAATATTCCCAGTGATGTTGTTAAAGCTCAGACAGCATGTGTCACCCAAAGCTAACAAAGTTCTGCTCCAAATACTTCAGGAGAGAGAGGCAGATTTCAGCTGGCTGCAGAGAGCAAGTGCAGCCCCAGTCATGGTCACAGGACATGCCAATAGGCCCGTCACCAAGGGATGGAAGAGCTTCACAGGCACCCTGCTGGGAAAGGGGCCACCCTGCCTTTCTTCCAGGGTTAACAGGTTGGCTTTCAGTGCAGAACCAATTTCCTGAAGAACCCAAAAAAGGAGACTGACAGTTGACATTAAAATCTAATGAAGTTAGAAAAGCAAGGGGACAGCTAGTTTAACAAGGAGCCATTTCTGGTGGTTACTAGATAAGATTTTAAAAAATTGTTTCATCCTGACTTGACCTAAATGGAGTGGAAAATTACCATGACTACATTTATCTGAAATCATAAAGTGTGTTCTGATTAGAGCATGATAAAAAGGATGGTATAAATTGATCCAAAGATAAAGAAAGGGCAAGGGAAATGAGATTAAGAAAAGAAGCAGATGCTAAAAAGGCAGGATAATACAGCAAATCTCTGAAGCTCTATTAAAAATAGCTGTAGGAACTGGAACATAAATAGTTTGGTGCTTCACTTTCTGTGCATTGGGCTGCAGCCCAGCCCTGTACTGGGGAGCTGAGTTCTCACCTCGTTAATCCCAAACCTTCAGCAGCCTGCCAAAGGAGAAGCAGCTCTGAACCTGGCAGTCGCCTTGCCAGAGCCTGAGCCTGGGCTGGAGAGCTCTATCTGTCCATCTGTCTGTCCATCTGTCTGCTGGAGCGGTGTCCATCTGTCTGCAGCAGTGTCGATGCATCTGCAGCAGTGTCCATCTGTCTGCAGCCGTGTCCATGCATCTGCAGCAGCGTCCATGCATCTGCAGCAGTGTCCATCTGTCTGCTGGAGTGGTGTCCATCTGTCTGCAGCAGCATCCATCTGTCTGCAGCAGTGTCCATGCATCTGCAGCAGTGTCCATCTGTCTGCAGCAGTGTCCATCTGCCCGTTCAGAGCAGTGTCAATGCATCTGCAGCAGTGTCCATCTGTCCATTCAGATCAATGTCCATCTGTCCGTTCAGAGCATTGTCCACTGTGCCAGTGCCTGGGGTCGGTCCCTCCTGGCTGCGCTCATCTCTGACCTCCTGCCTCCTCTCCTCAGTAAAACCTGCAGCTGCTTGATACTCTTCAGTCCCTAGCAGATTACATGGCAATTGGTCAAAAAACTAGAAAACTAGTGCAGTGGGTCTGACAACAAACCGAGCCAGGAAGAGCCTTTGGCTGAACTTCCCTTCCTAGAGAGACAGCACTAGCCTCTGGCAGAAACCTTCATGGTCAAGCAAATTTACCTCTGATAAAAGCTGTGTTTCAATTTCCTAGGAACAAGTTATAAAATGTGGAATAAACAGATGCTGGTTTTCCCCCGCCTGGCTGCAGAGCTGTCTGTCTGTCTGGAGACTTGGTGTGTGCACCAGGGCCACGAGCTGAGGGAGGAAACCAGCAGCCACAAGGCACAGGCGAGACCCGAGCGGCGCCGGCGCCGAGGGGCTCCGTGGCTGGGGATGGGAATTTCTTAATCTCACAGACACCTGGGCCTCACCCGGCTGCAGCAGCCCCCGAGAGCCCCTGCCCTGCTCATCAGCACCCGCTGCCAGCAGCAGTGGGAGCAAAACCAGCCGTGCTCCAGGGAGCAGCTGCTCCTCCACCCCGAGCTGCCCGACCCAGCCAAGGAGCAAGGCCCTGAGACTGGCACTAAATTGTCCTGAGATCATCTCTCTCCCAAAACCCATCCTTGGCAATCAGAAATGCTGCTCCTGCTGCTGCTGCTACTCGGTACCTGTGGCTTAGGAATCATGAAAGGCTGACACCACCTTCCTTTTTAGCAGTTTTTTTATCTTCTGCCTAATGACTGGAATGTCCAGCCTCTCTCTCTGCAGAAAATGAAAGCAGTTTATTTATCTAAACCCCATAAATCTGATCTCAATCCATTTTTTCTGAGTGCAGCACTGAAATCCCCAGCATTCTGTGCCTCCAGCAGAGAGCTCCCTCCTGGACCTTCCCTGGATAGCCAAGCATGGCTGATTCATTTAGAGGAGGCTCAGCAAAAAGCCTGCTCGGCAAACTGTTTCTCTTTGCATTTGATGTAAACTCCCTTTTCTTTTAACTCCGTTTATGTTAACACACCCATATGTAAATCCTCCACCAGGTTTCCTCCAAGGAGAAAGTCAAGGCAGAGAGTGAGAGAAGCCCCGTTCCCCCAGGCACTCAGCTGCTGTCAGCAGAGCTGCAGGTGTCCCCTCATGGCCCTGCCAGGTGGCCCCAGCATCGCAGGCAGACACTTCCCACAGGACTTCAGGAGCAGCTCGGCATTTCTTCCTGTGTGAGAAACATCCTGGTATCCGTGTCTGTTCTTGCTGTCCTTGCCAGTGCCACAAGTCCATGGCAACATTAAAGTTCTCTCACTGGTGAGCTTTCTGCAGTGTCATTAACCAGTCATAGACAATTTAATATCCCTAGATTTGTTTTAATTAATGTCCAGCTACTCAGCTGTTCCCAAGGGTGTCTGTGCTCTCCCTTCTCCAGCTGTGAATATTCATCCTTGAAAACAGGACTGACACAGCTGATGGGGAGGGATGGTGAGGGGGCTAGAGGCCAGTGCCAAAGCTGACACCACAGCCCTGTGCTGTCACCAGCTTCCTCCTGCCCTGTCCTCCTCTAGATCCCCAGCAGAAGGGTTTGGAAATGATGCTTTGAGCACTGGCTGATGTCCCTGGGGACTATCAGCCCTCTGCTTCCAGAGCCTGGCGGGATTCTCTTTATTTGTGGATTTAGGAGGATACAGGATGAGGGCTCACTTACTCCTTACACAGGTGCCAACTAAACAAGGTATTTTGTGGTGCTGTGGGAGCAAATCTGTCTTTGCTGATCAGCAGCAGAAAGAAACCTGGGAAGATAGCAATAAGGGTGATTTTGGATGCTAAGTTCAATGTGATGAAAAGAGCTCTGTGCCATGCCTGGGAGGTGATCCCAGGCAGGCAGAGGGTGCTGAGCTCCCAGCAGCTTGCCAAAGAATTCAGCCCTTGCTGGGGAAGCTCAATCTCTTGGGAACTGGTGGATCCAAGACCAATAGAGATGGCAAAAACAACATCCAGCTATTCTGCGCTCATCTGTGCTGAAGTCTATTTTCATTCATGTGAGCCTGCCATTGCTGCCATGGTGACCAACTTAGAAATTAATTATATAAAGACATTAACAACATATTTAAATAGGAACATTCAACCCACGGTTCTGGCAAAAAGATCCACGTATTCCTAGATTGTGCCCCTCCCACCTTCCCCTGAGTTTTTTGATCTGTCATTACCTCTTCGCTGATGTTAACAAATATAACCAGGTTTCTGCATTTTAATTTTTTTTTAAACTCTGAATTATATAAACCAGATATTCTTTAAACAATTCTGTTGTGTCCAAACCCTGTGTTGCTGTGAGCACCAACGCCATCCTCATGTAGCACACGAGGTGTGGGGTTTGAAATCCTGGCTTCAGGCCAAGGAAGCCCAGAGAGGTGCCCGCAGAGCACGGGCTCGCTGTGGCACACTTTGGGCTTTTCCACAGGAGACGGGTCACAAAATGTACCCCAGAGCCAAAAGTTCATCCATGGCTGGGGCAGGGAAGAGAACCTTGCAGAGGCTGCCTTGCCCCTCAGCTGAGCATCAGCCCCCTCTCCCAGAGGGAGGCAACTTCTTCTCTCCTGGGGCTGTTCTCCACGCAGTGAGGCTTTCCAGTGCCTGAGCAGACCCTGCACGCCTGCTGTGACTGAGCTCTGCTGCTTTCCCTTGTGTGCCCTCCCAGGTACGCTCTCACCCGTGGCTGATGGTGCCCTCTGTGCCCTCTGTCTCACACAGCCGTCGATGTTGGTGCTGTCATGGAGCTCACTTTGGGGCTCTTTTCTGCAACTGCTTCACCATTGACTCACGCTGTTTCTCTTTCCTGTGTGCTTTTGTAATGCATGAACATATATCTACCCCTTCCACATTCCCTGTGGCTCAGCTCTGTGCTCTCTCGGGAGGTGGGGACAGGCAAGAGGGGCGTGAGCTGCACCTGAGTGTCAGGGCATCCAGAGCATCCACGAGGTGAATGCAAAGCAGAGGTGCTGCAGGGAGCTGCGCCCGTGGGCAGGGACCTGTGAGGGAAGGACTCACCCCTGGGATGCAGGCCTGAGCTTCCCCACTGTGCGAGCTCGTTTGTTTTGGCACTCGCAGGGCTGGTTTACATGCTGCTCAGCTGCTGGAGTACTTTCCTTCAAAGAGCTACTGGGAAAGAGGCCTAAAACAACTTTGCAGAGATGCCTGCATCAGTTCTGCTGGAAGGGGTACTAGGCAGAGTGGAGTGAGAGATGCCTTTCCCCAGAGCAGAGCTGGTGATTGCAGAGCCGTGGCTGATGGCTGGGTGCTGGGGCTCGCTCAGACACAGCCAGCCTTCCCACCATTTCTTCTTCAGGGACTGATTCTCAGAGCGACCAGCCCGTGCTAACAGGAAATAACAAAAGAGCAAACAAAAACCAGTATCAAGAGGACTGAACATGCTTACAGAAAGAAGGTGGCTTCTCCACAGATGGATCAGCTGGGAGGTGCCTGCTGTGTTTCACACGCAGACAGCCCTTTCCAAGGGATGTGCTAACACTGCTGGAAGGCAGCCAGCTCTCACATACCTTATTCACAAGTACCTGTGTAAAGGTTTAGTCTGTTCTCCCAACACAGCCTTCCTGGCAGAGGAGCACACTGAAGGGGGGGAAACTAAAGGGTGCAAGGAGGTAATGAGGGTGAAAGAGAGCAGAAAAAGTGCAGCTGAAATGAGCATATAATCAGGATTACCAGGAGAGTTTACTGGGTTTCTGAAGACCAGTCCATCTTCCAGATGGATGTCATCCCAAGTGCTGCTCTGTACTTACAAGAGGAAATGGTTCACTTCTCAAATCACCAGTGTGTCTCGATGTAAAAGTCTCCTTTAATGATCAGCCGGTTCAAGAAAGAGCAAGGCCTAATCCTGACTCATCAGACAGGATTTTACATTTCCTGGTGTGCCTGAAGCCATAGGAAGAGGCCTGATGTAGGTGACAGGAGGAAGCATCAATCTTCTCCCTTTGGAGCAGAGATCCTGTGAGGATGGGGAGCACAGGGTGACCTGTAAGGGCTGAGTGTAAGCATCTTTTCAGCTTTTTGGTAAGAAACAGCTGGGTTCTGGAGATAGCAGAAAGGCAGAAAGACTAGGGTTCAGCAAGACAAATCCATTGTGTCTCTGATTTGGTGGCTTTAGGGAACATATAAAACAGGAAGAGGGTAAAATGAATGTACAAAAGATGAGCACAGAGCAGCATCAAAGAAACAAGAACTATTGGCCTGAATAAATAAAATGCCTGAAACTCAGCTCAAGGCCGGTTCTTGGACTTCCTGGGGGAGGTGGGTATTCAAAATCCACTGAGGCCTGAGGAGGGGGTGCTCCTCACTGGTGTGCCATGCTGGAGCCCTGTGGGGTGGGTGCCACCGGCAGGGCAGGGCTGGCCCCTGAGCTGCAGGGTGGTGGCAGATGGCAGGAGCATTTCCCATCTGCTTTTCCAATGGAGCAGCTCAGGAGGGTGCTGCTGGCTGCATCCCGAGCCTGGTCCCAGCAGTGTGAAGAGCTCCTCACTTTGGGAAAACATCGTCCCTGTGTGGAAGGAGCAGGACAGCTCACACAGCACAGCAGGCAGAAAACCTTGGGAAAACATTGGGAAAACACTGGGAAAACATTGTCCCTGTGTGGATGGAGCAGGACAGTCTCACACAGTGCAGCAGGCAGGAAACCTTGTGAAAACATTGGGAAAACATTGGGAAAACACTGGGAAAACATTGGGAAAACCTTGGGAAAATGCTGGGAAAACATTGGGAAAACATTGGTAAAACATTGGGAAAACATTGGGAAAACCTTGGGAAAACCTTGGGAAAACCTTGGGAAAACGTTGTTCCTCTGTTGTGTGAGCAGGAGAGTCTCACAGCACAGCAGGCAGGACACCTCTGGTGAGGCAGAGCAGGGATTCTGGGCTCTGGCAGGTGGCACCTGACAGGGGCTTGGCTCTGCACCCAAGCAGGGCTGAGAGAAATCCCTGCTCCATCAGAGCCCAGCAGCCAGCAGCTGCCGAGCCCTGGCACTGCCCGCGGCTCGGGAGCAGGGCTGGCACCGTGTCCCCCTGCCCCTGTGGTGTCCCTGCCCAGGCTGGGGCCTAAAAATGGATCTCAAGTGTTTAATTTGCAAACCTTTAACAAAGACCACGCTGACATGCAAATTGCAGAGTGGCAAAACAATACGTGACAGCCGGCTTGCTTCTCTTCTTTGGAAAACTCAGATGTTTTCTTGTCACAAAGCTGCTCATTCTTCCTCTTAACATAAACATCGTAATGGGAATAAAATGCTTCTCTTTTATAAAATGCTGTGTGTTGGTGGTTAAGCAAAATTAACATTTTGTAAAGCAAATGAAGGAGAAAGGGAGCTCTCACACAAATTCTGTGAGCAAAGAAATGGTTGTTTTATGTTCTGAACAAATTAATTTCACTTTTCTTGGGTGCTGAACCAGGCCCAAAGCTGCGTCCTTGGGCACTCAGAAGGGAAATGGTTAAGAAAGAGTCCCACCCCTCCCTGGTGTGTGAGCCCAGAGAGAAGGGAGGTTTTAGTAATGCTCAAACCTTGTGCCTTTACACAGCTTCACAGAAGGCAGAAAAACATCCTGTGCTTGTCTGTACGGCAACTTCTGAGCAGCCTGGGCTGTGGAAGGTGTCCCTGCCCATGGCAGGGGATGGAACAGGTTAAGGGCCCTTCAAACCCAAGTTCTGAGAATCTGCTCTATAAATCATTAATCCCAAATAAACGACAGTAATTGTGTGTTATCGCATCAGCAGTCTGATTTTTGTGGAACTGTCAGGATGGTCAAAGTTTGTCAGTGACAATTTTAGCTTCAGAATAACATTCATATTAGTGGTCTCCAAGGAACAGAATGCAACTGCTCTGTTTGGTAAAAGTGAGGAGACAAAATTAAATTGGAATTATTGTCCTCTCTCGCAGGAGATTTTTTCTTTTAAATTGGAAAAGTGCCTATACCGTAGGCCCTGAGCAGCAGTAAGGAATCTCCCGTTGAGATAAATGGGAATTACGTTTTTGGCATCTGTTCCTGAGTTGCTCAATTAATTCCATTGCATCTTACAGCAGACTGTTCTTCAGCACAAGCCCTTCCTGTTCCAGACCTTGGAGTTGGGAATGTGCAGATTAAGGCATTATTTTGACTACAATCTAAAGACCTTGTAGAAAAGTTGAAAAAATTCCGAGGTGCTGCCAGTGGTTTTTCTGGGGACAAGATTAATATTCACTGGATTTGCCGTATCTGACTGCTGCTCTCCTCCTCCTCTCAGTAAATAAATCTGCCTGCCAGTTCAACAAAGGGACTCTGGCAGGAGCCAAACAACGAGAGCTGCAGTGACAATAACCCGCGGTTCTGCAAACAGAGCGGCAGTGGCGAGGGGAGCTGTGGGCATTGCCAGGGCTGGGCACTGCCCGAGCCCCAGGGGCACGGGAGCAGGGCTGGGCAGACCCCAAAAACCTCCGGAGGCTGCCCGGGCTCGGGGGCTGCGGCGTGGCACAGCCCCTCACCCGGTGCTGCGGTGGCACGGGGAGCAGTGGCACCCTGCCAGCTGCCGTGACAGGCAGTGCCACCTGCACTGGTGTCACAGGCAGAGCAGTGCCAGCTGCAGTGGTGTGACAGGCAGGGCAGTGCCACCTCTGCACTGCTGTGACAGGGAGGGCAGTGCCTCCTGCACTGGTGTGACAGGCAGGGCAGTGCCACCTCTGCATTGCTGTGACAGGGAGGGGCAGTGCCACCTCTGCACTGGTGTGACAGGGAGGGGCAGTGCCACCTCTGCACTGCTGTGACAGGGAGGGGCAGTGCCACCTCTGCACAGCTGTGACAGGGAGGGCAGTGCCACCTCTGCACAGCTGTGACAGGCAGGGCAGTGCCACCTCTGCATTGCTGTGACAGGGAGGGGCAGTGCCACCTCTGCAGTGGTGTGACAGGGAGGGGCAGTGCCACCTCTGCACTGCTGTGACAGGCAGGGCAGTGCCACCTCTGCACTGGTGTGACAGGCAGGGCAGTGCCACCTCTGGACTGCTGTGACAGGGAGGGGCAGTGCCACCTGCACTGGTGTGACAGGCAGGGCAGTGCCACCTGCACTGGTGTGACAGGGAGGGCAGTGCCACCTCTGCACTGCTGTGACAGGGAGGGGCAGTGCCACCTCTGCACTGCTGTGACAGGGAGGGGCAGTGCCACCTCTGCAGTGGTGTGACAGGGAGGGCAGTGCCACCTCTGCACTGCTGTGACAGGGAGGGGCAGTGCCACCTCTGCACAGCTGTGACAGGGAGGGCAGTGCCACCTGCACTGGTGTGACTGGGAGGGGCAGTGCCACCTCTGCACAGCTGTGACAGGGAGGGGCAGTGCCACCTCTGCAGTGGTGTGACAGGGAGGACAGTGCCACCTCTGGACTGCTGTGACAGGGAGGGGCAGTGCCACCTGCACTGGTGTGACTGGGAGGGGCAGTGCCACCTCTGCACTGCTGTGACAGGCAGGGCAGTGCCACCTCTGCACTGCTGTGACAGGGAGGGGCAGTGCCACCTCTACACTGGTGTGACAGGCAGGGCAGTGCCACCTGCACTGCTGTGACAGGGAGGGCAGTGCCACCTCTACACTGGTGTGACAGGGAGGGCAGTGCCACCTCTGCACTGCTGTGACAGGGAGGGGCAGTGCCACCTGCACTGCTGTGACAGGGAGGGGCAGTGCCACCTCTGCAGTGGTGTGACAGGGAGGGCAGTGCCACCTCTGCACTGGTGTGACAGGCAGGGCAGTGCCACCTCTGCACTGCTGTGACAGGGAGGGCAGTGCCACCTCTGCACAGCTGTGACAGGGAGGGCAGTGCCACCTGCACTGCTGTGACAGGGAGGGGCAGTGCCACCTCTGCACAGCTGTGACAGGGAGGGGCAGTGCCACCTCTGCACAGCTGTGACAGGGAGGGGCAGTGCCACCTCTGCACAGCTGTGACAGGGAGGGCAGTGCCACCTCTGCACTGCTGTGACAGGGAGGGCAGTGCCACTCCTGTACGGCTCACGCCGCCCCAGCAGCAGCAGCAGCAGGAGAGGACAGTGGAGGGGTGCAGCAGATCCTGATCCTATTCCCCCCCAGCGTCCCTCCCCGTCCTGCTGTGACGTGGCAGGCAGACAGGGAGCAGCTGGCACTGCCACCTGGCCACCAACAGCTGGCACAGAATTGATCAGAGAGTCACAGATGGGCTTGGTTGGAAGGGACTTTGAACCTCATCTCTTCCCAGCCCTCTGTCATGGGCAGGGCCACCTTCCACCAGACCAGGCTGCTCCACGCCCTGTCCAATCTGGCCTTGAGCACTGCTCCTGGTGAAAGTGCCACCATCAGGGTCTTTTCTTAAGAAAAATGAAAGCTTTTTTAAAAAAGTACAGATTATCTGTTACTCAGAAACAAGCAGGACAGTCTGGCATGCAGTTTTTGAAGCGGGCATCTGCTCAGGAGGGTTGATCTTCTGTGTGACATAAGGTGGGGGCACTTCTTGGTGGCTTTGCTGTGTGCTGAGGAGAATGTGCCAGCCAGGGCCTTGAGGAGGATGTGCCAGCCAGGGCCTTGCTGCTGCCTGCAGAGTAGCTGCAGACATCCTTTTTAATGCTCCGTTCCCTACAAGCAGGAGCAGGAACTTCTGGGAAGCCTTTGCGAGCCGCTCCTGTCCTGCCTGCACCAGAGCTGGTGTTTGGGTTGTCTGAGCACCATGCCACCTGGCTGTCCAGGTGCCACCTGGCCTGTCCCTGCATCCCCAAAACCTACTGTTGGCTCTGTCAGGATTGCAATAACATGTTTTGTCCCGATTTTTACTGCATGCTTGGCATTGTAGGACTTTGCTCTGGAACACCCAGAGGACACTTCCTGGACCTCGCTGCGTGCTGTGGCTGCTGTCATGGCCAAGGTGCTCCTTCCATCACCCTCCTCTCTGGGATCCAGGCAGCTCCTGGCATCTCAGCAGTCTCCCTTCAACTGTTCGGGCTGAATGACCATTAATGTTCAGCAATGTGTAGAGAAATCCCTGAGGCTCGCGAGGCCCTGGGGATGCCTCATCCCAGTCCTTTCCCAGCATTCAGCTTGGAGCCAGCCTCTTGTCCGCTGGCAGGAGCTCCTGTCTGGGAGGGAAGGGCAGCACCTGGCCCAGGGCCGGGCGGGGGGCACGGGGGCACGGCCAGAGCTGCTCCTGGCCTTTTTTGGGAGAGCCGGGACGGGCTGGGCGCGGCGCCGCGGTGCGGAACGGCTCCTCCGGCCCACATTCCTTGCTAATTTTAACCCGCTCCCCAGAGAGGCCTGCAGAAGTATGGTCTTGATTTATTAGTCCTGTCCTTCTGACAACTGTGTTCAGGCGCCTCGAGGCAGAGGTAAAACCAGACTGGGATTCTCAGTCTGGATCCTGCCAGATGTTTGTCTCCATCACCAGGAGCTGCGGGGCTCTCTCAGCATCAGCACTTTTGTCCCTGAGGCGGTGGGAAGGATGGCAGCCACAAGGCACCGGGGCTGCTGAGGCCGAGGAGCCGCCCGGGAGACAGGGCTGGCCTGGAGACTCCCACGGGTGCCAGAAGGGACAGGGGACAGGCTGCTCCTGCAGCAAAGACAGCAAAGCCCTGTGCTCCCCCTGGGACACGAAAGGCTGGGTTTAGGCACGAGGAAACACAAGGTTCAGCTGATGGCAGAACCAGTTCCTAGGGACTCTGCTGTGTCTGTGCTGTTGGGTATTTACCAGCACTTGCCAGGTAAATCTCTCAGAGCGGGTCCTGGCCTGGGAGGGAAGCACAGTCTGGGAGCCTGAGGTGCTGCCCGACCCTGCAGCAGCAGCTGGAGCCCCTGAGCGCCCAGTGCCACGCATGGTTATCCCAGCAGGATGTGCCACACATGGTTATCCCAGCAGGATGTGCCACGCAGGATGTGCCACGCAGGGTTATCCCCGCAGGATGTGCCACGCAGGGTTATCCCAGCAGGATGTGCCACGCAGGATGTGCCACGCAGGGTTATCCCAGCAGGATGTGCCACGCAGAGTTATCCCAGCAGGATGTGCCACGCAGGATGTGCCACGCAGGGTTATCCCAGCAGGATGTGCCACGCAGAGTTATCCCAGCAGGATGTGCCACGCAGGATGTGCCAGGCAGGCTTATCCCAGCAGGATGTGCCAGTCAGCATTATCCCTGCAGGATGTGCCAGGCAGGCTTATACCAGCAGGATGTGCCACGCAGGATGTGCCACGCAGGGTTATCCCTGCAGGATGTGCCACGCAGGGTAATCCCAGCAGGATGTGCCATGCAGGGTTATCCCAGCAGGATGTGCCACGCAGGATGTGCCATGCAGGGTTATCCCAGCAGGATTTGCCAGGCAGGGTTATCCCAGCACAGGCAGGGATGGGCAGGCATTCCTGGGAAAGCTGCCCTGCCTCAGTGGCTATCGTAGCACTTCCTCAGTGTACAACCAGAGTGCATCAACCTCAGTCTGCACCAGCAACCAAATTGGCAGGAAATCCACAAGCCGGGTATTTGTGTGGAAAACCTACCAAAGGGAAACCCTGAATGTTTTCTTCTAGCCAGTTCCACTTGCTTGTTTCCCATTTTGATTTTGTGTGTGCGCGCACTCATCCATCGCCGAAATGAGCCTGTGCTCCTGGAGGACGGACAGCTAAGTGCTGGCTGTGCTTTTTATTTTCTTTCCTTCTCATTAATGCAGAGGAGAAGATGATCTGTGCTTCTGCTTGGCTGCCCCAGCTCATGCCTGTGCCATGGGGAAGGTGCCCGGGGCTCTGTGGCATTCGGGGCCAGCGGGTCCAGCCACCACCCAAAACCCAAAGGCTGTACCTCGGAAAGAAACAGCTCTGGCCTCGTTACTCATACAGAATGGATGATTTCTCTAAGGTGTTTTGTACTTAAGACTGAAGAATTAAGCAATGCCTACAGTTTAAGAAGGTTTTGTTTGTTTGTTTGAGATTTTCCTGTCCAGCTGCCAAGAGTTTCTGGCTCAGCCTTCAAACACATTAACTGTGCTATGTCCAATGAATTTAAATAAACACTGGTTGAAATCTGAGGCTTGAAAGAGTGGGGAAAGTGGGGCTGGAGATGCTGCAGACGGCGTGGGCTGGGTGCTGGGGCCCCGAGCCCTGCCTGCAGCGCAGCCCTCGCCAGTGCCTGTGTGAGGAGGATGAGGAGAGCAGCTGGACGAGTGCCACGGGCCAGCGCTGGCCCCAGCAGCCACTGCTGCCCTTTCCACCCAGGCAGCTTCTCGCAGCTCACCTGGGCTTGTTCCCAGCCCACAAAATGACCCCTGGTCTGTGGAACTGCCAGCTGTACTTAAAGCGTAGGAGCTGAAAAACAGACATTAACAGAAAAGGAAAATCCCAATTAGCCTTTGGTGTTATTGGTAATATTGCTGCTGATTACTCTGGAGCTTGAATTTAGAGATCCTCAATGAAGAGACTGAGGAGGGGTCTATAACATGGCATGATGCCGAAGCCCTGCTGCAGCCTCCCAGGGCACCCACACCACAGCTGGCTCCTGCTTTGTGTCCCTCCCTCTCCTTCTCCCACATCAACCCCCAGTGCTGCTCACTCTGCTGGCACCGTCCAGAGCTCTCACACTGCCTGCCACACAAAGTCAGCTCCCATCACCTTTTGCGCTTCCTGTTGGTTTTTTTTCGCTTTCCACCAGGGCTGTCTGTGGGAACACCTCGACTCCAGCTCCTGCTCCCTAACCCTAACCCTCCTGTTAGGCTGTGTGCTCATGCTTAATATCCAACCCCACTGAGTTTGTGAGCCCTGGGGGCTCCTAGGAAACTCCCCATGCAGGAAACAAGATCCTGTCACCATTCCATGAAAAATGGTTTCTAATTCCTAAAGTACCCTGGATCCAGTTCAGCTTTGTGCACTTTCTCAGCCATATTTAACACTTTTTAGAAGCAATTTCAGTTTTCTTAAGGCACTTCTGTTATCATTAAAGCTTCACAAGGAATAAGATCTGTGGGAAAGGCTGGCTGGGATACCTCTGGGGCTGCAGCCCTGCCAGAGAGGAAGCCTGACAGCCCCAGGGCCTGGTCACTGGAGCCCAGCACAGCCCTGGGCAGCCTCTCACAGGAGTTACCCCCAACCACACCATGTCTCTCTGCATAACATGCTTTTATCTCATGGTCTGAAGCTCCTCAAAACAGCAAAACCCAAGCAGTATCTGGGTAACAACAGGAGATGAGGAAAATGGATTTAGGGAGACAAGAAGTTTAACCTGGTGGCATTCACATCAGCCCATTAAACTGCTCTTGCAGTTCTCAACAGCATTAGCCTCTGGGACTACAAACTGGAATTCCTAATATTTTCTGATTTGTTACACCCCTAATGCTTTAATCCACCTTGTTTTCTCTTCCAGATACTTCTGTTCTGCTCTCATTGTTGCCTGATTAGAAGTCATCAAAAATAATCAAGCACCCAGGGAAGGAGGAAGAACGTCCTAGTGGAGGCGTTTTAAGAAGATGGGATTACATCTGAAAAAAGAGTTCACATGTTTTAGGGAAGTAACAGTCCCATGAGTTACAGCAGCTGAGAATGGATTTACTTTCCTCAGTATAAATTGATTCTGTTTCTCCCCAACATGCGTCATCATTTCCTGTTATTTTGAAGATGGAACAAGGCAACTGAGAAAATTAATGCACTTTATATCCATATATTCACTTTTAGGACTTAGAGATTGCTGTCAATATAGCTAACTTAGGGCCAACACTTAAAAAAGGCATTTAAAAAAATTAATAGTGAAAACACTTTTTCCTTTGCTAGTGTTTCTGGCCAATTGAACTCCCTCCAAGGCACACCTGAGGGCAAGCAGCAGTGGCTGCTCGGTGTGGCAAGCAGAGGACACAGTGGCAGCCAGGGACGGGGCAGAGCCCGGCTGGGGACAGTGCTGGAGCCCAGCGGCTTTTGGATCACACTTTGGACCTTCCATTCACCCACAGCCTCACAAGCACCCAGCCAGGCTGAATAAGCTGTCCAGAGGACTTCTCCAGCATCCCACCAGCCTGCAGCACGAGCAGGGTGGGCACCAGGGCCCTCAGGCTGTGTCTGAGTTAACTGGATTGTGCCATCGCTGCGGGCACCTGCTGGGCTTCCTTGTGCCTCCTCCAGGCTCCTCTCTCCCTGCACTGTTGCCTTGCTTTCGGATGGAGGAGTCCTAGCTTGGGAAAGCTTGATGGGAGTCAAACTTGGCACCCCGGTGTCTGGAGCCCAGCAGCTGGTGCAGAATGCAGGGTGCCAGTGCAGGCTGCCAGTGCTGGGTTTGTGGTGCCACTGCAAGGTGCCACTGCGGGGTGCCAGTGCAGGCTGCCAGTGCTGGGTTTGTGGTGCCACTGCAGAGTGCCACTGCAGGGTGCCAGTGCAGGGTGCCAGTGCTGGGTTTGTGGTGCCAGTGCTGGGTTTGTGGTGCCAGTGCTGGGTTTGTGGTGCCACTGCAAGGTGCCACTGCAAAGTGCCAGTGCAGGGTGCCAGTGCAGGGTGCCAGGCCCAGGGCCACGCCACTGCTGGGGGCCAGCGAGGGCTGCAGGAATGCCACTCCCGTGGGACAGTCCTGGCACAGCCGGGCTCTCGGGGTGGGTGCAGCTGCCCCTCTGCCACTCTGTCTGCTGGCACGCTGACCTTGTGACTGGTACATTATTTATGAGGTTGCCCCTGGATGTTCCACACCAGGTCCCCCAGAACGTGGCAATTGGACACCTGGCACTTGTGTTCTCCTCTCCAGGTAGAAAAATCAAGCAGAGGCTTTCACTGTGCAGTAAATGTCAATTGTGCAAACACTACAAACCCAGAAACATCTGTAACTATGGAAACTTCAGAGAAATGCTCATTTCAAGAATAAATTATGACAAGAAGCTTTTTATGGCTGTTTTTAAAGAATAAACATAAATTAAAGCAAGTGAATTTCATAGGCACAAGTTAATTTTAGTTTTTAACCTTTAGTGCTATAGCTTTTCAAGACATGTTTATCAATATTGATGTAGAGAAAAATGGTATTTTATCAATGTTAGCAACCTAAAAATTGGCATTACTATTTGTATTGCTTCAAAATGTTCTGCTAAGACAATCTCAACTGTGTTTCAAGGGGGATAACACTTTTCATATGACTAATGGCCCACCGTTATAGTTTATAGTGGCATTTATGCTTTTTGCTACATTTTACAGTTACCAAAAAATCATCAAGCGAGTGAAAGGAAAACTCAGTCACACCTTTCTTGGAGTGGCTGGGACATTGCAGGATAAAAGCTCAAGGCCTGGCCCCAGCCACAGATTTGGGGAGAAATCCAGGACTTGTTCTTTGCCCTCTGCCCTGCTCCCTGCTCACAGGCAGCGTGAGGTGTCAGGTCTGGGCTCAGGGTGGAGCGAGCAATTCCCCCTCTCTTCTCCCCTTTATGATCTGCACACCCCCACTGCACAGAAGGTAAATCCTTGGAGATAAAATTGGCTGTTCTTTTCAAAAAAGAAAAGCCTAATCACTGAAGGTTTTGCTGTGAGAGCTAACCTGCTCTGACTGGCAATTTATTGCCCATTCCTTGTTTGTAGCACACAAACCCCTGGTGGATTGTCCTCGGCTGTTGTGCTGTGTGTGCCCAGGAGCAGCATGCTATTGCAGTGTCAACACTTACTGCCCAAGCTTGCTCCTGGCAGCTCAGCAGTGTCTGCCCTTCATCTGAGAAGATCCTTGGAGACAAAACTGGATGCAGGGTTCCCTATATCCACGGGAGTGTGTGCTGAGGAGGGCAAAGGGCTGTGCTCTGTTTGCAGAGACATCTCTCAGCATCCTCTCAGCAGCTCTGGCCTCCGACAGGATGGGACTCCTGACTCCTTCTCTGCCAGAGCTTCCATCGGTCAGGGGGGTTTGCTGTGGAACCAGACCTTCCATTGCTTCAGGGAGGTTGACTAAGTCCCCCTTCCCACAGGGAAGAAGCAGCACAAAAGACGGGTTTTGGGGCCAGGGGCAGGGAGGGGCAAGGCAGCGGTCAGAGGGAGGGCAGGGCAGGGGGAAGCAGCGGTGGCTGCAGCAGTGGCAGCAGCAGTGGATGCAGCGGTGGCAGCAGCAGTGGATGCAGCGGTGGCTGCAGCGGTGGCTGCAGCGGTGGCAGCCCCGGCTGGCACCGGCGCGGCGCTGGGCGCTGCGGGCACGGCTTTCCTCGGCCGTGCTTGCGTTCCTGAACCTCTTCTTCATCCCGCAGAGGTCTTTGGAAATCGGGGCGACACAAGGAAGCGAGTGAGCGAAGCAGGCTGCGGCCGCCGGGCTCCGGCTCCCTCTGCCTGCGGAAACACGAACGCGACCTGGCACGGCTCGGCCCGGCCCCGCTGCCCGCACCAACACGGACCCGTCCTGGCACGGCTCGGCCCGGCCCCGCTGCCCGCACCAACACGGACCCGTCCTGGCACGGCTCGGCCCGGCCCCGCTGCCCGCACCAACACGGACCCGTCCTGGCACGGCTCGGCCCGGCCCCGCTGCCCGCACCAACACGGACCCGTCCTGGCACGGCCCGGCCCGGCCCCGCTGCCCGCACCAACACGGACCCGTCCTGGCACGGCTCGGCCCGGCCCCGCTGCCCGCACCAACACGGACCTGTCCTGGCACGGCCCGGCCCGGCCCCGCTGCCCGCATCAACACGGACCCGTCCTGGCACGGCTCGGCCCGGCCCCGCTGCCCGCACCAACACGGACCCGTCCTGGCACGGCCCGGCCCGGCCCCGCTGCCCGCACCGCTGCCGCTACGGGACGGGACGGGACGGACGGGACGGACGGGACAGCGCCCGGGACGGGACGGGACAGAGCCGCGCCCCGCAGCACCGGCACAGCCTGGCCTGGAACCTGCTCCAGAAACGATTTCCCGAAATCAAAGCACCGCGGTCTGCCAGAGCCTCGGCTCGATCGCACCAACATCAGTGCGTGTGTCCTCCAGGCTTTTAGGAAGAGAAAGACTCAGGACATGTTACACGAGGAGCACACTTGCTAACCGTGGCCCAAAAACGAATGTTCAAGCAGGATATGTGGGTGATTCTACCAGAAATGCTCAGCACAGTCACAGGGGTAGAGGTGGCACAGGCCAGGCAGACAAAAGGAAGTGTGACAGCATGACAGCACCAGTGCATGGCACAGATCCCCTGGCTGGGGCACAGGACAGAAAACTGGGCCCCCAGGCCCGGTACTTGGGATAAAATACAGCATTTTGAAGGCCAGGCTATTAAAGCATGACTTTGTGACCCTATGATGTCCTGGAGCACAGAAGAGGAGCAGTCCAGCTGCCTCCCAGTCAGCGTTTCCCTGGCATTTCACCTGCCTTGCAATGGTGGCTCAGGGTCATGCTGGTGTTTGACCAGCTTTCACCTCTTCCACAACTGGCCACAGCCACCCCACAACCCATCACTGCCTCTAACTTCTCTCATCTTCCTGTACTCTGCCTCTCGCTCTGCCCACTTGGAGCAGTTTCTCAATATTTTTTTGCTTGGGTACCCATACGACTGTGTTGTGGTCATCAGGCAGTGGCACCTCACTCCCATGCTTTTACAGTTGGGTTTTTTTGTGGGTTTTTGTTGTTGTTGTTGTTTTGTTTTGGAGGATTGGTGTTCTTTTGTTTGGTTTGGTTTGGTTCAGTTCAGTTCATTTTATTTGTTTGTTTCACCCTTTTCCCCTTTAACACCAATTGGAAATGCAGCTGACATCAGCTATAGGCTTTGGATGCAGAACCCCTAAAAGTGGTTTGAAATGCAGGTGCACGCTCTCAAACACAGCATCCCCCTCTCCCACTGACCCTTTCAGAGACCTCAATAGGAACAGTTTCCTTCCACAGCTACGTCTTTCCCACCACACCACCCAGCCAGTGTCTGATAATGGCAGGGGTAAGTGCTTCCTCCTCAAGGGTTACATAAAGGGATTACAGCCCCCCACACGCTGCTCAGGGGATCAATGTAATGCCCTGCAGATTAGAAACACCAGCTGGATATTCCAGCATTAAGCCAGCTTTTAGTTCCCTCTCGCTGTGTCCTGCTATTCTGGCCAGTCCCAGTGGCCTCAGCTCCCTCAGATCTCCTTGGGGGCTGAGGGACAGCAAAACTTCAAGGTCTTTTCTAAATCTAGGTCTTCCACAGCAGCTGCCATGCACCAAACCCTCAAATGAAAGCTAGGAAGTCACTTTTCAGAACAAAAGGGGTATTTGTGCTGTAAATTGCACTACCAATACAGCTGCAAAATAGAAAATCTAATTTTAAGGTGTGTTAGTAGAATCAGAAAATGGCAGCTGTCTGTTTACAGAATGCCTCCAAGCAATGCAGATTCCATGAAAGCTGCTGAGCAGCTTCAGGAAATCAATGCTCCTGGCCTGGCTGCCAGCATCCTCCTGCCTCCTGCTCCCCTGTCCCTGCACTGCTGTCCGGCTGTGTGAGCAGGCAGAGCTCCGGCCCCGCTGGCACGAGGTGCTGCTGAGCCCCGTGCTGGGGCACTGGGCACAGAGCAGTGCTGGGCTGGGAGCTGCTGGAGCCTGCAGCCAGGCACTGCAGGGGCCTCCTGTTCCTGCTGCTCCTGCTGCTCCTGATTTTCTGCTGTTCCTGCTGCTCCTCCTGCTGTTCTGCTGTTCCTCCTGCTCCTGCTGTTCCTGCTGTTCCTGATTTTCTGCTGTTCTGCTGTTCCTGCTGTTCTGCTGTTCCTGCTGTTCCTGCTGCTCCTGCTGCTCCTGCTGCTCCTGATTTTCTGCTGTTCTGCTGTTCCTCCGGTTCCTGATTTTCTGTTGTTCCTGCTGTTCCTCCTGTTCTTCTGTTCTGCTCTTCCTCATGTTCTGCTGTTCCTGCTGTTCTGCTGTTCCTCCTGTTCTGCCGTTCTGCTGTTCCTCATGTTCTGCTGTTCCTGCTGTTCCTCCTGTTCTTCTGCTGTTCCTGCTGTTCCTCCTGTTCTTCCATGGAGGAGCCTCTGCCAGGGGTTCCTGCTGCTCCAAGGCTGCAGCTCTTCCATCCCATTTCAGCCCAGCTGCCCTTTGCTGTTTCACTGTGATCCCCTCAGCCACCTGACTCTGGAAGGACTGGAGTGAAGCATCAGCCAGGGTTTCTTTTACTTTCGCCCTTGGCCAGTCGAACTGGACCCGGACCCAAGCAGCCCGGGCTCAGCCATATCAGGGCTTGGCCTGGGCTCCCACAGAGTGCAGTGCAGAGGAAATAATGCCCGTTCCTCAGGGCTGAGTTAATCCGTGCTGTCAGCTGCTGCCCTTGCAGCATTTCAATGTTACGGGTCGTGTTACGGAATGGCTGCTTATCACAAGGGCCTCTGGCAGCACTGAAGCTGCTCCCGCAGCACCTGCAGCCCGTGACTGCACGGCTGCACCAGCTCCTCCTGCAGAGAAAAAGGCAGATTTCAAACAGGGTCACTGAACAGACTAACGAGGCCCGGGGCGTGCACCTGCAGCGGGCTGCTCCCCAGTGCCACAGCTGCCTCACCTCCTCTGTGCCTGGAGCCCCCTGGCACACGCCTGACCCGGGCAGGTCACAGCACTCCCCGCGCCGGCGCTGAGAAAAGCTCACCGAGCTCACGACCGAGTGCGTCTGTCAGGAGTCCCAAATGGCACCACGCCACCTCTAATGCCCGTCTCCAGCCTGACTTCCAGGCTGACTTCCCTAAACACGAGTGAACAAAGAGGCCCTGGGAAGGGGAACTGAACGCCTTGATGGAGCAGCTGCAGAGCTGGAGGAGGAGCCCAGGGCTAAGAGACCTCAGACCTGTGTGCAGCAAGGGCAACAGAGCTGCAGAAGGCTCTGGGGGACAAGTCTGACGAGGAGCAGGTGAGGCAACCGGAGTTTGGAACTAGGTGGTCTTTAAGGTTCTTTCCAGCTGAAACCATTCTGGAATTCCACAGAACCTTTGAATGAAATGGGTTGAAGACAATGAATCCCCTGGGACCCCTTGCTGTGCCTTCAGGTGCTTCACACAGGGTGAGCGGTGGCAGCTGATCTCCTGATCTGCTCCTGGAAATACCTCTGAGAGACTTCCACCTTGTTTGAAGTGCACTGTGATGGCTTTAAAATTAAGGAGCCTTAAAAAAACCCTGGAATACTGCTGTAGTGGTGTTTTAAAATGTTATAAATTTCCAAAAAGAAGACTTGGCAGAGGGGAAGTAAAAAGGAAAATTTTTTTTTGGCCCTTACACTGTAACCAATTTAAATTAGGTAACTGAATATCTATAAATTGTCTAATTAGGTCAACTTTCATTGCAACCTCGGCCTGAAATGCCCCAGCAATAAGCTTTCTTCAGAGAATGTCTTTTACTCCCCTTGGTCCCTCATAGTACTTCAAAATTATAATGATCCACTTAATCCTCATAACTGACTTGAGGTTTTCCAGAAAACACTGACTTCAAACAATACATTTCTCGGGAATGCACGACTCTACGAATGGAAGGATTTGTCCTGAAGACAATAAATTCTCTGTAACAGGGCTCTGCAGTAGCATTGCATAGTGATAGAAATGGCTTCAAAAGGGCAGTCATGTTTGCTTTTCATAAAGCTCTGAAATGACAGAACTGAGAAAAAACCAATTTTGTTAAAATAAACCTGCCCGCTCGTTAATGAGAAATGAGGACTGCCATGGTCACAGGCCCACGCGACCAGAGCTGGGACAAGGCTCTCAGGCAGGGCCAGCAGCTGGACTCAGTGATCCCCGGGGCTTCCTTCCAGCTCGGGATGTTCTCTGATTCCTTGATTCCCACTGCCCACTGACCCCTGCAGCAGTCTCTGCTGACTCTGTCCCATCACCCTGCAGTGTCCTCTCCTCTGCCAGCTGTTGCTGAGAACCTCTGAGCACCTCTGAGAATCTCTGAGCACCTCTGAGCACCTCTGAGCACCACTGAGAATCTCTGAGCACCACTGAGAACCTATGAGCACCTCTGAGAACTTCTGAGAAATTCTGAGAACCTCTGAGCACCTCTGAGCACCTCTGAGAACCTCTGAGAACCTCTGAGCACCTCTGAGCTCCTCTCCCTCCTGCTGCCCGTCTGTCCAATCCTGCCCACCCAAGCCTCCTCGTTGCCCTAGATGCATTTCTGACTTTGGGTGGGTGGTCCCTGCTGGAATCCATCCTGTGGAGGACATTTCTGCATGGCAGTATTACCTCTCCTGTGCAGCCTGCAATTCTGCCACCATCACAACCCTGTGACTGGCTCCTGCTGCCTCTCAGTGTGGTTTGTAACTGGCAATTAGAGCAGGAATTGAAAACCCCAGCACCATGCTGGCACACTGGCACGGGTAAGTGGTGATTAGAGCAGGCATTTATAGCCCCAGCACCATGCTGGTACACTGGCACGGGTAAGTGGTGATTAGAACTGGCATTGAAAGCCCCAGCACCATGCTGGCACACTGGCATGGGTAAGTGGTGATTAGAACTGGCATTGAAAGCCCCAGCACCATGCTGGCACACTGGCATGGGTAAGTGGTGATTAGAACTGGCATTTAAAGCTCCAGTGCCATGCTGGCACACTGGCGGGTGCCTGGGCTGCCTGACCCCTTCTCTCACAGCAGACCTGCAGGTCAGAACCTCGGTGCAGGGAGCACCGTGCCCGTGCTGGAGCCTGGCAGACATCCCTGTGCCAGGGAGCAGGCACATTCCTGGGAAGGTCTGGTGAGGAGGAAGCTCAGCATTGGCACTGGCCTGCTGTAGGAAGTCACAGAATTGTTTATGTCCAAAAAGCCCTCCCAGGCCATCAAGTCCAACCATTGGTCCTGCTAAGGACCCAGTAACCTGTGTCTCCAGAGGCCACATCCACATGGCTTTTAGGATTACTAGGAAAAGAAACTGGAAAAAAAGGACAAACAGAAGGCCAAAAACCTCATGTTGAAATGCTGAATTTCCAATCTGATTCGGCCACGGGATCTGTCCCTCCCCAAGGTGCTGCAGCTCCCAGCAAAGACAAACCCTTTGCCTTTGTTTATCTGCTCAGAAACAGATCATCACTCCCTAAATTAGGGCAACTCTGCAATTAGTCCTTAATTGGTTTTATTTTCTTCCTGCCATTCCAACTAATTAGAATTACCAGGCAGTGTCTTGCTTGTCGCCTTACAGAGGGTTTTGGTTTAGGGCAGGGCAGCGGGCATGTCTGACACCCCTGGGACTCCCAGGCCTGGGAGCAGCGGGGGATCTGGAGCCCTGGGAACACCCCAAGGTGAGAAGCTCTGCCCTGGCACCAGCTGGTGCTGCCCTGGCACTGCCTGAGCCCAGCGCTGCCCAGCAGTGCCCCACACCACCCTGCTCCTCCTGCCCAGCCCGTCCGTACTGTCCATGCCACCACAGCACCCACGCAGCCACGCCTGCTCCTGCCCACGCTGCCCACGCTGCCCACGCTGCCCACGCTGCCCACGCTGCCCACGCTGCCCCTGCTTCCCCAGGGCAGGGCACCTCTGCCCGGCACAGCGCTGCCCCTGTGCCTGCCCTGGAGCCCCAGGGGTGCTGGGTGCAGGATCTCCCCAGCCACAGCCCGGGCAGGCCCCTCCATCCCCGCCGGGGAAGCCAGAGGTGCTTCAGGGGAACGTGACAAGATCACCCGCGCGATTCTGGGGAGCCCAGGGAGCCCTGAGCTGGAGTGGGGCTGGGCACACGCCGAGGGCTGCCATGGCAGGACGTGCCACGCTCAGCAGCTGGGCAGGAAAAACGTCTCCAGCACTTGTGTTTGCCCTTCCCAGCACCACAAAGCTGATGTGGAATAAAAATGATGTTCTCGAGCCCGGGAGAGAGGCTGCTCCTCATCTTCCTCATCTTCCTCATCTGTCACACTGGGCTGAGCCACACAGCCACCGTCCCATCAACCACCAGAGGAGCAGCAGCTGGAGTCTGCCTCCTGGAACCCCAGGTTACCTTCACCCTCAATCTCAGCTCCCTGACATCTCGGTTATTAGATAGATCATTTTTATGGATTATGTCATGCAAGGGCAACATTTTAATGAATAGTGGAATTAAATGTTTGCCAGAATTTTTTATATAAATGATCAATTACTGCTGGGTGCATTCATCACATTTATTAGCTCCTTCCAGAAACATTTCTCATAACTTGCAAATCGAAATGAGGTTGAAGTTGAATTTTATTTCTTCTTCAACTGCCCGTAGTAAATACAGTTCTTGCACATAAAGTGGTGGGGTTAACATGTAATTCTTTTTATGACAAGGGATAAAATTCTTATTAAAATTCTTATTCATTTGAGTCCATTTATGCTGGAGTACCAGCCCCATGTTCCCATGGGTTTTAGAAAACCATTATTAAGGAGAAAACTGAGAAAGAAAATTCTAAATGTTCACCATTTGAGCAGAGGCCTTTTCCAAGGTGCTGTTTCTGTACTGAAGGGAGCTGCTGCTCCTCCCATTGCTGCTCCTTCCCAGTCCAAGCTCCTGCGGCTCCTCCTCTGCCCCAGAGCCTGAGTGACCACGCGTGGCCATAGCCTGAGTGACCATGTGGGGCCATAGCCTGAGTGACCATGTGGGGCCATAGCCTGAGTGACCACGCGTGGCTGCACTGTGAGTGATCACGCGTGGCTGCAGTGTGAGTGACCACGCGTGGCCAGAGCCTGACTGAATGACCACACGTGGCCATAGCCTGAGTGACCACGCGTGGCCATAGCCTGAGTGACCACACGGGCTCTCCGTCACCGCTCGCTCCGGAGGCGGCTCCGTGCTGGCGCAGGGAATGCTTTTTGGGGTCTCATTTCACAGGAGCCCCTTCTGCAGCTGCCCCAGCCACTCTGCTGCTCGAGGGCTGGGGAAGGGGTTAATTGGCTGTAGTGCAGGTAAATCACGGCGGGCTCTGAGGCTGTGCATGCGAGTGCACACGCCAATAACGTGCAGATGCCACATCCCGGCTGGGGAAGCAGCTCCTGCACGCCCGACCCAGCTGGCTCTTGCCTGGCTCCGTGAGCCCCTTTTCCCAGCTGTGCTCCCAGCTCTCAGCACGTGGCAGGTGCACTGCAGTGGCCTGAGGTGCCCGTGCTTGTGAGCATTCCCCATTTCTGCCATCCAGCTGCACCCCGGAGCTGGGGCTGCATGGGATCACATTTCACAGAGAGATTTAGGTTCACATGTGCTTTGCCATGTGCTGCTGATAAAATCTGCATTTGGTGCTCTGTAAATAAGAAATACCAGGATAACGGAGGGAGAGATCACATCTAACAGGACCTGGAGGTGCTTTTTCTCAGACAGATCGGTTTCTCAAATCAGATCCATCCCTCCAACGGATTGGCTGTGGACGACATGAAAGGAAAAGTCAACCCAACAGCATGACAAATTGTGTTCTAAAATAGAGAGAAGTGCACAATGATTATATCAAGCATAGCTTAAAAGCACACAGCTCTATCGCAAAATTGTTCTCCGATGTGCAAGCAGTTGCCAGGCCAGCCACAAGAAAGGGTGGCTGTGCTAGATGGGCGCAGGCCCCGGAGCTCTCCAGCCCCCGGAGCTGCGGGTGCCACTGCCCGTGCTTCTGCCGTGGCCAGCCCAGAGCTCTGCCAGCCCAGAGCTGCTCTCAGGGCTCCACAGTGCCCTGCTACTGCCAGACCCCATGTGTGAGATTGCAGCACTCCTTGTTTTCGTTTGAAATGCCACACGGAATATCACTAAGGTGCTTCAGTCCTGTGGGTCAGAGGAACATAAAACAACAGAGGTTTTTACCAGCAAAGCCTCTGGGAGCAGAAAGCAGGAGAATCTGTGCAGTGCTGTGTGTGGGCAGTGCCCTGTGCCAGTCTATGTGCAGCAGTGCCCTCACAGCAGACGCTGCTGTGCATTGCAGCCTCCCCATTTCCGCTTGCAAATGCTTCCACGTGTCATTTTGTTCCTTTGGGTTTCCCAAAATGACCCAGCAGTCGTAATCCTGTCTGTGGGTGTGTGCCTGGGAGGGGTTCCTGCCACACTGAGGGTGGTCTGAGCCACTTGGGCAGCTTGGCTGCACTTGGGGCTTTGGGTGGAGACACATAATTAGTGGGTTTCAGTACCTCATTTGCCTGCAGAAGCTCGTGTTTAATTATCTGTTCTGCTTTGTGGCTGGAGACTCATGCCTGAAAAAGAGAAAAGGGGGTCTCCTGAGGGAGTTCTTTCTGCTCCTGCTCCACAGCCCGAGCGCAGCTGCGGCGATGCAGACGCACACACACAATCCCCCGGCCCGGGTGGGTGCTCCGAGCCAGCTGCAGCTGCAGAGGCACCGAGGAGGGACTGCAGGGACAAGTGCTGCCTTGGCAGATGCAGCTGAGGCACCACTTCAGTCTCAGCACTGCCTGAGTGCTGCTGAGCAGTCTGTAGAGAGGAGCAGACCAGCTCCGGGCACAGCCGAGGCAAGTCCAGCCCTGAACTCATCCACGCCTTGCTCTCCCCTTCCCACGGTGATGGGTGGGTGGGCACGAGAGCCCTCACAGGCTCTGTTTCCATGGCTGTGCCAGCGTGCCTGTCACGCTCCGGGATAACAAATCCAACAGCCACGGGGACAGGAGCTCTGAGAACCTTTCCTCTCGGGACAAGATGAGATGCAGTTGCTATTTCCTACCGGGAGACTCACCAAAGGTTAAAATGTTCTTTCGAAATGCTGCCAGAACACAGCATTTTCCTTGAGCAGGACATGCCTCTGCTCAAGGAGGTGGCACTGCAGCCACCAAACACCTCCTGAAGGCAGGTGGGTGGCAGCAGGAGCAGCCCGGGTGGGTGGCGTGACATCGGGTACCCACATGGCCACCGGCCACGTCTCAGCTGGCACAGCTGGCACAGCTGGGCACTGCGGCCGAGAGCACAGAGCTGGCAGGCAAGGGAAGTGTGGGGGGCCTTGGCACCACCACAGCCCCAGCAGGTCGAGGGCCCAGGTCCTCCTGAGGAGCTCTGCAGGACGTACTCGGTTCTGGTCTGGGTTGCGGCTCCCGCCGAGCCGGGACCCGCAGAGCCCGGCTCCAGCTGCGGTTCTGCTGTGGGAGCGGCTCCCCGAGCAGAGCCTGCGGGGCTGCGAGCTTCCAGGGCCTGGGGAGGAGTTCTGAGAGCCACCGAGCTCTGCTCCAGCCTCTGGGAGAGTTCTGAGAGCCACCGAGCTCTGCTCTGGCATCTGGGAGAGTTCTGAGAGCCACCGAGCTCTGCTCCAGCGTCTGGGAGAGTTCTGAGAGCCACCGAGCTCTGCTCCAGTCTCTGGGAGAGTTCTGAGAGCCACCGAGCTCTGCTCCGGCATCTGGGAGAGTTCTGACAGCCACCCAGCTCTGCTCTGGCATCTGGGAGAGTTCTGACAGCCACCCAGCTCTGCTCTGGCATCTGGGAGAGTTCTGACAGCCACCGAGCTCTGCTCCGGCATCTGGGAGAGTTCTGAGAGCCACCGAGCTCTGCTCCAGCGTCTGGGGGTGTTCTGACAGCAACCGAGCTCTGCTCCAGTCTCTGGGAGAGTTCTGAGAGCCACCGAGCTCTGCTCCAGCGTCTGGGAGAGTTCTGAGAGCCACCGAGCTCTGCTCCAGTCTCTGGGAGAGTTCTGAGAGCCACCCAGCTCTGCTCTGGCATCTGGGAGAGTTCTGACAGCCACCGAGCTCTGCTTCGGCATCTGGGAGAGTTCTGACAGCCACCCAGCTCTGCTCTGGCAACTGGGAGAGTTCTGAGAGCCACCGAGCTCTGCTCCAGCCTCTGGGAGAGTTCTGACAGCCACCGAGCTCTGCTCCGGCATCTGGGAGTCAGGAGAGGAAGTCAAACTACTCTTCCCTCTCTACCAAAAAAACCCTAAAAAACTCAAAACTTGAAAAACAAAAACAACAAAAAACCCAAACAACAAAGACACAAGCAAACAAAGAAACAACCAAAGCCGGCATTTTCCAAAGGATTATCAGGCAGTGTAAATAAAACAAAAACGCGGAGTGTGCTTTCCGGGCACTCCCGCGGCGTCCTGCTTGCCGAGCCCGCCGCTTGCTGTTCCCGGGGCTGCCAGGAGATGGGACGCTCGGCACAGCCGAGCCCGGCCGCCGCCTCCATCGAGCACGGGCGGCGCTTCCCGGGTCCCCTCCGGAATTAGCCACATCTGCTCCAGCTGCGAGAATTGGCACCTTCAGTTCAAACGCAGCCCCACACTCTCACCAGCCCCTGGGCTCCGAAGAGCCATCTGTTCATCAAGTCTGATTACCGGGCAGAAAACAAAGATTCTGTCCAACAGCTCTAACCAACCCTGCCCAACAACCCTGAAACTTTCTGTTCAGGGACTTTAACAAACCTCCTAAGCTTCCCTCACTGCCTGGTTTCTCACTGGTGTAAGAGCTCACTGCGGTCCCTGTGGGTTTCATGGGAATATCTGGGGCCTCTTCTACCGAGGAACAGGCAACAGGACAAGAGGAAACGGCCCCAGGTTGTCCCAGGGAAAATCTAGGTTGCATATTAGGGAAAATTTCTTCCCAGAAAGGGCTGTCCTGCTCCGGCACTGCTGGCAGGGCAGTGGTGGAGCCCTTATCCCTGAAAGGATTAAAAAGCCATGTGGATGTGGCACCTGGGGACACGGGTTGGTGCTCGGCAGTGCTGCAGGCACACATCCTGCGGCTGCCCAGGAGCTGCATGGCCCCTGTCCCTGCTCCCTGCATGGGATCCCTGCGGCACCCCCAGCAGGGCTCCCCGGCTGTGCCTTGCGCTCACCCAGCTCAGCCATGAGACAAAACAGATTCTCAGTGCCTGAGCAACACGGCTGTGACACAGCCAGGGCTGCAGTGCTGCCCTTTGCATGCATACCTGAATTTTACAAGTGAAATGTAGCCTCCAGGAGAGCCAGCACAGGTTCTGCTCCAAACCATTTGGAGAAAAACATTACCTCATTTGAAATTTCATCCCGCAGCTGCAATTTAATTCTTCCATCCCCACAGCATCAGTATTCTTGTAAATTAATAGCATGAAATATATTAGGAACTTACAGTAGCTTCTTTGGCTCTCACGTTTTTGTGCCTTCTTGTCTTCCTGGTCTATTTTTAGAACACAAGATGTTATTGATCAAAATCTCATAAAATGATTTATAATAGTTAATAATGACTGTATTAGTGCGCCAGACTGCAGCTGAATTAATGTGGGCTGTGTCTGCTGGGCTGGGTTCAGCACTGCACACTCGAGCAGCAGCCAACCCAAGCCCCAGAGCAGTGGGGGATGTCCCAGCAGAATGTCTTCATGCTGGGAGATGCCAGGGCTGGAGATGCCAGGGCTGGCACCGTGGAGCCCTCACTATCCTGTTCCATGCTAGCCCAGGGTGGTAGGGGGCTGCAGTCACTTGAACAAGTCCTTGGCATCCCCCTCACTGTGGAGAGTGGGCCAGTGAAGGGCTTGAAGCGCTCTGCAGCCAACTGTGAGCAGCCACAGCTCCCAGCACAGCAGTGCCTGAGCCAGGGAAGGCTTCAGGCAGGTTGGGTCACAGGTTGGGTCACAGGTTGGGTCACAGGTTGGTTCTGATGAGCCACTGGAGCAGAACCCTGTTTCTCCAGACATTATGGGGTGCAGCTCCAACCCAGCAGGATGGACTCACCAAAGGATCAGAGCTGAGGCTGCAGAAGCTGAAGGCTTGCTGGGAGAGCCACAACGTGTTGGTAGTGGTTTTGTGCCTCTCCTCACTGGGTCTGGGGAAAAGCAAGGTCAGGCAGGTTGGGCACAGCCTGGCAGGGCTGCTCTGGCAGCCAGGCACCCAGGGCACTCTGATTTATGCCTTCAGGGCAGCCCCCTGTCCCTCCAGCACGCAGGAACAGTGCAAGCAGCACAAACCCACCACTTCACATCCCTCCAGATCCCGGGCAGGCTGGAAACCCTCCAGTGATCCAGCTGAAAGGAAAAACAGGATGTTTTCCTGCACCAGAAACCTCTGACTGACCCAAAGCTCTGGGACATGGTGACAGTGACAGAGTGGTGACAGGACTGAAGGGCTTTGTCATGTATTCCATGAGAAAGAGCCTTTCAGTATATTTAGCATTTTACTGCACAAATTGGAGAGGGAGCACAATTTGATCCAGGCTGTAATACCAAGGGCCGGCCTTCCTTCCCAGCCAAAGAGCACCACAAATTTAGTGAGACAAGTTCCTCTACAGATCTTTTTGGTAGTGATAAAAACCTGTGAGAACCAGCTGTGTGCCTTTGCCACAGTCCCTCAGTTTCAGACATCTCCAAAAGCTGAATACCCATGGAAAATACAAGGAAGAGGCAGATTCCTCATGATGCCATAAAAACGGGTCCTGTCCTTGCACCCTTTACAGAATCCAGCAGGTAAAATATCAGCACTAAGCTACCAACAGCTGCTCTGAAATTTTAGGGTGTTTTTTGTTTGGTTTTGTTTGTTTGTTTATTTTTCTCCCTCCAATGTTTCTCCATCCCATCCTGAGAGCTAGAACACCAGCAGCCCCATTCAGCATCAGGACATCGTCAGGTGCTTCGAGCACAAATCTCTGCTTAGGAAGGTGCCCCTGCAGCCCAGGGAATATTTTATCCCTCGGGGTCAGAGTCACCCCGCTGGGTGCTCAGGAGGTGGGAGCTGAGCGGGGACACAGGGTGCCCCGGGTCACACAGCCTCTGCTGGGCCGCTGGCCAGGGGTCCTGAGCCAGAACTTTCCAGCTCATCAGAACACTGGGAATGTTCTCCCGCAGGAAGGATTTGCAGAGAGCAGCACTCCAGGCACAGCGCTGCTGCAGCATGAGCTGTCCCAGCAGCTTGAAATCTCAGCATGAAACTCTGATTTTCAATCTTTCATTTCAAATTACCTTTTTAGAAGCACAATTTAGTGAAAGATTCACCCTCCCACTGAAAGTATTCCAGGAAGAAATGTTCCACTGACTTTAATACTGAACATGAAGGAGCTTAATATGTAACAACCAATGTGACTGTACTCGTGTGTGCCCGCCCTGGGAGAGCAGCTATTTCTTATCTCTTTTCCATGAAGTCCTATGTAGAATAAAGTAAATTTAAAGGAAATATGGATGGATGTTATCAGAGAAACCCAGTCTGAAACTCAGATGGACACTGACTTTGTCCCTTTAATCAACTCCCATTCCAACTAATTTGCATTGATCATGAATGTGGAGACGGGTTTCAGACCCACTGTGCTGCTCCTGTTTGCAAACAGCCACTTTGCAATTACAAACTGCTGGATTTTCATGTCCTCAATGGTAAAAGAAAATATCTGAGAATAAATTCTGATATATGGATGCTCCAGAATATTCTGGAATAGAAAACTGGAGCAAACAGACTCCCAGCATCTCTCTTGGCTTGGTTTCTTAGTGATCACCAAACCCAGCATTTACTAGTGATTTAAATTACTATTCTTTTAAAGCTGATCCAGCGTGGAAGCCAATAATGAGCTTCTCTACCATTCTGTGAAAGTTCTGGTGACAAAACCCAGCCCTAGGATCTTCTCCCTGTCAGCCAGAGGGTGCCCGGCGGGCGACAGAAGCCTGGAGGGAGGGTGCTGGGAGTGTCTGGAGCACAGCGGGGTGAGCAGACCAATGTCCCCATGGCCCTGGGCTGAGGGGCTGTGGGCATGACCCCCCCCGGGCCATGGGACTGACCCTTCCTTGGCGAGGCTGTCCCCAGGGTGCTGATCCCATCCTGGGCCCTGGGACTGACCCTGCCTTGGCAAGGCTGTCCCCAGGGTGCTGATCCCATCCCGGGCCCTGGGACTGACCCTGCCTTGGCAAGGCTGTCCCCAGGGTGCTGATCCCATCCCGGGCCCTGGGACTGACCCTGCCTTGGCGAGGCTGTCCCCAGGGTGCTGATCCCATCCTGGGCCATGGGACTGACCCTTCCTTGGCGAGGCTGTCCCCAGGGTGCTGTGCCCCCAGCAGTGCTCTCGGCCAAGCTGGGGCCCAGCTCTGCCACCCAGCTGGCTGGCTACCAGCAGGGCGAGCTGCTGGAAGTCTCAGTGAGCTCATCTGGCATCCCTTGGGGAAAAGCACTGCCAGAGTCTGATGCTCTGCTCCTCAAAGCCATGGCTTGCTGCTTGCTCTGTGCTCAGACCCAGCAGGAAAAGAGAAGTGGAGCAAAAGGGTGCCCAGGCAAAACAATGACACTGCGGGCAGTGGCTGTGGCTGTGGCAGTGTCCTGGGCACAGGGGCTGGGGCACTGTGCTGGGCACAGGGGCTGGGGCACTGCTCTGGGCACAGGGATGTGCCACTGTCATACTCATAAGGAGATCTCCACACGGAAATGCAAACAGACAACAATCAATCCATCTGGGAGCACAGTGCCATGAGAACCTTGGGCTCTGGGTAAGAGTCACAGCCCACGGGCCAAGGACAGGGCCCTGGTGCCCGGACTCTTGGGTTCCTGTCCAAGGTACCTGCAGGGCCTGGCAGCAGCACTGGCAGGTCAGCAGGACAGGGCTCTGACAGGGAGGGGGTCTCTGCAGGGGAAAACTGGGGCTGCCTGGGGGTGCCACTGCCACAACAGGGTCCCCAAAATAGGCACACGCTGTTGATATGCCACCAAATCACCATCCTTAGGGCGCTTCTCTGGTAAGAGATGTTTCAATAATTCATTACTTGCCATCATTTCAAAACTCCGCTCTGAATATGAGGCTGTCTTCCTCTTGTTCAGCTTTTCCACCAAAAGAGAAAAAAATCACTGTTCTTTTAATTTCAAACACAATCAATTATCAGTCTATACAGTCCAAGGTTCATTGCTCTCAGGCAACCACTCATAAATATTCATTAGAGAATTAAAGAGCTATTAACAAGGGTAACTGTTGAGGAGCATTTTTTAACTGTCTCCCACAAGAAATGAAATTTGCATTTCTCGATGTAGAAATCCGCAATGAGCAATGGCTCCTTGCATGACAATAACCCATCAGGTAAAAGCGGTGGGAAGGCAAGAACGTCCCTCCCCTCACACAAAGGATGGAGCAGAAATGCTCAGCTACAGGGAGGCGATGAAGGAACACTTGTGGCGACCCTGACCCGCCTCATCCTGCCCAGCCCCAGCCCGCGGTGCCTGGACCCCGGCCCCGGCCCCAGCAGCCTGCGCCTGCACTCCCTGCACTGCAGCAGCACCAAACTCATCTCTGCCTGCCTCCCGTTCATCCTGATTTGCACGTGGTGGCCACTGCCTCCCCATTCCCGCTAATTAATTCCCAGGAGGGCGCTTCACGCCGCCAGACGCGGGCGATGAGTTCTGCTGACATTTGTCACAGAGCGAGGGTGATGTCCCCGTGTCCGTGCGGGCCCGGGCTGTGCTGAGGGGTCGGGCATCTCTCGCCCCCGGCACGGCTTTGCACTGGGCTCGGGGCTGTGCCCCTGCACACAGGGACCTTCATTCTCCACCCGCAGCTGGCCCGGCAGCTCCATCACTGCCGCGAGCCAGGCTCCCCGAGTCACCCTGGAGCGGGGCAGGGGCTCCAGGGCTGTTAGCTAAGAACCCAGGCAAGGCTTCTGAGCTAAAACCAGCCTGGGGAGCAGGAGGAAAATGATCATTTTTGGGGCAGTGGAAGCGGATCAGCAGGCAGGCTGTGCTGGGGGGCTGCCACCAGCCCCACAAGAGAGAATTCCCCACGTGCTGGCTCTGGGGCTGTGCGGCACCACCGAGGCTGCGGAGCTGCTGGGGCTTCCTGCAGCTGCAGCAAATGGAAACGCCTAAGTGAATCCCAGGGGAGGATCTGCTGTGTGAAGCAATTACTTCTCAGCCTGAAAGACAAGGCAGGAATCACCTCCTCTCTGGTCTCTTAAAAGCACAATTCCATAATTAATATCAGTTCCTTGGCATCTGTAAAGTCAGGGTGTCTGGAAATGGGGAGCCCAGCACAGCCTGACATTCCCCCTCCACTGGGGTCATCATGACACTTGAGATTTTCCCCAATGGATGAGCAGTTTTTGGGTTTTGCCCTGGGATTCCCAGGCCCTGTGGGTCCAAGGCACCCACAAAATACAGGAGTGTTCTCAGCAGCCTGGAACTCATTTGGCTCCAATGGAGCTCTTCATGAGGAAAGAAATACTGACAACCATCAACAGAGGAGGAGCCTTTGCTTTAAGGGTTATTTGATGCTGCAGCCTGTGGCCTTGGGAAGGAGGGGCACTGGGCTGGTGCCCAAGTTCCCACTGGTGATCTCCTTCCCAGGTTTGAACCATCTTGGTGTGGATTGCAGGGGGAGGAACAGACCCACTGAGCCAATCCTGAGTCCCTGGAGCTCCTTCAGGAAACTGAAATCCCATTCTGCTCCCATCAAATTAGCCATAAGTAATTTCCACAATTTCTGAACAGGGATATTTGAAATTAGAAAGTCACTGTGGCCAGGAGCTCTCACATTTTTCTGTAAAACCACAGCAAGCTGTATATACATGTAGATATGCATACACATGCATACAAACACAGCTGTTTATACATATGTGTATATGTACACACACAAAAATACACGATTAAGTAAGCTGACCCCATGACTGGCAGTGGGGACGGGCTGAAGTAGGGCAGTGCCCAGTCAGTACCTGCTGCTCCACACTGGTGCCATGCCAAGCTCAGCAGCCACGTGCCAGGGCCCTGGGAAATAAGGGGCATGGATTTTCCTTCCTTTCCCAGATGAGTGACAGGCAAGCAGCAACAGACACGTACACATTGGAAAAGATCCTGTCTCCCCTGAGAGAGTTTTTAAAAAAAACAAACTTTGTGCCTCCATACTCCTGGGGTGACTCTCCCCACAAATCCTGAGTCATGGCCCTGGAACAAAGGCCACTGGCAAACAGGATGCTGAGGGCTGTCTGAAGTCATATGTTAGGAAACATTTTCTGACTTTCAGGAGTGATTCATGACTTTTACATTTTTGGGTTGGACATTTTCCTTAGTCACCGGCAGGGTTTCAGTGACAGATGGGCCTCTCAGAGCTTTCAGCTCTCATTTGCACATCCAGACTTTGCAACTTCATCCCTGAATTATGTTATACAGCTCCTTTTCTTTCCCTCTCTCTGAAGATGTTGTTAATCTGTCTGCTTTTACCTTGCAGAAGAATCTGAGACTTGCTGTGACTTTCTCCTCTGTTGCAGGACTTGGCCAGTGGCCCTTGCAGGGATGCTGTGTCAGGGCAGAGAGGGCTGGATGCTGAATGCTGGATGTTTCCTCCAGGCATTGTCCTCTCACAGCCTTTGTCCTGCAAGAAAGGTGACTACAAAACACAAAGCTAAGAGCAGGAATTCAGTCAAATCCAAGGAAAGGTAACACTCAGAATTACCTTGATGGAATATAAAGATTTAAAGAAATATGCATCCAAGAGGTTGAAACTAGAGACTAAGTATTTGCAAACATGGATCATAACTCCCTCAGTCAGCACAGGGACAGGGGAATTGGGATGGGATTGGGATGGGATCAGGATGAGATCAGGATGGGATCGGGATGGGATCAGGATGGGATCGGGATGGGATCGGGATGGGATCAGGATGGGATCGGGATGGAATTGGGATGGAATCGGGATGGGATCGGGATGGGATCGGGATGGGATCAGGACAGCCCGGTGCCTGCCAGCTCCTGGCAGCATTCAAGAGGTGGCCCCAGGGCTCGGGAACATTGGCTCCTGCCCCCCTGCCTGCTGTGCTTGGAGGGTAAATTGCACATCATCACCAGTCACTAAAAACAAGCATGGCACAAAAACGTGGATTTTGCCACTGTGCTGTGTGGAAATGTGACAGAGCCGTGAGGAGTGGGATGCCCTGTGCCCAGGACAGTGACCCAGCCCCAGGAGTGCTGTCACAGGAGCTCAGGGTGCTCAGTGAGAGCTCACCTCTCTGTGTCTGCACAGGGAGCAATGGCCGGGATAACTCACACTCTCAAGGGCCGGGTACCTGAGAAACCTGGGTTGGTGGTGAACAAAAACTGGGCAAATCTGAAGGGATAAATAAAATTATTAAAGAGAGACTGAAGATGTCACCAGACAATGCAGACACCAGACAGCCTGAGAGAGCTGTGGCTATTCAGCCTGGAGAGGAGAATGCTCCAGGGAGACCTTAGAGCTCCTTCTAGTGCTTAAAAGGGCTCCAAGAGACCAGGAGAACAACTTAAAAATTCCCCCGGGAAACACTTCCTTAGCATTCGTAAGACTCACCATATTTAAAAGTTTCCATTTCCCCATGTGTCATATAGTGTCCCTCAACAAACTCCTGGGTGTTAGTAAATGCCAAAGCCTTTATTTGTGAAACATTGTGCCAAGTTGTAGCCGAAATGATCGCCTTTCCTCTTGGGAGTAAGTGTGACTGGAAAGCTTTCCAGGGTGGCTCTGGCAGCTGTTTGGCACTGCACGTTCAGTGACGGCTGTAGGAAGAGGTGGCCCCCTCGGCGGGCCCTGGGTTTTCTCCTCCCTCGTGCTGCTGGGATTTGCAAGAGTGGTTCATGAGTTACAGAGGCGGGGAGGTGGCGGGGAGGCGGCAGGAGGTGGCAGCCAGGTGAGGTGAGGTGCCAGTGGGGCAGCAGGGAGAGGGCTGGCAGTGCCAGGACACACTGCCGGACATGGGTCTGTTTCCCGGAGGGAGCAGGCAGTGCAAACACAATCAGCGGCGCTTACACGCACACCCAAGAGGGAGGGGAATATCGCCATTATCAACAGTCGTTTCTGCAGACAAAGGAGCCAGTTCACAGAGCCCGAATCCGCCTGCGCCCCCCAGCCCGTCCATAAATGACACTTCTCGAAGATCCACCTCCAGCAGCCCAAGGCTATTCCTTGTCGAGCAGGTTTTCCAACCAGCTCTCCACATTTCCACGACTCCGCCCTCAGGTGTTCGAGTCCCTGACGGGGAATTACCCCGTGCCAGTTCTGTGCGGGCCCGGCGGCAGCGCTCGGGCGGGATTCCTGCGCGCTGCTCGGGCTCGGCCGCTGCCCGCGCGGCTGCGGCTCCTCCGCTCCGCGTTTCCCTTCCCCGGCACCGCTGCCCGCGCGGCTGCGGCTCCTCCGCTCCGCGTTTCCCTTCCCCGGCACCGCTGCCCGCGCGGCTGCGGCGCCTCCGCTCCGCGTTTCCCTTCCCCGGCACCGCTGCCCGCACGGCTGCGGCTCCTCCGCTCCGCGTTTCCCTTCCCCGGCACCGCTGCCCGCGGGCCCGCGGCGCCTCCGTGCGAGCGCCGGGGCTGCAGCGGCCGGGCCGGGGCAGGGCCGGCGGGGAGCAGACAGGCAGCGCGGCGCCAGCAAAGCTGCATTGGAGCTGCATTGGAGCTGTGTTAGAGCTGCGGTAGAGCTGCGTTGGGGCTGCAGCAGAGCTGTGTTAGAGCTGCGGTAGAGCTGCGTTGGGGCTGCAGCAGAGCTGTGTTAGAGCTGCGGTAGAGCCACGTTAGAGCTGCATTGGAGCTGCGTTAGAGCCGCGTTGGAGCGGAGCTGCGGCTGCAGCGCTGCTTGGGCACCTTTGCAGAGCTCGCTGCGCCCTGCACGGCGGCAGGGCAGGGCAGGGCAGGGCAGGGCAGGGCAGGGCAGGGCAGGGCAGGTTCTGCGGGGCAGGGCAGGGCAGGGCAGGTTCTGCGGGCAGGGCTGCAGGCAGGTTCTGCGGGCAGGGCAGGGCAGGTTCTGCGGGCAGAGCTGCAGGCAGGTTCTGCGGGGCAGGGCTGCCGGCCAGCAGCAGCTCCGTGTGCCAGCAGCGTTCTGGAGGTGCTGCCAGAGGCAGGGCAGGGACTGTGCCCGTCCCATCCGCCACCAGCGGCAATGGGATCCTCACCGGCACAGCCGCGCTGCCCTGTGCATCACCCGTGCCCTGCGCAGCCTTGGCGTTATTTTTAGAAGCATTTCTGCATCTCTCTGTTTAATCTCTGTGCATTTAATCTGGTTTTGCACTCCCTTCTGACACCAGCAATAGGCAAAAACCCCATCAGGTTTAAAACTCCATCCCCAAACCCCAACTCCGCCTGACAGTGACCACAGCGAGAGCAAATGCAGACACGGGAAAGCTATTTATAGCTCAGATAAACAGGGCAGAGGCTTTGCTTAATGACAGGGAATGGCAGAACAGAGCTCACACGCAGACCTTGAGAGCGCTGCCCTTGCCTGCTCGGGAGGGCTGGTGGGCTCCTGGGCTCCTGCTGTCCCTGCCAGCCCATGGCCAGGGGGACGGGGACCAGGTCCTGGCGGCGTGGCTGCAAACGGGAATGTGCTGCAGCCACCCCGGGCGCTCGATGAGAGCTTGGCTGTCAAGAACAACCCTGGCTTCACACAAATCTGACTGGGAATTCTGCTTCTGCCCCAGAAACACGGCCGGGAGGGAAGAGCGATGCAGGGGGATGTTTGGGCTGCCCTGGACAGTGTGCCCTCACAGGGTGTGCAGGGGATGAAGCTGCTCTCACAGGGTGTGCAGGGTGATGTTAGGGCTTCCCTGGGCAGGGTGTGTCCTCACAGGTGTGCAGGGGATGCTCAGGCTGCTCTCACAGGGTGTACAGGGGATGGAGCTGCCCTGGGCAGGGTGTGCCCTCACAGGTGTGCAGGGGATGCTCAGGCTGCTCTCACAGGTGTGCAGGGGATGAAGCTGCTCTCACAGGGTGTGCAGGGTGATGTTAGGGCTGCCCTGGGCAGGGTGTGCCCTCACAGGGTGTGCAGGGGATGCTCAGGCTGCTCTCACAGGTGTGCAGGGGATGCTCGGGGCATGCCTTGGAGCAGTGGTGCTCATCCAGAGAGGGACACACGGGGCACTTGGCCTTGTCACAGTGACTGAGCAGCTCAAACACACAGGTAGAACTATGCCAGCTGAGGTTCCCAGGGAGGAAGGGTGCATAGCAAACACATCCTAACCATGGCTTTTCCTCAGCTCCTGCTCCCTCAGCTTCTGTCACAGCAGCTGGGGGTGGTCACTGGAGCCCTGCTTCACACCAAATGGCCCAGCTGGGTCTGGCCCTGCCCCGGGGGCTGAGGTGGTGGCAGTGGGGATGGAGGGATGCCCAGTGCCCGTCCCCAGCAGGGACAGCAATGTGTGACACTCTGCACATGGCATCCCCAAATGCTGCCGGCAGCATTCCTGGCCCGGTGTTCTGGCCTTGGGGAGCTCTAAGCCAATTGCGCTCCTGTTTCCTTGGCCTGCTGGAAGCCAGCAGGAATCAGTCAGAGGGTTAATCCCTCACTGCAGGCCCAGGGAATGGGACCATGCTAATTCTTTCCTGTAGATTTGCTAATTTGATTTTTCTTTTCCTGAGACATCAAAGCCAACCTCCAGAGGAGAGCTTCCTAATCAGCAAGGAGAAAAGGAAATCACTTATTTAGTGGGAAGGATGTAGATATACCAAAGGGAAACATTTCCATTTTCTTTTTATAGCTATGAAAAACAACTTTACACAGCAAGTCCCCTAATTTTTATTGCAAGGAACTGGAGTTTTGGGACCCTTCCATACAGCCGTCTTGTCTCTGTACTTGTAAAAAACAACTTCACTGAGATGAGGTGAGCTGGATCATCTTTTCCTTCTTCAAAACATTTTATGCAATGGATCAGAAGAGGAGACAGGAGGCCAGGAGGAAGTAAAGTGCTCCTGAAGAGGGCAAAGCCAACCCCTCAGTCTAATCTGGGCTCTGAGTCTGTCCTGCCCTTTCCACATGGCCTGTGAGCAGTTTTTGGACTCCCTGCTTCCACAGAAACCCAGGTTTAGGCCTTCAGCTGGGTGCTCATTGCAAACCAAAGCACAGCTGTAAAATTTCTTGAAACTTGACATGAGCTGGAGCTTCCTGTGTGCTGTGAGTGTCTGTCCCCCTCACAAAGGGCTAAAGGACCCTGGGAGGCCAAGGGGCTGCAGGGCTGTGGGGAGCCCCTGGAACGCCCCTCCTCTCCCAAAGGGGGCTTGAGGTGCCACACAGCTCTGGACATGTTAAGCCATATTTTCCTATATGGCAGTCGGATATTTTTATGGGATGAACTGTGGACAAAAGCAGAACAGCAGAGTTATTCTTTTTTTTTTGTATCAAAACCAATGACTTCACTGAAAGTACAATCCTCCTTGGAGGAGGATCAGTCAGGCTCCCTCTGGCTCCACAGCACTCGGTGTGCCCGGCAGGAGCTGCTCATGGAGAGGAGGAGGAGGAGGGGGAGGAGGAGCAGGAGGAGGAGGATAAGGATGAGGACGATGAGGATGAGGACGATGAGGATGAAGATGATGCTCCCTTGGGCGGGGGCAGAGGCTGTGCTGGGATGTGCTTGGCCGTGTGGTTGTTCCCAGGCTGTTAATGCCATGGAGGTGAGCAACCAGAAATAACCCAGCTGGGTTTTTTCTTTTTTCTTTTTTCACCCTTTCCAAAAAGCCATGACCCAATGATTTCCCTGGTCTTTAACCTGCACCTTCCCTGAGGATTGGCTGTTTCCAAGTGAGCCTGTGGCCTGAGCTGCCTGAGTCAGATTTGGCTCCCTGCCCACCCTGCTCCCATCCCCTGCCCATCCTGTTTGTCCTGGTGTGTTCTCTTTGGTTATACAGATACAACTGCACAGAGCCTGCACAGCCCCAGATGCTGTAAATGGACATATGGGGATCCTGCCGAAGTTTTTATTTTCATTTTAGCCAAGCTATGTGCTTAAATCTTCTCTGTACGTGAACTCCAAAGGGATATAATACTCTATGAGAAGAACATTTCTTCTATGAGTTCTAAACATACTGACCCTTCCATTTGTATGTGGCCTTTCAATGAAAACTGCTGGGTACTATTATTATTTATTTTCTTTTTCTTTTTCTTTTTCTTTTTCTTTTTCTTTTTCTTTTTCTTTTTCTTTTTCTTTTTCTTTTTCTTTTTCTTTTTCTTTTTCTTTTTCTTTTTCTTTTTCTTTTTCTTTTTCTTTTTCTTTTTCTTTTTCTTTTTCTTTTTCTTTTTCTTTTTCTTTTTCTTTTTCTTTTCTTTCTTTTTCTTTTTTATTTTTCTTTTTTTTTCTTTTTCTTTTTCATTACCACCACCATCAGCATGGATGTGCAGTATGGGGAGGCACAGGCTGCTCCTGCCCCAGCAGTGGCTCTCCAGCCCCAGGTCTCTGTCCAGGCAGGAGGGTCTGGTGCACAACTCTGCAGCACAGCCAGTGTCACATGTGGCGAGCAGCCTCAGGCTCATAAATACCAACTTCCCATTCCTTTGGGGTTACTCTATAACTTGATGCACACTGGTGGCTTGGCACGGAGCAGATCCCAGGCTGAGCACACGCGTGCTCAGCACTGGGACGGTCACACTTGTGCAGCACACAGGTGCCTGGCACGTCTGTTTGCACACCCTGCTACTGTGGGAAACTAATCCTAAGGAAAGCAAACACCCCAGTCTCACATTCCTGGTACTGTGGAGAGGGATGGTTACTCTGGTTTTTATTGCTAGAAAAATCTTTCTTTTGATGTCCTTGACAGTGTGTCCTTTGAACCCCAGAACTTTGCTGCCAGCTCCCATCCCAACAGCCAAGCGACCTCAGGTCCAGCTCCAGGCTGCTCAGGAATTGCTGTGGCAAATCAATGAGCTTTGAGCAAGGCAGAGCTGCAGCTCTCCCCCAAACCACAGTATTTCCAATATTCTCACACATCTCCAGGGGCTGTGATATTTGGAAACAGTACTAGCCACTGCTGGAAGTAGAAGCCACAGTGCATTTGCCATCACATACGAGTGGCTAAATATAACACCTGATGGCAGATGGCAACAAACAGGGTGGTTATGGCCTGGGATAAACCCAGGAGACAAATAAACCTCATCCATGAATAAACAAACAACTACATAAAAGACAGTCCCTTTCCCCTTCCAGGTGCCCACAGGCTGTTTGGAAACAGCCATTTCTGTGTGTAAGAGGAATTTGCAGAGAATTTGCAGGGCCCCTGTTCTGCAGGGGAGGGGTGACCACGGCCCAGCACCCTGGCCACGCTTCCCGTCCTGCTGGCTCAGAGCAGGGACAGAGACGGGCAGAGAGCAAGGCAGGGGCTTGGCCCAGACCCCAGAGCTGTGCCCAGGCACCAGGAGGGTCCCGTGGGCACTCAGGGCTCCCTCCAGCAGCCATCCCAGAGAGAAACAAAGCACAATCTGTGCAGTGGGCTGTGCACACGTGTGACAAGCACCAAACTTATCCCCGCCAGGCCAAACAAGAGATGCCAAAGCCTACTCCTGACCTCTGGATGCTGGAATAGGAGTACTGGGAATGGGGCCCTGTCCCCCACATTTCACAAGTGCAGAAGGAGCGAGCTCGAGTGTCAGTGTGTGGTTTCTCCCTGGACTGCCCCTCTGGAGCTGCACAGAATGCAGCTCCTCCTGGATGGCTTTACAGCACTGCAACACAGGCAGTGCTCACAGGCAGCCAAGAGTTTAACCAGCCTGGCCATAAATCTGCTCTGCTTTCACTTGCTCAGCTTTCAGACCCTGTCACAGCTATTTATAGTTTCCATACTGAGTTCCTGGACAGATGAAACCTCAACATCTCATGGAAAAAAAACAAGCAAGGGCAAATTAAAAGGACACAGAATATTTTAAAAAATCCTTGAATTCTTGAGCTGCCTAATCCAGATGCAGAACAAGCACAGGCTCATTCCTATCACCCTGGCACTCACCCTGCCTGGTCAGCAAACTCTCTTTTCCTCTCCCCATCCAGACATGGGTTACCACCTCCTGTTTGTCCTTTTAATTCCCTTTGTCTGTTGCAGTGCAGCCATGAGTCACCCAAAGCACACAGGGTGCTGTGAGACAGCCCCAGATCAGAACACCACCAAATCAATGAGCTCCCCATTCCAGCAGCCCACAGGAGCATGTTCCCTGCGTGAGGGTCAGTCCTGGGGACCCCAGCTGGAAGCAGCAGCGTGGCCACTGAGGGGAGAGCTGCTGTGATGGCCCCGAGACCTCCAGCCAGCCCAGCCACAGCGCCCTGCCCTCAGGGTGGCAGTGGGAGCCACTGCTTGCTTGAGGAGAGAAAACTTCCCTTTCAAACTGGATGACAGGGCACTGCTTGGATTCTTTCAAAGGAAAACTTTGCATTGTTAATGCACAGAAATGTCTTTTTTTTCTTCTCCAATTCCTTCTCTTAAGCCTAAAAGCTGTGGTTCCCACAGATGACAGGGAACATAACAGCCAGCAGTGCACTAGTGGCCAGGATCATACTGCCCATCAGATTCAGATCCAGCAGAGAACTCTTAAATGTGGTCCTCAGCTTCACAAAACTTCTCCTCTACCAACTCAAAGAACTAAAGAGAGTAACACTTTCCCCCTTGGAAACTTCCCAGCCAATATTCCTGGGGCCAGGTACCAACAGGAGCACGGACCTGTGTTCTTGGCTCCTGGGTTCTTCATGGAGCGTTTAACTCAGGTGGCTCATCCCTGACCTTCCCGTCACACACAGCTCAGCTGTGTCTTAGCTGTGTCTTAGCCGTGTCCTCCCTTTCCAGCTTGGCTGCGTCTCTGCCAAGCTGCGTTTGCTCCGTGCTGCCATTGACTGTTTGGACACGAACTCCCAGGGTTCCTCCCCGTGCGCCTCCCCCAGCCCCGTGGCATCCTGAGGCCACCACGCTGGAGCCTCCAGCCCCCAGCCGGGGGTCCCTGCCGCAGAGCGGGGTGCAGCTTCCAGCAGCCTGGGGCACGTGCCCCGACCCCTGCTCCCAGGGCAGCAGTCGGCTGCCTCCGGCCACCCAGCCCTTCCTCTGCCCTTCCTGTTGCCAGCCAGGGCAGCAAGACTTGTCTGTGCAACATCGGAAGAGGTTAAGACTGGTGGCAGAAGAACTCTGCTCCCTCTGGGTGAGGTTTGATTGCTCTGGGTGGGGCGAGGGCGATCCCAGAGCTGCGCCTGCTGTGGCTCGGCGGAGACGCCGTGGCTGTGCAGTCTGGCATGGGCACAGCCACTCCGTCCCCTGGCACAGTCCCACGCGTCACAAGCGGGGTTGAAAGCACGGACATGTCCTGGGGTGCTACCAACCATTGCTCCCGAGGGGCTCACGCTGACAGAAGACAGGAAGAGTGTCTGGGAGCCAGCTACCGAGCTGCCACGTGGACACGCGATGGATGGACAGCCAAGGATGTCCTGCTAGCAGCTTCTGTGGCACTGATCAGCCTGGCCTGTCAGCACGTCCCACCTCATTTCTGCTGGAGCAGTGCGCAGTGGGCAGGGCTGACACAGGAGATTTTCTTCTCCCTTTCACGAGACTCCTGTGCCTGCAGCACCTGCCATCACTGACTGCATCACAGACTGTGTTCATGTGGGGACTGGGGGGCATTCCTGCTGGAGCTGCCCAAGTTGCTCCAGGACACTGCACCGCAGCCCTGCACTGCTGGGTGTGGTGTGGCACAGCCCTCCTGGCCAGGAAACTACCTAGAAAACATGACCTGCTCACAAAACAGATCCTGTGCATGCTTCAGCTCAAACACTGGTTGGTTCACAGCCCCCAAACCCCGGCCAGCTGCATTCAGCCTGTCCAGTGAGTGGCAAACGGGGCAAAAGAAACAGAAGCACAAGAATGGCAGGGAATAATTTGCTCAAGGTGAGAAGGTTTCCTGGTTAGGACCTCAGAAAGTTTTGGGAGCAAGGTCGAGCTCCCAGCTGGCCTGGAGCACAGCCAGCTGGCAGCCTCATTTGTTAGTTCCCGAAACGGCACAGGCAGACGCTGAGCGTGTTCCTGTCCAGGGAGAATTGCCCCAGCCCAATCCTTGCGCTGGCACTGCCCGGCCAGACTCTGCCTGCGGAGCCCGTGGATCACCAAAAGCGAGCCTGGCATGGGCACGGGCACCAGCACAGGCACCGGCATGGGCACAGCCATGGACATGGGCACGGGCACTGGCACGGGCACACGAACACAGGCACTGGCACGGGCACACAGGCAAGGCACGGGCATGGGCACCAGCAGGGCCCCCAGCTCCTCTCTGCTGGTCATTTTTTGCAGGGACTGCTCTCCCCAGGCTCCGTGACCGCACGCCCCGTGATTTACGGGAGCTCCATCGGGGCTGCTGCCCTGGCACCCACGGATGGGTCCAGCGGGGTTTCCTGCTGGCTGCCAGCCGGAGAGCTGCCCAGGGAGGAGCCCGGCACAGCTGCACGTGGAGCAGCAGCTCACTGCTGTCATTCACCATGCTCCCCAAGCAACAGCATCCAAATTTAGTTCTCCACCTCATTCCCTCTCTGGAGGGAGCGTCGGGTTTCCACCGGCCGGGCACAGGCTGCCGGTGGCTGGCAGCTCGCTCGGAGCCTGACCGCGCTGCCCTGACACCCCGCAGCAGCACCCTGTGCTCGGGCATGTCCCACCACAGCCTCCCGAGGGGCTCCTGGACATCCTTCGGATCTCACAGAAAGCTCCGAGGATTGAGGGGAGCCCCCCTCAGCCCCTCGAGGGACCCCTTGCCCTCCCTGCACTTGGAGAAGCTGCAGCAAACAACACAGGCGAGGATTTCTGCAGCACAGCTCCTTTCTGTCAGGAGGGAACCAGCACTGCTGGTGCTCAGAATTCCAATAGCTCACTGAATTCTTCCCCTCAGTGCTGGCACCCACAACAAAACCACCCAGCTAAAACCTGTGTCTCCAAGAGACATTCACTTCCCATCTTCATGTCAGAGAAGGGAGAGAGCTTAAGTCCATCAAAGGGAAACAAAGGCCATATAAAACCCATCGTTTGGTCTCCTCCCTGGAGAAGCACAGACCCCTTCCCCTTCTGCCCTCCAGCCTCTCCAGCTCCCTCTTTCTCTCCCTCCACCTCTCAGGATCTCCTCTGGGGTGAGACCCAACCCCACGGTGCTGGGCGTCCCCAGGACAGGCGGCTGCGCTGCCTCTGCAGCTGGGCCTGGCCAGGACACTCTGACAGAAACAACTGCAAACATTGCAACAAATTATTGCCAGTACATGGAATTAGTTAACAAGGCCTAATAACTGCAATTGAAAGGCCAAAACAAAATGTCTGAAATGCCCAATTTCTACTACATAAACTAGATTTCTAGTTCATTTATTGCCTTTCAGTCAGAGACCAGAGTCACTGGAACAACAGGCTCCCTCTGTTTGTCTGGCTTTTCAGTTCTTCTGCAAACAAATGTTTATTGACCTAAGTGACACTTCCTCTCCAAGACATCAGGAATGTGATGGCTTGCTGTTGTATTTTAAAGCAATTCAGTGCGAGGAGGGGAGGGGTTGTTGCCTGTATTCAGTGCGAGGGTCGTAGATGTTAATATTTGCAATACTGCAGAGTTACTTTCAATGTCTCAGGGACAAGGAAGTTTCTAAGAGATCCCGTCTGATCCCTTCTGGCGCTGTGTTTTTGCTGAAGATGTGATGTGACATGGCCCCTGTGTGATGGAACACAGCCCCCAGCGTGCTGCGGGCTCCTGTAAGAGCTGAGGCTCTGAGCTGAGCCCTCTTTGCCTCCTGAATCCTGTGCCAGCACCAGCACAGAGGGCATGGCTGGGACCTGTGCTGGCAGCAGGGACACCGCTCCTGCCAGCCCCGGCAGCGGATGGGAGCAGTAAGAACATATTTTCTAGACAGGAAAAGAGCACAATTGGTCAGGGATGTGTCTCGCATGACCTCACTTCTCTTTGTGGTCGCTTTCTGCAACCCAGGCTGCACCTTCGGTTCCGTCATCCCGGCCCTTCCCCCTCCGGCTCCGGGGCTGCTCCAGCTCCCGGCCCATCCGTGTCCCTCCCGCCTGGGCTGGCTGCAGCCACCAGCCCTGACTCCCTGTGGCACTGCCAGGGCCAGGGCCAGGGCCAGGGCCAGGGCCAGGGAGGTCCTGCTGAGCTGGGCACAGGGCTGGGGCTGTGCATCCCCTGCCCAGAGCACTGCACATTCCGCATTCAGCTTCAACCAAAGCCAGCAGGAACGGCAGTCTGGGTAACCCATTTTGGCCTGAAATGTGTCTGGGTTTTTCTTCTGCAGTAGATGCAAAGTACTTCCAGAAGGAATGATTACTGTGCCCATAAATTCCCAAAGGATGGAGTGGCCACAGCCACTGGAACCCCCACGCAGATGGCTGCAGGTCCTGTTTTGCAAGGGCAGCACTGGTAAACAGCAGTTTTGTTTGCTGACTTGTAGCAAAGGGAAAAGCCCAAAGCCCTGCACAAAAAATGCTTTTCAAACAGAATGCTGCTCCACACTTCCCAGAGACATTGGTGGTTCCTAATAAAGGAAACACCGGTGGCACCACCCAAGAAAGAGCATCCGTCACCACCGTGCAGGAGCTGCTCTGAACTGCTGGTCATAATTCAGTCCCACTATCTGTAGTGGAGGGGGGTTGGGAACCCCTTAATTGCAGCTGATAATTAATATCTGTCACAGGAAGAATAGGTTAACCTTGGAACAAGGACGCATTAAATCGGGGTGCAAAGCTGCCCTGGTGAGAGCAGCAGCAGGCCCCTGGCACAGGCAGCGAGGCTGGGACCAGGCACAGCAGGGAACAACGTCGTGGAACAGGTTTGATTCAGCCAAGCACCAGCTCCCGCCGGGCCCTCCTGCAGCCTGCTCGCAGGAGGGCACAGCAGTTTGTGCCAGGAGCTGCTGGCTTTCTCCCCAGCCAGGGCTGCTGGGCAGGAGCAGCCCCTGCACACCCACGGGCCGGGGCACGGGGGATCCCCGTGTCTCACTGCCCTCCCCACGCACCACAGCCAAATTTGGCTCCTCTGTGCTGGCTCTGAGCAGAGCCAGCTGGGCCCTTCCCATGCAACATGGCCTTCCCTTGGAATGTCATGGATTTCAGGTCTCTGAATGCAACAAGCCAGGGCCGCCCCAGCTCCCTGGAACAGAAACTGGCGTTCCCAGGCTGCGAGCAGAGGGTGGCAGACAAGGCTGCAGAGTTCTCTTGGAATCCAGAATTCCTGAGGTTGGAAAAGAGCTCCAACACCACTGAGTCCAACCTGTGACCGATCCCCTCGTTGGCACTCAGCCCACAGCCCTGAGTGCCATGTCGTTATTCCTTGGACAGTCCAGGGACGGGGGCTCCAAACCTCCCTGGGCAGCGCCTGCCAAAGCCTGACCCTCTTCCCACCCTTGGCTCAGGAGAAGTTGCACTGGTGTAGCTCTCACAGCCATTTGTGAGTCACTCCAAGACTGGGTAATACTGAACTAGCTTTTCTTTTTTAATTGAAAAGATGCTTTCAGAAAGAGGTCATAGACAGAAAGGTGAAACAGATGTTCCCAAAGGCAATTCCTGCCCAGACCCCTACTCCTGTTTCTTGAAATTGCTGCAATTATCATACCAAGAGCTGTTTCATGTGTCAGGGACCATCCCCTGAGGCCGAGCTGGCAGCACAAATAGCAGCTGACAGCGTCTGGCACCAGGGAGAAAAATTACCTGTAATAAACTTTGTTAGTTCAAGCCATGGTGGTAACAACCACTTGGGAACATGTTGATGAAATTTTTGGTGCACACACACATAAGCCATAATAAAAAGAAAGATAAAAATCATTATAGTAGCAGGAATAATTCCTTGCTGCTCCCCCAGGAAATGCCTCGCTCCACCCCAAAGGGTCCTGAAAGGTCCTGCAGTTTGACAGCTGCCCATGGGCATTGCCCTGTAGCTGCCAGAGTCCGGCAAGTGTTGCCCACAGGGACCTGTGCCAGGCCAGGGAGCACTCAGGGGTTTCAGGTTCAGGATCCCTTCATGTTTTCCAGGGGTATCATGGACATTTCACAGAGAACATGTGTGATCTTGCTTCCTCAGATACCTTTTTGGGGGACTTTGAAAGAAAACATCAACTCCAGAGAAAAGCTAAAAACTGCAGAATTCATAGAATCATCGAATCTCCTGCAGTGGATGGGAGCCACAAGGATCGATTCCATCTCCAGGCCCTACATGGGACACCCCCATGAATCCCACCCCAAACTCACTTTTGCGCTCCCCCATTACCAACTTCACCATTTTATGTTCCCAGAATAAACCCTGTCCTCCCCAAACCTCTCTCACTAGGGCCGTTACCCCAAATACCTGACCCATCTAATTCAGCACGGACTCACAGTGAGTTATTTCCAAATTTAAAACATCCTCACACACTGAAATTCACCCATGGATCTGACTGGAGAAAGCAGCTCAGGCTCTGAGTTTCTTGTGTTAGGATCCCGTTGGGAGACCAGCATGCACCCACATAATGGCTTTGAACCCCCGCACACTCACACCCTCTCCTGCCAGGGAAGACACCCAAATTCCAAAATTATCCCCTCCAAATGAGCATTTTCTCAGCCTACTCCGTATCAGCAGCCAGTGAGTAATTCACAGTGGCTCTAAGATTAGCTAACGAAGCGCCGTGACTCATCAGCCAAGCCTCCGCGCCGCTGGGAAAATTCCATTTTTCTTTAGCAACAGAGGCACAACTGTGGAAATTCTAAATAATTAGGGTTTGCAGAGACTGCAGTAACATGAGGATTCTTACTGAAACCTCGCCAATACAGATCTGGGTGCCTGCGGTGCCTTGGTGCCAACAGCACCGTCGGTGACCTGGCACAGGCAGGGCTGTGTGCGGGCTCCGTGGCACAGCTCGGACCAGCAGAGCCTGATCCCCAAGGCTCATTAGCCCACACCCAGCAGCAAATGCCAACCACCAGAGCCATTACAGCTCCTGCAGCAAAATGATGGGGTGGGAAGAGTCCTCAGCAGAATCAAAGCAGGCAGGATCCCCACCCCAGCCAGCCGGGAGCCGCAGAACCAGAACGGGCTCCCCTCTGAGCCAAGCCATGCCTCAGACCCTGCTCCTGTGCCCGTGTGGGGCTGGCAGCCCTCACTGATGCCTGCTCCTGTGCCCGTGTGGGGCTGGCAGCCCTCACTGATCACTGATCCCCGTGCCTGTGTGGGGCTGGCACCCCTCACTGATGCCTGCTCCTGAGCCCGTGTGGGGCTGGCAGCCCTCACTGATCACTGATCCCCGTGCCCGTGTGGGGCCGTGGGGCTGGCACCCTTCACTGATCCCTGCTCCTGTGCCTCTGTGGGGCTGGCAGCCCTCACTTCTCCTGTGCCCGTGTGGGGCTGGCAGCCCTCACTGATCCCTGCTCCTGTGCCCGTGTGGGGCTGGCAGCCCTCACTGCTCCCTACTCCTGTGCCCGTGTGGGGCTGGCACCCCTCACTGCTCCTGTGCCCGTGTGGGGCTGGCAGCCCTCACTGCTCCTGTGCCCGTGTGGGGCTGGCAGCCCTCACTGATCCTGTGCCCGTGTGGGGCTGGCAGCCCTCACTGATCCTGTGCCCGTGTGGGGCTGGCAGCCCTCACTGCTCCTGTGCCCGTGTGGGGCTGGCACCCCTCACTGATCACTGATCCCCATGCCCGTGTGGGGCCGTGGGGCTGGCACCCCTCACTCCAAGCCCCACCAGACCAGGGCTCCCCTGCCCGTCCCCTCGCCCTCCTCCCCTCCAGCCCTGCTGCCAGGGCCTCTCCAGCAGGAGAGCCACCTTCACCCATAGCAGGCCCCGCACGTGGCCCGAGCGACCTGGTGCCCCCGTCCCCATGCCAGCTTTGCCGGCAGCAGCAGCACAGCCCCATTCCAGCCAAGGGTGTGCCAGCAGCTCCTCTGCCTCACCCGACAGGCTCCTGGGACGCTCCTTCCCCACACGGGGGGCAGAAGCACGCAGAAAGATGCTGCATGGCAGGGGATTCGGCCCCACAAGGTTTCCCTGCTGCAGGCTGGCCAGAGGGAAATCCGACCTGCAGGGATGGGCTCTGCTGGCCAAGCCCCGAGCAGAGGCTCCAGCCCCGGGCAGCGGGTCCAGCCCCGGGCAGAGGCTCCAGCCCCGGGCAGCGGGTCCAGCCTGGGCAGCAGCTCCAGCCCCGGGCAGAGGCTCCAGCCCTGGGCAGAGGCTCCAGCCCCGGGCAGAGGCTCCAGCCCCGGGCAGAGGCTCCAGCCCCGGGCAGCGGGTCCAGCCCCGGGCAGCGGGTCCAGCCTGGGTAGCAGCTCCAGCCCCGGGCAGAGGCTCCAGCCCCGGGCAGCGGCTCCAGCCTGGGCAGCAGCTCCAGCCTGGGCAGCAGCTCCAGCCCCGGGCAGCGGCTCCAGCCCCGGGCAGCGGCTCCAGCCCCGGGCAGAGGCTCCAGCCTGGGCAGCAGCTCCAGCCCCGGGCAGCAGCTCCAGCCCAAGCACAGCTGGGCCCCAGACCGGACTCCTTGGGACCGATGCTCTGTCCACTGCAGGAGGCCTGCAGCGTTATTGCATGGCACCAAGGATGCCACAGGGGAACCAGCCTTTCCCTGCCAGAGCCAGCGTTACTGCATGGCACCAAGGATGCCACAGGGGAACCAGCCTTTCCCTGCCAGAGCCAGCGCTGGGGCTGCTGCACAGCAGCTCAGCTGCCCTCAGCAGTCTCTGCTTCAGCTGCCTTCTGCTTCAAGCCACGTTGGGCCTCACTTATCAAAGCCAAATGCTCCAGGTTTTGGTGCCTAATGCAAACCAGCTTGCAGCTTATGCTCTTTCCCTCAGAAATCTGCTTTAAAAACAACTTGCCCGACTTTGTGTTTTATAAGATACACTTAAGAAAAAAAAGAGTTTAGGAGAAAGGAAATATTTTCCATACACAACAGACATTTGACTGGATTAAAGCAAGCTGCCCTTTAATGTGCTTGCCTGAGCCACCCTGGAGAGGTGAGCACCCATGCTAATTCCCTGGGGACATGTTCCCTGTGTCCAGGCTGGTCCCTGCTGTGCAGCCAGAGCTCAGGCTGCAGGCACACATCATGCAGGCACAGCAGGGCTCCCCTGCAGCCTTTGGCTGGAGCCTGGTGGGACACAGGCAGGGATGGACGGGAGGATGACAGAGCCAGGGCACTCAGTGATGGTCCAGGCACCCTGGCTTGGGGTCCCTGCCGAGGGATGAGAAAGGTGTGGGGCAGGAGACCCAGCTCCCACCTTGCTACTGATGCTTGAGGTCACTCCCTGGCCTAACAGCAGAGCCATAAATCCTGAGACACAGAGGAAAACATGCTAAGGCTGCTTGGAAGTCCCCTGCTACAGGCAGGAATAAAAAAATGGACAGTATATAATCTGAAAATCTAGTAAAATAAGAAAATTCCCACATTGCAGAAGTGCAGGTTTCTCTTTTGCCAGGATAAAGCTATTTTCACATTTAAAACTCCATTTCCTCATGAAGGAACACTTCAGCCTCAGGAAGGATTACTGCAGTGAGGCTACAGCCAGGTGAGCAGGATAGATCAATGCAAAACTGCTTCCCAGGATCCCTGGGAGTGCCCAAAGAGGGAACAGAGAATAGAAATCTCGAAGCTGGAAGAGAGGCAAGAGGAGAAGCTTTAGGGAAACATCACAGGTTAAGACAAGCAGGTGCTACAATGGTTTGCCCACCACCACTCCAAAATTTAATCTATAGATTTAGAAGATTAGCAAAAAGTGTTAATACAAAAAACCCTGATAGGTTTGAGTATTGGCAGGGACTTTGGACAAGGGCCTGGAGGGTCAGGATGAGGGGAATGGCTTTGCACTGACAGAGGGCAGGGCCAGATGGGACACTGGAAATCCTGCCCTGTGAGGGAGGGGGGCCCAGGGAAAGGCTGCCCAGGGGAACTGTGGCTGCCCCATCCCTGGCAGTGTTCCAGGCCAAGCTGGATGGGACTTGCAGCACCCTGGTCTAGAGGAAGGTGTCCTTGCTCCTGGCAGGGGTGGGACTGGATGGGAAGCACAGAGAATGCTGCAGAACACTCACTATTCCTGAACGTTACATTCAGGTTTTTGACCCAGTGCAGCTTTTACTCTGACAGAGTGACAGACTGAATGAAGCCATTCCAACTGCACATTATTAAAAGTGATATTTAGAATCTTCCACATTAGGTTTTTAAACCAGTTAAGAAATGAACCATCACTGCACTCTTGGCTTCTGCATTTGCACTTGCTGAGAAATTATTTTAATTTATCTGTATAATGGCCAAGGCAAAGAAGCAATTTGCTACGAGATCACCCTGTGGGCTTTGCCAAAACCTGAGTCATCTTTTCACCGAGGAGCAGTGGGGCAGCTCTGGCAGCCCCCACACAGCCCCACAACTGGGCTGTGGTTTGGTGCTGTGTAAGGCTGGGTTTAAGCCACCTCTGGCACTGAGCTGCTGAGCCCTAGCAGGATCCGTGCCCCCTGCACTCCCCTGCCTCCCAAGCACCATTTTCTCTGTTACCATGTTTGTGCTGCAACTGTCTGTGGCAGATCTCAGGAAAGTGTCAAAAATCCAGTGACTCACCTGCAGCACTGAAATGTCACTCCTCTTTTTTGTTCTTTAAGCAGGTGGTAGGACACACAGACAGACAGACAGACAGCTGTCAGACCAATGGACATCACAAGGGACACAGGAAAAACAAGGAGACCTGCCACACCAATTTTCAGGGCTCTCTGGAGGAGGGTCCCTGCCCAGCCCCTGGCACAAAGGGCACCAAAGCAGCTTTGGAACCTCCCTCCTGCTGGCACTGGCATTTCCCCTGGGCTCTCAGCAGCAGAGCCCAGGGCAGGAACAGCTCATTGTTTGCTCTCCACAGGGCACAGCAATGTTAGGAATGTCACACACCCAGGTGCAAGGATGGGGACCTACCTGGCCACTTCAGCCTGCAAGGGAGGCCAGGGAAGGTTTGTGGCAGGGACACAGGACTCAGTCCCCATCGGCCCACAGCAGCAGAGCGCTGCCAGTGCCAGTCTGTGCCCATCCAAGGGGCAGATGCAAGGGCAGCAGCTCCCACTGTGCTGTGACACAGCTGGCAGGGCTGATGTGCACCAGGGCCTTTGCTGCACACAGTGGGGAAAAGCCGGACATCCCCTTAAACAACTCCACCCTGGGGACCACTCCAGCATTACAGGATGGACACTGGCCCTGAGCAAACCCTCCCAAGCCATCTCATGACCCAAGCCCAGAGAAAATCAGTGGCCCCACGTGTGAGGTATCACGCAATTCTCTCACACCCAGCAGAGACTGAACAGCTGGTCTGAAGAATGCTCCTGTCTGCTCATGGGGCCCAAGTGCCATGGGCTGTCTGCTCAGGAACGTGGCCAGCACTCACCTACTGTCCTTGGCATCTCCTTCAACCCTGGAGCAGCCTTCCCACATGTGTGATGGAGCAGCTCTGCACTGGAGATAGAAGCAGACAAGTGCTTTTCCTGGGAGTAGTGTCCTGCTTAGTCTGTTTGCCTTTTAAAGTTATTTTTTAAGTGAACAGAAGGCTGCTTGTACCTCCCTGCAGCTCCTTGCTGTAATGCTACAGCCAAACACTTGGCAGCACTTTTGGGCAGGGATTTTGTACAATGCACAACTGTGTGAGCAGAAAACACAAAAACCACCTCATAGCCATCAGGTCAGCCCAGGCCTAGCTCGAGAAGATGCTAGAAAAAAATCTCACAAAGAACCCCTGAGGCCAGACAGCAGGAGCTAAGAAAGGCAAGGCTGTTCCTCCTGGAGCAGGAGCACTCCCAGCACAGGAGCACCTCTGCCAGCCTGGGTAAACACCCACTGCACAAAGGCTTCACACAAGGTGCAGGAACACATCTCCCGCTAGATACTGCTGTCCTTCTTGCACTTATTTTTGGAAAACAGGAAGCTCATTGATTTGTTTGCAGAGGTGACCAAAATGGGCCTTGGGAAGCTGCTGTCCTGGTTCAACATCTCCTGTTCTACACCACAGCCTTCCTGCTGTTCTGAGGGATGCAGATCTCACCCAGTGAGGGCTGGGCTGAGGCTCAGCAGAAGGGTTTTGTGCTGAGCCCCCCGTGACACTTAGCTGCTGAAACGGGAAGCTCTGCCCTCTCTTGCTGACATTCAAAGACCACAGTGTGAACCAGCACAAACCAGGAAAACACCAGCCTGTGTCATTTCCGACCCGCTCGCTCTAGCTCAGCCAGAGCTCATCCCTGCTTGCTGCAGCACATCCAGCTGACAGAACAGGATCAGAGCAGAGATCCTGCAGCTCTGAGGCAACCTCCCACAGCCAGGCAACACTGTACTGAGCAGGGACACCCTGAACTGCCTTCTCCAGCACCAGAAGCAGTAGATCACCTCAAATTAATGTCTCTGGACTGAGGGAATCCAAGGAAAGGGCAGACTAACACAAGCCCAGAAAATGAACTGATACAGTTCCAAAATCGTGTCCATACTTCAGTTTGTGAACCGTTTGAATTTGGCAAAAAAAGCTGGTTGCTGGTTTAGAACTGTGCATCACCCCTTGGTTGAGGGTAAAGAGAGGACCCCTCTGTCAACATGTTCAAAGGGCCTTAAATCAGACTCACGGAGTGTGAACATACAACTTCATGCTCATGTGCATGTTCACGTTCAGTTCTGAACACAGATTCCCTCCCTGGCTGGAGCCAGCAGCTCAGCACAACCCCTCTGCAGGCAGCAGGGGCAGGCCCAGGCTGTGCTGCTCCTCCAGGAGACTTGGGAAAGCACAGGGGTAGGACCCAAGGGCATCCAAGTCCCCAGCACTGCTTGTTCATGTACCTGAAACCACCGATTCTCCTGCTCTGCAGTGAACAACACGAGGAAGCTTCAGCATGCAAGGAGAGCCACACCACTGAGTGTTGCACATCTTCCAAGGTTTAATAGACACAAAGTGAGTCCATTGTACTTAAGACACTACAATGATTTCATTCTATTGCATGTCCTGACCCAATTACATTTCTCAGAGTACAGTATTGAATAAAAGTTCGGTAGCTTTAAAATTAACAAGTGTGTGAAATCTGTAAGTAAAATAAGCAGCAGCAATAATCTGGGGAATTTTATCAAGAATAGCTAACTTTGAAGTAATAAATACATTCCGAGTTGTGGTTTTGGCTGTTCTCCTAGTTCATTGCCGTCCGACTGTCAAATTCTTGTTCCAGGTAAGATGTCCTAAGCCCTCCCCGCCTCACAGCAGAGCTCCCCGGCCACGTCCCGGTGCCTGTCACCTGTGCCGGTGGCAGGCCAGGTCCCGGTGCCTGTCATCTGTGCCGGTGGCAGGCCAGGTCCCGGTGCCCGTCACCTGTGCCGGTGGCAGGCCAGGTCCCGGTGCCCGTCACCTGTGCCGGTGGCAGGCCAGGTCCCGGTGCCCATCACCTGTGCCGGTGGCAGGCCAGCGCTGTGCCAGGAGCCTCCTCCTCGCCCTGCACGCGGCCCTGCTGCTCCCGGGAGCGCGGCCGGCGCTGCAGACTCGGTGACCTCTAGGAGAACAGCTGTGCTCGTCTTCTGGTACCTTGAAGAAAGCCAGACAGGGAGAGGTTACTGTGACAGCAGCCAGGCACATGCTGGCTTCCCTCTAAATACAGCCAGGAATTCTCCTGCTCCCGGCTGGCCCAGCAGGCACTGCCAGCAGTGCCTGCAAATCGGGAAGAAAGAAAGCTGTCAGGCTAACAAACCTAAAGTAACACTGGGAATTCTCCCCAAGACCAACAAGATATGAGTTTCGGTGATGATAATAAATCACCAGTGTGGCTTAAAGACTCTGGAGTCCCTGTTCGGGTGGGTTACTGTAGGTTAATCCGCCACAAGTCCCCACGGAGCGCACCACGTGAAGAACATCTGCCTCCACTTTCTGAAGACAATCTACAAAATAGGATTATTCTCCCCTTGAGAGCAGCCCTACAGAAGCTTTTCTAAGTACCTGTAAGAGCTCAAGCTGCTGACTATGGCTGCAGTGCCTGGCCACAGTGCCCGGCCACAGTGCCTGACTGCAGTGCCCGGCTGCAGAACACAGCTCCAGTAACACAGCTGCAGTGCCCCAGCTGCAGTGCCTGGCTGCAGTGCCCGGCTCCAGTAACACAGCTGCAGTGCCTGGCTGCAGTGCCCGGCTGCAGGAACACAGCTGCAGTGCCCCAGCTGCAGTGCCTGGCTGCAGTGCCCGGCTGCAGGAACACAGCTCCAGTAACACAGCTGCAGTGCCCGGCTGCAGTGCCCCAGCTGCAGTGCCTGGCTGCAGGAACACAGCTCCAGTAACACAGCTGCAGTGCCCCAGCTGCAGTGCCTGGCTGCAGTGCCTGGCTGCAGGAACACAGCTCCAGTGCCCCGGCTGCAGTGCCTGGCTGCAGGAACACAGCTCCAGTGCCCCAGCTGCAGTGCCTGGCTGCAGGAATACAGCTCCAGTAACACAGCTGCAGTGCCCGGCTGCAGTGCCGGGCTGCAGTGCCCGGCTGCAGAAACACAGCTGCAGTGCCCAGCTGCAGTAACCCAGCCGCAGTGCCTGGCTGCACTGCTGGCACCAGCCCCTGCAGCAGCCACCAGTGCCCTGAGCTCAGGGCTGATGACCTGGGAAAGGAGCAACTCCTGGAGAGCAATATGCCTGACAAAAACTAGGGGTGTCCTCACCGGCACCCTGCTTGCAGGAGGGACTTGCACTGGCCCTGGAGACCAAGTTACAGCATGGAAGCCCTGGAAGAGTTCAAGGGGAAAATCCTCTTCCTTCAAGTGAAGAACAGAACCAAGGGAGAGAACGGCATGGACACCTCCACTCCCCCTGAGCAGCTGCAGAAGCACCACTGCACCTCGCTCCCAGCACAATGCAGCTCCAGCAGCACAAGGATGTGACCAGCCCTAAGTCTGTGCCACACTAACCACATCACCTCCAGCTCAGCCGGAAGTGCAGGAGACACCAGCATGGATCTGTGCTCCTGGCACACAGCATTAGCACCACAGAAGAGCAGATCAGAAACCTTCAAACCACCCCCAGTTGAGGTCTGTGACATACAGAGCACAATGAACCAAGAACACCAAACACAGGAAGAGGATCACATCTCCAAAGCTGCTGACATGGCAGCAGCACTGCTTCTGCAGGCAGGGGACCCAAAGTGACACTGATTCGCTCAGATTCAGCATCCAGAACGATCCTCAGCATTGCCTACACAATGCAGAATGCAAAAAGCTGATTCAGTACCCAGGAACATCTGTCTCAAAAGCTGTATTCCAAAGAAAGGCTGCAATCAGGTTTCACACACTCTTTCAGCATTGGGCAGAAACTGGGAGGTCTCACCCCAGGGCTCCATTACCTGCAGCCAACAGAGTATAAATTCATTCCTAATCTTGCAGAAGAATCTATTTGTCTTCTGATGAACAGAGAGACTTTCAAGAACACACAACAATCTCACTTGCTGGTTTATCACCTTACACCTAGGAAAGCCTTCCTGAGGCCCAGGGACCTGGAACAATATCCCTCAAGTGGCTTTGAAAGCACTGACCCTTTAGAGAAGATCTTGTCTAAACAGGAAAAAAATGCATTTCCTGGCTGAGGAGGTAACAGCAAGCCCTCGAGTGGTTGGATTCTTTGGGATTCCTCACTGTGGGGAAAAAAGAATCACACCAGAAGTACCATGCCAAACAGGTCCCAGGGAAGGGTCCTGCCATGGCCAGGGCAGATGGGGCTCCTCCATGGAGACAGGCACTGAGGCCAAACCTCAGCTGCTCCGGGAACTACCTGAGGCAAATATCAGGGATTCTGTAGGAGCAGAAAGCCAGGGCTGCCAGCAACAGAGCAGCTTTGGCACGCTGGAGGCTTGGCACGCGCTCGGTCCCTGTGCCCGGGTGGGCACCTGCACCTGCCCAGCTCTGCAGCCAGGCTCGAGGGGCAATGCCACCCAGGGGAGAGACCTGGCGTCTGTGCACAGCAGCTCTCACGTGTCCAAGAGGAGCTGCAGTGACAGTCCCTCCTACACTCTCACTTCATCCCTGGATGCTTCAGAAATTTCCATTTAAAAACCCACTTCAGCACGGGGCAGCTAACATGTGTAACTAACACAATGCCCGTGGGCTGACTCAGGACAGCCTGAGTGCTAAGCTGGGTGTCCAAAGGAGAGCCAAGGCACCTCCCCTGAAGCCATGTGCTTGCTCATAATTAAAAAAAAATGAAGTTTTGGATCAAATAAAGCCATTCATAAATCCAGACTGAGCAGCAGCAGCAGAGTGCAGAAGACAATTTTATCTTTGGAGGCTGCAGCACCCCAAGTATACCAAATCCTCAGCTTATTCTGAGGATTATTTTCTACTCATAAAGCAATTAACAGCAGGCTGTAATTGAGCATCACTAAATCAGTGTTTTTCCAGCCATCCCTCCTTGGGGGAAATGCAGAGAATGCTGCTAGCAGCCAGCTGGTGAAGTCCTTCCTTCCCATGCCTTCCCCTTGCAGGAGGAAGGAAAGGGTGGCAGCTGGGATCCCCATCTCTGGCCCGCTGGATGAGGTTTTGGAACTGTCTCCAGCTCTCAAGGCACCAGAATCCAGCTGACTTGAGCAGGCTGGCAACTACATTCTCCAACACTGGAGCTCCCAAACTCCCTCATCCAAGAATTGCTATGACAAATCCTGCACTGAGGGTTTCTGCCTTTGGAAAGGACTGTTTTCCACATGAGTAAATGGCTCAGGTTATTGGCGTGCATCAAAACAGAGCAAGTCATCACTCACAAGGCAACTCAAACTAGTAATTTGCTACAATTCATTTCTTTAGCTGCAGAGAGCACACAGGAAATATACTTCATAAAGAAACTCAGGCTGGCTGATCCCGTTCAGCACGGACTGTTGCAGCTGAAACAGGAACTGCTACGTCAGTGAAGGCATTTGCTCCTCTAGAAATTCATCAGCTTAATGGGAAGAGCTTCATTGCCACCTGCCCAGCTCCTCCCTGCCAGGGCCAGCGGGCAGTGACAGCCAGGAGGACACCAACAGGCTCATGTGGAACAGCTCTGGCACCAGGGAGCCTCCCTGGCACCTGGCACTCAGCTGAGGTCACCTTCACCTGCACGGGCATCTGCAGGGAGGGGAACTGTGCGGCTGCCCACGGGCACCTTGGGGCGGGCAGGAGCCACAGCCAGAGGGACACTGTCACCGTGCACGTGGCAGGGTCCTGCTGCTCCTGGCCCTGCTCTGCCCCACAGAGCCCCCGGAGAAGCAGGAGAGCGCTCGCAGCTGGCAGAAGAGCTGCAGCCGTGGGGCACAGGGCTGGAGACGTGACGAGCATGAGCCCTCCAGGAGCAAGGGCACTAAGCCCCATCTGTGCCCTTGCTGCCAGACAGCAGAAGCCTATTTCAGCTGCACGTAATCTCAGGATGGGCAGAGTTCATTATCTGGCTAATGCAGAGCCCGTGTGTTCTGTACAGGTAGAGACAGCACACAGAACAGCTGCAGCCAGCAGATTTAATAAAATAAACCAGGCCCCATGTGGTGGGATAACCCCATCCAGCAGCCAAGAACCTTGCAGCCGCTTGCTCCCTCCCCCACCAGCGGGACTGGGAAGAGACCTAGAAGCACAAAAGCTGGAGAACTCAAGTTGAGACAGACAACAGGGAAGGCAAAAGCTTTTGCCTAAGAAATTAAATCCCTGCTTCCATGGGCAGGCATGTCTTCAGCTACCTCCAGAACGAGGCCTCATCATCTCTAACTGTGACTTGGGAAAACAAATGTCATCACTCCAAATGTCCCCCATTCCTCCTTCTTCCCCCCACTTTATATACTAAGTATGATATTGTATGGACTGGGGTAGCCCTTGGGCCAGTTGGGGTCACCTGTCCTGGCTGTGTCCCCTCCCAGCCTCCCACACACCCTCAGCTCCCTCCCCAGCATGGGTCTGTGCAAGTCCTGCTCAGCTATAAAAGAAACACCTCTATTTTATCAACCCTGTGTTCAGCACAAAGCCAAAATGCAGCCCTAAATCAATCACTGTGAAAAAGCTAATTGTACCCTGGCCAAAACCAGTGTATCCCAGCTCGTGCTCATCTGGTCTGACAGAGGAGCAGCTCCGTAAGCCTTTCACAGGCAGCAGCAGAGCTTGTCTCAGCCAACACACTCCTGCTCACCTTGATGCCAGCACCACCGATGGCAACTCATGGATAAAACAGAACACACACAGGCTGAAAAACAACAGCTTGCATGTTTTTCAACATTAAGAGCCTTCACATCAATGTTTGGGATCAAAGTCCTACCTTTCACACCTGAACATGAAAATGAGAAGTATTCAATTGTTCAACACCAGGCTGAATGCAGCTTGCAGCAACCTGGGATAGTGGAAGGTGTCCCTGGCCATGGCAGGGGGTGGAACAAAATGATCTTTAAGGTATCTTCCAACCCAAACCTGTCTGTGATTGTACAGTTTGTGTCACCCATTGTGCCAGGCAGCCCCAGGAGCCAAGCAGCTGCATGGCACATGCAGTGTTAAGGTCCTGGCTGCTGTGTGAAGATGCTGTTTGCTCCTCACCTGAAGGGCACACACACCCTTCCCTACACAGAGCTACCACCAAGTTTCCCAAAATCCCCTATTCCTTTTTGGAAAGTAGCCTTTCTGTAAGTGCACCTTGCAGGTGCTCAATACTGTACAAATGCCTGCTCAAGCACCACAGGGGCAGGACGAGCTCCAAGCACTGCCTGGGACACCAGAGAACTCCCTTGGGTGGCCCTTGGCTCCCACCCTGCTGCTCCCCATGCTTGCTGGGAAAAGGGGAATTGTAGCTGCAATTCGGACATCTCCACCTGAGTTCAAAACCCAAACAAGAAAATAGAGACAATTCAGGAAAACATACAGAAATTCCGTTTTTACTTTATTTGTAAATTTTCAGAGAAACCAACTTTCAGGATCTTTGTCCGCACATCTCTCCCATTTCCTGCCCTGAGACCCTGCACAGCCCTCCATCCTGTGTGGATCCCAGGGGCACTGGGTGCGCTGTGGGCTGGTGACACTGCTGGGGACACCCACCTGCCAGCCCACCGTGGGCACGCTCAGCCAGCACAGCCAGCGGGGGCTGAAGCTCTGGCCGGAGCCTGGAGACCCCGAGCCCGGGAGCAGTTCACTGTGCTCCTAGGGAGGTGCTGAGCCCTTGGGAGCCCAGGAGCAGCTCACTGTGCTGCCAAGGGATGTGCTGAGCCCTTGGGAGCCCAGGAGCAGCTCGCCGTGCTCCAAAGGAGGTGCTGAGCCCTTGGGGGATGCAGTCTCCTCCAGCAGCTGGAGTTCCAGCTCTGAAACCCAAGTGCATTGCTGGGCACTGGTGCAGGTGCAGTCAGAAATAGCCCAATGTACAGCCCGGTGGCATTTCCAAAGAAAACGCCTGGGAGCGGAGTGGGTGAGAGGGGCCACGGCTGGCAGGACAGGGCAGCACTGAGCTGGGTGTCCCCAAGGGCAGCCCCTGGGCACAGCAGGCAAGTGCAGATCAGCAGGATGGCACCCACGTGCAGCTCCAGCCGTCGGCGCTGGGCACACAAAAATGCAGCAGTCTGTTCTGGACTTCTGCTCCCAGCTGGTATTAGCATGCAGAGATGCTCACTTCCAAGCAGGAAGACTGTGAAACAGTAATTAAGTTGGATGCCTGGTTTTAGTGGACTGGAGCATCTAGAAAGCAGGTCAAGAAAAATCTCCAGCATTCATCTTCTGTGCTGAAATATTCCATGTGACCAGGCAGAAGTGTTAGAAAATACAGCTATCACACCAATCATTCCCATCACTTTATAGCCAGGTAAGCAGAAGAGAGGAGGCTCTACTCTTCTGGTAGAGCAGAAGAGTGGAGGTAAGAGGAAAAGAGGAGTGATTTATGCTGCTTCACAAGCTGCTGGCAGCAGCACTGGCTGGATGGACACAAAGAGCCCCGAAGACCTTTGAAGGTGAAGTCACAACGTGGTATTCCAGGTTTTATATTAGTGGTTTCTATAGACAGTGAGCATGCAGCCAGCTCTGAGTTTGCTGCACAGAGCAGCAGTGTGATAGATGGCTTGATGTACTGACACTGAGGGTCTATTAAGCTCATAGCACTTAAAATAAAAGCCTTCAGCATCTGCAAGTTTAATGGTTCCACAGTCACAGCCTGGAGACAGGGGAGAGAGAGGAAGAATAAAGGATTTTCCAGACTGAAAAATGAAAGGAATATATATCTTGTAAACTTGTTTCATGCAGAGATGTGGATGAAAACCTACCAGCAGTTTTTACTAGAGGTTTACTGCATGTCTGTGTGCAGGGAGAGGGCATCTGCCATGAGGAGCTGCTCAGGAGGATCACGGAGCAGCAGATCAGTCCCCTGCAGGGACAGCCTCCCCACACAGCAGGGCTGGAGCAACACGTGTTCCTTGTAAAGCCCTGATCCCACCACACCATGCACTGCTGGTGCAGGGAAGGGAGGGAGGCCTTTGGAAACACAGGTCTCCCTCCTCCTGTGCCCCAGCCCGAGGCACAGCTGAGGCAGCAGCCCCAGCCACGGCTCATTCCCAATAAAACCTGTGTGGCACCAGCCCAAGGGTCCTGGCTCCCCCTCCGCGGCCTCAGCTGGGCTTTCCTTAAGGGAAAGGCAAAGATCTGTCACTCCAAGCCAGGGGCAACTGCTGTCCTTGTGCTTTGAGCTGGCTCCTTAGTGTCACATGCCAGGGAAGCTACAGAGCAGCCCCAGAAGATGCTGAGTGGACATGTCTCTCCTGGCACTTCTCTAAACCAAGTCTTACAAGTTTGAGTTCTACAGGCTGCTATTCTGCCTGTTGTTTTTCCAGAAACTTGTTTTACTTAATTAAAACCCTGTCATTACCTGACTAGTACTTTCCGTGCAAAGAAACCCTAAGGACAAAGCAGTAACAAAAGAAGTGATCCTACCAGCTTTTCCAACTCAAACCAAGTTAAAAGAAAAAAAAAAAAATCCATTTTTTCCAGTTTTCTGCATCCACAAATGACCTGCAGTGTTTGTACATTTTTCCAGTAACTACCCTCTGCAGAACACATCACATGCCAGAAGACAGAAAACTTTACAATAGAAAGGGTTACCAGTGACAAACTTCTGCTGTGGCCAGGATTAGCATGAGTGGTGTCAGTGCTGAAGCCACTTCATGGACTCCTGATGACAAAAACCTTTGTGCCACTGCTGGAGAAGCCCCAGCATGATGGATTTTACAGTGCTCCCATGAAATTACCAGGTTATCCAGGGCAGCTGTGGCTGTCCCTGGACCCCTGGCAGTGTCCGAGGCCAGGCTGGATGGGGCTTGGAGCCACCTGGGATATGGAAGGTATCCCTGCCCACGGCAGGGGATGGAACAGAATGGACTTCAGGGTCCCTTCCAGCCCAAACCCTTTCATGCTATCCTTCGGGAAAGGACAGTGAATGAGCACTGAAGGAAACTTTTCAGCTCTACCTTGTGGAAAATCAAGGAAAGCAACAATATTCAATGCTCCTGCAAGGAGAGAATTAGGTACAGACAATTCTCTGAAATAATGAGCAGTTTTTTAAGTGATGTACCAAAACTCCAGACATGCTGATCTAGTTGGGAAACTAGGTAAATGTGATGTGGAACACAGGCAGTTGTGTAGTTCTGCTTTTCTAGTTTTGCAGTTCCTTATCCAACAGTCATGCTGTCTTCAGCCTGGCAGACTGTGCTGGCAGCTCAGCTCAGACATGTAAAGCAGGAAATCCCCTGTGGAAAGGCAGCTGAAGGAGGCCAACAAAACAGTGCTATCTGCTAAATGTATATAACCATATACACATGCAGAGGTTTGGCTGAAGAGCACAGAGGGAAGGAAAGTTTTGGTCTAATCCAGGCCATCCCATCCCATCCATCATTTGCTTATCCACATGTTCTCCAGATGTTCTTCTTTCCCCCATTTACAGACCTGCTGTGTACCTGTAGCTCAGACTCCACTGTGTCTCTGGAGCAAGGGCTCCTCTCCTCCTCGAGGCCCTGCCCTGCAGCCCGTGCCCCCATCCTGGCCAGCCCCTGCTGGGGCCAGCAGCCAGCGTTCTCTGCAGGCCGACGTGGGGGGCAGGCATCCTCCCGTTCCACTTCTGCACTGGGCCCAGGACTCCTCTTGGCCACAGCTCTCCCAGTCCCCGTGGGCTGACAGGCACAGCCAAGGTCTGATCTGAGCTCCAGGTGACTCCTCGAGCTGTCCCTTCTCCTGCAGCTGGGCCGTGCCAGCCCGCCCCGGAGTCACAAGGGCAAGGACAGATGTCAGGAATGACAGTGACACTCATCACCTTTGTCCATAACTGCTCACTCACACAGCGACGACAGCTCAGAGGATGAAGTTTGCTGCTCCTTTAACCAAAGCACTGTCCAGACAGGAGCCATGGATTGGCCAGGACTCTTCCACTGGCAAGGACAGTACATTCTGGGCAGCAGGTTTATTTATACTCCTGATCTAGCTAATAGGAATTTGGGTCCAATCCAAACACTCTTGATATAATAAAGTCCTTAGGCAGAGTTAAGCAGCAGTTCTATGGGCAAGATCAAGAAGGAAGCTGAAATGTTGCTGCTGCAGTTGTCCAGACACCCTGAGTACACAGCATGAGTATGCCATGCTCTGGTTATTTACTCCAGCCAGGCTTGCTGAGATGGAGCCATAACCCAGGCAAAGCAGGTCCTTCATCACACTCCAGCAAGGGGTGAAGTAGTCCCATGACAGAGGGTGTGAAAAAAGTCCGATTTTCCCATCAGGATTACATGAGCACTGACCATCCCAGTCGCATTGCATTATGACAGTTCAGATAATGAAGAGACTCCAGAGAAGCAGCGCTGGCTTGCTCACACAGAGTCCTTCAAGCATGAAACAGAGCAGAGCATTCAGGGGACAACGTAACAAACCACACTACACAAAGCATGGTCTTTGACACAAGGCTCTTCCCAGTGACACCTCTGCTTTTCAACAAAAAATTAAATCCCCTGCTTGTCTAACACCATCACAGCTGAGCTCTTGTCTGGACAGTGATGACTGAAAGGTTGTGAAATGATTCCAGGTTTCATCCAAGTCACTGGATTTTCCCATAAACTTGCATTCCCAGTCATGCCACATCCTGTATTTTTAGGTACCACATTTTCATTGCAGGCAGACTGATGAGAAAGGGAAACCCATCCATTATGAAGAATCAGCTCTCACAATTTCATTCCCACCAAATATCCTCACTCAGATGTGAAGCCCAAAGGAATTTCATTTGATCCAGGCCATTCCCCAGAGAAGCAGTGAAAATTTAGGTAAAAACCAAACCCCAAGTATTGTGTGAGATATTGAAATGCTGCTGCACAAAGACACTTTTTGGTACAATCATTTTGAGGAGCCATAAAGGGCCTTTGTAAGAAATCCAAACCAGAGGGATCAGAAGAGGGGAGCAAAGGGGTCCTAAACTGTTACAGGTAATTGCTGGGCACCAGCACATACATATGAAAAATGTAACCTTAATTCCAGTGAAAGTTTTAGTTCTTTGACCCAAGGAAACTGAAAGCCTAGGAGCTTTCAGGATCCTTTTTTAGTCTTCCAGGCACACAGCTACAGGTTTATCAGTTCTTTGAACAGGCTGCTTCCTCACAGTGTCCTGCCTGGCCTGCATTTCCCTCTGGGAACAGGGGCTCCAATTCCCATGGTCCCCAAAAGAGTTTGGAATTAAGCTTCTCACCACCTCTGAAATTACCCCCACCAACTAAGAGCCAAGCATGTAAATGTCACAATTGCCAATCTCAGATTTAATGGAAAAACAAATGCAAACAAACAGTGGAATACAGATTAAAAAAGCATCGGGAGGCTTTTCATGGCAATTGTTAGTGTAGCAACTGCTCACCTGATACTGGAGGCAAAGTTATGTCTCAAACTGTGTTAAGAGATCTCGTATTTCTGGAGTCAGGTGCTTGACTGCCTTCGCAGCTTCCGTGATTGCTTTCCGGTACATGCCTTTCTTCTTGCGATTAAACCTCAGTTTGAAAAATTCCGAGAAAGGAGAGAGTTTTGAAACCGACAAGAACGAGGTCGTCGGAGAACCAAACCATGACACTTTAGCTTCTCGCCACGAAGGTTCCCCGTTTTCCTTCTGGCTGAGGTTTATGTCAAGAACACGTGCTGGCCACCATGGAAACCCGTGAATTTTACCCCAGACAATATCCCCCACTGAAACAGTCCTTCCATCTTCTGTAACGCATTTAGACACACTCTGGGTGTGCAGTCTGACTGTCAGCGGTGGCACAATTTTACGCTCATCTTTTGAAGATGAAGAGACGGAGGCATCATCACCAGGCAAAAAGTCACACAGTTCTGGTGATGTCACTTCTGAACTAGAAGACTTGGATTCATCTAGACTGTCATTGCTACACACCGATAAACTAGAAGAATCTGCTTTTCTTTTACGGTAATTCATGAGGAAACCCAAGTTATCGTGTCCATCTTTACCCTGGGGAAACCTTTTGAAGTCATCATCTTCACCTGAACTGCCTGAAGATATCTCAGCCAAGCTTCTGTCGGCGGACTCATCATTGTAAAACACTCCGGGATTAGACTCCCCGCTGTTCTGGAGGACGTTGATTTCGTCAATCAGTTCTGCCTTATAAATTGAAACACTCTGACCATCGTTGATGCGATGGGGCTTCAGCCGTATCTTTGGGGGTGGGACATCCACACTGGAATGCACTGGCCGCGTGAGCTTCAGTTTTGGAATGGAAGCAAGCTGGCTGCCTGCTGACTTGTCCATTAAACATTTGGTTTCTCGACACCGTTCAGAGTCCCCGTTCTCCTCTTGGTCCCCGGCTCCGTTCTGCAGCACTCGTTCCGGACAGAACGGTTTGACTGAGCCATGAACCCGGGAAGGGATTTTCACCACTTCACCTTTCCCTTGTGGAGTACTGTAGGATATTTTTATAACTGGCGTTCGATGCACCAGCTCCCCAGAAAACTTGTCATCCTCCCTCTTCTCTCTTTTGTTCCTTTTCTCCACGTAGTCAGAGTCGCTGTGCTTTTTCTGCTCCTTGTCCTGAATGCTCAGCTTCCTCCTGGTCTTGGCGTTCTGCCGCGGCGCGCTGGCGTCCTCGGGGTTCAGCGTGTTCTTGCACTTCTCGCAGAGCACCTGCCTGGGCCGCAGCCTGATGGTGCTCATGATGAGCCTGCCCGGGTCCCTGTTGCGTGACAAACGCCTCCTCGTCCTCTTTATAGTCCGTGGCGGCGGCTGCGGGACCCACTGGTGGTAGGTGTGCCGCAGCCACAGCGGCCGGGGGAACGGGGCTCCCTCGAAGTAGGGAGGGAAGGGCGGCAGGCCGCCCGGCGCCGGCAGCAGCGGCGGCACCGGCTCCTCGGCGCTGCCCTTGGCGGGCCGCGGCTCCGGCTCGCCCTGCGCGGCAACCTCGCCGTCAGCAGCTCCGTTAGCGCGGGCGCCGGAGGGGGGGTCCTCGTGCCTGGGGAAGGAGGACGGCAGGCAGAACAATCCAGACCTAAATCGGGGCGAGAAGGACAGGGAGGGAAAGAAACGGAGTCAGGAGCTTTGAATGGTGCTGCTCTGGGAGCCCAAAAGATCCCGCCATCCCACAACCTCAGCACTGAGAACTCAACGCTTTCTCGTGACTTTTAAAATCACGCAGCCAATTCTGCCACTGAAAAAAATAACAGCAGTGCAGACATCTAGCAAGGTGCTCTACCCTTCTCCCAGAAAAGGCAGAGGGATCAAAACCTGTATTTCTATGAACTTTTACACAAAGTTCTGCTCGAAGAAGTTGTAAGTTTTATCCCACAAATCAGTTCACTGCATAGGCAGGCTGGCAAGGCCGGAGGAGGGATGTGATCCGGATTAGCCTAGAGAGCTATAAAACTGCCCTCTTCTCACTGTAGATGCAGGGCTGATTTTCCAGTTTTTCATTCTAAACCTGAACACCTTGACTTGGGTGGATTACTTGCACAGATTCACCGAGACACAGCTCTGCTCCTCTTCCCCAGTCTCTCCATATTCAGCTGTATTTGGTAAGGTAAGGTACCCACGACTCCTTCAGAACAGCAGGGTTAACAGTGATGATGCTCTGTCCTTCAATGCCAGGTCTCCTTACAGGCCACCAAGGCTTGGACACAGCACCTTGCCTGGATATTGGCAAAAGCAAATCCTCTGAAATTCTAAAACTCACAACCACAATTCATGTCTCTAAAATGTATTAATTTGTGCCCTTGGCCTGGCATTAGAAGTATTACACTAACAGTACTGGGACAGATTCTGCCCTGAAACACTGACTCTGACTGGACAAAGCCCCCTGCCTTGGCTTTGCAGAGACACTTCTGCAGCGAACACACCATCAGTGAAGCACATGGACCTTCTTAATAACAAAATATTACATAGGAGAGCCACAAAGAAGAGACAAAGCAATGGAGAACAGGTACAGACCAAACACCAGTGGGTTTTGGATGCTACAGTCCCATTCCCCTCCTTGCCAGCCATTGCTTTCTTTCCAACCACCAGAAGGAAGGACCCTTCCTGAGGCAAGGGAGGAGTGTCTTGGTGGTATCACAGAGGTGGACACTTCAGTAAGTGTTAGCAGAGACCACTGAGAGGAGCTGAAGGCATCCACTCTGCTCCACACCTCTCGCCAAAAGCACCACAAGCCACTGCCATGGGTTTCCTGATGGAGAGAAGACTCCAAAATCCTTCCTCATTACTGAAAAAGTGCAACAACTTGCTGTTAAATGCCAGTTTAACTGGGAAAGGATTAAGCTGTTGAAATCACGTAATTTGGAACAAAATATTTTTGTTCCAAGAGGTTTTTTTTAAACAGAGACAACCAAGAATGTAGGTGTCTTGAAATGACAACCCAGAAAGCCAGTACAGTCTGTACAGCCAGACAGAGATGTCAGCACCATTCATAATACACAGTGAGACCATTTCTGAATGAGATGATGGCTATAAATTATGGTTATTTTATGCAATGAGATTGCATGACTTGGTCACAACAGAAAACTGCTCCTCATGTAGATACAAGCCCACTCCCCTGTTCAGGTCACTGAACCTGCCAGAGAGGCCCAGAGCTCCTCACCTGACAGAAGTGGAGCATCCAAATGTTCATTCACAGGATGGTTTGTACCTGTAGCACTGATGTACCAGCAACCTGTAACCCCACGGGGCTGGACACGGCCTCTGTGCCATCGAAGTGCCCACAGAGCCCAGACCACTGCCCTCCCCAGCTGTCAGCCTGTGCCAGGCACCAGCTCAGCAGGGAGGCCTCTCAGAAAGATGGGGAGAAACTTCTCAGCAGGGCTGCCAGGACAGGACAAGGGGTGATGGCTTCCCACGGCCAGAGGGCAGGGATGGATGGGATACTGTGAAGGAATTGCTCCTTTCAACAAGGGGGAGGGTGGGCAGCCCTGGCACAGGTGCCCAGAGCAGCTGGGGCTGCCCCTGGATCCCTGGCAGTGCCCAAGGCCAGGCTGGACACTGGGGCTGGAGCTCCTGAGGCAGTGGGAGGGGTCCCTGCCATGGCATGGGTAAAACAGGATGAGCTTTACGGTCCCTTTCAATCCAAGCCATTCTGGGATTCTGTGATTAAAGCAGCAGGAAATACTGCTGATGGGATTTCACCGTGCTTGTAATCCCCCTTTCTGGGGCAGCTGCAGCCAACTGGACTTGGTTACCTCAATCCAGTCTCTGCTTGGCATGGGAGATGCCATCCTCCTTTATTTGTACCCCTGCACAATTAAAACCCAACTTTTAATGAAAGCTCAATTGCAGTAAAACTATTAAATTTTGTTATCAGAAAACTGTAACAGCATTTAAATCTCTACTTGAGCATGTACACTATGGAGCTCAATTTGAGCAGAGCCAGTTTATTGTAAGCAAATAATTGCCAGTCACTGGGCAGGCCCTGGTGCTGCTGCATCATCCAGGCTGGGGCAGGAAGGGACACGCAGAGGAGGGACTCAAGCGCTTTTTTCTGCAAATAATTCCCCAGCAGCTGGAAGGTCAGGCATGAGTGTTCCCTACAACCCCCATTCCTAAAGACACAGGGGCAGGCAGGGCACAGGCAGGGCAGGGGACGGGGACAGGCAGGGCATGAGCAGGGCACAGGCAGACAGAGCACAGGCAGGGCAAGGCACAGACAGGGCAGGGGATGGGGACAGGCAGGACACAGGCAGACAGGGCACAGGCAGGGCATGGTCACAGGCAGGCAGGGGATGGGGACAGGAAGAACATGAGCAGGGCACAGGCACAGACAGGGGACAAGCACAGACAGGGGACAGGCAGGCAGGGGACAGGCAGGGCACAGGCACAGACAAGGCACAGGCAGGGCATGGGGACAGGCAGGGCATGAGTAGGGCACAGGCAGACAGAGCACAAGCACAGGCAAGGGATGGGTACAGGCACAGACAGACAGGGCACAGGCAGTCCTGCTGCCCATCGCTGAGCCCTTGCAAACCCGGACGGGCAGTTCAGGGTTCTAACCTGCACCTGCCTTTGTGGCAAAACACCAGAGGCGTCCAGATGGGACCTGGATGGCCAGGGTGCCCTGGGTGCTCAGGTGGCAGGCCTTCCTCCTGCTCAGCTCCCCACAGCACTCACTACAGCTTAGGACAAGTAAACACGGCATTACAGATTGTCTGAGTTAGAAGGGACCTTAAAAATCATCCAGTTCCAATTCTCCTGCCCTGGGCTGGGGTCTCCTTCACTAGACAAACTGCTCCAAGCCCTGTCCAAGCTAACCTTGAACACTTTCAGAGATGGAGCAGCTACAACTAAGTAAAACACATCCATCTACTGTGTGATGCTGAAACCACTTTAAACCACAAAAGAAAGCTGAACAATCACCATACCGGCCTTCCTTCCTTTTTGAAGTAATCTCCTCTTTCTATGCAGGTCTAACAACCTGCTCTGGTGGCTCCTCTCCTGCCAGCCCCATCTCACTGCCCAGGGGGTACAGGCAGAGCATGAGGGACCCCTGCACAGGGACAAGCTGGTGGGACACGGCTCCATCAGCCAGGCAGCAGCAGGAGGAGAAACAGCTCTGCCACGCATCCACTGCAGGCACTCCAAGCTCAGCACCAAGTGGATAAATTCCTGCTGCCTTTGGGACACATCCTGACCTTCACCTTCCAGTCACTGCCGGGCCGACTCCCGTGCTCTGCTGTAGGACGAACAAAATCTCTCCTCTCTGCCACACCCCAGACCTGCGATGGCCGCAGTGCTTGCTCCAAGTCCCAGGGTCCTGCCTCACACACAGCCAGCGCTGTGCCACGCGGGCAGGATGCGGCCAGGGGACGGCCAAAGATCGAGCCCTGAGCAGCAGGGACAGCCCCAGTGCTCGGAGGGCACCCACTGCCCTCCCCAGCACACAGCAGTGTCACCACCGGCAGGGCTGCGGCAGCACCGGCCGGCACAGCTGCCTCACAGCCTGGGAAAAACGCCCAGGGTTCTTGGACCCACTAGGAGCACAGGGAGGAAACAAGAGGAAGAAAAATAATCGAGAAAGGTTAGGGTGAAGAAAAAACAGGTGAAAGAATTGTCACTGCAGAGGAAGACAATTGAAATGTGAGAAGGCAGAAAGCGGGTTTAGGGAGCTCGAGGGACACCAACCGCTCGTGCTGGGCCCAGGCTCCAGGGTGGGTTTATGGACTCTGCACAGCATTAGGTGCCCGAATGCCTTTGAAAATCTGACTCCAATTTTCCGTGATACCAGGTGAAACTAAATAAAGGACAAAAATGAAGCTCAGGACTCCTGCTCCATCTCGTAAGATGGATCAGAGGTGAGGATGCTGTGCTCCCACGCAGCACCAAACCTGCTTCTCACAGCAACACGGCCCAGCACCGCGTACAGCCCCGGAGAGCCAGCCGTGCTCCGGAGAGCCTGCCCTGTCCCGGAGAGCCTTACCGGCCGCGCAGAGCCGTGCCAGCCCCGCTGCGAGCTCAGCCGCCCCAGAGCCGGGGCAGGTGGGAGCACGAGGTCCCGCCGAGCGGAGCCGCAGCCCGCGGGCCCCGCAGAGCTCGGGCAGCGCCAGGGCCGGGGCGGCAGCGGCCACGCGGGACCCCCGGCAGCACCGCCGGCACCGCCGCCCGGCCCCGGGGCCCTGCCGGGCACGCGGGGGGCTCGGCGGGGGAGAGAGGGCGGCGAGGGCAGCGGGCGGCCGGAAGGGCCGGGGTCCGGCCCCGGGGCCACGTGCGGGCCGCGGCCGGTCCGGCCGGCCCGGGGGCTCCGCTCCGCCCCCGCCCCCGCCGCTTTGTGCCCGGGCCGGTCCCGACCTCGCCGCTTTGTCCCGCCCGGCCGAACAAAGGGCGCGGGGGCGGCGCGGCCCCGCTCCCCGCCACCGTCCCGGTGCCCCCATCCCGGCCGCACCTCTTGGAGCAGTCCAGCAGCACGCCGGTGAAGCGGCGCTCCCCGCAGCTCAGCGTCACCACCAGCGTGTCGTTCACCATCTGCTCCACCAGCACCGGCACCCACGCGCCCACCCGCGGCGGCGGCGCCCCCGCCGCGTCCCCCGCCGCCGCCCCGGGCTCGGCCATGCTCCCGCCGGCGGCGCCGCTGGGCCGGGCCGGGCCGCGCCGTGACCTCACGGGGCGCCCGCCGCCGCCGGGCGTGACGTCACCGCCCCGCCCCGCCACCGGGCGTGACGTCACCGCCCCGCCCCGCCACCGGGCACGTGCGTGGGACGGGGCGGGGGCGCGACCGGGAGGGGCGGGGCCTGCCTGTGAAGGGCGGGGCCGGGCTGGGGGCGGTGCCGGCTCCTTGCGCCACCTGGCGGCCGAGCCGCGCACCGGCACCCGCGGGGCGGGAACGGGGCGGGGCCATCGGGGCGGGGCCATCGGGGCGGGGCCGTCGGGGCGGGGCCGTCGGGGCGGGGCCATCGGGGCGGGGCCATCGGGGCGGGGCCATCGGGGCGGGGCCGTCGGGGCGGGGCCGTCGGGGCGGGGCCGTCGGGGCGGGGCCGTCGGGGCGGGGCCGTCGGGGCGGGGCCTCAGGTGAGCCCCGCCCCGCCCCGGCCGCCGCTCCCGGCTCCGGCTCCCTCAGGAGAGGCTCCGGCGGGAGCTGCTGGGCCTGCGGCGCCTCTGGGACCCCCCGGCCCGGGCTCACCGGGAGCCGGGCACACCGGAACGGGTCCCGCAGGCTCGGAACGGCTCTGCAGAGGGAGACCCCGGCCCCTCCCGGGCAGCTGCTCCAGGGCCCTGCCCCTCCATGCACACGAGTTCTTTTCTTCCTCTCGCTGGGCTGAACTCGCTGTGCCTCAGCTCTGCCCGTGCTCCTTGTCCTGGCCCTGGCACCGGCCCTGCCAGCCCTCGGGGAGATTTGCACGGCTCGGCGGGGTCCCCCCTCAGCCTTCCCTGCTGCAGCCTGAGCAGCCCAGCTGCCAGAGCCTCTCCTCAGCTCAGAGATGCTCCAGTCCCAGAAGGACTCTGTGGCCTCTCTCTCCAGTGGCTCCTTGGCTTTCTGGTCCTGAGGAGCCCAGAACTGGGCACGGCACTTGGGATGTGCCTCACTAGGGTTGGGCAGAAGGGGCAGGATCACTGCCTGACCTGCTGGCTACGCCCTTCCCCATGCAAATACTGATCCAAATGCATCCCAATGCAAATAACTACAAATAACATGTTTATTTTTACCACTGCTTTCTGGAAAGAGCCTGTGGTTTCCCAAAGTGCTGACAGACTGAAGCAGGCCTGATGCAATGGAATCCACACAGTGTCTCTGCTGTGACTGAAGCTGAATTCTCCGTGTGCTCAAAGGGCTGAGCCCCAGCTGTGTCAAGCAGAGACTTGCCAGAAAGGCTGATAAACGACTGCTCCCATGAGCAGCACTGTGCTTCCTTGCTCCTATTAATCCGAGCAGCAAAACAGCAACAAAAAAATCTCAATTTAGCTGGTGCTTGGTATTATTTTTGTGGAATTCTGTTTCAATTGCCATATTGAGAGGGGTCAGCAAGCCAAAACTCCGGGGCTGCCTTGGGAAGATATTGAGGGTAGGAGCAGGCACACAGGGAAGTTCTGATGTCCCCAAGGACAGAGAAATCAGAACTCATTTTCAGAAGGAAAAGGACACTTTGAAGCATCCTTTGGGCTGGCGATGGCATTCAGGAAGGTCAGCTGGTGTCCCTGCAGAGCTGCTGGCACAGCCCAAATCCAGTAACTCTGGTGCCCCTGGGGCAGCTGGGCCATCTTGGAACACCCAGAATAAATCTGCCCAGCCACAGCAGGGACACAGCTGACAGACACACCCACACCTCACACATCCAAAGGAGGCCTTTCCTGAGCGAATCCAGCCGGCTTTGATGACACGTCCCTTTTCACTTCCCCCTCCTTCTCTCACCATTCCCCTGTGCTGTTTGAAATGCTGCTCTGGTGTATTTTCTCTGACAGACCTAAGTAAACATGGTAAAATTATAATTTCTGTTGCTCTGCCTAATATACTAACTTTGTGTGAACATCAGGCATGTCTGGCCACAGCCATGGGGTCTGGAACCACCTCTCATTATGAGATAGTTTAATGTTGTGTATTTTCCCTTAAAGCTGATGAAAATTCCCCTCTATTTACAGGCACTTGTTCAATAGTCTTGTCCTGAGAGGATCAGCTGGAGCATACCTCCACAGTTAGTCAAGACAGAGCCTCAAATACAGATACACTAATTTTTAGAAGTGCAAAATAGAGCAAACCAACACATCTTGTCTTCAGGAAACCCAGCAGACCATCTCCAGCTTTCTCCGTGCACATCTGGGTTACAGAGGGGCTGGTGCTGTGTCCTCTCCACCCTGGGAAGGCAGCAGGGCCCTGCCTGCCCCAGGGTCCCCAGCAGAGGTTCTGAGCCCTGGCTGTGGGATCAGAGGACACTCGGCTATTCCTGGGCACAGCTCTGCTGGGAAACACCGCTGGGTGCTGACTCAGGAGCTCGTGGGGTCACGGGTGGCAGTGCCAAGGCAAAGCCCCACCTCCACACTCGCATTCCCAGTCTTCTGCTCTTTGGCAATCTGCTGCCAGGCTAGGCCCTTCCCTCAGCAGTTTCCAAATAAAGCAACAAAAAAAAAAAAATTGCCTTTGTTCTGCCTGGTTGAATGCCTTTAAACCTCAACAATATTTTGCAAAGCAAATGATTTCCTAGACAAATGACCTTACCCATGCTTCAGGTTAATAAATCCCAAGCTTTTTCACCGAGAGGAATTATTGTTGTAGATTTGAATCATTTCATAGGCACTTCATTCCTGGCTGTGCCAAGCTCCCCTCTGTGCTGCTTTCGGGACACCTGCCAAGTCTATTTTAGCTGCAGTGCCTGTGCTGCTGCAGCCACTCAGCTCCCCGAGCGAGAATCCATGGAACAAACCCATTTCCAGAGCTCTGCCTCATGGCACTGTCCCCAGGTGGGGACAGAGCAGGGCGGCTGGGGCTCATGTCCCCCTGACACCATGGGGAAAGCCAGTTCTGGCTTTGTGTCCTGCCTTCAGCACAGAAACACATTCTAAACCCAACACAATCCCTTCATTTTTCCAAAATATGTTCTAAGTTGAATTAAGTAAGAGCGGCTGCCTTGTGCTTTTTTTTTCTTTCTGCTGTTCCAAAAACTATTTCAAACCTGAAATTTTTGGGTTTAAAGGAATATTCTCTGTCATGCCCGAGGAGTATGAAAACTGCTTCTAACACATTATAAGAGAACAAAGACTTACACTTAGCATGAGGGCAAAAATGAAACATAATCAAAGTATGAGAATTCTCTGCAAAGTCCTCATGAATGTCATTGTCAGGCATTAAAGAGCCCTAACCCAGGTGTGCGAGGGGACAGCGCCTGTCTGGCTGTGTGTCCAGGCCAGCAGCCTTTCCCAGCAGCCTGTCCCAGTGCCCCCAGTGCCCCCCAGTGCCCCCAGTGCTCCCAGTGCTCCCAATACTCCCAGTGCCCCCAGTGCCCCCAGTGTTCCCAGTGCTCCTAGTGATCCCAGTGCCCCCAGTGCCCCCAGTGCCCCCAGTGTTCCCAGTGCTCCTAGTGATCCCAGTGCCCCCAGTGCCCCCAGTGCCCCCAGTGTTCCCAGTGCTCCTAGTGATCCCAGTGCTCCCAGTGCCCCCAGTGCTCCCACTGATCCCAGTGCCCCCAGTGCTCCCAGTGCCCCCAGTGCCCCCAGTGTTCCCAGTGTTCCCAGTGCCCCCAGTGCTCCCAGTGCCCCCAGTGCTCCCAATGCCCCCAGTGCCCCCAATGCCCCCAGTGCTCCCAGTGCTCCCAGTGCCCCCAGTGCTCCCACTGATCCCAGTGCCCCCAGCGCTCCCAGTGCCCCCAATGCCCCCAATGCCCCCATGCTCCCAGTGCCCCCAGTGCTCCCAATGCTCCCAGTGTTCCCAGACGTGCCGGCCGGCGATCCTGCCGGGGAACGCCAGAGGACAGCATTGCCCTGCGCTGAAAATCCGCCGCTGCGCTCAAAATTCACCGAGAGCACGGCGGTGCTGTGTGCTCAAAATCACCGAGAGCAGGGCTCAGATCTCACCGAGAGCCCGGCAGTGCTGTGTGCCCCAAACCCACCGAGAGCCCGGCAGTGCTGTGTGCCCCAAACCCACCGAGAGCCCGGCGGTGCTGTGTGCCCCAAACCCACCGAGAGCCCGGCACTGCTGTGTGCTCAAAATCACCGAGAGCCCGGCAGTGCTGTGTGCTTAAAATCACCGAGAGCCCGGCAGTGCTGTGTGCCCCAAACCCACCGAGAGCCCGGCGGTACTGTGTGCTCAAAATCACCGAGTGCCCACCAAGACCCCGGCACCGCTCCGTGCACGGAGCACCCCAGGCTGGTCCCTGTCACGATCCGCTTATAGACGGCCTCTTACAGTCCCGCAGGCTGCTCCAGAGGATCCATTGGTTTTGGGAGCGTGGGGATAATTAATGGATCTCATCATTAATGGATTCACATAGTTAATGGAGCTCATAATTTGACAAGCCCTTCACCTGGAGTTTATCCATCCCACCATGGAGAAACTAATCCAACTTACAATCATTTTGTTAAGTGCTCAGTATTTCTGACTCATGCCAAGTTTGAGAGGCCCCTGTCCACAGCACCGTGAAGAAATGAAGTTTTCAGAATTGTGTCCACAGTCCTGCTGAGGGTCCCTGGCTGCCCTGGCCATGGGCATGTAGGGCTGAGCATGACCCCTGCCTGAGTCTGTGCTCTGTCAGGGTCACCCAACCCCATGCAAAGTCCACCACAGACCCCAGCAAGGTTTAAATGTCAAATCTGCTGTCTAAACAACAGGGAATTCTGAAACAGAGTGGGGCATGCCAGCGGAAAATCCCAGCTCTGTGCTGGGATCTCTGCTTTGAAGAAAAAATAGAGTGGAAGCCAAGAGTGATGTAATTATTGTGCATGTAAGGACTGAGTTAGAGCCATATATAACCCCAACTTCTCTCATTTGCCTGCAGCATTTATAGCCTGCCAGTGCTGACTGGGGTATAAATAAGTATTGCATGAGCTGTGTATGACTGAGTTGAAGACAGAGCTCTCTGCATGATGAATAGGAGTTAAAAATATGTTCCATGTATCAGAGGAAGCAAAAAGGCAAAGCAAACAGCTACAATAATCATTAACATACTACGAGGGCCCAGATGCATCTGAGTCAAAACAAGAGATATCTTCTCACATAATCAATTTCAATTTCAAGGCCAGATTAGATAGGGCTTGGAGCAACCTGGGCTAGTGGAAGGTGTCTCTGCCCATGGCTTTAGAGTCCTTTCCAACCAAACCCTTCTGTCAGCCTGTGATTCTAAATATGTGACATAATGCCATATAATGATGACAACCATGAAATGAAAGCTTTTACACTTTACCTTGCATTTCATCCCAGCTGGCATATCGTGTTAAACAAACTTAGCGTTATCTCAAATTACACCTTTATAGTTACAGAAATGAACTCATCCAGCCATCTTTCAGATTTACCTGCTGCTGATTCATTTGAGGGTACATTTACGCTGTGCTCCAAAGCCTGCCTTACTCACTGGGAGCCGTGGAAGGAATTCTTTGGGTGCCCCTGGAGGTGCCCAGCCCATCAGCTGACCACGCCAGAACTCAGCCACCCTGGCAGGCAGTCTTTGCCCAGAGCTGCTGCTGCTGCTGCCACAGTCGCTGTGCTGCCCAGAGACGGGAAGGTCTGGCTCTGTCCAAACAAAAGTTTGGCTCTATCCCATCCACAGCCTCAGGGGGTTCCCTGGATCTTGGAGCAGACACGCCCTGGGATTCCAGCTCCCTCCTGTGCTGGCACTTGGGAGCAGCAGCAGCAGCGCTGGGAGCAGCAGCAGGATTGGGAGCAGCAGCAACAGCAGCAGCAGCATTGGGAGCAGCAGCAGCATTGGGAGCAGCAGCAGCATCCCCAGCATGCTCTGTGATCCCTGCACACTCTGTGCACACTCCATGATCCCTGAACACTCTGCGATCCCTGCACACTCCGTGATCCCTGCACACTCTGTGCACACTCCGTGATCCCTGCACGCAGCGTGTGGCTGCTGCTCCTCACGCAGCTCCCCCAGCACTCACAGATGGGCCACGTGGGAGGCAGCACAAAACTCGCCTGTTACAGAAGGTTCCCAAACCTCATGTCCATGCCCACAGATTCTAAATATTAAGACCATGGGAATATTTTTCTTTAAATACACACTGTGTAAACTACCATTAAACGTGATCACAGAACTAAGTTACAACGCTGTTCTAGACCACCATTCACACTTGGTTTGTTGTTCCAACCTGTTTGAGTTAAGCACAACACAACTCCATGTACTTACACAGAAAAAAATCAGCAGGAACAACACTTGATTTGCTGTTTTGAAGAACAGTAATCAAATCCTGAAAGCTTTCAAGATTGTGTCTCACTGAAGGAGAGTTAAAACCCAAAATCACTAGCTAGAGTGATTCAGAAGTATGCTTTTAGAGGTCTATTTAATATATCACTGCTTTCCTTCCTGGAAAACTCTGTAGAGGTTTCCAGATGATGGATTTAGAGTAATTTACACAAATTTACACTGCTTTTGCTGTGCCATGGGGTGGGTATGAGGGACCCTGCTGCAGCCAGGTCTCCTGTCCAGCCCTTTCGGGTGAGCACTGCAGTGCCCATCCCTGCCAAGCCCGGCTGGGGAGGTGTCAGTGTCCCAGTGGGCTGGCAGGGTCTGTGCTCCTGAGCACTCAGCTCGGTCCCTGCGGGGACATTTCACCTGCCAAGCGCGGAGCATCCCGGTCTCTGCCCCTCTGCAGCACCTCTGCAGCACCTCTGCAGCACCTTTGCAGCTGAGTGCAGCTGAGTGCAGCTGAGTGCAGCCCAGTGCAGCCCAGTGCAGCCCAGTGCAGCTCAGTGCAGCTGGCTCTCCTCTCCTCCTGGGGAGAAACCAGCCGGGGCTCCCGGGCTGGAGCTGCCCTCGCCATCCTGAGAACTCCACACGTGGCCTTTTCCATACTGTGCATGCTACAACAAATGTTCACCAATGTGGAAAAGTGGTACAAACACTAAGCACGGGTAAGGCAGATAAAACATGTCGCCTTAAAAAACGCACTGCTCGCTGTCAGGTCATGCTAAAATGTCGTAAAATTTGAAGGTAAACAGTGCTAATTAAGCAACACCACCACCTAATTAAACTTTTTTAAAATTTTATTTTTATTTTAACAAGAATTTAATTTTTAATTTTTAATTTTTAATTTTTAATTTTTAATTTTAACAAGAATTAAAACCAAGATCTTAAAACACAAAAATGATAATCATGTGACATTCTGGGAATGCATGTGGTTGCCTTTAATGATACCACACATGGACCTTAGATTTGTTAAAGAAAGAGTCATCTGTATATCAGTATTTTGACTGAGTTTCCAGTCTCACAGTATTTTCAGTTTTTATTTTTGTATTTTAATACTTCACCACATGGTTTTGCACTTCAAGTAGCTTATTTATACCCCAAGTTTACTGCATTTCCTTGAAAGATATCACATTTTAGCACCCCTAATTCTAGTCTGATACTAATGGTACCCACAGTAATTAGCCTTCATTACAAGAAAGCTTAAGTGGGAGAAGAGGCATTCTGTGGGAATATGCCTAGTATTTCCATTATTAATGGCTTCTGGAATCCATCAGACCATAAATAATGCATCTTTCCCTCTCTGCTGACAACTTCTTAATTCTACCTTCCTAATGTAAATTTATGACTGCAATACTGGGGAAAAAAAAAAGAGAAAGTGTGAGAAGAGAAAGTGTGAGAAGAGACAAACAGAATTTGCTCTAAGAACATGAGCTCAAACACCTCATGCAAACACAGACAACACTCAGGCTTCTGGTGTGTGGATGAACAATATTGAGCTGCTCCTAAAATTTACTTGTGGGGTATTTACAGTGTGCTAAATGATTTGTTAAAGTGAGTCTGAGCATCAGTTGTACACAAATGTGATGGTTGTGTCCCTTGACACACGAGGAGGCATTTCCTCCTTATGTATCAGCCAGTAGTGCATTTCCACTTCCCCCAGAATCTTCTGCCAATTGACCGTGCTCTTTTCTTCCCTGCTATCCTAGTTGCCCTATAAAATGCCAGCCGTGGCTCCTCTCTGCTGTTGGGATGAGTGCCTGCCATGCAAGCAGGCATTTCCCCCAGCAGGACAGCCCAGCCTCTGCTGCTGCCTGCACAGAGCAGCCCAAACTCCCAGCTGGTGCTCCTGCAGGCACTTCCCTGGGCTGGCCGCTGCTGCCTGGCACAGGAACCCTCCTGCGTGCGCTGGGCTCGGGGGGCACAGGCTGCTGTCCGTGCTGGGGTGTCTCACCCCGGGGCCTTTCTCGTGCCTCGTTTCTCCGCAGCAGCTCAGGGCCGGGTGCCGCTCCCAGCTGGGTGGCCGCAGGAATCCTGAGCTGTGCCTGGCTCGCAGGTTCCTGCAGGCAGGTGCCAGGCAGGCACACGCACATCTCCTCAGGGGGTGCACACGGGGCAGCCGAGCATCCCCGAGCCCCAGGGATTCCGTCCCTTTCCCCAGCTGGCAGTGCCAGGGCCAGCTGAGCTGAGGGCGCCCGGGGCAGGGGTTGCCCGGGGCAGGGGTTGCCCGGAGCGGGGGCTGCAGCCCAGCCCAGGCTGAAGGGACTCGGGGCACCAGGGCTGGGACAGGTGGCTCAGGGCCCAGGGCCAGAGCAGCTGGGCCCTGGCAGGGCTGGGACTGCCGGGCTCCTGATTTCTGTGAGAATTGCCAGTGCTACACATCCAGCACTCTATTCTGCCTTAAATTGTTTAGCTGGCCGAGCAAGTTGATGCTTAACTAGTCCAAAACAGACTGTCATGCTTGTAGTGATTGCCTGCCTGCTTTTCTTCTTTTTCTTTTTCCTCCTGTTGCTTAATAGCTTTGCAAATTTTCATGGAGTTTTAAAATTTGGTTTCTAAAATTTTTGACTGTTTCTCTATGCAAATTGTTTGCCCTATTCAAGCTTAGTCAGACAAAATGAACTTTGTCAGTTAACCCAGTGCTACCACCCACTCATAAATGAATGCAATCCTTTGATAAATAATTTTTATACTGTATTATTTTTCCTCATATGAAAGAAAAAGAATTGAAGTTTTTAACTGAAGTTTTCCATGTTTTCTTTCTAGTTCATTGTGACTTTCTGTTGCTGCTGAAATAATTTGGTCTCTATTGCTTCTCAGTCCCAGCATCACCAGAAATGTCCTTGCCCAAGGGAGCCACAAGCAACCAGTGTCTCATAAGGAGGAATGTGCAGCACAGGCAGAGAGAAGGTGACAGGTAGGGTGGCAGTCACCTGTCAGGTCTGTCTCACTGCCTAGAGATGGGAGCACAGTGCCAAAGATGCACAATCCATTTCACAAATCAGGTTTCTGCTGGTTATTTATAAACATTTATAAATTCTGTTTCATAGCAGTAAAACAGAAGAAGCAATCTTCCCCATCTAACAGGATTTTGCAGAATTAAATAATACTTTCCATTATTTTTGATTCAAACAAAGGCACAACAGCTGAAATCTGGTAAATGTTTAAGAAAATAAATGTACCAAACCTCTAAGAGAAAGGTAGCATCATACTTTGTCCTGACATTTACCTTAGATGGACACAGAGTTTATAAAGATGTATTTTGGAAGCGCAGCACAAAAAGCCCCACAGACAATCTCAATCAGGATATATTTTTCACATTGTACTACTGGAGTCACTGCAAATCTCCATTCCCAGCTTAACTGCACAGTCCAACCTGCCTCACCTTTGACAGGCTGGCTGCTTAAAATTCTGCCTGTGTCTGTCTGCCTCCCTCATTCCTGTGTGAAATAATGTATTTGCCCTTTTTGAATGTTTCTTTAAAACCTCACTTGCAGAAATGACAAATACATTGCTCATGGCACAGCTCTTTGGTTCTAAATTACCAGTAATTAAAGCTGAAAGGAATGTTGCAAAACAAATCTTGTGGTGTGATTAGCAGCTCCATTTGACAGCACTTCCCTGGAAATGGCAACTCCTGCAATATTGACAAGGTAGCCTTGAAAAGAAAAAGCAAAGGCTGGCATGAGGGGAGCTGCAGGCCAGGAGCAGCAGCAGGAGCTGCTCCAGGCCCCTCCACGGGGACAGCAGCTGCATCCTGCGTGCCTGGGTCCCTGGGGACACGGAGCTCAGGTCTGCGTTCTTCCAGCAAGGAGAGGGTGCCCTCACCCTGCTGCCTGCAGAGCTCCAGCCAGCCAAGCAGGAATCTGCACTCCTGCTGCTGCCCGGAGCATGGCCTTGTCCCTGCTGCACTGAAAGCTGGAGGAAAGTTTAACTGTGCTGCACACGTGCCCCACACCGGCTGCAGAGCAGGCATTTCATTGTGCTGCAGTACAGTGTACGGGGGAACGAGATGGAACCAGCCTCCAGTGTCTCACAGAAACCACAGAACAGCCTGAGCTGGAAGGGACCTTAAAACTCATCCCATCCCATCCCATCCCATCCCATCCCATCCCATCCCATCCCATCCCATCCCATCCCATCCCATCCCACCCAGTGCCACCCTACCATGGCAGGGACACCTCCTACTGTCCCAGCTGCTCCAGCCCCAGTGTCCAGCCTGGCCTTGGGCACTGCCAGGGATCCAGGGGCAGCCACAGCTGCTCTGGGCACCTGTGCCAGGGCTGCCCACCCTGCCAGGGAATAATTTCTTCCTAATATCCATTCTTAACTCACTCTCTTTCATTTTGAAGCCATTCCCCCTTGTCCTGTCACTACACGCTCTTGTAGAAAGTCCAGGAGCTCTGCAGAGAGGTCAGGAAAGAGGAATTACCTGGGACCACAGAGCAGTGGAAAGATTCCAGGCAGGCAAAATGGCCAAGAAAAAGCACATAAAGGAAGAATTTGCCTGCAAAGCAAAACTCCAGCCCAGAGGTGTCATACATGTAATTATGGTACAGAGTACCAAAAGTGGGTACAATTGGAAACACGTGTTCACTGCACAGACTGAACAGGCTGCTGTGCCGTTCCTGCTGCTGGTTCTGTGCATGGCAGTGTCCCCAGAGCTTCTGCAGGGCCGTGTCCCTGTCAGAGCAGCAAGGAGCCAGCCCTGAGCCATCCCTGCCAAGGTACAATCACCAGAGCACCCTTTCATAATGCCATGAGTCACAAATAAGAAGATGACTTCAAATAATAATAAATTACAAATGCAGGAATGGAAGTGTTGCGTTATTAACAAGCAGAAACGGCTTTGAAAATGCACCTTGCAAAGGACTATTCGGGAATACAATTAGATTTAAAATAGTTTATTACGGAGAAATTGAATCTATTTTTAAACAGAAATGATCAAAATGAGTCACAGATGACTTCACTATTGGAAAAATGCAATCTCTTTTTATCTTGCTGGAAGACACTGAGGTTTGAACACTGATCTGAGTGCAGGGGGGAAAGTTGCCCAGGCCATTGGCACGCCTGGGGGGCAAACTGGCACTGCACCTTTCATCATCCCTTACAAATTCAGTCACTTCAGTTTCAAACCACAGCCCCTCCTGAGAAGCTTCACTCTAGAATTGCTCCTAAATCACTCACAGTCCTAAGGAACTCTTGGGTAGAGGCAGCCACACAGTTATATAGTGCCTGGAGTTTCTTCAGTGGGCTGAAGAGCTGATAACTGTGCTCTCAGCCCCTTTTACAGCAGAGGAGACTGAGGCCTGGGCAGTGAACTTTTCATCTTGCTATTTAATGGCAATTCTACATGAATCAGGTGAACCAGATTTAGAAGCAGCCACAGGTAAATAACAAAAGGGAGTTGTCACTTTCCAGACTTCTGCCTCCCTTCCAAAGGTGTCACATGCATTGAGCAGGTGACTTTTAGCAACCACAGAAAGTTCAATCAGCAAAGGTGAGCACTGAGAATTCATTCCAGGTCTACAGGAAAACATGCCCAAGTCCAACAGCTGGGGCACTATTACCATGGATCAGCCTCCAAACTGACCTCAGATGACCTTGTGGATCTTGGATTGGTATTGAGGGTACCAGTGTCATGAAACTGCTGTTCTGCTCACTGGAAGAGAAGACAGCAGTGCAGGGCAGTTCCTCTGAGTTACTGCTGCCACTGCAGCTGTCTCCTGTCCCTGCACCCAGGTGCTGCTGAAGGCAGCTGTGCAGCCTGGGCACAGCGCAGAACGGAGGAGGAGGAGTGGGCTGGAAATTAGCTCATGAAACAGATCTTTCTTAGAAAAACCTGTCTTGTGCAAACGTGTGTTTTGTAAAAATACACTAGATTTTGCCAACGCCTCCCTGTGTCCCAGGAACAATTCCAGGCATTCTCCCAGGTTCCAGGTGGAGTGCCCGGGAATGTCCAGGTCCCTGTGAGTGCAGAGAATGGTGTGAGCTGCCTCAGGAGCCGGGTGGGCACAGCTCCACCTGAGGCAATGCCTTCAGTGATCTGGGTCAGAGCAAGTCCTTGCACTGTGTCCTTCAGCCAAGGTTCAGAGCCCTGTGCTGGCCCAGGAGCTGAGCCTGCCACAGATCTGGGGCAGAGGGACAGGCTGGGCAAACTCAGCCCTGGGGCACAGGGACAAGCTCTGCAGGCACAGCCCTGGGGCACAGGGACAGGCTGGGCAGGCACAGCCTTGGGGCAGAGGGACAGGCTCTGCAGGCACAGCCCTGGGGCACAGGGACAGGCTCTGCAGGCACAGCCCGTGTGTGTGACAGGCTGCTGGCCGTGCTGTGCCATGGTCCCCCCAGTGCCACTGTCCCTGGGCTCTGCCAAGGCGGCGGAGCAGCCAAAGCAGGGCTCTGGGCAGGACAGCAGCAGCCCGGCCCCGCCAGCCTCGCCCAGGGGATGCGAGGGAGGGAGGAGGCCGAGGCCCGGCCGTGGTGCTGGGAGGAAGGAGGCCGAGGCCTGGCCGTGCTGCTGGGAGGGAGGAGGCCGAGGCCCGGCCGTGCCGCTGGGAGGAAGGAGGCCGAGGCCTGGCCGTGCCGGCCGCTCCGGGCGCCGTGCCCAGCCCGGGGCAGCAGCGCTGGCAGCCCGGTGCCCCGGCCATCTGCCGCCCGCGCTGTCCCCAGGCCGGCCGGGCACGGCCTGCGGCTGCCCAGGGCACCCACAGCGCCCGCAGGACGGGAGAGCTGGTCCCGGAAAGCGCCCGGGAGAGCTGCAGGGAGCAAGGCGGACAGGCAAAGCCAGAGCCAGGCCGGGCAGCAGGGGAACGAGGAGCCCGGCGGCACCGCGGGGACAGCGGCCGAGGGACACACACACCGCAGAGCTCCAGCGGCTGCGATGTGGCCCCGCTCGGCTGCGAAAACAGACCCGAGCGGTCCCAGGAGCAGGCTGCCGGGGCACCCCTGGATCCCTGGCACTGCCCAGGGCCAGGCTGGACACTGGGGCTGGAGCAGCTGGGACAGTGGGAGGTGTCCCTGCCATGGCAGGGGGGCACTGCGTGGGATTTGGGGTCCTTCCAGCCCAAACCAGGCTGGGATTCTGTCATTATAAATAACAGAAATAATTTCCCCCATCTCATAGCACATGTTTGCAATAAATTAATCCCATCCTTTAGATAAAAATCAAAGTATTTTAAGGTCTAATGACAGAATTCAACACCGAGAGCCAAAAAAGTCTTTGACATCTTCAAACCAGAAGTGAGCACTCACTGAGCTCGGTGGGAGCTCATTTATAGGATTCCTTTCCAAAAGCAGAGTTTTCAGTAAAACAGAAAAAAGTAGCAACTGCAAAAGCAAAGTTCACTGAATTAATTAGAAACACAAGGATATTTCTCCTTCTTAACTTTTTTCTGCCTTTGTTTCCTGCAGCAGAAAGGAGTAGGAAAGGAACATGAGACAAATCCGGATTTCTGCAGCATTAACATCAGTGCTGGAAAACCACACAGCCCAAAGCTTTCCAGCATGACAATCTGAAGTTTGCATTTATGCCCATTCATTATACACTGCTCCAATATTTAGTATTTGATCTTTGCAAATCCTGCTTATCACTTTAAAGTCTGATACTGACTGTCCCTGTTATAAACACATCGTTTGCTGTTGTTTATCATTTTGCTGAGCTTTAGCTCTTTGGGTTGCTTAGTGCCTTCCTCTGGCTAAATCTGAGCTAAAGCTGCTCAGCCATTTTTGATAATAAGATTAGAAAGAAAGATGCCCTGTTTTTATTTAATTTTATCAACTTCCTTTTTTTGAAAAACTTGGCAGTTCCTGTTCTGGGAAGCAGCTTTGCAGAGGGCACAGAAGACATTCATGTCACATGTAAGAGAAAATTTTTTGATCTATCTGAAGACCTGTTAGCATTTAGTCACACCCTAAGCTTCTGAAAAATGCCAGGGCTGAGAAAGCAGTTGTTGGTGCTGAGCTGTGAAACGCTCAGGGGTGCTGTGTGTGCCAAGCACGGGCACCCTTCGTGCCAGCACAGGGAGGGTGACTGTCCCCAGAGGCACCAAGCAGAGCTGAGCACAAACCAGCCCTAAGTGCTCCCGATTGTCACTGCTTCCCTGCTGCCATTTCAGTAGCATTCCTTTAAACGCTTCTGGAGCCAGCAGCGATCAGCTCCAATGAAACTCTTACACAAAGGGCTGGTTTCATTTCCTAGCATTGCAAATTGACTTGTTTACTGTTCAAACTCAACGAAACAAACACTAAGGAAGCTTGGTAGTTTCAGTCATAATATTTCATTACCTCTAGGAAGGAGAAATCAACATTTTGGCAGCTGTTGAACACCACATTAACATTTGTGGCAATATTTTAAGACGTTTCAATTGAGTCAAAGCCTGAAAGCACTGTGTTCACATTCACATTTTGAAGCGGGGAATTCAATGGCTTTTAAAGCAGAAAAAGGAGGGAAAGGATACCCACAGAATTTCCAAATAGCTTAGAATACAGCTCGTGGACCAACATGCAATAAGGACAAAGTGCAGCTGAGGAATATTCAGTGGATATTTCTGATGGGCATTTCCTAAAAGCTGAGCTGCTGGTTGGAGTCTGCACAAACACAAACAAGGCAAAGTAGAACACATGAAGGGACTGACAGCTGCCACTGACTTGAGGAGCCCCTCATACAATGATGAACATACAACTTACAAACCATATCAAAATCCTATCAGTCCTGTCCAATTTAAAAATTGGACATGAGAGCTGCATTTCAAAACCTTGGTATTTTCCAGCTATTTTTGGAGACATAACCTTCATTTGCTGCATTTGTCTAATCATGGGTAGAGTATGCAATGATTCACAAACAAGACATCTTAAAATACCTTTAAGCACCTTGTTTCAGTCACAAGACAGAATCATGCAATAGAAAGTTTGGGTTGGAAGGGACCTTAGAGATGACCAGTGCCCCCTTGCCATGGCAGGGACCCCTCCCACTGTCCCAGCTGCTCCAGCCCCAGTGCCCAGCCTGGCCTTGGCACTGCCAGGGATCCAGGGGCAGCCACAGCTGCTCTGGGAATTCCATCCTGTGCCAGGGCTGCCCACCCTGCCAGGGAGGAATGCCTGTGAAGAATTTCCCCAGAGGCACCATCATATTGTGCTTGGATTTTTTCTCTATTACTTTGGATAATGCCTTAGCAGCTGCTGACCTAGGGCTGCCTCCTTTTCCTCCTCAACATTCTCACAGAAATATTTATTTTAGTGCCACTACTGCAAACAAGCTGGTCTGTGCTGGTCTTTTCTTTCCTTCCAGGAAAAAAATAATTCATTTGCTCCAGTCAATTACTACACACCGGGACTTCTTGTCTTCCACTTCTGGAATGAGGAGCAAGGAGTTGTCCAAGGACACCCACAAACCTGGTGAGAAGTTAGTTTTGGTGGTCATGGCAAGGTGAGAGCAAGTGTCACTTCTTAGAGTGATGAACCTTCCTCCCTGCACTCCTCATCTGAACAGGGACAGACAATCAATCCTCCAGCAGGTGATAAATACCCTGTCAGACAGCCAGCAGAGCAGAGGATGGGCGCTTCACTTCACCAGGAGGGACACAGCTTTGTGACTGTGGCCCTGCACTTCCACTTCCCCTACAACTCCATTGAAAGAGCCACCAAATGCAAATGGTACTAATCCCACACTGAAAAAGCAACAGCTCTTACATTTCTGAGGTTAAAATGGTTTAGAGCTTCGCCCTGTCATATCAGCTGGACCTTTCAGTTCATCTGAGCTTCAGTAAACAACATTAATTGTCTACACTCCCCTGCAACCAAGTCAGTACCAGAAAAAAAGCATCACAAAGTCTGACTGTTGCAATGCAATTACAGTCGAGCAAGAGGAAGATAAACACAAATGTTATTAGATTGCCTGTATGAAAAACCAGTGATCACACTTGTGGTAACCAATTGCACGGGGAAGCTTTAATCCTTTTGGATTGGAGAACCAGCCAAAGCAGAGCTGGCACTTCCGAAACAATTTGCCAGGAATTGTTGATAGGACATTTTCTCCCAGATGCCGGTTCTGAGAGAGAAAAACACAAACATGTTTTAAACCCAGAAAGAGGGGCTGGTATTCCGTGGCATTTAAAATGTCACATGTGAGCACTGTAAGGGGCTCCACGTTTCTGTGGGAAGAACAATGAAAAGCCATTAAAAATTACACAACTATGTCAACTGCACATGGAAATTATTTAGTCTAGGATTTTTTCTTTAAAAAAATAAAATCCAGGAATTAAAGACCATAGCTAAGAATCTGTAGGTTGCCCAGAGAAGCTGTGGCTGCCCCATCCCTGGAAGTGTCCAAGGATGGGTTTGGAGCAACCTGAGACGGTGGAAGGGAACGCTCCCAGGGCAGGGGGAGGGATGGGATGAGCTCTGATGTCCAGGAACCCCTCCCGGGACTCCATGGAGCATGGAACGTGAGGGTGGCAGTCCCCCTGAGCCTGCAGAGCAGCTGCTTGTCCCCAAACCCATCTGTGGTTCCATGGAGCACAGAACGTGAGGGTGGCAGCCCCCTGAGCCTGCAGAGAGGGCCACAGCTGCTTGTCCCTGAGCCCATCCATGGCTCCATGGAGCACAGAACATGAGGATGGCAGTCAGCCTGAGCCTGCAGAGCCGGGCCACAGCCGCTTGTCCCCAGCACTGTCCCTGTGCAGGGAGAGCAGCCAGCACCTCACAGGGACACATCTGGGGGTGAGAGCCGCCCCACGGCGAGAGGCAGCCCGGGAAATACATTTTGGGCAAACAGCAAACCCCTTGTTGGATGGATCCCGTGCATGAACTGAGCCCGGCCCGGCCTGCCCCGGCTGCCCTGCCGCTCCCCCCGGCTCCCGGAGCAGCCCGGGATGGGGAATCCTGCCCGGGGGAAACAGGAGCCTGCTGAGCACCGCAGCCCCTGGCACCCCGACAGCTTCCATTGCACCAAAAACCTCGGAGTTCTTCAAATTCTTGCAATTCTGAACCCCCCCTGCAGTGCCACAGCTGCAGTGCCACAGTGCTGCTGCTTCACAGGGACAGCTGGCTCCAGTGCACAGCTAAACCGGCCTAAATCTCCATGGGGTTTTTATGGGTTTTTGTTTGTTTGGTTGGTTGCTTTGTTTTGTTGGAGGCACAAGTTCCTAAGAAATCCCCTTACCTGGAGTGGATGAGGCAAGGCAGCCATTCCTCAGCGTGGATGCACGGACAGATGTAACTGAATAGGCTTTACCTGATTTTAAGAAAAAGCAGGTATGACTACTCATTGCACCATGCTTTTCCTGGAACAGATTTTCTTTGAGGCTGCTTAGGTGATTAAGTCCTAATTACAAGCAGTATTTGTAAACCAGAGGGCAACACTTGTGGTGAATACAAATGGATCAATGTCAAGGAAGTGCTGGAAGAAGTATTGCTTTGTATTTGTTTACCCAAACCAAAAAATGTTTGAGTTTAATTTTATTTAAGGTTACATAAGAAAAGACATTAGGATTGAAAGCAATTACATCATTCCATTAATTAAAGCAGGGATTATTTCAGCTAGTTTTGATCTCAGCATTGAGTTTAGAATTTTGAAGCACAATAGTAATGGTGAAACAAGTTCACTGGCATTTCAGGGAGAGAAAGTGCATTGGCAAAGATCCATAACTTTTGTAAATCATCTTAAAGCAGGAATTTCAGTGGTCCTTTTTCAAATCTGGTTGTTCAGTTCAAGCTGAGCTCTCTGCAGCATCAGCACAGTAACAAAATACCATTCCTTTAACGTGGCACTGTCTAAGAAGAGTTTATCCTAATGAGGCAGAAAGAAATAGTAGAGCAAAAGTCAATAAATACTTCCCTCCATAGCTTCATTTGACTTTCAGCAAGCCAGAGTCACGAGCTGCAGTCCCAAAGCAGCAGCCAGAACTTACAGACTGAATTCTCAGAATGCATCTTATTAAACTGTAGCAGCATATGTCCTCAATTTCTTAGTAAAACATTTGGTTAATCTAAAAAATGAATGACACGAGGAGAAAAGCAAGCAGACGTGTAAATGGAAAGAACAACAACAACAACAACTTAAAGGAGGCAGAATTCACCACAAAATTAAAGGGCTGAATTGCTCAAGCAGTGCCAGAAATAAAATGGCTCTTTCACACGATTAGGCAGGGGAAAGCATTACAGCACAGAGAAAATGAAGCAGATCCAGATTTAATTCTGCAAAAGGCTAAACCAAAGCAAGCGGCTGAAGCAGCTGCACTTACCCCAGCAGTGTGGCAGGCGGGAGCGGGCCAGGAGGGAGGCAGCACTCTCAGCACCCTTGGGGTACAGCCCCTGCTGGGAGAGGCCCTGCGGTGCCCGGGGCTGCTGCGGCCCCTGCGGGGCTGGCAGGAGCCTGGGCTGCTCGGAGTGCCAGCCTGCCCCTGCCAGCACCTTCGGAGCTCGGCTTCAGTGCCCAGCTCTGCTCCTGCTGCCTGTGCCCGCTGCAGGTGAGCAGAGAGCGGGGAACGTTTGGGTTGGGAGGATCCCAAATCCATCCCATCCCTCCCCTGTACGGCAGGGACACCTCCCACTGTCCCAGGGACCCAGGGGCAGCCCCAGCTGCTCTGGGCACCTGTGCCAGGGCTGCCCACCCTCCCAGCCAGGAATTCCTTCCCGAAATGCCATCTAAATCTATCCACTTTCAGTTTAAAGCCATTCCCTGTGTCCTGTCCCTCCATCCCTTGTCCCCAGTCCCTCTGCAGCTCTCCTGGAGCCCCTCCAGGCCCTGGCAGGGCTCTGAGCTCTCCCTGGAGCTGCTCCTGCCCAGGTGAGCCCCCATGTGTGCCAGGCTGGCTCCAGAGGGGCTCCAGCCCTGGAGCTGCTCCTGCCCAGGTGAGCCCCCATGTGTGCGAGGCTGCCCCCAGAGGGGCTTCAGCCCTGGAGCTGCTCCTCTCCAGGAGCAAAGTCAGTGTGCAGTCAGTCATTTAACTGGGAGACGTGATAAAGCCAAATAAATGCTTTATTAAATTCCTGGATTATTATTTTAATCAAAGTATTTGTATCAGTTATTATTTCATCCCACTTTTCTCAAATGCCTCAGTTCTGCAAGTGAATGAGTCTTCTTTGAGGAATGACTGATTGTTCTCATTCCCAAGCATTGTGAGCTGCATATTTTATATCACGTCAAAATTAGGATGAGGGAAACTGAAGATAATATTTAAACTTATACTGTTAATCTCACATTTCAATTAAGCAGCACGGATCCTGGAGTTTTCCTTGTTATGCTGTACCCTACTGGGAGCTATTACAGTTCTCATTCGCTCGTGTTTCTGGTGGCACAAAATGATTACAATTTTCTCCTTTCGCTGCTGTAAATCAGGATCAGGTTCCCCGATCAGTGAAGTTATCCTGAATAAAACCAGTGTAAATAGGAATAGAACTGCCTGGAGCAGCGTTATGTTCTTCATGGTTATCTGGTCTCAGCGAGCTGATGAAGCGGTTTCTAAACAAAAATACCACCAATTATCACAAAACTGCAAAGGAGGCAAATACTGTGAGAAACTCCTAATTTGGGCATAGAAACAAGGGGGGCAAGATAACATGATATTAAATTCCTTAAAAAGCCTTGTCCTGGATATAATGGCTGTAATTGCAACTTGCTTAAGATGATGAAAGGAATATTACTATGATTCCCAAAATTCACATGCCTTCTTCATCAAGAAGAAAGCCTACAGAGAAAAGCCTATGTTTATTTTTAAAAGTCCCTCTAACAGAACACATAATTCTTTCAATAAACATTACATAAGAGGGAAATTTCACATATTTTCCTATCATTAGTGTTTCTGTAAATACTGCCAATTCTATTTTTAAAGATGCTAATAGTAATGACTCGGAGCCAGCTGTTCAAAGTCTTTTAACACCACCACAGTTAACCAAGAAATAATGTTAGAAGACGGGTTTGATGGATGGAGCACTCAGTGGATATGGAAGTGGCCGGGTCACACGCAGAGGCGTGACCAAGGCTCTGTGTCCCGGGGGAGCCCAGCGAGGAGTGGCACCCTCTGGACTGGGGCTGGGACGGGCACGGACAGTGGCACTGACAGAGACCCTGAGCCGAGTGTGGGGCACGCTCCAGAGGGAGGGATGGGCATCCAGAGGGACCTGGGCAGGCTGGAGGGCTCTGGGCACCCGCTGAAGTTCAGCCAGGCCGAGCACAAAGCCCTGCCCCGGGGCCAGGGGATCCCAGCCCAAAGCACCTGCAGGCTGATGGCCAGCAGCCTGGGAGGGAGTTACGAGGCTGCAGTGAGTTCACGGCCGGCGAAGGCGAGGAAAATCCTTTTCTCCTCGAGTCTGTGGGGAAAGAGTGAACTCACAGAAGTGCCGGTGGGTGGGACAGACAAACTCTGCCAGAGGAGCGGGCGGTGGCTGTGCCCGGGGCAGGCCCTGCTCTCAGGGACACCTGCGGTGCCAGCTGTGCCCAGGGCTGCCCCAGCACCGACCTGGGCTGGCCGGTGCCACTCTCTGCTGGGCAGTGCCACACACTGCTGGCTGGTGCCACTCTGCTGGTCAGTGCCACTCTGATGGGCAGTGCCACTCTGCTGGGCAGTGCCACTCTGCTGGGCAGTGCCACTCTGATGGGCAGTGCCACTCTGCTGGTCAGTGCCACTCTGCTAGGCAGTGCCACACTCTGCTGGCTGGTGCCACTCTGCTGGCTGGTGCCACTCTGCTGGTCAGTGCCACTCTGCTGGGCAGTGCCACTCTGCTGGGCAGTGCCACACTCTGCTGGCCAGTGCCACTCTCTGCTGGCCAGTGCCACTCTGCTGGGCAATGCCACTCTGCTGGTCAGTGCCACTCTCTGCTGGTCAGTGCCACTCTGCTGGTCAGTGCCACTCTGCTGGCCAGTGCCACTCTGCTAGGCAGTGCCACTCTCTGCTGGCCAGTGCCACTCTCTGCTGGTCAGTGTCACTCTGCTGGGCAGTGCCACTCTCTGCTGGCCAGTGCCACTCTCTGCTGGTCAGTGCCACTCTGCTGGGCAGTGCCACTCTGATGGGCAGTGCCACTCTGATGGGCAGTGCCACACTGCTGGCCAGTGCCACTCTCTGCTGGGCAGTGCCACTCTGCTGGGCAGTGCCACTCTGCTGGGTAGTGCCACACTCTGCTGGCTGGTGCCACTCTGCTAGGCAGTGCCACTCTCTGCTGGTCAGTGCCACTCTGCTGGTCAGTGCCACTCTGATGGGCAGTGCCACACTCTGCTGGCTGGTGCCACTCTGCTGGCTGGTGCCACTCTGCTAGGCAGTGCCACTCTCTGCTGGCTGGTGCCACTCTGCTGGTCAGTGCCACGCTCTGCTGGGCAGTGATGGTCCAGCCCTGGGAGCTCCAGCCCGGAGCTGTGTCAGGCTGCTCCGGCTGCTCCCTGCACATCTGGCACACAGCTGGTGTGCTGGGCTGGGGCACTGCCCGCTGCCACTGCCGCAGCTCTGCTTTCCACAGGTTTTCTCCTGCTTTCCCAAGGTTTTCTCCTGCTTTCCGTAAGGTTTTCTCCTGCTTTCCCAAGGTTTTCTCCTGCTTTCCCGAGGAGGAACAGAACCTTCTTGCAGCTTATTTGTCTTTTGTGATCTAAGCAAACCACCCAATCTGCTGAGTGCTCACAGCTGCCAGGACTGCCAGACATGCACAGAGTATCCCCAGGACTTCCACTGGTGAAATGCCTGATTGTCTCTTCATAAAATGTAAACCACTAAACGAGACTGGAAAACAAAGAGGAAAAATGGAAATAAAGGCGCAGTGAACTCAGTGTTTTCAAGAACAGCCTGTTCCCAGTGACCCCTTTGGCCACCCAAATTGCACGTTTGCCCCTTGGAGGTGCAGTCACAGCTACAGCCAAAGATGTTTGAGGAATAAATTACTGTGAAAGTCAGCTTTTATTTAAACTCCCTCATTTCAAGCACAAAGTGGTTCTCTGTTTCCCTGGAGACCGGGATATGTAAGAAGGCAGAATTTTCTCTCCATTTCCCTTTCCTACACTGGACCACTGTAGAGCAGGGTTTGGCTTTTCCTTTTTCCCTCCCGCAGGACTGGCAGCAGTTCTGACTGCTCATTTCCTCAGGTGACTGGAGCTGTGGCACTGACGTGGGTGACCTGTGCTGACACTCCTGACATGCAGGTGTTGCTGAGGGGATCAGCATCTTTCACTGCACCTTCCTCACTGGGTTTAAAATTTCTGTCAGGCAATGAACAGAAAGGGAGTCCCTTTCTGAGTTCTTGAAGTAGAAAATGATTACAATTAAAATGAATATAATTCTGCTATAATAGTGAAGCATTAAAAAAACAAACAAAAAACTTACAAGATCTTTTATTTGTCTCTGACACCTGTTTAGAAAGGTAAAACCACTTACTACACTACTCAATGAAGAATAAATTGATCAAACTCTTTTTGCACTGTCCGCTTTTGCACAGGGAAAGGAATTAGGAGATGGAATGGAATGAAACCCGCCTCTGGCATGAGGACAAACACATCCTTATGTCCCAATCATAACTTGAAAATTTATTGGGAAAAGACTGACTCTATGCTCTGGATTTCATTGTCCAAGTATTAGTGAAGAATGAGAAAGAAATGACAACTGACAGAAGCTGATAGATGGCATCTTTCATACTTTTCCCACAGAATGTAAAGGCAGGAGAAAGGAAGGAGAAAAGCTGATAGCTCAGATATTCACAGTGTATTTAAACACAAACCTATACCTGAACAAAGCTAAAATTACTGCCTTGTGTAGAAGTGTTCTATCTTTTTATTTAGAGCAAATTCTGATTTTTCAAATAAATACTCTTTGAGAACTATTCTTTACCTTCAGAAAACTGTTCTTAAATGATACCTTTCCATTGTAATCCTTTTACAACTTCCAGGCTCATTGAAATAATGATTGCCTCCTCACATACATTCTGTGAGGAGCACAATAACTGATGTATCCATTTCAAAACATGCTGGGAAAGAAAACAGCATCAATTTTAAATGAAAACTTGGGAAACAGCATCTCAGGAGCCACGGAAGTCCTGCCGGTGTAACACCTGAGGTCTATGGCTCAAGGGCTGTCCCTTGCCGTGACGTTTCGGACGTGGTCTGCTGGCACGGAGAGCTATTTCTGAGCTTTCATCAACCATTCCAGGGGCATTCCCGTTCAGCAGGCCACGGAAACCCAAGCCACGAGCACGCTGAGGCTCCGCAGCCTCATGAGCTGCAGCAGGACCGAGACCTGGGGCAGCGCTGGGCAGCGCAGGCCGGGCTGGGCAGGTCGGGAACAGCCCGGGAAGGAGCTGGGGCACTGCTGGGTGGGAGCTGGCCGTGCCCCCCACTCCGTGCCCCCGCTCGGGAGCCAGAGCCCCTGTGCTGGGCTGATCCCAGCGTGGGCAGCGGGGCTCGGGGGATTCTGCCCCGCTCGGGTCAGACCCCACCTGCAGAGCTGCCTCCAGCCCCGGGGACGCCAGCACATCGGCTTTTCGGAGCAAGTCCAGAGGAGGCCATGGAGATGGTTTGGGGGACGGAGCACCTGTCCCATGAGGAAAGGCTGAGAGAGCTGGAACTGGCCAGCGTGGAAAATAAAAAGCTTTGCGGCGACCTAATCGCGGCGTTCCAGCGCCTGGAGGGGGCGTAGGAAAAGGATGGAGCGAGACTGTTTACAAGTCAGGACAAGGGGGAATGGCTGCTAGAGAGCTGCGATAAGGGCAGTGAGCCCAGGGAGCGAGGCAAGATGAGCGCTGTGCGCTGGCACGGACACCGCCGAGCGGGGAAAGGCTGGGCTGCACCGCAGCTCCTGCCCGGCGGTCTTTGCCAGCGAGACTCAAATAACGGCGCCGGGGACACCGGGCCGGGCGGGGCTCGGCTCGGGAGCCGCGGGGGCGGCCCCGGCCCCGGCCCGGAGCGCCGCCCTCGGCACGGCCGCGGCCGCAGCCCCGCGCCCGGGGGATGCGGGCGGGGCCGGGAGGTGCATCCGACCCGCCCCGCTCCGCCCGCATCCCCCGGTCCCTCTGCCCGGCCCCGCTCCGCCCGCATCCCCCGGCCCCTCTGCCCGGCCCCGCTCCGCCCGCATCCCCCGGCCCCTCTGTCCGGCCCCGCTCCGCCCGCATCCCCCGGCCCCTCTGCCCCGCTCTGCTCCGCCCCACCGCCCGCATCCCCCGGCCCCTCTGCCCGGCCCCGCTCCACCCGCATCCCCCGGCCCCTCTGCCCCGCTCTGCTCCGCCCCACCGCCCGCATCCCCCGGCCCGCCCCCGGCCCCGGGCCCCGCCCGCCTCCCCCGGCCCGCTGGGCTCCGTCCCCGCCCCGCCGCGCCGGGGCCGCCGCGGGCAGCGGGGGGAGGCGGCGGCGCCGGGCGCTGCCATGCGGGCGGGCGGCGCCGGGGCGCGGGGCGGCTGAGCGCGGCGGCGGGGCCGGCCGCGGGAGCCGGCGGGGAGAGGCCGCGGGGCATGCCAGCCGCTCGCCCCGATGTTTCCCTGGAGCAAGTGGAAGAAGAGGATGGGAGCGAGCGCCTCCTCCTCCAAGAGACCCGTCTTCGACGAGCAGGAGGACGGTGAGTGCGGACCGAGATGCTCGGGGTGCCCGCCCTGCCCGGGATGCTCTGCCCTGCCCTGCCCAGCCCGGATGTCCAGCTCCGGGGCACTCTGCCCTGCCCTGCCCTGCCCTGCCCCGGCGGCGCTGCCCACGCGGTGCCCTGTCCCGGGGTGCCCAGCCCGGGGTGCCCAGCCCGGGGTGTCCTGTCCCGGGACACCGAGCTGCCCCGCCCGGCACTGGGGTCGGTGCCCCCGGCGGGGCCGTGCCCGGCTGCGGGGGTCCGGCCGGGCGTTGTCTCCCCCAGGACGCAGGGACTCTGCCCACGGGCACCCCACGGGCACGGGACACGGGACAGGGGACACGGGACACGGACCACGGGCGCCGCCGTTAAAGCGGGGGTGGGAAGGGGGCGGCGAGGGCACAGCTCAGCAGCGAAGTTTCGGTTCGTGCACGGACGGCCCCGCTTGGACCGAGGAAGGGCCAAGCGCCGCCGGCACCAGCGCCCGAGCGCTGCTGCCCGTGCACAAAGCCGCTCTGGGGTTTTTCCCAAAATACAAGCTGGGGGGGATGTTTAGGAATACGCCGTGAAATACCATGCTGCATTAGAAATCTCGGGTGCAGGGGGAATTTCAGAGGAGCAGAGGAAGGAACTTTGACTGTGGGTGGGGAAGAGAGCCCTCGGGCCAGCAGGCGAGCCCCGGGGCGCTCCTGAGCGCTGCCGTGGCCCCGTGGCACTCACCAGGCGAAAATCCCTGTGTGTGGGTGCTGAACTGTGCACTGCATAAACCTGGAGGTAGACGTGCGAGTCTGGGTCTGGGGGCAGTGATGTGAGCGTCGGGGTCTGCTGGAATTCCCTCGCTGAGGGGACCACACCTGTCTGTGCTGCTCTGGCAGCTGATGGGTTAAATCAGGCAAACTTTTCCTGGCACAAGAGCTGGTTATTTCTCCAACAAGCTTTTATTAGAATTCACACTGAGCAAGCCGAGTAAAGACACTTAAATCGGAGGCTTCACTGCAGTTACATTCTGAAAACAAAATTTTTTTCTGAGAGGCTTTTGATTCTACCCTGTGCAGCCAAGCAGGGTGGGTGAGCTCTGCAGCTGAGTGGCCACTGACAGGAGCCTGGGAACACCTTCCAGGTACTTTCAATCAGTGCTTTCACCGTGTCCCAATTATTGGCACATCGCTTCCTTGATGTCTCCTGCTTTTCCATAATTCCTTGTTAGAGTGCTCAGAGCAATTACAGCGTTGTTCCAGTGAACTCATATTTACTGTCATGGCACGGTTGCTATGGTGATCTCCTAAGACATCCCAATAACTTCCTTAGATAAAGAAACCAGCTGATACTTGGGTTCGTGTGTGACATACTGTGGAAGACTTACTAGTGACAACAATATAATGAGAAATCAATTAAAAATATAAAAAAGGAAAAGATACATTTGGTATGTCAAATTTTGCCCATACGTGGTTCCTTGTGATGGATCTCTCAACAAGGATGAGCCTGACTGCTGAAATCCAGCAGATAATCCCTGATAATTTTGTCAGGGTGTATGTAAATAGAATGTTAACGTTTATTGTAGTCACTGGTAACACAACCAGTACTAAAATCATACTCCAAATCCTGCAGAGCTTCCAGTCTTCGTCCCTGGCTTCCTGGGGACTGGTTTTGGGACTGCACTGACCACTGGTTCCTGTCACGGCTGAGGCAGTGCAGGGGGGATGTCCCGGGGGTGAGCAGGATGTGTTTGCTCTCTTGGTGTGAAACTCCTGGCTCCAGAGGCTTCTCCACTGCTTACCCTGGGTTAAGAACTGCCATTTCTCCTCAGCCTGCGCCTGTGCAGCCCCAGCTGCTCTTGGATCTCGTGTGGAGCAGTCAGGAGCTCCTGTGTCACCCCTCTCTGGGAGGGCACGGCTGCAGCTGGCCTTGTGGGCTGTGTGGGTTGAGCTCTGAGTGACTCCAAGAGTAAACTTGGTGTTCCAGAGTGTCCTAAGGACCTTCCCAGCCGTCTCCACTTCTTCAGCATCTTTTCTGCCAGTGCTTGGCTGGGCTTGTTCTTTGGCAGAGATGAAGCTGGTGCTGGTTCAGCTGGTCCACCCAGGGCCAGGGCGGTGTGGAGCTGGGCTCTGGGGAGCTGTGCCCAAGGGGCAGCTGTGCTGCTCCTTCCTTGCTTCCCTTCCTGGCTGCTGTGGTGTCCCCATCCCCGCACTCGGGAGCCTTCTCATGGCCGTGGTGCCAGGTTCAGTGTGTCCAGGTGTGTTCAGGAGTGTTCAGGAGTGTCAGGTGTGCCTGGTGCTGCGTGTTGGGCACAGCACTATGGCCGTGGTGCCAGGTTCAGTGTGTCCAGGTGTGTTCAGGTGTGTCCAGGTGTGTTCAGGTGTGCCTGGTGCTGTGTGTTGGGCACAGCACCGTGGCCGTGGTGCCAGGTTCAGTGTGTTCAGGTGTGTTCAGGTGTGTTCAGGTGTGCCTGGTGCTGTGTGTTGGGCACAGCACCGTGGCTGTGGTGCTAGGTTCAGTGTGTCCAGGTGTGTTCAGGAGTGTTCAGGTGTGTTCAGGTGTGCCTGGTGCTGCATGTTGGGCACAGCATCCCTGTCTGAGCCCTTGGGGTGCCTGCCTGCTGCAGCATGCACACCATACTGCTCCCTGCTTGCACACACAGCCTGCCAGAGATTTCGGGGCGTTTCACAACTGGGGCTCAGCTAGCAGGAAGGCTGACTGCGGAAGGACAGTGCCTGTGTGTTTGTGTGTGCTTCCAGGGAGCCCTGGCGTGGGGGAGATGGGTTTCTCTGGCTGTGGGAGCCGCTCTCCAGCTGGTTCCAGTCCCACAGAAAAGCTGGCAAGCTGCACTTCCATCAGCTGGGAGGGAGGGAGCTCCAGCCTGTCCAGCTGGGGACACTGCCCAGGGATGCCTTTGAGAGAGCTCGGTTTTGGTGAGGTGTGTTGTACCCTGCTGGTGAACAGGGAAAGTTAATGAATGGAGGAGGAGGAAAAACAAAGTAAGGGGAAAAGTATAGGGAGAAGAAAACAAGGCAAAAGAGCAGAAGGGCTGCAGGGTGGAGCACTCAGAGTTGTGTGCTGGAGTAAGGTGGGCTCAGTGAGCTGGAGTGAATTGTAGCGGGCTTGTGGGTTCTGCATTACCACTGTGGGCTGTTTTCCATCACGAAAAATACGCCCTTATCTGCAGGGACTTTTCAGGGTTTGTTATTTATACCTGCAAGGATGTTTTAAAAACTCCTCACGCGAGGAGTGGGTTTGTTCTCCACAGGGGGTGGGCACTGCCTGTCTGCTGGCTGAGACACGTCTCTGTGCAGGGCACGGGGCACTGGGGTGTCTCACGGAATCACAGAATCCTTTGGGCAGGAAAAAGCCTCCAGGATCATGGAGTCCAAGCTGTGCTCTGAGTGCCATGTCCAGGAATTCCTGGGACACCTCCAGGGATGGGGATCCAGCCCTCCCTGGGCAGTTCCAGTTCCTGAGCCCCTTTCCATGGGGAAATTCCTGCTGGTTCCACCCTGAGCTCCCCTGGCCCAGCCTGAGGCCGTTCCCTCTGCTCCTGTCCCTGTTCCTGGAGCAGAGCCCGAACCCCGGCTGTCCCCTCCTGGCAGAGAGCTGGAGAGCAAGAGGAGGCACAAAAGTCATGAGGCTTGTTTGTCATTTGGGCAGGAATTTTGCTGCTGTTCTGGGAACCAACCTAGCAAGTTTTATTGACATTGTCCTCCTTTTTAGAAGGAAAAAAAAATTATTTTAGATTTATTTTTTATATCAAGTGAGGAAAACCTGTAATTGTGAAACCAATGGGAATGTTTCAACCCCGATATCTGAAAACTGCTTAGCAGAGTTGGACTTGGGCACCTGGGCTGAGCGGGAGGAAACACAGGGCACACACTCAGTGCTATTAGCATTGCCCACAGTTGTGTTACATGAGAGAGGGGGAAACCACAGCAAGATTTATCTCTCTGTGCAATTATGTCTGAAGAGGAATTTCAAGAGTGCATTTTGGATGTGGTTTCTCCTGAATCAAAGTGGTTTACTAAAAAAACTGTGTGTAAATATACATGAGAATCTGCGAAGCCATCTGCTGCTTTGTGCTTTGCTGTGCCTCCCCTCACTGACACGAGGCGAGTGGTCCAGGGGTCCCGTCTGTGTCCTGATGCTGAATTTGTTTTTTCTGCTGATGTACAAAGTTTTAATGGTGCAGCCCAGTGACTTTCATTGTGATTAGTATTTTGTTTTAATCACTTTTCCCCCCAGTTCTTGTTTGACTCTGCCAGAATGCAGATGGTGTTTTCTACGGGGGTCAGGTGCAGGCGCCTGTGTTTATCTTACTTGCATCGAAATCAACTTTTCAGCACGTTTCCAGCTCTATAGCTCATGGGCACGGCTCTCCCGGTAAAGCAGCCTGGTGGTGGGAAGTGTGTGCTGGGGGCTGGCCCGGCTCAGGTGCGGTGTCTGTGCGGTGCCGTGTGGATGTGCGGTGCCGTGCTGGGTGTGCGGGATGTGGAGCTGTGCGGTGGCGTGTGGATGTGCGGTGCCGTGCGGGATGTGGGGCTGCGCGGTGCCGTGCTGGGTGTGCGGTGCCGTGCTGGGTGTGCGGTGCCGTGCGGGATGTGGGGCTGCGCGGTGCCGTGCTGGGTGTGCGGTGCCGTGCTGGGTGTGCGGTGCCGTGCTGGCTGTGCGGTGCCGTGCTGGCTGTGCGGTGCCGTGCTCGCTCCGCGCTCTGGCCGCGTGTGCCGGCGCGGGGCCGGGCGCTCCCCCGGCGCCGCTCGGCGCTCGGGCTCAGAGTTTCGGAGCTGCCGGAGCCGTGCCGGTGCGGGCAGCTCCGGCAGCCCCGCTGTGCCTCCTGCCCAAGGGCCGCTCCGGGCACACGCGGGGCTGCTCCCATCGCCCCATCCCGCGGCACGGCCCGGGGAAACGGGCGAGGAGCTGCAGAACCTGCGGGAGCCGCTTCAAAGAGTGCCCGTGTTCACAGCAGCGCGCTGCGGGCGTGCGGCACACGGCGGGAGCGAGAGCGAGAGCGAGAGCGAGAGCGAGAGCGGGCAGCCCTGCCCAGCCTGCCCTGCCCAGCCTGCCCTGCCCAGCCTGTCCAGCCTGCCCTGCCCTGTCCAGCCCAACCTGCCCTGCCCTGTCCAGCCCAACCTGCCCTGCCCAGCCTGCCCTGCCCAGCCTGTCCAGCCCGCCCTGTCCAGCCCTGCCCAGCCTGCCCTGCCCAGCCCTGCCCAGCCTGCCCTGCCCAGCCTGTCCAGCCTGCCCTGCCCTGTCCAGCCCAACCTGCCCTGCCCAGCCCTGCCCAGCCTGCCCTGCCCAGCCTGTCCAGCCTGCCCTGCCCTGTCCAGCCCAACCTGCCCTGCCCAGCCCTGCCCAGCCTGCCCTGCCCAGCCTGCCCTGCCCAGCCTGCCCAGCCCAGCCTGTCCAGCCTGCCCTGTCCAGCCCTGCCCAGCCTGCCCTGCCCTGCCCTGCCCTGCCCAGCCCTGCCCAGCCTGCCCTGCCCTGCCCAGCCTGCCCAGCCTGCCCAGCCCTGTCCAGCCCAACCTGCCCTGCCCAGCCTGCCCAGCCTGCCCAGCCCAGCCCTGCCCTGCCCAGCCTGCCCTGCCCTGCCCAGCCCAGCCCAGCCTGCCCTGGCTGCCCCTGATCCTGCAGCCCCTCCAGAGCCTGTCCTGCCCGAGGCTGCTGGGCAGCTTTGGGCAGCTCCCGGACCCGCTGTCCTTGTCACCTGCCCCGTGCCGCTCAGGCTTTGGTCCTTGCAGGGTGGCGATCTGTTTGTGTTCCTGCCTTCACTTCCCCTTCCACGGCAGTGAGATGTCCAACATTCTCCATGGCTCTCAGCAGCAGCTTTTCAGCTTGGGGTTCCTCCCCGTAACTTTTTGTTCCAGGGCTTGGGACCTTCAGGGAAACAAGGGCATGTTTGGGGGAACAGGGGCATGGAAGGATGGGGAGCAAAACCTGACCTCCCTTGTCCTGTGTCCTTCACCTCTGAGGGAACCCAAACCCTTCTGGCCAGGTTTGTGACAGATCTGGGGACATCCTGTTGTGCTGCTGGGAGAGGGACCTGGGCAACAGATCCAAGGAAAAGTTTCTCTCTCTCTTCTGAGGTGATCAGTGCCATACACCACGTTCTGGTCTTGGGGCAGCCAGCACGGCCTGGCTGTGTCCCCTGGTCCCCTGACATTGTCCCTGCTGCTGGCCATGCTCCTCACAGAACCCAGCTCTGTCACCTCAGCTGGGCAGGAAACGCTGCCCTTTCACTGGAAATCTGTTGTTTATTGCCCAGCAAGGCAGCTGTAAAATCGCAGTTACAACTTATTTGGGGTTAGGTACAGATGTATTAAGCTTCCATGCACTGCACACCACTGACTGGAGTGTTCCCTGCCCAGACTGCAGGGAGAACTTTTCCAATAGTCTGACTTTCATGGCTGTGGGTTGGGAGCCCAGATGCCTTCCCTGGTATTTAAACACAAGGGAAAAAAGCCTTTCTGTATTATCAAAGTGGTAGCTAAGTAAGTAAGTGGGGGAGGAGGGAGTGGGGATTGCAAGGGGATGTCGCAAAGCTGTGTTTAGTATTGTCAGCAGGGCTTTGTTCTGGCTGCCCAGGACCTGGGGTGCTTTGCCCCTCCGTGGGCTCTGTGTCCCTGGCAGAGCCACTGCTCCTCATTCCCGCCAAGCATGAAAAACTTCTCTAGGCATGAAGCTTTGCAGTGTGTCATGTAATGCAGAGATAGGTTAAATCCTGGGAATCCAGCAATTTCAAGTCCTGGAGGTGTGTGGTTCCACAGCAGCATTGGGATTGCTGCTCAGAGCTGTTTAATGACTGTGCTGGCCCTCTCCACCCTGTTGGCCGTGGTCCCTTCGCAGTAGTGCTGGCTCAAGTCTCAAGAAAAGCCATTCTCAAGGGGCTCATGTGTCTGTGGGAGATCTGAGGAGAGGAGGTTGGGGTGAAATGAGTCCTCAGGGCAGCTGAGACTATTTGCATGGAGCAGGAGTAACGGGAAATAAACACAACAGCAATTTGAAGGACATTTGATGCACAGAGAGGGACAAGGGCAATCAAGGAAAAGTCACTGGCAGTACCATTCAAGTGAAATATTAAATCAGATTAATACTTGGTGTATTCTGAGGAGGCCACAGTCCTCATAACTAGCTCGGAATGGGCTTCCTGTGATTTGGGAATAACATGCAGGAGCACGTGGCTGGGGATCTGCCCACCTGCCCCGTGTCCCTGGGGCTGGCAGGGGACCTTCCAGCAGGGCTGGCATTGCCTGCTGCTGCAGGTCCCAGACATGGGCTGGTGGGGAGAGCAGCAGGGGCAGCTGCAGCAGCAGAGCCGAGCTGTCAGTGCTGGCTGCGGGCAGCGCCAGCTCGGCTCCTGCCATGCCCACTGCAAGGGCAGCGGGCAGCACCTGATGGGAAACCTTCCCAGAGATGAGAAAAGCTGCTCTTTCTGCAGTATGGAACTCTCACAGCTCACCCTGGGTGCTGACGGGCACCTCGGGAGTGATGGGGTTTGGGACAGCTGCACAGACAGCACAGGGAGCTCTGGGTGGGCTCTGGGTGAGCTCTGGGTGGGCTCTGGGTGGGCACAGAGGTGCCCGTGGCGGGTGCTGGCAGTGGCACTGTGCGGTGCCGCTCGGCCACCCTGGCTGGCCTGGCTCTGCCTGCGCTCCTCAGGAGCCAGGGGCAGCCCTGCTGCCAGCCCTGCTGCCAGCTCTGCTGCCACGGTCCCTGGGCAGTGCCTGAGCAGCAGGGACAGCTCTGTGCCACGTCCCAGGAGCTCTGTGCCCCTCTGGTGCCGCGTGGGCTCCGCTGGGTTCATTGCGTGGTAAATGCCACAGCGGGAGCAGTCAAAGCAAGCACAGCTGCAGCGAGGCAGACCTGGGCACTGATTAATGAATAGCTTCAGCCTGGTGTGTGTTTCTCTGCATGGCTTTCTGATGTAAAGATCAATCTGTGAATTTATTTAAAAAATAGCGGGTTTCTTTTAAAGAGAACAAATTGCCTCTGTTTATCAAAAGGCTGAGTAACATCAACAAACAGTTCAGTCTGTGCTGCCCCTCAGCACTGCTTGGGAAATCGTTTCAGTTTGTGCTCCTGGCCTTGCTTTGGATTTTTCCCTGCTCTTAGCCTGGCATCTCCAAAGGCACCCCTGCCTCCCCCGCTGCTCTCTGCAGAGGCCACCCTGCTCCTCCTGCTCGGTGCTGAGGTGGGTTTCCACTGCTAGCTCTGCTCTTGCTCTCCTGCCCGGGCTGCCCGGGCAATTCCCTGGGCTTTGCTCTGCAGGTGTGCCAGGGCAGGGGCACAGGGGCGGCCCTGGGGTGGGAGCTGGGAGGCAGAGGCAGCACAGCCCCGGGGCTGTCGCTGTGGGCAGGGGCTCTCCCCAGGGCCAGCCTGCCCCTGCAGCCCCCTGCAGCCCCCTGCAGCCCCCCGTGCTGCTGCCAGGGCTGGCTGCCCTCTCCCTTGGGCATCCTCTGCCAGGGAGGTTCTTCCTCTCCGCAGCGAGTTGCACATCGCTGTGCTCCAGAGAATTTATCACACGAGTAGGATGTCTGCTTTCCCCAGAGAATTTGGACTCGGTGAATAATTCTGTTTGACATCTGCTGTGAATTTGGGTCTGCTCTCTTCTTGTGGAGCTGAAATGAATCCTGCGTGGTTGTGGCCACTGTCCTGCAGGGGCAGCTGGGTCAGCCCAGCCTCTGTGAGCTCGGGTGAGGTCTGCCCGTGGAGTGAATCTGTTCTGACACCTCCAGGAGGAAGAACAGGCTTCTTGTTGACTGTAGGGAGCACCAAAGGGGGTCACTGTTCCCACCTGGGCTCAAGCAAAATGTCTTCAGGTATTCACACTTTCTTGTGGTTCTTTTTTCCTTCCCAGATTTACTGTCATTGTCAGCACGTGGCAGTGATACCCTCTCATTCACACTCCTAATTTTTCCTTCTTTGCCAAAAGAGCCTTTTCCATCGCCACAACTGTGGGAAATGCCTGCCCAGCTCAATGAGGGGCAGAGGACAGACCTGCATGTGGGGACATGGGTGGTCCCAGAGACACCAAAGCCCTGTTGGTGCTCACCAGCCTTGGGCCCGTGGCTCTTGGAGCTGCTGGTGGTGCTTGGGTTCTCTTCTGAGCCCCTGGTGAGCTGCTGCCCCGTGCCTGCCCTCTCAGCTCAGCTGCTGACAGGAGGGAGGGCCAGGGCAGGAGCAGCATTTCCACAGCCCTTCAACTGCTGCTGCAGCAGCTCTGCCGAGCAGCATCGCCCATCCCAGCCAGAGGCATTTTGGGAGCACGTCTGCTGCTCACGAGCCTCTGGGACAAAGATAGGGCCCTGTGCCTGAAATAGCACCCCGGAGCCTGCACACCCCACCAGTGGCTGCTCTCGAGAGGGAAATCCAGAGTTTGTTTTCAAGGCATCAGCACTGTGTTGACAAGGCTGTCGTGAGGAAAAGGGTCTCAGCTGGGAATGCCTGAGCTAAGTCCAAGTGCAGCGTACACACACACAGTGCCTGCTGCTCACACCCAGCGTGGGCACAGGGGGGATCCTGCCTTGGGAAAGGTGCTCCACACAGAACCCCTGAATCCCTGGGGCTGGGAAAGCCCTCCCAGCCCAGGGAGTCCCAGCTGGGCCCATCCCCACCTTGTCCTCAGCTCTGAGTGCCACTTCCAGGTGACACCTCCAGGGATGGGGATCCAACCCTCCCTGGGCAGTGCCAGTCCCTGAGCCCTTTCCATGCCATGGAGGAGGTCGTGGTGGGGGTGTGCATTCATCGACATGCCCATGTTAAAAACCACAACTCCAAACCAGACATCACTGTATTTTCATGGTGCTGATCCATGCAATTGCCAAGAAATGAGCATAGCTGCCAATTCAGCTCTTTCCCAGGAGACTTTTTCTATTCTTTTTGATTTTCTCTTTGTTGCTTCAGTGGTGTGAAATGCTGCAGCAGAGACCATCCTTCAGTGCAGTGTGTGCAGCAGTGCTGGAGTGCAGAAAACAAGGAAATGGCATTTTGAAATGAAATGTCTCTGCTGTTGCATCTCTTGCGGCTCAAATGCAACATGGCTGGTGCACAGTTTGACTTTTTGGTGTATTTTCCCAGTGTTCTGGTAGCTGTCAGCAGCCCCAGTGACACAGCAGGAGGAACAAGGCTGTCTTTCAATGAATTTGCTGGTGTGGCAAGTAGTAAAAGCCTCTTTTGATGGAAAACCAGAAGCAGCTGATTGTAGAAAATATTCTTGGGCTCTCTATGTTACAAAGAGTTGTTGTCCTAGGATTGGTACATATTGCAGTAAACTGCAATGCTTCTGGACAGATTTGGGAAAAGCAGTGGTGATCAGGAGACATAAAATAAAAGATGGACTAGATTATATCAAAGAGAATGAGGTAGGTTGTTCCCCAGCAGACCTGTGTTTGTCTCAGACCTCTTAAACCCTGTTGTGTGATTTAAAAAAAAAGGGATTGCTGAATTCTGTCTTGTTATCAATGGTTCTAAGTTCTCACTTGAGAATGCCTGTGTGTGATCCCTCACACGCTGCTTGCTGCAGTGAGCCCAGCAGTTTGGTCACAATACCTCGCTGTTTGTTGCTGCCTGGAACACAGAGTTAAACCAGATGTGGGTGGCTCCTTCTCCTCTCTGCCCTGAGCAGCTTTTGTGGCTCTCCTTGGGTGCACAGAAAAAACCTGCCAGGTCTGAGGGCTTCGGTTACCTGTGGTGATTGGATTTAATGTGGCTCTACTGCTGGCTTTTCTATTAATTAATATTTTAAGTCTTCCAAGCCCAGTGTCAGGGCCTTCCCAAGCACTGTGGTACTGAAGTTGGCCATGGGCTGTCTGCTGTGTCCTTGTGAGCCGTTTCCTGAGCCTTCAGCACAGAGCCCTGCTGTTTGCCCTTCTCCCTGCAGCTGTGGGCAGCAGGAGGGAGGGATAGGGTTGCACATGAAGAGGTGCATTGGATTTCACCTCAGCAGCTGGTGCATGTCTAGGATGGCTCGTGCTGCTCCTTATTCTCTGTATTGCCATAGCAACGGGACGGGCTGCTGGGACCAGGGTCCCCTGTGCCACCACAGCCCAGCCTGTCCCTCAGCACAGCTCTGCCCACCTGTGCACAGCCACCCACTCCTTCTGCTCTGCTTTCCCCGAGCAGACCGCAGTCCTCCTACCTCCCTGTGCCCCTCCTGTGCCAGGTGACATCCCTGAGCCCCCATCTCCAGGTGTGCTCCTGGGGCACCTGCCAGCGGAGCCAGCCGGGCAGGAGCAGCTGCTGCTGTCCCTGTGTGACCATGTTCTTGTCCCCATTGCCCCGTGAGTGCCACCACAGCCTGGCAGCTCCTGGGACCCCAGCACACAGCCTGGAGCCTGCAGTCCTGGCTCCAGTCACTGTCACAGCTGGCAGCTCCTGGGACCCCAGGGCAGAGCCTGCTCTCCTGCAGTCCCAAGGTGCTCACGTCTGGCTGTTGCTATCTAAAGAAATAGTCGGTTGTTTCCAATGTACCCTGTTAGTGGCACGGAGCATAAAGAAAAGGAGCAGCAGGGAAGGGCCCTGGAGGCCGGGAGCGGCGAGGAGCGGGCAGCGGGGCTGTGCCCGGCTGGCCGGGTGCTCTACCCTCCTCTCTGTTCCATACCCGAGGCTGCTGGGGCACCCTGTGTGTGCCTGCACCCCAGTCACCCTGCCCTGGGTGCCTGGCTGGGGCTTGGAGCAAAGCACAGCATTGTAGGATTTGTTTAGGAGCAAGGAGACCGCAGTGGGCCGTGGGATGTGGCCCTGCCCAGCAGGCAGGAGCAGGGCCCTGTGCCAGGGGAGCTGACAGCCCCAGCCAGGGTTTGGGGACCCACCCTTGGCTTTCAGTACACACAGGTAGTGCCAGTCTCCTTGGCCTTGGCCAAAGCTGGGTACAGGCAGGATTCTGTCTGGAGCTGGGGTGTGTCTGACCAGAGAGCCTCTTCTGTGCCACAGCCACAGCCTCCTCACTGCATGGAGAGAGGTCACATCCGTGCCTGCAGCCAGGAGTCATCACTGAACATGGGACATTGCCTGCGGTGCCACAATTGCAGACGTATCTGCAGAAGAAGGAATTCTTTTCTTTAGGATGGGGACGTACCATGGTTGTACCTATCTGGACAGGGTCCCTTTCTGGCCCTCAGCTGCCCCCAGCCTGTCTCATGCTGGTGTTCTCAGCGGGATCTGCTGTGAGGAGTGACTGAGGCTCCTCTGACAGACCAAGATCAGGTTTCCCGTGCGTGACCCAAGTGGGAGCTCCGCTCCCCAGGATTGTTTTTAAACCTTCCAGTGAAGCCCCAGTGCTTGCAAGTTCTTTGTGTCTCAGCACGATGCAAATGCAGCACGAGGTTTGCTGCAAAGTAGGTCTGTGCATGGTGTTTGTGGTGCTGGGCTGGAGCAGAGCTGCGCGGTGCTGTCAGATCCATGCCCTACATTCCTCAGTCCCTTCTGCAGGTGCTTCCAGAGGGTGTCTGCTGCATCAGGATGGGGTGCAGCTCTGCCTGCAGCTGAGCTCCTGGCTGTTCTGGTGGCTCTGAGCGCAGGGGTTTGCCAGGTGCTCCCAGCACAGCCCAGCAGTGATGCTCCTGCTTAGGCCGTGTTGGTTTGTCCTTGGTCCCGAGCGTCCCTTGGGTCACAGAGTCCTCTCTGCAGGCACGTGGGTGTCAGTGTGTGACGGATGAGTGAAGTGACCCATTCCTCTGTCTGGAGCCCAGGCTGTGCTGTGCCCTGCTGCTGGCTCCTGCTGCCCACAGCTGGCACCAGGGCACGTGGGGTGTCCTGGTAGCAGCCCTGCAGCCAGGGTGCTGGGACATGAGCTGGGGCAGGAGGGAAATTCTGCTGTTGGAGCTCCTGCTTCTTTTAGATTGATAGCTTCAGTGATTTTACACTTGTCCCCCTCTGCTGGTGCCTCTGACACTGGAGCTCTCCCAGTGCAGTGCCCAGGCTGCCCACTGCATCTGAGCTCTGTGTGTGTCCAGCTGGGTGGTGTTAAGGGATCAGTGTGCCCAGGAGGGAGACACACACACACCCTCCCCTCTGGGAGCCCAGTGGGTGCCCCGGTGCAGCGTGACCAGCGGGTCAGCACCAGGGAGCTGGGTTTGTGCCACACAGCCCCAACACCCTGGCTGAGATCACTCCTAATTAGAGCACTCTGTGTTTGCAGGGCAGCGAGGTGCCATGGAGAGGCACTCTGCTGAGCTGCTTGGGTGACACTAATTACTGGCAGTTAATTAAAAAGCAGTTGAGAGGAGAGCTCTCCAGTGAGGGCACAGGGTGCTTGCTGGGCTGGTCTCATTACCATTTCTGTGTGACACCACTGGCTCTGCCCCATGGCCCTTCCATGCCCCATGGAGCTCGGGATGTGCCAGAGGCAGCTGCTCCCAGTGCCCGGAATCGGCACTGCTCACCAACCCCAGCACCCTCTGCCTCCTCCTGTCCACCACAGCACCCCCAACTCCTGCATCCTCCTGCTTCCGCTGCAAATCCGCATTGGCAAGAGAGCAAAATCAACGTTTGTTTGTTTTGGCAATTACAGTAGAGATTTAATTACACTCCTTCCTCGTATGCTGCTGACTGTCAGGTGGCGTGTTAGGCATAAACAAAGATGTTCTGCTCAGGTGAGGAGTGGTTATTAAAGACCCACTGGCAGCCTGCAGCTGGCCCCGAAGCTGCTGTCAGCTGCAGCCCCAGCACCTGCGCTGGGCTCCATGTGCTGTGTGCCAGAAGAGGCAGAGGCTGAGCAGGGATGTCACCCCGAGTGGCTGCGTGAGCTGTGGGGAAGTGAGCAAGGAAACAGAAATATCAGAAAAGAGAGAAAACCACGTCTGTGTCTGCAATGATTTTGAGGCAGCAGCTTCAGGTATCTAGCAGCAATTCAATATTTCAGTCTCTGAGTAAGTTCTCTGTTCAAAACAGTGGGGATCCTCAATTGCTGACATGAAAAGGGCCCGATTTTCCTGCTCATCACTTATTGCCTTTGAAGAATGTGTCTTAAAGCCTGAGCCTATTGTGTCGTGTGAAAGCAGCTGTAGCATTGTCTGGCAATGGTAAATTGGCAATGACTTTGCATTTCATAATTAGTTAACAAGGAATCATTTACCATGAGCATGTCTCTCAAACCCCATTGAAATGTGCAGCACATGTTTGACGTTATTAATTAAAAACAGGAATTTCAAATGATCTCTGGAAACAGTTCCCATTTCCCTTCACTCCACGGGGCCATTGACAGGGATGAGGCTGGATTAAGGCAAGGGTTTGAAATTTTTCTGAAAAAATTACTTTGGGACTCTAGGGTTATTCAGGAGGGCGAAAGAGACCACTGGCTGTGTTTCAGATCCCCCAACCCTTATCCTTAAGCTCCTGAACAGGGCTCTGTGAGCTCCCCCCACTCCCAGTGAAGGTCAGTCTCAATTACATCTTGTCAGAAAACCTCTCCAAGGGGTAATCCTAGGGAGAAATTATTTCTAGAGATTCTTGTCAAATTAAAGAGAGCCTTTAATTAAATGAGTGTCCATTACTTAATGGCAATTATGGAGAGAAAAGCCTTATTTCTGAAAGAGGCAAAGCTCCACTTTCCTATGGAAAATTTACTTCTTCAAATAATAAGATAAAGATGGCTTATTGTGCTCCAGAACTGAAGGCTGACAGAAATGAATGTGCATCCTTGGGGGGGGTTTCATCTGGAAAGGGAAGAGCTCTGACAGCACCTCTGTGTGCTGTGGGAGAGCCCTGTGGCTGGCCCTCAACTCCTCCCTTCCCTGGCATGGGGCTGGGGGCCCATCAGTGCTTTTGGGGTACCATTAACATTTCTGGGGGGCCCATCAGTGCTTTTGGGGGCCCATCAGTGCTTTTAGGGTGCCCATCAGTGCTTTTGAGGTCCCGTCAGCGTTTTTGGGGTGCCCACCAACGCTTTTGGGGGGGCCAGCACCCCACACACTGGTTTTGGGGTGCTTCTCAGGCATTCAGAGCTGTTCCAGCACCTTGCAGCCAGCCCTGCCAGGAGCTGTGTCACCAGAGCTGTGCATTAAGTTGTGTGGGCACTAGGTCAGGGAGTTCTGGATGTTGATACCTTTTATTTAGCAGCCTTCTGGATTTAATGAGTGTCCATAATTCAGTAATTCATAATTTATGATAAAGAAAGACAATAGATTAGGTTGCTGTTTAATTATTGCTTATTTTTGTAGCTGTTGTGGGGTCTGTGTAGCAAAATACAGACGGGATAAGCAACCTTCCCTAAACTCCAGCCCTTCCTTTTTGCAGGATTAGGGGAATAGCTGTACCCCTTCCAGTGGCACTGCTCTTGGGACAAAATGGCAGGACTCTTGGCTGAGCAGGAACCTTGTCTGGTTTTGAAACCCCAATAATCATCATCCTGATTCCTTGGTAATTGAGACTCAGGGGTTCCCTGGCACATTTTCTGTGCTTGCGCTGGCTGGCAGTCTGTGACAGGAGCAGAGGGAGAGCCCCAGCTGGGCAGGGCAGGCTCAGGGTGGAACCAGCAGGAATTTCCCCATGGAAAGGGGCTCAGGGATTGGCACTGCCCAGGGAGGGTTGGATCCATCCCTGCAGGTGTCCCAGGAATTCCTGGAGGTGGCATTCAGAGCTCTGGGCTGGGGACAAGGTGGGGATGGGCCCAGCTGGGACTGCCTGGGCTGGGAGGGCTTTTCCAGCCCCAGTGACCCTGGGATTCTGTGATTTTCCTGCCACAGACACCTGGCTCCTGCTTATTTGATGAACAAAACTCCTCCAAGTGGGACAATGGACAGCTGCTCTTCTCGTTTAATTCCAAATGGTGAATCTTGTATTTATGAGAGAGAGATCCAAATATGGTCCATCTGGTACCATTACTCAGCTGTTCACTTCACAGAGAAGAGAACGTTTCCGTATCTCTGCCGACATGTTCACATGAGGAGCTGAGCCTTTAGAGCTGTTCAGCGTTTTCCTTTGCCGAGGGCTGCGTACACGGGGGAAATTCTGCTAAATCTCTCAGCTCATGTTCCCAAAGCAGCAGGGCTGCCTGGGTGTGCCAGGCCAGGCTCCCGCGGTGGCTCGGGTGAGCTCCCGGTCCCTCCCTGAGCACCAGCTCTGCCCCAGGCCTGTTTTCCATCCTGGGTGGTTCCCCAGGCCCGTTTTCCATCCTGGGTGGTTCCCCAGGCCTGTTTTCCATCCCGGGCGGTGCCCCAGGCCCGTTTTCCATCCCGGGTGGTTCCCCAGGCCCGTTTTCCATCCCGGGCGGTGCCGTGGGATGCCAGGGCTGTTCAGCTGGGCAGAGCAGGCAGACCCATCGTGCTGGGGGCACACGGGCTCGGGCAGCGTGGAGCTGGTGGGTGCTGTTCTGCCTTGCCCGGGGGCTGGGGCTGGTCCGAGGGGTTTGGGGAAGCTCCCCGTTCCCACAGTGACCCCTGGGCCGGCTCCCACGCCTGGAGCTCCTCTGGGGCCAGCTGAGGTTCCAGTGCTGGATGCCACGCTTAGAGACGGGTGTGCAGGAAGCTTTAGGGAGTGCAGGAGGAATTTTTTGCCAGAGATTTTAATTTTGCATTGAGCGTGAGGGGAGCGGAAGGAGTCAGACATGATCAGGAGAGAGCGGGGAACTGTCCAGAAATAATCTTCTGTCTTTGCCTCTGAAAGCTTTGAGAGTTTCTGATTGATTTCCGGGGAAGCAGCACTGGAGACTGCAATGAAGGAAAGTTGCAGAAGATGTGGTAGGTCAGAGATGAGATGGTTTCACGGGTTGGTGGCCTGAGAGTTGCTAAGAATAGAGCACGGCAGAGACAGACAGTGTCAGGCAGTGTGAGGGCATGGACGCTCCTGCGGCTGCGGCAGGGTGAGGGGTTTGGAGGAACCTGCTTAGACAGCAGCTCTGCAAGGATGGAAGTCGTGCTGGAACTGGGGGTGTGATCCATAATGAAGCCTTGACGTGGCAGCAGCGCGGGCAGGGACTGGAGGTGGCCTCAGTGGCCTCGAGCTGGGAAGAGTGGCCCTTGGTCTGGGACCTGGCCATGGTGCCAGAGGGAGGGAGGCACCTTCTGCTGCATCTCCATCAGCACAAAGCAAGCAGCAGCTGCTTTAATAAACAGGAAGGAAGCAGTGCTTGGAGGTTGTGGAAGGTTCCTGATGGCATGGACAGCCAGCTCCCAGAGCCAGCAGCACATGAGCAGCTGTGGGGACCTCAGGGCCTCCTCATGGTGGATATGCCCAGCTAGGTAAACAAAACCCTCTGTAGGTGTATCTGCATCTTAATGCTTTTCCATAAAATATTCATTATTCCATTTTAGAAACTAATTTTTGCTGAAAAATATTTCTTGAGAATTCTTGATCGCCTCAATTAGAAAGAAGAACAATTCCAGCACACTCAGAAATGCACTGACATAAATGGGAATAAAAGCTTTTGGTTTCCTGTGCTGCCTGGCAGTCGGGGTGTGCTGCGAGCAACTGCTGCAATTGCCATTTCCATAGCACACACAGGCATACGCATTAAATTTTGATTCACATCTCTGACATCTAGCAAATTGCTCCTTAACAAAAGGAACATTATAAGCGTGCTACAAAATACAGGCTTGGTCTGGCCACACTTTGGATAACTCTACCCTATTCTTTAGAAAATTGGTTTTATTGCTGATAATTGGGCTAAAAGGAAGACTATTTAATCCTGGCCAACCCAACTTTCTGGGACATTAAGTTCTAATAGGCAGATATAAACTGGTCTTAATAGATGAATCTGACATCATCTGGCTGCTTATTAACTATTAAACCTTGTTTCAGTAATTCTCTTGGCAGCTCTGTGTGTGTTGCCATAGTTTCTTTGTTAACAGAGCAAGGCATTAATGCATTTTGAGTACTTCTTGCCCAAAAGACATGGAAAAACACCTTATGTTTAAAGATGCAAACCGGTGCCTGTCCGTGGCTCTGTGGCTGTAGCACTCAGGGCGTGGCTGTGCCCCATGGGATGGCACCAGGTCTTGGTCTGCCTCATGGTTAAACGTTTGAACTTTTCTCCTTTGCACGTGTCCTTTGGTGCTTACCTGAGTGCATCTGTCAGTCTTGAGGGGCTTGGAGGCAGAGGAGCCCCTTTGTCTGGGCTCTTTGTGTCCTTGGTCTCCTCTGGTATTGTTCTTTATGCAAGAAGCTTCAGAAATTTGCATTTCCCTATGCCCTTTGTACCTTGGTGGAAGTTTCTAAGTAAAATATTAAAATTCAACACATAATTCTACAAGCTAAAATTTAAATGGTTAATTGATTTTGTTAACTCAAGTGAACTCCCAAAATCTCTGTTTCACCCCGGGCTTTGTCACCTCGGGCAGCGTAGGGTGAGCAGTGGCCAGGGGAGTGAGGTGTGGCTGGCTGGGGACTCCTGGGGACCCTGGGGACACCGGCCCCAGGGCTGGGTGGGCTGGGGCTCAGCAGGTCCTGACTCAGGGCCATTCCCCTGCTCTCCCCTGGGAGATGAGCCCTATCCCTTCCATCCCTCTCCGTGCTGGCACCTGGCATCCCTGTGAGAGCCATCGCCAGAGGGGACCTGGACACTGTGACCTCCATGGCCACGCCAGCCCGGGCTCCAGCTCTTGGAGCACTCTCAGTGAACATGAATAACACCCAATTGGTCCCTTCTCCTGGGCTGTGGGATAGATCAGTCTGAAGGACAAAGAGGCTGAAATCAACTCCTGTCTTTCAGCTGACACTCATCAGCTTCAGCCTGAACTTACTGGGGGAAAATCTGTGGGAGATCTGAGTAGTAAAAGGCTTTTCTAAGTAATTACAGGCTTAAGGGAAGTTGTAGCATTGGATAGTGACAAGTGGCATTTATTTCATATTTTGTTCAATATTGTAAATTACATATTTATTTTAAAAAATAACAGGCATCAGCTGGACCAGCATCTCCTCTTGCACTGGGGATGCAGCAGCAGCTGCCTCTGGACTCCCCAACTCCTGCCGGAGCCAGAGGAGTCAGCCAGCAGTTAACACAGCAGTGTTTAGAGGAAAAACAAATGCCTACGTGTATGCAAAGTCAACCTTGGTTTGCCTGAAGCAGCTGGGAAGGGCCTTCTGTGGAGAGGCTCCTGTCTGGGGATGATTCAGAGTCAGCACTTGGTTCGTTTCCCTTGGAGATGCTGCAAACAGGTAGCTGGGAGGCTCCATTGTTTGCAGGAGAAGGCTGGAGTGGCGCTTTGCTGGGTGGGATTTGGGTCTCTGGTGTGGGTGAGGAGGCTCTGATGGGCAGCTGTGGGGCCACAGCCCAGAAGGGTGAGGAGCTCCCAGGGCAGGTGTGGGGCCATGTCCCACAAGGGTGGGGAGCTCCTGGGACAGGTGTGGGGCCATGTCCCAGAAGGATGAGGAGCTCCCAAGGCAGGTGTGGGGCCATGTCCCACAAGGGTGGGGAGCTCCCAGGGCAGGTGTGGGGCCATGTCCCAGAAGGATGAGGAGCTCCCAGGGCAGCTCTGGGGTCATGTCCCACAAGGGTGGGGAGCTCCCAGGGCAGGTGTGGGGCCATGTCCCAGAAGGGTGAGGAGCTCCCAAGGCAGGTGTGGGGCCACGGCCCAGAAGGATGAGGAGCTCCCAGGGCAGGTGTGGGGCCATGTCCCAGAAGGATGAGGAGCTCCCAGGGCAGCTCTGGGGCCATGTCCCAGAAGGGTGGGGAGCTCCTGGGACAGGTGTGGGGCCATGTCCCAGAAGGATGAGGAGCTCCCAAGGCAGGTGTGGGGCCACGGCCCAGAAGGATGAGGAGCTCCCAGGGCAGGTGTGGGGCCATGTCCCAGAAAGGTGGGGAGCTCTCAGGACAGGGAGGCTCCTCTGCTCAGTGTAGTGCTGTGGCCAAGCTCTGATTTCACAGGCTGTTCTGTTCCCAGCAGTTCTGTCCCTGGGGTGCAGCTGGGTGGGGAGTGGCTCAGCACAGGGGTGGGAGGGGAGCATGACTCTCCCAGGATCAGAGCCCTGCTGTGATCCCCAGGCTGGCCCTGGCAGCTTCATTCTGCCCTGGGCTAGCACAGCTCAAGGGCTGGCAGCTTAAATACCTCCTGGAGAGCTGCCACACAAAGAGGAGGAAAAGACAAGAAAAGGAGGAATTTTGGGAACTCAGAACTTTTCTCCCCATGTTTTTTTCCCTATGGCCCTGTGAGTATGATTTGTGCTGGGGTGAGGCTGTGGTAGGACGCTGGTTTCCAGGCTGGAAGGGACAGGCAGGTTGTGCTCTCACAGCTTTTCTAGGAAGGGTTTATCTGTGTGCCTGTCAGACACTGCAGCTCCATCCTCACAGTGAGCACAACGCTTGCCCCTCCTCTCGCAGCAAATGTGCATATTCTCCTTTGTATGAGGAGACATATATATCCATTAGAATGGCTTTTTGATATTTCTGGATACTAGTAGGCTAATTTAAGAAACATTTAGACTTTTTCTCTCCGTTTCTTGATCAAAAGGAAGTAGATTTTGAACAATTTTTTCCCCAGGAGGTAGAAAATAGTATTTGCCTTTAGGGAATAAAAAAGAGAACACTTTCTGCTCATTAAATCTAACTGGAAAATGCTCAAGATGTCAAGTGTGAAAACAGAGGCTGAGAGAGGGAAAGGTTTTGATTTCATTCAATTGATTCTACAGTTTATCAGGAATTTGTTGAAGTTGATATTTCTCACTGCTGTTCACAGATGTGTGACAAAAGATGTGACCCAGCTGTAAGGAAAGCAGATGGTGAGATGGGGAAGGGATTTGGGGCAGTGTCACGGGCAGGTGAGAGGATGGGATGGCCCCCAGTGCTGTCCCCACCTGTTTGTTGAGATTGTCTCCTCCCCTTCCTTTTTCTTTGGGGGTAATTGCACGAGTTTGAGCAAAGACAGGGCTTTGTTGGCTTATTTTGGGTGTTTCAAAGTTGTATTTGTGGTGTTTCATAGGAGTTTGTTCCCTTGTCTGCTTACCTGGGTGCTTTTGGCATCAGCTGGATGCTGGGTTTGAGGTTTTCCCTGGTTTTGGGGGTGAGTCATGGTGTGGCTTTGCTGTGCACTCTCCTGGCAGGCAAACAGGGCTCCTGCCTCTGGGCCAGGCTGGAGAGGCTGCTGGGCAATGAGAGAGGCTGCGAGCTGCCAGCAGGGCTGGGTTTAATTGCTCTGCTCTGCTGGTAACGAGGATGGCACAGCGTGTGCCAGGAGCCCCGAGCGGTGCCCAGCTGCCAGGGCTGCCCCGGTTCTGTACTGCAGTGTGCAGCTGCTGCACAGGGACAGCGTCACGTCACAGAGGAGCTGCTGGAGATCCAGCAGCAGCAGCTGGGGTAGATGGCAGTGCCAGGTGTCAGGAGCCCTGAGCTCCATGACCCCGTCTGCCCGACTGTCACTGTCACGCTCATCCTGGGCTCTCCTCACGCAGCCTCCCTTCGGCTTCCCCTGGCCTCCCTGCCTCGCGGGAGCGCTGGGAGGAGCCCCGGTGGGTTTCGGACAGGTTCCCCTGTGCGGCACCGGGCACCGGGCTCTGCCCTGAGGGGCGGCTCCTCTGCCCGGCTGTGCTGCCAGGGGTTCCACCTGGACATGGGCACGGTGATCCTGGGCATCTCCTGCCTCACACACAGCCATGGTTCCAGCTGGACATGGGCACAGTGATCCTGGGCATCTCCTGCCTCACACAGCCATGGTTCCACCTGGGCATGGGCACGGTGATCCTGGGCATCTCCTGCCTCACACACAGCCCTGGTTCCAGCTGGACATGGGCACGGTGATCCTGGGCATCTCCTGCCTCACACACAGCCCTGGTTCCAGCTGGACATGGGCAAAGTGATGCTGGGCATCTCGTGCCTCACACAGCCATGGTTCCACCTGGGCATAGGCACAGTGACCCTGGGCATCTCCTGTCTCACACACAGCCATGGTCCCAGCAAACATCATCGGGTTTTGCAGACTCACAGGAGCGAGTTGTCTCGCAGAGCCTGGGTGTGCAGCGTGGCTTCTGGAACATTTTGTTTTCAGTTTAGACAACACTGGAAAAGTTGCACTTGGCCCCCCAGGAGTCCTAATTAGCTCCATCAGTGAATGTACACAGGAATCGTTAAATGTGTGTGTTGGGTTTAGCTAAGGAGGAAGGAACATCAAGAGCCACCTGACTGCACGTAATTAAGTTTAAAGCATGAAGAGTTAATCCTGCTGTGAATTAGAATTTGTGCCGTTTGAGTGTGAACTTCTCAAAACACAGTGTTAAAAGTTGGTGGGAATTAGTGTAAGCTGCTATTGAGCCGAACAGTCGGAACAAGCTGAATGCTGGAATATGGTTGGGAGCAATACTATTATTAGCACCCGTGTTCCTGAGCTGGTAATGATCTCTTTGACCTGCCATGGGAACAAATGATAGAGTAATTAATCTGCTGCATATGGCAGGGCAGCTGTGCTCTGTGATCAGCGCCCCTCTCGTGGTGTGAATCACAAACAAACAGCATCCTGGAGCACAGTCAGGCTGCAGGTGCTGGGCTCTGCCAGGGGCACTGCAGGGCTGGCACCCTGCTGGAAGCTGCTGGGCTGTCGCTGGGGCTGGCTTAGGACAGGTCCCCGTGCCAAACCCCAGCTAAACCCAGCTGCTGCCATGGGTGGCACTTCCCAGAGCCTTGCTGGGAGAATCCGTGTCTCACAAAGTCAGTCAGAAAAGTCTCCTGAGGATTCCACAAGGGCAGAACATCCCCAAGCTCTGCCTCTGTGCGTAGAGGACCTGTCCTCACTGGTTTTGCCTTCCCTTTCCCTGGGAGCTGCAGGTGCTGCCCCACGAGCTGCAACCTCTCCAGCCTGGAGAGGATCCTGCTCCAGTGTCTTTGCACAGTTCCTGTGGGCAACAAGAGCCCCTGTGTTGCACCCATGGGTGGCACAGCTCTGGGACATCAGGCACTGCAGAATGGGCTGTTCAACCATCAGCACAGGGAGACAGGCAGTGCAATTCACTCTGGATCAGAGTGGCACCAGCAGCAGAGCACAGGGCTGGTGTCCATGTCCTTGGTGACGTTGTTGAGGTGCTGTGGTCCTCTCCATCCTCCCTTGCACCTGCCACGCTCAGTTTCCTTCCCTCCCCTGCCTTCAGGATGGGCTTAGTGTTGATTTTCCTCTGTCCCATCAGTTCTAGTGATTGTATTGCACATTCCCAACCCTGGAAATATCCAAGGCCAGGCTGGATGGAGCTTGCAGCTAGCTCTTCTAGTGGAAGGTGTCCCTGCCCATGGCAGGGGATTGGAACTGGATGAGCTTTAAGGTCCCTTTCAAGAGAAACCAGCCTGTGAGTCTTTGATTCTATTTAAGGTCTCTTGCTTTGTACTTTGGTTTCATGTGCCACTTGTGTCCCCTGGGCTGAATCCTGCTCCTGGAAGCTGCAGGCACAGCGTGGTCTCCACGTAATCCAGCTGGCACTGCCTGTGCAAAGCACAACACGGGCACAGAGCCTGAACCGGGCCCTTGATCTGTGATTCCCACTGAGGAAAAGTTCCTGTGGACCCAACAGACAGCAGCAGCCTGGGCATATCCTGGCTGACAGCTTGCTGAGAACAGGCCTCAGCCAATTGCATTTTGTTTGGGGATGTGTAAAACCAGAAAGTTAAATGTGCCAGCAAGAAGTCTTTTTTTTTTTTTTAATGTCACATTAAAATTTGTTTATTTTGGAGATATTTAGGTAGCAAAAATGAAAAGAAGGAAAACTCCAACCTGCTCCCCCTTTCAAGGCAGGTGCAAACCCTACTTGGCCAAGGGCAGTGGTCAGCAGCATCCTGGCTGGGCTCCAGGCAGGATGGAGTTTTCCCAAGCTAGGGTAGTGGCGTTGGAAAGCTGGGGTTATTTCCTTTGCAGTTATCACTAGAGCTTTGCTCGGGTCTACAGGAACACCTGACAGAACTTGGTCGGTTCATATTTTTGCTGGGTACAGTTCATTAAAAATGGAAAGTCAGGGCACATGGTGGAGACAGTGGGAGCAGCATGAAAAATGCAGACTGTTTAAATTTGGCCCATCGTCACGTGGAGCAGAGCTTAAAAATGGAAACTGGGGAGGGGAGCATATGAAGTGTATGGTAATTCTGCTATGGGATGAGCATGACCTATTTCTGTAAGTCATTCTTGGCTGCCAGCTCTAAGAAATGAAAATGTATTTTCTGAGCAGTGAATAATTTAGCAGCTTTGAAGTGATTAACATAGAGGAGAGGCTGGAGCATGGAAGGTGGAGTGAGACACGCTCCTGGGCAGGATGGCAGCACAAACCCTTTGCATCCTTTTGGTTCTGTGAATTCACTCCAAGAAGGTTCCTAGGGAGAGAGGAATTTAGATTGTCTCATCCTCAGGGCACAGGTGGGCTGGAGACCTGAGGGCGAGGAGCAGTTTGTGTGTCAGACCCTCAGAGGGGGATTTGTCACAGAACAACTTTTCTTTAAACTGTGAATTGAAATGATTGAAAGAATTAACTTCTTTTTTAATGGTTTCCCTTGTACAGTCAGGACCACATGGTGAGCCAAGCTCATGGATATAAGCAGATTTATTTCTGATATAAACCCTGTATTTATTAAACAGCAAGCTGGGGACACTCAATGGAACTATTGCCATGCCATAAATGTTAAAAAAATCGGCCCTTGTTGTGTTAGACAGAACCGAACTGTGGCTAATGCTTTAAAATGGTGCCAGAGCAGCACAGCTCAGTCTGCCCCTCACCCAGGCAGTGTGGGTTTTATTGGCACAGACAGAATTAAAGCTTACAGCACACAGTAAAGCAGAGGAGGGATGGATGATGGATAGTGGATGGATGATGGATGGATGGATGGATGCAGGGATGCTTGGATGGATGGAGGATGGATGGATGGATGGATGGAAAGATGGAAAGATGACGGATGGATGGATGGATGATGGATGATGGATGGATGGATGCAGGGATGCTTGGATGGATGGATGCTTGGATGGATGGATGATGGATGGATGATGGATGGATGCAGGGATGCTTGGATGAATGGATGCATGGATGGATGCATTGATGGATGGAGCGGGATGGAGCAAGATGGAGCTCGGTGGCTCAGTAGCCAGGGACTCCTGCACCACTGCCTTACAGTGCTGTGCCTTCTGGAAATTTCAGACAAGGCAATGGAGTTTGGCTGGTGGAATTGCTTCCCCACAGAGCAGTAAAACCTGCTATTGCTCTCCTGCTTTAGAAGAGAACCCAGCAGAGCTCCTGCCATGTGTGCCCAGGGTAAGGTGAATCACAGGCTGGCAGGTCCCTGTCATCACTTTTGCCCCTGCAGCACAGGCTGTGGGATGCTGATCCTTCCCTTCCCTCTTGGGGAACCCATCCCACATCCCAGGGGAGTGGCTGCCAAAGGCAAAGCCAGACAGGACAATGGCTGTGGCCAGGCTGCCACAAGAGCAGCTGGTTCTGCTCTTCCTGGCTGTCAGGCCTCTCTCCCATGTCAGCAGGAGAACATGCTGGTGCTGTCCTCAGGATGGGAGTCCAGAGGCACCAGCTCTCCAGCAGGTCTTCAGGCACATCGTCCTTCCACCTAAATCTGGGTTTGCATGAGCTCAGCTGCCAGCCCTGCTGGTATCCCGCCTCCAGAATTCATCCAGCATCTCTGGATGGGTTTAAATATTTCACAGTTCAGCTGCAGCTTGCGGGTGCAGGGCAGGTTCCCTGCTCTGGTGTGGAGGCTGAGGAGTGCTGCAGTATCCATATTTTATGAGTGACGGGTCTGATGAGGACGGTTGTGATGAAGGAATGAGTCGAGGGTCCAATGCAGCCTCTGCAGAGCCTGGGCCAGGAGGGGACTGCTGAGAACTTGGGCATCTTCAGTTTCCACCCTGTGTGTGTTCCGGGGGCTGTGGCTGGTGGTAAAACACAAGGGTGCACTTGTACTTGAGGGAGGACTGCTCTGAGTGGGCTGCAGTAACATAAACCCTCTCCTGCTAAAAAACATTTATTGGGGTTAAATTTAAGGACATGAGCTGTTGAACTGGGGTCCCATGAGGCTACACACACATCCCATAAAGTGGGAAAAATCCTGCCTCAAAGGGATTTCTAATTAAATCACTTTCTTTGATTTTAAAAGATCAAACTGGCAGAGGTTAAATTTAGTTTAGATGCATGGGAGGATTTCTTCCTTGGCAGGGTGGACAGCTGTGGCTGCCCCTGGATCCCTGGCAGTGCCCAGGGCCAGGTTGGACAGAGCTTGGAGCAGCCTGGGACAGTGGAAGATGTCCCTGCCATGCAGGGGTGGCACTGGGTGGGATTTGGGGTCCCTTCTCACCCAGTCCAGTCTGGGATGCTGTGACTCTATAATCCATCTCTGCCACATGTGTTTTAATTTAATACTGGAGATGCTTCTTGAAGTTCCACGTCCTGAATTTTATTACAGATTTCAACAATATTTTCTTCATTTCATGTTCCTCAAGCTTTTTGCTTCATCACAAGGGTCCCCTGTGCACTTCTGCTTCATCACATGTTAGTAGCCCTCGTCTCATAGACCTGGGAGGACTGAGCTGGCTTAGAACAGTAGTGATGAGCTTCTTCCTGGAAACAGAGTATGTCTGCTGCCTGGATTTTATTTCTGATTACTAAAGGCTTCTACATCCCTGTGAGAGTTCCTTAATTGTATTTAAGCTGGGCTTGCTCAGCAAAGCTGGACACCGAAGAGCCCGAACGTGCAGGACATGCATAAAACCAAGGATGTCTTCCCAGGGACGGGGTGAGCCCAGGCTGATGAACCCCAAACCTCCTGTTGTGCTGAGCAAAGTCGGTGTCAGCTTTTGGTTTGGAATGGAAATGGCAAAGAAACGCCAGAC